>NC_140946.1:125410613-126010613 GCF_014529385.1 Adiantum capillus-veneris
TTTCATTTGCTGAAGATGGTTGCTCTTGTTTGATCCCACCTGCTTATGAGTGGTCTGGGTATGGTTAATCCCACTTGCAATGTTGCTATAGATTCCCTTCTTGCTCAAAGTGTGCTGGTTATGCAGGATTTCATCATCATTAATCCCACATACAAGATTATCCTCCTTCCAACACATGGCTTCCTCAGTACAAGCTCTTCCTGCAAGTAGACTACTCCCCTTTTCAGCTAGCATACAATTTCCATGCATGATGATCTCATCATCATCAATCCCACCCAACTTATAGTCCTTCTGTTGCAGGACCTTCGCTTGTAATTGTTTCTCTGATGCTGCCGGCCACAGCTCATGCATTAATTGATCTTGCAACTCATGAGGCCTTATATCCCCAGGCTCCTTCCCAAGTTCCATAAGCAACTCTGGTTGAGTATGATCATCATAGTCTGAGCTTAGCTCACTTGCTGAGAATGACCTTTTCCTACTTTGGACTAATCCCATCTTGCTACCCAAGCTAGAAGTTCTGGTCAGTAGTGAAGGTTTTTGCTCTTCCTTCCTGCAGAATGAGTTTGTGGGTGGCATAATAGTAAAACTGCAGCTTCTAACAAGAGAAGGCCTACCTCCATCAGAGCTCCATGTCCTTGGCTCAGCTGATATTACTGTAGTTGGATTTGTAGACTCCACTCCTTGTATCAGTTCTCTATTCACTGGATTAATGAAGAGGTGATCATCAGCTTGAATAACCGTCGAGCTCACACTCCAATCAACAGGAGAATATCCACCCGCTTGGACAGGTGGAGATGGCTTTGCCCCGAACACACAGGCTTCGGCTTCATCCCTAGTTATCAGGTCTAATGAGCTATAAAAGTTGCTCAATGTCATGCAATGATCAGAGTGGCACTTTGCAGATTGGTCTGCAACCTCTGGATGAGAGATTTTCACATCCGTAGCTGATGAGGGAGTTGTAAGTATCGGAATATCAAAGATCATATCATCAATCTGCATGCTATGGTCCCCCTGCTTGAACAAGGTTTCACAATCACATAATGTTCCCTCTGGGTGTGCCCAAAAGCCCCCTTGCAGGCAGCATGCTAAGCTACCATATTCCTCCTCTGAACATATTCCCCTTTCATTGTACTCATCTTTTGGCATGCATGAGGCATGGGGAGAAACTATATTACTGCTTCCGGGGATCTTTTCCCTTTGAGGATTAATGGTGTTAAAGTTGACAGGCTGCTTTCCAAGCAGTTGCAGGCCTGGTGTAAGCTGTGAAAAGCGTGTCCTTTCTGACAGCTTCCGGCCACTGCTTGCGGTGCTCATAGATTCGGCCGAAGATATCCGCGTGACGTTTGATCCAGATGCACTCATGGAAGCCAAGAAGGGGATAACCAGTTCTTTGGGCTGCATTGGTAGCTCACAGCTCTGCAAGTGATCAGTGCTATGGCTAGTTAATGCTTGACAAGTATGAAGTGGCGGATCCCCCAATAAGTTCAAGCTTGGTAAAATATAAGAGGATGACGATGATGATGTTGACGATGGCATACCTGCATCCGCGGCAGGAGAGCTGCTCGTGCACAATAGCAGGACACCATGCCCATCATGATGTATCTTGGTTGATGAAGTGCAGGGAGTTTGATTACCCGTGAGCTGTGAGAGCATCAATGCCTTTCTCATTGGGTGAACCATATTGAAGCTGCCAGCAGATCTTTGGGGGCTTGCAATAAATAAATTGTCATTGCGAAGCCCAGACATAGAAAATGCTGAGTTTTGCAGAAGCTGAGGATGAGCTGTGGTGTAAGGTCCGCCAATGGCACATTGGGAAGTTGTCGCTGCAGCTGCACGGCTGCATAAAGGGATTGGTATGGACTTAGTGACGCTGCGATCAGAGCTGGCCGTTTGCCGCATGTTTTCGGGCGGTTGGATGCCAGTGAGGACCATAATGCAGATGATTGAGCAAGATATATTGAGCGGGAGATGGAGCTGGTTAGAAGTAGTACTGCAGCGCCATGAGTGTAATATAGTTTATATGCAGTTATATACAAATACATGCAGTTTATGACTCTGCCATGCTGGAGCCAACATAACACGTACTCTCATCACACTACCACCGCTACATTGAGGCAGACTAGTACATACACAGAAGTCAAGTCAAGACATCCCATTCTAAAGGAGACATCCCTGAGTTGTGTGTGTGTGTGTGTGTGTGTGTGTGTGTGTGTGTGTGTGTGAGAGAGAGAGAGAGAGAGAGAGAGAGAAGCTGCATGCGGCTATGGAATATGCATAATTAGTGCAGTCAAAATTGAATCAGACCAATTCGCGCTTATATTAGAGAGAGAGAGAGAGAGAGAGAGAGAGAGAGAGGCCGCGGGGGAAAGGGGGGGAAGGGCTGCCGAGGTCGACGGATCTACTGACGATCGTGTGCTTGAATGGAGCGGGACCTCCACTACTGTAGTAAGCGTGTGCTCATGCCTGTGCGGGCAGAGAGAGAGAGAGAGAGAGAGAGAGAGAGGAGGGGAGATCGTGGAAACTGAGAAGACGGGGATAAAATTGCATGACATGAGGGCCAAAGATCCTCATGTGCACTCTTGCCTTGTCGGGTCGTCCCAACTCTTGAGCCAATCCCCTTCTTAAGACATCCGACTATAATATATTCTTTTTACGAGTACAAATTGTACTAAAAAGAGAGACTGTGTGCATTGTACACCTCTCTCTCTCTCTCTCTCTCTCTCTCTCTCTCTCTATATATATATATATATATATATATATATATATAGATATATATATATATATAAGGTTTATTTCTATTACGCGAAACCAGTGTGTCGCCAAGGCAATATGTAAAGCTAGGTCATCGACACACCCTACATATGTAGGCTATGAGCTTGTTGGAAGGCTAGGAGTACTGCAAAAACTGTAGAACTGATATAAATTTACCCTAAGGTTGTAGACTGGAACAAAGGCCTAGGAGAAAACTTAGAGCCCCTGTTTTGTCGAGTGCATGGAGTAGTTCATGCCCCTTGGCATTTAGGTCCCATGCATTGCTTCCAACACTTGGAGGGGTTGGATAAAAGCTCTCTAAGTGCTCCAAAAGTTTGCTTAATTACGAGTTTTTATGGAGCATCGTCATGTCAATGGACTATGGTTGGTCACAAGGAGCCAACATAGGCAAATAACCTACCGAAATTCATGCATTGGATTTCCTTTCACTTGTTCACCAAATAGTTGGACATTTCCTTATGTTGCGTGTGAGTTATGTGAAAGCTATAAGCATATACAATGAGTGAAAATGGTGAGACTCTATGCGGGACGTGGACCATAATCTCTTACGAAGAGTAAACTAGAGAGAAGGACTTCTAACAACTTCCGACAGATATGCACCTCTAATCGTTTGAACAAGTATCTTTGTAGGCAATATCAATATGGTACCAAGAAAGGCCCATAGAAATCCAAAAGGATAGTCAAAAACAATATGGGCGCATCTACAAGTTGTAGAAGGTATCTAACAAGGTGCAAGAATCACAACCTCCAATCTAGAACACACCTACAGGACACTCATAATAGGCTAGTCCACTTGCTTAAGGTGTAGGGAATGGTTCTTTTTGAACCATTGGCGGATATCACAATCGAGGAGAAAGGGGCTGGTCTTTGCCGATTGCAGAACTTTCTGACTGCCAACTTGGAAGTTTTTGATTGCATGGGCTACGAAATTTTTTCGATGGTTGGTAGCTTGACATGGGGGTGGTTGATTGGTTGCATCAATACACTATAAGAGGAAAAATCCAAAACCGCCAGCATCGTCGCGGATTAACAAAGGAAAATAGAAAGAGAAAAAATTGTGTGGGCAGCAATCGCGACGCCAAAGAGCGAGGTAGTGGTTCAACAAAAAATATGCGCACTAATAGCCGTGGATATATATCCACGACGACTATTACTATGTAAGTCACTGCTAGTATTACCGCGTATATTGCTGTTACTTTGCTTTTCAAAAATAAACATGTTCATTTAGGCCATCAAATTTTGGATGGCCCAAATGAGCATCTTCATTTTTGACCTACATAAAACATATTATCAAATATCAATTGCATTTTTGAA
Organism: Adiantum capillus-veneris; assembly: GCF_014529385.1. Classification (NCBI taxonomy): domain Eukaryota; kingdom Viridiplantae; phylum Streptophyta; class Polypodiopsida; order Polypodiales; family Pteridaceae; genus Adiantum; species Adiantum capillus-veneris. The sequence continues at coordinate 125,414,700 of NC_140946.1, forward strand.
AGTGTACAAAATAATAATAATAATAAACTTTAGAATAATTACATGTCACAAGTTACCTGCATTATTAGCAGCACAAAAGAACAATACTTAAATTTAATCACAAATAAAGCCATAATTCCAAATGAGGTTTATGTACAAATGCGGGTTTGTTGTGCCGTATTTCTCCTTGTGAAAGAGGACTACAAAAAAATATTTATCAATTTAAGTCTTTGTCTTCCTCGTCTCCCTCATCCTCATCTAGAGGTACATAAGTTTGAGCGCTCTGACTCCACACCAACCAAAACCAAATTAGATAAATCAGTACTCAAAATGATTATTACAATATTCCATTAACTATACTTACCGCTAGAGATCCAATTGCTAAGTCGAATTGCTCACAAGAGATATAATGGTTTTCCAACAACAATTGCCAAGTATTGAACTCCTTGTGTCTCTCGATACTTGATCATCTCTCTAGTAGAAATGACCAAAAAAGTTTCATATGCTAAAAACATCTCTTATACGTCAAAACTTGCACGATTAAAAATTACTTATATATTTATCTTTCCAAGCTGCTTTGCCTCCTGAACCATAGTGTGTGAGAGTTTTCCTGGCCCGAGCTTCACAATGTTGTTTGTGGGATGAGCCCGTTTTTGCTTCCTCGCCCTTTTCTTGCATGGACAACTTCCACTCTGTGTCTGCCATGTTGCCGCCATGATAGCTCCTTTTTGGATTTGCGACCCGGTTGGACGTGGCATGCCTTTCGCTTGATATTGCTTGTTTTTTAGACATTTTTTGATATACCTCTCCAACCATTGCGTTAAGAAACACTCGTTAGAGGCGTTCGAAAATCGAGCATACAACGCTTCCTTGACATAGTATGCATGATCGGGAAGTTGAACTTTGAACTTAATAAATAATTTTTATATGTCAAATGTATAAGAATCTAAAAGTGGCGCTAAAATGCCTTGCCTTGCTAGTGCCAAAATCGACCTCACCACCATACTTAACCCTATAGTAGCATCCATGGATATCTGACACGCATGCATCAGTATCCTCGTCCTCTATAGTTGAAGCGCATGCTCAGAAATAGTTGACATTGTCCCCCAACCACCACCAAAACAAGTGTCCTAATAGCCCAAGTTACGCTCCACCGGTCACACGGTGCTCATTACGCTAAGACAAAAACCATCATGTGTTGTTGGAAGACATTTGTCAACCACCCGTGGATTCTCGAAGAGGCTTGGGCGAAGCGAGTAGAATGGAATGTGTGGATCCCTATGATGAAGGGGGGGTGGATCCCTACGATAGAAGGAGGGTGGGTTGATAAGAAGGTGCGATAGAAGGAGGTATTTTTGGTGCAAGTCTTTGAACATCTAGAGTCCCCCCGCCATGATTAAAAAGGGACTATACCCACTTTTGTTCATTCTATTCAACTTGTTAAGCCACCAACTTGCTAAGCCCAAGTATATAATAAAATGGTTAGCTCCAACTCAATATCATAAGTCAGCAGTTTAGTTAAGATTAAATCAATTCACGCAGGGCAACCACTACCAAGTCTTCCAGATATCCATATATAAATGTTTTGATTCATGTGTTGTAATTAGGATTGCAAGAAAACACACACAGGTAATTGGAGAAGACGAATGAAGATCAAGGCACACTACAGAGAGTGTATTACTTAGTGTGCAATGGAAAGATAGATAGCCCTAGAATGAATGGCCGTATATACAATGCACGGGGGAAAAACCTCCTAACGAGGGAAAAAATGTCACTGCGGTCCTATAAAGTGTGTTCACACACATCACTACCACATATATATGGTGACAAATCCCCCTGGAGTGATGCGGTGCACGAGAGCTGGCACATGAGTAAAGGGAAGTGACATGCCTTGAGGACATGGTCAATCCACAAAGGGGAGTAATCCCAAAGCTTATCGGAAAGCTTCGAACTTCTCACGAGACAATGCATTTGTGAAAAGATCTGCAAGGTTCTCATGCATTGGCACATAAGCCAAGCTGATCTCTCCTGCTGAGTGAAGGAGTACGAGCGGAAGTGCGACGCGAGAGAGAGTGCGAGAAGAAGAGCACGACGATATGGTGAACTCGCTCTACTGTAATGTGTAGAGCATAGTGAGTTCTTATTAGGTTTTTACAAAAGAATATGTGTACATACCTGGCGGCCCGCCCACTTACCTGGGCAACCACATTGGGCTTTATACCCCAAACACCTCCCACTTAAAGTCCAATGTGGTACTTTAAGTGTGAGAGAATCTACTATACAAGCTAATATACAAGAGATGTAGAGAAGCGATGTACTACCCTACACCTATCTGCTTGCGAAAATGCGCAAAGCTCTCTGAGGGAAGTCCTTTTGTAAGTAGATCAGCAGGATTTTCTGTGGTGTGAACTTTGACAAGCTGAAGTTGCTTATCCTCGAGCATTTCCCTGATGAAATGATACTTCACATCCACATGCTTTGTCTTTGAGTGATAAATTGGATTGCGAGCCAATTGTATAGCACTTTGACTATCACAATATAACACAGGCATCTCTTCTTTGATTCCCAAATCTGTTACTAGTCGATTAAGCCAAATTGATTCTTTGCATGCCTCTGATGCTGCAACATATTCAGCCTCTGTAGTAGACTGAGTAACACAATCTTGTAATCTAGAACGCCATGATATTGCTCCACCAGCCAATGTAATACATACCCTGACGTAGACCTTCGGTTGTCTAAGTCACCTGCATAATCTGAGTCTGTAAAACCCTTTACACTTAGCTCCTGACTCCCATAGCATATACGCATACTCTTTGTAGCTTTCAGGTATCTCAATATTCCTTTCACTGCCTCCCAATGTTTCTTGCCTGGGTTGGACATGTATCGACTTACTACTCCCACTGCAAATGCAATGTCTAGGCGAGTAGCAATCATTGCATACATCAAACTACCCACTGCAGACACATATGGAATCTTATCCATTTCAGCCTGTTCTTCCTCAGACACAGGACAATCTTGTTTGCTAAGTTTCACATATGGTGGCAATGGAACACTCAGTGCCTTTCCCTTCTCCATATTGAAACGTTGCAAAACCTTGTCAATATACTCTCTTTGAGATAACCAAATCAACTTCTTTGATCTGTCTCTCTCAATGCGCATACCAAGTATATGACTTGCCTCATCCATGTCTTTCATGTCAAATGATTTTGCCATCTTTGACTTCAAAGCTGAAATTTCTTCCAAGTGCTTGCCAACAATCAACATGTCATCCACATACAAAATAAGGATCAGCCAACTACCATCCTTAGCCTTCTTTGTATATAGACAGTGATCGAACTCACTACGTTTGCAGCCTTGAGAAAGCATAAACTTGTGGAATTTATGGTACCATGCCCTCGGTGATTGTTTTAAGCCATAAAGACTCTTTAACAACTGGCATACCCAATCTTCCTTGCCTTTCTCAACAAACCCTTCTGGCTGCTGCATGTAAATTTCCACATCTAAATCACCATGCAAGAACGCTGTCTTGACATCCATTTGGTGCAACACCAAATCTAATATGGAAACCAATGCAAGAAAGCATCTTAATGTAGTCATCTTGACCACCGGAGAGAAGACTTCATCAAAGTCAATGCCTTGTTCTTGCTTAAAGCCCTTGGCAACAAGCCTTGCTTTGTACTTTGGCTGACTATCATGAGCGGTGATCTTATACCTGTAAACCCATTTACAGGGTAGAGCCTTTTTGCCTTGTGGTAATTTAACTAGCTTCCATGTCTGGTTTTTATGCAGAGCTGTCATCTCTGACTGCATGGCCAATTGCCAATTCCCGGAGTCCTTCATTTGCACTTCTTCCTTGTAACATGAAGGCTCATTGCAATCAGTCAACATGACATAGTTCATAGATGGAACAAACCTATCAGGAGGTCGCGTGACACGTCCAGATCTACGCACAATAGGTGGCTCAGGCTCAGCCACAACCTGTGGTTCCACTCTATCCTGTCCTTGCTCCTCTTGAGCCCTGACATTTTGTCTTGCACGTGCAGGTCCATCTTCTTGGAAGACAACTCTTCTAATCTCCTCAACCCTTTCTGGTTTAGAATGATATTTGGATTCATTAACACTAGGTTGGTAACCTAACAGGACATAAAAGTATCCTTTCAGGGTTTTGAGAAACACCTCCAAAACCATAGTAGATCCATTCATTTTGTAAAATCCTTTCATGAGGTTATAGTTCAAGGCCTACTACGCATGGAAAAAATAAGAAACTTGTAAAATTTCTCATCTTTTGGTCACACCAAGCCTCCAAAGTTGATGGACCATTACATTTTCATCAAAACAATCATTTCTTACGTTTTGTTGCATAAAAATAAGGTTAGGGATTTTTGTAGGACTTTAGATAAATTCCCTAGTTAACTTCAATGGGTTGGTGATCAGAACATATGATTGCTTCTCACGCACTATTTTTTGTTTTGCCAAAAGAAATAGGTACAAAAAAGTTGAACTTTTACCATTCTGTAAACCTATCATCAAAGTTTCTATAGCCACGCTCAATACAAATAATATATGCATGTTTTCTTAGTTCCCTATTGTCCTTTAGGTTCATAAGGAGCCATGGAGCATGTCAAAAGAATAATACATCTCTTACCAAGGGGAATCTTGTGGACAAAGATGAAGTACTAAATACAACAAACATGAAAAAACTGGGTTCAACATTATGAGTTGTAGAATCCCATAGAAACTATTCAATATCTAGCCAAATTTGATCCTTATGACTAGATATGGTTACTACCTACAATATGCATGTAGTTGTCACAAGAAACTAACAATATTGAAAAAGCTATACTTGATATACTAGAATGTTTTGTTTTCTTCTATAATTGAAAAAATCAACTATCGTTGTCTACTATGCAAAATAGGGTATTAGGTGTCCCAAAACTCAAGGAATATTAGCTTTATGTTACAATATGCGACATAGAAAATCAAAACTGCATTTGGATATCATGAAAGCCACCAAAAAAATCATAGAAGAGCTAAAATTGGCTAAAAAATAGGATTTGACAATTTTTGTAATTTGGTCATAACTTACAACTTTAGCATTTATTTCTCCCTAGAAGAATCAGGACATGTTGAGGACTACTAAAGATAGTTCTCTAGCATTATAGACCTCACAAACATGAATTCTAGAGTGGTATAGTTGCAAAAATTCGAAAAAAAACCAAAAACAGGACCCGTTTTTTCACACAGTTTAGGTTGTGAAATGTTGTGCAAGGACAAGGTTAAAGATGGAATTGATATTCCAAAAAAATGTCGAGTTTTTTTCAGGTCATGAGACAACTTTCTAGACAGATATCACCTCAAAATCCATTTTGAAACTCTTGACATAATTCAAGGAAAATGGTCACTTTACAGGACATATATAAAAGTGTCCCATTACCAACCTAGTGTTAAAGTGAACATCATTGCTACGGACAACCTTTTTGGAGTCGGGATCCCAAAGTCTGTACCCCATCTCACCAGAATTACCATAGCCTAGAAAGATGCACTTTCTTCTCTTTGGCTCAAGTTTGTTCCTAAATTCCTTTGGAACGTGAGTATATGCCTCACAGCCAAAGACTCTGAGATGCTTGTATGAGGGCATTTTGCCTAACCATACCATCTCTAGCACTGAATCCTTTTACAAAACCTTGCTAGGAGATCTATTTACAAGATGAACAGCTGTTGATACAGCTTTAGCCCAGAACCCATTTGGCAGCTGTGCATTAGACAACATACTTCTGACCTTCTCTTGTATGGTCCCATTCATCCTCTCAGCAACACCATTTTGAGGAGGATTGTAAGGAGCAGTAAGTTCATGTTTTATACCTTTTGACTCACAAAAGTCCTGAAAGGCCTTTGAAACATACTCTCCACCATTGTTAGTGCGTAAGCATTTAAGCTTCTTGCCACTCTGATTCTCCACAAGTGTCACAAACGTTTTGAAAACACTAAACGCTTCATCCTTGTGCTTGAGAAAGTAAACCCATACTTTCCTCGAGTAATCATCTATAAATGTCATAAAGTAAGAAGCTCCCCCTAGAGATAGGTTAGGCATAGGTCCACACAAATCACTGTGAACAAGTGCCAACTGTGTATCTCTTCTACTGCTTCTATGCTTATGTGGCTGCTGTGTTTGCTTACCATACAGACAATGTTCACAAAATTCAAAATCATTAAATGAAAAGCTAGGCAAATAACCAGAACGAGACAAGATTTCCATTCCCTTCTTGGACATATGTCCTAACCGGCTATGCCACAAAGAAACGTTCAGCTGCTCGGTTATATTGATTACATTTTTAGAGACATTTGATACATAAATCATGTAAAGTCCTCCAGACTTTACTCCATGTGCTACTGTCATAGAACCCTTGGATATCTTCCACATGTTCTGTCCAAAAGTGGTGACGTAGCTAGCATCATCAAGTAAACCTGTGCTGATCAAGCTCTTTGTAATTGCGGGAACATGTCTCACATTCTTCAGCGTGAAAGAAGAGCCATTCTGAAACTTCAATTGAACATCTCCAACACCTAAGATCTCACATGTCTGCCCATTCCCTAGCCGAACATGATCTTTAGTGGTCACATAAGAGGTAAACCACTCCTTGTTTGGAGACACATGAAGTGATGCCCCTGAGTCTATAATCCAGTCACTCAGTGCATTTCCATCAGATGCTGTAAGAAGAGCTGAGTCCATTGTATTCTTCAAGAAGTAGATGTCTCCTGACACTAGACTGTCATCCTCTGCAACAGTGTTTGTCACATTTATTTCTTGAATCTTCACTGAGGACTTGTTCTTCTCACCATGGTCTTCAGCTTTCTCTTTGCCTTTTTCTGCTTTCCATTTTCTGCAGTCTCTTTTCATGTGACCCTTCTTGCCACAATGGTAGCATTCTATGTCACTCTTGCCTTTAGCACTGCGGGACTTGCTACGAGACCGATTCCTCTTTCCACCTTTGTACTTTTCTTTGGTCCTTCCCCTGACAACTAAGGCTGTTCCTTTGCCTTTGTCCATTGTCTTTCTATTGGTTTCTTCAGTAAGCAGACTTCCTTCTACACCTGCTATGTTCAAACCATCTGGAGGTGCAGAATTACTCAAAGCTGTGCGAAAAGTGTCCCAACTTTCCGGCAATGTGATCAATAGGAACATAGCTCTAACAGGTTCATCAAACTTGACACCTTGAGCTGATAACTGACTATAGATTGTGTTGAATTCATTCAGATGATTGGACATAGGTGTCCCTTCTTTCATCTTCAAGTCAACAAGCCTCTTAAGACAGTATACCTGTGAAGCTGCACTCTGCTTCTCATAAAGATCACTCAGCTTTAACCATGCTTGATAAGCCGACATCTCGTCTGCTACATTGAAGTAAACGCTTTCTGCCAAAGTCAGCATAATGGTAGAAAGTGTCAATTCATCCATTTCGCTCCATTCATCTTCGTCCATATCTTCTGGTTTTATCCCCTTGAGCTTTATAGGTTTTATCTGCTTGTTTTGTACCAACACGTGCCAAATCTGCTGCTTCCACAATGGGAAATTGGTTCCATCCAGCTTCTTGATATTGTAAAGAGCAGTGTCCTGTGATCCAGCCATAGCTACGCTTCACAGTAGTTTACTTTCCTGGGAAAAATTCGGCAGAGTTTCCCCTGTAAACTGACCTCTGAACCAATATCAACCTGTCAAATGAACCAAGAAAGCTTCAGATTCTGCAGAAATTTTGGCAGAGTCTCCTTTGTAAAATGGCTCTGGTGTACTAAAAACAGACCAAAAACAGCTCAAAAAACCACTGTCTCTCTAACACTGTAAGCTGTGGGTAAACCTGTCCTGCACCTGTACTGTCTTTGACTGTCCTGTCACTGTCCTGTAAGCATAGACTGCGACAATGCCTCAACGGCAGTAAAGCAAAGATGCAATCCCAACTGTCTAACTCACAGTCAATACATCCTAGCTGCCTATCTAAGGGTGCTCGAGGGATCGCTCCAAGACCTGTATCACCGAAAGGATCTCAACATTCGAGAATCCCCCAGCTCAATAAAACCTCACTCGACCCTCAACAAAGGCTGCAGTAAATCTGACAGTACATAGACTTCCCACAAAGTCATACATCCACAAATTTCCCACTGTATGTTGTAACCGCTGCGGCGGTTGTTTGCTGTGTGACTCACAGCCAGCAAAACCTCAACAAACATACATCATCTCTGACAATACATCCCATGTGGAAGTACCTGCAATGTCAGGATGAAATCTGGAATATCAAGCAGCAAACGCAGGCTACCTGATGAACTAGTGGATGTCGCCTACAGTCTGTGTGTAGATGCGCCCGTGTCGTATGTGACACGCCTCCAAGAACTATGAGCCGTCCTTCGATGTGTAGACAACCACAAATCAACACTCTGGGAGTGTCAATATCCTCAGCACCTGCAGTCGTAGGCCGAAAACCCCAAATTTGCAGAGTCGGATCTGCACCCGCCGAGACCACGTAGTGGAAAATGGCTCGTGTAGTCCTTTGTCGAAGCCGAACGGTGGCCGAGATGACCTCAGAATGAAATTCTGAGAACACCATACCCTTCGTGCCTACCCACAGGATTTGGGGCCATGTCTTCGCCTGTCGAATTTCACTCCAATCTGAGCTGGTGACTCTAGCCTCCTGCAGTGCTGCCCCGAGCCTCGATCTGAGCTCTGATACCAGTTGAAGGAGTACGAGAGGAAGTGCGACGCGAGAGAGAGTGCAAGAAGAAGAGCACGACGATATGGTGAACTCGCTCTACTGTAATGTGTAGAGCATAGTGAGTTCTTATTAGGTTTTTACAAAAGAATATGTGTATATACCTGGTGGCCCGCCCACTTACCTGGGCGACCACATTGGGCTTTATACCCCAACACTGAGAGCCTCTCCCTGACATAGTGGTAACGCACCTCAATGTGCTTTGTGTGAGAATGAAAAACCGGGTTCCTTGCTACTGCCAATGTGCTCTGACTGTCAGTGTAGATAGTGTTGGCAATGTCTTGTCCAACACCCAAATCAGCCATAAGGCGTTTGAGCCATACACACTCAACTGTAGATGTGAGCACTGCCATGTACTCAGCCTCATAACTAGAAGTGGCCACTGTAGGTTACTTATTGCTCAACCATGATATACATGAACTACCAAGCATGAAACAAAAACCACTTGTGGACACTCACATGTCAAAACAACCAGCCCAATCTGAGTCTGAAAAAGCATGTAAGTTTGGCGGTAATGATCCCCTCTTGGGATAAAATAAGCCAAGGTGTAAAGTGCCACTCAAGTAGCGAAAAATCCTCTTGACAGCCTGCCAATGCTTAGACCCTGTGCTATGTATAAATTTGCTGACCTGTGAGACTGCAAACTGAATATATGGCCTCATGTTGCATACATAAATGAGGCAGCCACTTTACAACACGACGCGCAAAAAGCGGTGCAAATACCAATGAAATAAAGTTAGTTTTAAAACTAAAAAGTGTTGAAATAGGCCTCGGAAGAGACGTCGATATCGTAACGTTAGTATAAGTACCGGTATTAAACGTCGAAATACGCAATGAAATAAATGCCGGTAATACTATTGCATATTCCGACGCGGCTATTGAGGTCTATATCAACGCCTACATCGTACTCTATACCGACGACGACCAAACCTGCAAAGAAAATTTGGGCAGAGAGGGCTGGGAATTGATGCTGCATGTACTGCAGCAAAAGACAACATCTCTCTCTGCCCAAAGGAAGAGTGCACAAGCAACCGCACTCCACCTACAAGCTGACGCTAAAGAGCGAGTATATGGCAATTAGCAAAATTGTAAGAAAAACATAACCACAAAATTAAAAGCTTGATCATGGCATAACGGCATAAAGATTTTATAACCATAATTAAAACATGAGTCAAAAACTGCAAAACCATAAACATAACCTGTTTACCATACCATAACTTGCTTGTCATACCATAACCATAATAGCCATACCATCATTGTACAACCATAACCATAACCATAACCATAATCATAACCATAACCATAAACATCACCATCACATGATTTCCATACCATCATAGCAAAACCATAACCTTAACTTGACTGCCAAATCTTAACCATAACATCTGTGTCATACCATAAACATAACCATAAACCATAAACATAAGCACTACAAAATTGTACATATGCAAACAATCATTGAGTGAGAAGACCCTCATGTTAATGCCTCCCAGTCGACGTCCTCTCCCTCCTCCTGCAGCAGCAGCTGGATCAAAAGGGCCACAAGTCCATGCTTGTACCCATACTTCCTCTCTCGATGTGTCGGAAGACGCTTCACGACAACTTCCTGCAAAATTATGGTTTAACCATTAGATAAATCTTCAAATAACATATATATTTTTCATAATTTAAAGCATACGTATAATACTTACAAACTCATGTTGAAGCGTATCGTAGCCTCCACTCCCAAGATGTGACTCTCCAGCAGACTCCAAACGTGCTCTGGCTGTATCTCTCTGCTACTGAAATCTCTGAGGATTGTCTTGTGTCTCTTGTGCAATCCCCACCCACTCCTCTGCGTCCAACCATGCCAACTTGGGACTGCCGTCATTGTACCTGTCTCTCGTCTCTGACCGACGATGTGACATTGCGGACTTCGCCACGCTCAAAATCCAGGGGTTCGAGACTCGATCGTACCACTCTGTCGCCTTGTACTCTTCGTGAATGGCCTCGACAATGTAATTCTTTCTTTCAATATCGAGGTTATCCCAAACCTCCATCACAGAGTGACCAAACTGAATCGTACTTACAGAGCTGTCGAATCCTCTATCGCGTGGCCTTTTCGACCCTATCCGCCACAACAGCCCCGTCCCTGCTCTTGGACACCTTGCTAGGATCATGCTCGTGTGATTCCCAAGGTGTACGTGGTGTGCCAATCGGTGAACTATCTACTAAAGAGAGTGGTGGACGCTCTCTCGGTGGTGTGGACGCATCGGTAGAACCGCTACCACAGCAACCATCACCTCCAAAACGACGCCTACCTCGTCTCGAGGATGAACCACCCGTCGGTGTAGGGGGCACACGAGTCCTAGGCGTAGGGGGCACACTAGACTAAGGTGCGGGGCCGCGCGGTGTAGGAACCAAACTAGTCCCTGGCGTAAGGTCGGTCATAGTAGGTCTAGAGGGACCTGCTGCCCAAAGATGTGCCATCGCGATCTGCTCTGGTGTGAACTGAGACAAAAATGAGCCCATCTGCTCGGGTGACATGCCGGCCGGAGTGACAGGAAAACTAAAACTAGGAGAGTATGTCTCATCGTCATTGGTCATGGCTAATCATACACAAACAACACCCACAAAATATGTTAGTTTACAAAAGAAATGCTTAATCAATACAAATAACAAATCAATGAAGCTGCTACGCAAATGAATGAATCTAAAGTGTATTGTAGACTAATAAAAAGAGTTTTAAAAAAGAGTTCCTAGCAAAAATCATTAGTTAATCTCTCATCCTCTATGAGATCTGATGCACCAAAGATTTCTATCTCAATCTGTACTTCTGCATCTTCGTCATCGAACTCTACTTTTTCATCGCTCTCGCATCAGCTTCAGTATTTGACACCTCATCTCTAGGTTCAAACAATTGCTCACTGCTGACATCCACCTCAAAATCTAAACTTAAAGTTTCCGTTGGTCCTTTGCTTTGTTCATGAATCACCTCTTCGACCTCAACTTCCAATCTTTCACACGCTTGCTACGTGGAGCAACTTCAACGACATAGAGCCAGCAGGGTTTAGATAGATCATTCTCATCATTTTCTATCCATAATGGATCGTGTATGAACACAAATTGTTCACAATGCTGTAGAAGTACGAACATATCTCGCGCATTTGTCCACACCCGCCTAGAGTTCACTTGAATCAATACACTCTTGTTTTTATGCACAGTTGCATTAGGGCCGCTAGTAATAACTTTGACCCACTTGACATCAAAGATTACCATATCAAACTTTCTAAAGCTAATCTTCAAGATGTCTTGGATGTAGCCAAAGTATCCAAGCTGGCTAGTCTCTATATTCTCATCCCTAGCACTACTCCTACTTTCTTGGATGAAGCTTGCCCTAACACCACTATCGAAAGTGACACTTTGTTCGTCGATCCGTTGCACTCTGAAGTGTTTTCCATGCAACCACAAAGCTCCATACTTGTGATACTGCAGCCACAAAATTGAAACACACTAAAAGTTATTAAAGCAATGTGATCATACGGAGCTCGAAAAGGAAGTTGTGAAATATGCATGCCAATCACAACCCCTTGACATCTCCTCTTCCTCTTTAGTAATCAACACTCCATTCCTCTTTTCCTCTCATATTGTCGCATCTAACCACCTCTCAGTTGGAAAGTCAAGGCAATTTTTGAAGATGATCTGGAAAATGAAGGTTTCTAGTGGCACGATTGCGCTTGAATTGAAGGCGATCTGTCAAGCGTTATTGCTTTTCCCCTTCGTACCTCTCTAGCCACTTTTGCATGATGTCTGAGTTGAGAAGGCAAAATCTCATAACCTTTTCTCGCATGGTGATGTCCATCTTCCTAACGATGCCTTGTACCTACGGCTGTCCCCTGTCACCTTGACGTTGACCTCAGTAGTCCACATTTGGGGCATCTTTGGATCAATTGAGACCAAAAATTCACTGATGAGGATAAGAGACTCTTGTACAAGTCATCCTTCGGCCATGCTACCCTTGGGGCGAGCCCTTTAACGAACAAACCCCTTTTATTTCTTCATAAATTTCTCCAAGAAGAACATCCACCTGCTATGGACCACCCCAGCAACTGCAACTTCATCGACCACATGCACAAGTACATGCATTTGGATGGTAAGAATGTTTGTTGGAAAGTACTTCTTCACCATGCACACTGCTTCAATAGCATTTGAGGGTGCTGCATCGATGTTGTCTTCTCTTATCTCTTTTGAATTGATCCAGCATACCAACTCATTGATTTTGTAGATTGTTCTTCTAATGTCATCTGTCAAACAACCCTTTATGGCAATTGGTAAGATGAACTGTAAAAATTTGTGCCAATCGTGGGACTTAAGACCACTAAGATTGTCATCTCTTGTAAAAGCCATTTTCAAACTTTGCATGCACTTGTGGAAGTCTTGAATGAAGATATAGTCATCACCCGCATCACATCATCTGTCGATCTAGTATTTAAGTTCCATGTCATCAAAGCGGCTACGGACTTGCTCCTGAACATGCTCTTTATTCTTGGAATGATAGGAAAGTGTCGAAGGACCTTTGTAGGGATACATTTTCCTTGTGTGTCCTCCCTGTACCTGTTTGATCCACAATTGGGACATTGTTCCAAGTTTGCATACTCATTGAAAAAAAGTATACAATCATTAGGACATGCATGTATTTTGTGATAATCCATGCCCAAATTAGTAAGAAGCTTTTTAGCGGCAGGATGGGTAGGGGGTATGTGATTCCCTTCTTGCAAGATTTGCTCATTGAGCAACCTGTCGTTACATGAACAAGTCATCCCTTTGATCACTTTATATGAACTGTAATTTGCACTTTATCATGTTTAGAATACAATATATTTACCTGAAAAGCTCCATGATTGAGGTGTCAGACCCAACCGTAGACATACTGCAAATTAAGCATTGCCAACACAGGACGAAAAACTGAGATTTTTGCACCAGTGTAGAGCGGCATGCGTGCAAGACCTTGCATCATCTCACCCTCTTTATTGTTGCTATCATGTCGTTGATATGAACAGGATGGCTGAGGTTCCACAGTACTGCGTTCAATGTTGTCGCCTTCTATGTTGGAATCCATGTCAAAGAACACGTCCAATATCTGCTCCATCTCTACTTCTTGAAATGCCGCATCAGGTATTAATTGGGAGGACTCAGTCGATGGTTGCTCGTTTGAAAATCGTCTTCTCTAGGATGAAGTTGGAGCAATATCTACTTGCGGAGTTTGACCTTCAATCTCTAGACCATGAGATCGATAGCACAGGTCTTGTAGTGCTCTATCGGAAAGACACCGTGATTGCGTATGTGTTGGTCGCAGATTTTTCGTTTTTGAAAGATCTGATTCTTGCAATGCGCACAAGGATACGCCATCCTATCGTCCATACTTTATCTACCAATGATACAACAAATAATTAAAACACTCTAGTTGTTATAACTACACACTTCTAAGTACATGACAATACATGACAACCTCACATTCTCTAGCCAGGCCCGATCCCCGCACACCTCGGTCTAGAGGTGCACGAAGATTAGGACCACAGGGTAATAATCTCTTCTTTATTGGTCAATGACTATATATTAAGGTTCTTGAAGTCTGTGTGCACTTTTGAAGTCCGATTGCGTTTTAGATTGCTACCCGAACAACTTCTTCATCATATTTTTCTTGTAATAGCCTTCCATCCTCAAGCAAACACTCATCGATAGCAGTGTCAAGCTTAGACTGAATCTGATTGTAAATCTCCGCATAAATAGGCACATTACCACAATTCTCATCATCTTTATACATGCTTAGATCCCATCATTCACGGATAAGAGCAGCTTTCAGAGGTTGTTGTTGAAGCTCCTGGACGCGCTCAATAAAATCTGGAATCACAAACCTGTCAAACTTTATAATCTAGTTCTCTTTTGGCACCCCATGCAGCTCTAGTTCCTCTTCATAGCACTACAACTAACCTGCAGGATCATGGCCATCAAAAAATTCCCTGTTGATAAAAAACCGAGCATTTGGCATTTTCGAGTGCCAATTGCTCCACCATCTCCCGCTTCCAGGTTTTTGCCTCTTTAAATTCCCTTTTTGCTATTGTTGACTTTGATACTTGAAAAATTTATGGGTTGCTATGCTCTTGAAATCCACCTAGCTCACCTTTTGCGGATTGCTGCAATTCCCAGTTCTCCATTTTCAAACCGGTACCCAAATTATAAGATGCACTTGATTTGAATATTTTTGCTCCAAACATCAGCCATTAGCCCTATAATTTCCTCTTTCACTTATCTTGTCGCCATGTCTGGATCCTTCTACCCTGGTCAGATTCGCTCGGGTTCACCAAAAATGTCGGAGTACGCGGTTCTCCAGGGTCTACCAGGAAAGCACCGGGCCTCTGGCTGTAGACAGGAGCTTAGCGGGCGCTCAAACTAGGATAACAGAGTGCAGATAGACTTAATTAATAGTTTAATACACGTAATACTCATGATTCAAGAGAGTTTGAGAGAGAAGACTGCAAATAAGAACAATATTAATTGACACGGCGATAAGAAACATAGATTTGAGACTCAAGAGATCTATTCAACTAGCAGCGGCTATAGCTTCACTTTTTCTAATTGCTCTTTTACAATTATGTCGCATACGCCCGCTTTGGTATGCCCTTCAAGTTTCAACCCTCGGCTCAAGAAAACTCCCTCAAATTGCACCGCCATCCAGTTGTTTCGTGCTCTTGATGCTTTTCCCGCCCTTTCCTTGTCTTCTCCAATTTCTCTCAAGCAGAAGAACTGCCCACCGCTGTCGTTGGATCCCCAAAAAAGCCTCCCGATAATCCTAAAAAATTGACCTCCCCAGAAGAGAAACCCCCCTCCCTCCCCCCCCCCCAAAAAAAAAAACCCTTGTCAAATGGAAAATACCCCTTTTATAGAGGTCTAAGTTCCAAAATAAAATAAAATTAGAGCTTCCTCAGCTCGTGCAATCAACTTTCAGCTCACATTAGTATTTTGTGCATTGCTTACACTTGGCATATTTCCTTTTAGGCATGATTGCATGGTGGACACTTCTCTCTCTCTTACTTGAACTACGTGTGGAGCACCCCTTAGTCTTTGTCCGGCTATGTCTGCCTTTTGTCCGGCCACCTCTAACCGGCTCTTGGAAATGCCCTTTCATTAATGGGCGCTTTTTACTCCCCTTTTGATCGCCTTTGACTCTCTCTCTCTCTCTCTCTCTCTCTCTCTCTCTCTCTCTCTCTCTCTCTCTCTCTCTCTCTCTCTCTCTCTCTCTCTCTCTCTCTCAGCTGACTCTCTCCCACTCACCCCCACGGGACTCGTCCCCTCCTCCCAAGCACTAGCGAGGTCGCTAGCGGGGGGGGGGGGGGGGGACTTAAGCTTCAAAAATGGTGGCGGGCTGCACCAATGTGAATCTGGCTTTGGCAAGCGCTAATGCCACATCAACACAAAGCGCAAAGCTGCCAAGAACCACCACCTCCACCTGTGACTGCTGCGAGCCACCGACCTTGACCAAAACAACGCCTTGAGCGCCCAATGCACCACCGCACAGCGCCACAGGCGCCCACACCATAGCCCACGCTAAAGGGGAGCTCCCACTCCCTCATCCATCCCTTATGAGGCTCACGACCCGCTTCTTGTACCCCAAACATCCATGGTAGCTGCTCGCATGTGGGGTTTCTCCGCACCACGTGGCGGCACATGAGCAACTTCCACCTAAAATCCTTCGAAAATCCCACTTGAAGCCCTTGCAAATTTTTTTCCTGCACCCTCTTTGAATTGCATGCTATTCTTTGCACAGTGATCTGATTACCAGGCCAAAAAAACCATCCGATAGAGTTGGCCCGAGACTTCAAACCTTCCCATGCAGTCCGCACCTCGATTTTCCCGGGCCCTCTTCCCGAGGCCGTCCAAATTGCCAAAATACAAACTGGTAACATGACGTCGAAACTGAGCGTCGACTTCAAACTATAACAACTTTTGGTTTTGGACTCCGATTGAAGTGTTGTCAGTTCCCGTTGATTCCCCTTGGTCTATACTACCCTTTGGAACCTTGTTGTCGTCCAGAAGATTCTCCATGTAGTCAAGTGGGCACCAACCTGGCCCCCGGCAAAACTTCAAATGGCCATAACTTGCAATCCATAGCTCCGATCTGCAGTCCGAAAAGACAGGTGTGCTCCATAATTCAAGCACTACGCGTCTATTTATCGACATCCACTTGGGCCACCTGTCCCCAACTGCCCTCTTCGTCAAGGATCTGCAATGCACTACAACTGCAAACTCTAATATCTTGGGCTCCGTAGCTCTGTTTGACGAGCCATCTAGACCAGTTTACTTAGCACTTCAAGATCTACCTTTTTAAGCATAGAACCAACCCTTCATTCCTTCTCTACCTGTCGACCCAATTGGTTCACTTTGAGGTACTTTTGATCTACAAAACCCACATAATGCATACATTCCAATCATCTCCTGATATCATGGCAGAATCTGGCAGAAACCATCAGTTTGGCAAACCCTTGAAAATATAGGCAAATCCTTGTCTTTCACCTCGTGCCTGCAAAGCGGCACGACAACACGTATGGTGTCTCAAGAGGCATCTGGAGACCAAATTTGACAAATCTGATTGCACCAGAGTGTTCAAAAGGGGTGTTTTACCCTATGTGCACCTTGAAACTAAAGTTTTGACGAACCCTTGACACCCAAAAGACAAAAGAAAGAGAAAATTGTGATTCTAAGCATTTTATTGCATGAAAATTGGTCAAAGTCTTGAAAACCAATGCTGGAGACTTCGGGATGATAGTGGTTAAATACTGCCCAAAAATTCATCAATAGACATCATACGCGTATGATGTCTTAAGGGTAATTTTGGTAGCCAAAATAAAATTTTGACACTATACCCATCTTCTGCAAGTTGTGTTGAGCACATACCAAATTTCATGTCATTTGGGCATATAGATTGAGAATTGAAAGGGTTTTACTCTTTTGGGAGATTTTCTTGTCAAAACGTGGTGATTTTGTGCAATTTTGACATCCAAAATTTGTTGTGAGTACATAATCAAGATCTACATACCAAGGGGCACCTGGGGTAGAAACATAAGTCCATTATGACCACCTAGACATCATACGCGTATGATGTCTTAGAGGCCATATTTTGGTCAAAAGATACATCTGAGTGACCCTTGTGACCTAGAGCATTTAGGAAACAAATAGGCCTTTGTTGAGTTTGGATGCAAGATCATGAGAGTGAAGGACTATATAGATACATTGACAGTAGTGAGGTCAACCTAGAAGAGCTGACAGATTACAAGCTCTTATATGTTTATATATACGGAGTGGATTGCCAATGGAAATTCATAGTTGTTGACAAGTATGAACGAGAATATAGAGCTTTACAAAGCACAAATCCACGGCCTGCATTAGAAATAGGTGGATATTTGGTCAATGAAGGACCACAGATACCTCCACCAAACACGAGAATTCCTACGAGAATTCCCAAAAGGGAGCCACTTGGATTTCCTCCTTTAGCAATAACGAGAGATGAAATGATCACAAAGATGGCAGACATGCCTCCTCAAGTGAACTCCCCAATGAACCAATCTCCAACAAAATGACCAATCCCTTCAAACCATGCCAAGTCCAAAAATGGGCAAACAGGAAATACCTCGGAGATAAATATCCGAGAGATCATGTAGCGGCTTTCAAAATAGTAATTAAAACAGGGAAAGTTTTTTATTTTGCGACACAGTTTACGAGATTTGGATTGACTCCGGAAGATGACGCGCCTACATGGTTCGACTCAGTGGAAAGACGGGATTTTGAGACTCTAGACGAGCTGTTTGAAGAATTCATCGAAGAATTCTCGCAGAAAGGCATAGCTCACAATACGATCTTGCAAATTCATAGATTTAAGCAGAAGGAGGATGAATCAATACGCAAAGCGGCATTATGGCTCGAGAGATACGTAAGTTCTGTCCAAGAGCGGAACTGCCTATGCAAGCACGATTGATGTTGATCTTTATCCAGCGAATGAGACATGCAAGTCTTCACAAGGATCTGCATATGATAAGGAGCATGACACTAAAAGACTTGATCAAAGAAGCTCTTTATCTGGTGGATAACTGCAAGGAACTTGATCCTCAATTGCCCAAAAAACCCAAACCAAGTCAGAAAGACCACAACAAATGTCTCACGACTCGTTCAGCTACCTAGTAGCTCGAAAAACAAAAACGTTGTACCACTTCAAGTGGTTACGAGAGTGTAAGCTTGAAAGGAAGCTGAGGATAACCAAAAGACAAAGAAAATGAAAATCGATGCGTGTCCAAAGACGGGTGAACCAAAGACCGACGCACCTAGTCAAAAAACAAGAGCATACCTCGTGGAGTCCACTATGTGAAAATTGCATGTAGCACGTGCGAACAAGAGGTATTTAAATAATCCCTTATTTGTATATTTTCAAGTATTATATGTACCCCTTATGTATGCATTTTTGTAAAAAAAAATTAGCCCTTATGATTGAAAATTTTCACTTTCTCAATTAAAAAAACCTTTATGTAAGTTTTTTTTTTTGGTAAATGTACCTAATTATAAATCCCTTATTTTGTTCGCACGTGCTATCTTACATATTTCCTAGTGGACACCTCGAAGAGAAAACAAACTAGTTAGAAAGCTAGAAAGACTAGGATGAAAGAACGAAGGGAACAAGAGAAAAAAAATGCCTAGCTGAGGAGCTTACCAAGCTAAAGAGAAGATAAGACAACATGAAGAAAGGGTTGCACCTTCTCTTGTGCAGACATCTCAACCTCCAAAAGAACCATCCACAGAAGAGAAACCGAGAAGTGCTAGTTCAAGAGGATCAGTGTTGGTTGAGAAGGTTAATGAGCCATTAGATGCCCTCTTGAAAGCCTATGAAGTGTGGCTCAAAAACAACCAAACCCAAGAACAGAGGTGAATGAAATATCCCTATGTCGAACTAGAAAAGAAAAGGCTTGAAATGTGCAAGAAAATGATTCAAACAACCCAAGATTTACTAGTACCACCAGTTGGAAAACCTGAGGATGTGATCTTTGTCCCACCTACACCAGTGATCCCACCAAACCAGGAATGAATAGAGCCAGATCCTAGTCACGAGCACGGACCAAAGCTCAAGGACCCAGCATTAGAACCAAAAATGGTGTTCAAAACCATGGATAACTCTTTCGAGAGATTTCACCGAGCTATACTTGAGGGTTGTAAAGAAATAGATGGTTTTGACAAATTGTGGAAACAAGTTAGAGAGGCCAATGAAGCTAGTGAGCTAAGTAGGCAAGTTGACTAGACCGATGATGGAAGATGAGTGTTTCTTCCACCAATAGAGGAAATTGAGACTGGGTCTCAAATGAATCTAAAAATACAATCGTATTGGGGAGACAAAGGATCTGTACAATTTATGGACAGTCAACCCCATTCGCTAATAACACTATCGTTTTATACGGGAGAGCGTGAGGCCAAGTTAGATGTTATTGCAGTCCCATCACAAAGACTATCTTCCAACAAGGTCATCGATTCAAAAGGGTTAACAAATATTCTATCTACCCTAGTCATCTGTACGATAACGTAGCCGCTATGGAAAAATTCCTATAGAAATTTGGTGTTAAAAACCCAATGACTCAAATCAAGGAAGGGATCGAAGAGCTAGAAATGCCTCAGCTAAACACTAGGCCAGTGCCATTAAACAAGATAGGAGAGTACTATGAGGGAGAAGATGGGAACACCACTCTTCTTGAGGAATTCCAAGGCGTAAAAACCATGGCAATCCTTGATAGTGGAGCTGGTGTTGCCATCGCAACAAAAGAGATCTGGAAGCAATGGGAAAAACCAGCAGTGAGGGCTACCAGGATGAAACTGCAGCTTGCAGACGGACACATGGAAAAGCCCATAGGACTGCTAGAAAAAGTAGTTGTTACTTCTTGTGGCACTAAATATGAGCAAATCTTTGCTATTGTTGATTTCCACAAGAAGAACAAATATGACATCATTCTAAGAAGACCATTCATGCGACACTTGAAAATAGTCCAAGATTCGGGTTATGACCATATCTACCTGAGACACATGGAAACCACAACAAAGATTAACTTGAAAGACCATAGCTACAAGGCTGTGATGAGAACATCGATTGAAGAGTTTAATTCCGCTATAATAGCAGGATCGAAACTTCTAGCATGGTTGGGTAAGCCTAAAGAACTGCGGATGTGTTGAGCTTCGCAATGTGGAAGCTTAAAGCGAGAGGAATGCATCCTAGAAAGGGAAATTTAAGATGAGGATTATATCCCAGAACCATTTCCTAAAGAAGCTTTAGAGCCAGTCGAATGGGAACACATCTTGGCTACCTTGGATGTGTGCACTCTTCAAGACTGTCCCACAACAAAGTAGTGAGTTATATGATCCAAGAAAATGAAGACAAAGAAGAAGACAAATTATATGACTCCGTAGAACACTTTGAGCTTCAAGAAGATGTCGACAATGGGAATCTAGACAAGCCAGAAGAAGACAAATTCTATGACTCTGTAGAACACTTTGAGCTTCAAGAAGATGCCAATAATGGAAATCTAGACAACCCAGCAGGTGACATAAACGACACTCTAACTAATGCACGGTTTTATTATTGTCTAGATCAAAGACCCAGGAACCAATGTCACCACCACAAGAACAAAGTGCATCAAAAGTGGATTCCAAAATCCCCGGTTGTGACGCAATTGCAACAAGCATACTCATACGTGGCTCCTATATAGGAAGAAAAGACTCAATCAAGAAGAACACAACCATGTCAACGAGCTAATAATGTGCTAATTAATTGGCTAGAAAAGTCATTCCAGACACAACAATCCAAGAGCAAACAAACAGTATCTTTCCCTAACCACCAAGGGAAAGTGCCAGATATCAACCTTGCTGAGGATAGTAGCAACAATGATGATTCTTATGACATCCCCTACTAGAAACTCACATCATCACCCTCACTAGAAGCTTTCGTAACAACCAAGGAAGGCCCAAAGCAAAGAACAACAAGTCAAAGCCAAAAATTTCGACAAATTTGGATACCAAAGAGCCAGCTCGGCCAAAAAGAGGTATGGATCAAGAAGATGAAGATCTTTGATGAAAAATCACATGATCCAACACCAAAAGAAAAACAGTCAACAAAGAAGTTAATTCAAGCACAAAGAGGTCAGGAATTTATTTGGGTTCCAAAACATTTAAAGTATCAACTCCCAAAGCGTGAATTACGTCCCCAACCAAGCATACAAGGGATGAAGCAAAGACAACTGCTGACTCACACAAAAACAAGGTGGATCCCAAAGAAACCCCTTCAAACACAAACAAAGTTGGGTCCCAAAGGAAACCAATAAAACTACTATCACAGCTTGAATTCTTCAATTCTTCCTACGGTTACAATACAGTTAAAAGAGAGCAAGTCGCTCCCTTTACCACTGCATGCTACCAAGGCTTACGGAGCAGGAGATGAAGTGAATAGACAGGAAAAGATCGAAATCAAAATAACTAGAGGCAACCAAAGAGGAAGTCAAAATCTCTCTACAACCTTCAATTCAAAGATCATCACATTGCTTAGAATAGGAAGCCTCGCTAGCTAATGCCAATAAGCAAATTTCTTATACCCACATCTTGCACATCATAAACTTTTTACATGTATTGATTGTGTATGCATAATAGGGCTCCATTACAAGGCCTGCATTGGCACAATTTTAATGCCCAAGCACATCACATACCCTTGACGATACCCTGTCGTCTAGGAGGACTCCAAATAGGAGGGGGGGGGGAGCATTCTAAATTCGGACCTAATACTATGAATATTAGAGGGCAATATTTTGTGAGCTGCATTGAATTTTTGCGTTTGATTGTGATAATTTTTTGAAAAATTTCATAATAACGTTACAAGAGAAGTACGACGACAAAATCCATATATGAGCCCCTAGGGACATGTGTACAGTGAATGATTTTGCTTTTTGCTGAGTTGATTTAATTATTTTTTGAGATTTTTTTTTAAAAAAAAAGAAAAAAATCCTTAATCCAGGTGAAGAACAGACTAAAGAAGGTACAAGAAAATGACAAAACTTCACGAGGTATGTCTCGAAAGCCATATGCACAATGGGTAATGTTAGAGGTAACAAAAGAATATCGATCAGTCTTTCGACAACAATATGAGGCCAAAAATGATTGAGAATGGTCATAAAACTCCGAGATGGTCTACAAGGACAAGGAAAGTTGGTGATGCGACTAAACGAAAGCACCCATCAAGTGTAAAGTTGTTTATTAGACACTTCATGAACTACAAGGCCGCATACAGGAAGTAGATCTTTATAATGTAAATATTCTATCTTGTAAGTGACTTAATGAAGCCTAACAAACAAAAGGGACTAACATTACTGACAAGAACAAAAAGGGAAGAAATGACAATTCGGTCGTCTATCGTGATAGATGTTGGCAGGAGCAATCGGGGATCAAGCCAAACTCTGGTCATCATCATTGGTTCTACATGTGTTTGGCAGCCAGAAGGTGCCAAAATGCCCATCAAACATTTTCAAGACTAAAATCCAAAAAGTGCCAAATACTAGTTCAAATCAAGCCAAACATTGTCAGTGGGCTATGAATATAGAATACAAGCTAAGAAAGAAAAGAAAAGGGATAAAAGTTTAACCCCTAGCCAACGATGAAATTTTCCAAATCTGATGCCATGATAGCCATCCACATACCCTATAAATAATGTATAAGAGCTTTGGGGACAAATGGACAATGATAGCTCATAGATGGTCATCTATCGTGAATGATGTCGGATACGACCCTTTTGACGCAAGTTACTAACTTGGGGAATTAAGTGGGGTTTGTCAAGCTTTAATTAAGTCATGTATCAAGTAGAAGTAGTATAATGATTTACACATCACACAAACACTAACAATGGAAAATGCGACTTTGATCACCTTGATGCAGGAACAAAGGAGCCACCAACAAAGAAGAGCAGACACAAATGGTAGACAAGCCAACCTTTGCAGGGCTACATATCTTGTCCTTGATGAGGTGGATCGAATGTTGGACCTGGGTTTTGAACCTTAAATCTGGAAAAATTATCTCCGAGATTTAGCATGACAGACATAATTTGTGCAACTTGGCCTAAAGGAGTTGAAGGTTTAGCCAAACAATTTCTATAGAGTCCTTACAAAATTCCCATTGGTTCACAAGATCTGAAAGTCAATTATTCAAATCTACAGATTGTAGAACTTGTTTCTGAGAATGATAAATACTCAAAAGTGGCAGATTTACTGGAGCGAATGATGGATGAAGTAAAGTGATCGTATTTATGGAAACAAAAAGAGATCTGGCAATAACCCTATAATGATAGCAGTAGATGCTGCAACTCGTGGCTTGGATATGAAGGTCATAAAGTTCGGTATCAATTATGGATTTCATGGATCATAATTCTTATTGTGGTTTGACAAAGTACACGCATTGGAGTACAAACAAAAGCAAGAATGACAACAAAGACCGCACCGACATTGACAACCAGGTTATGTCAGGGACGACATGAATTTGGAGGGGGGGAGTGTTGAACCATGGGTCGACAGTACGACATAACTCAACAAAGCCTTATTTTTTGAGAGTTATGAAATGCTGCGGATTATGGTTATAAACATCATTTGTAATGAGTAGCTATTCTAGTTGCAGAAGTCAGGGTGCAGTGACACTTCCAGATTGTAAATACAAAGCCATTTAACCCCTTGAACTCTATTTTAGATTTAACCTATGGTAGCCTTAGTATATAAGATACGTAGGTCATTTTGTAAGGAGAACTTTATCATAATCAAAGTTTTGAGCTGCCATCGACTGTGTGTGAGAGAGAAAGAGAGAGAGCGTGAGCTTCATCCTGACGCTACTTCCTGCTTGCTCATCGCATTGGAGATTTAATTGCACCATCGCGCATCAACGCCAAGCATTCCACATGAGACGAAGCACGCGCGCTAACGCATGTACAAACTATTTGTGGTCATAAGTGTATCAAACGATGTCTATTTTCTACGTGCAAGTAGTCATTAGAATCGTGGCGATATAAGCTACACATATGTACTCATAGATTTCAGTTTTGGGCACTCTCAAAATGCTGCTCTGTCTTAATATGCTTTTTTAGCAGATGGGTCTAGAGTACTCATAGATTTCAGTTTTGGGCACTCTCAAAATGCTGCTCTGTCTTAATATGCTTTTTTAGCAGATGGGTCTAGAGTGAGGGTTTTGAGTGTAGAGGCTTTGGGACATGCCTTGTGTTCCTTAAATTTCGTATGATTCTAGTATGATTTGGAGAGTTTTCTTCCGTTTGTGTGTATGTGGGTTGGGTGGTGTAGTTGAGAGTAGCGAGATTCCTGATTGTGGTTTAGGTGGCCTTTTAGAGTGTTGTATGTGTGGGATGATCTCAGCCTGACAAGCTAAAGAGATTGCCTCCGTCCACCTATCATGTCATCGGTGTCCGCGATTGGCATTATGTTGATCTAGGTAGTGTTGCATGCACTTTATAGGTGGTGTGATTCGCTCCTGCAAAAGCCTCTCTTTGAGGGAATTGCGAGCATGATTTGTTGTACAATAAGGTGTGGAGTCATGTAGAAATGAGGGATTCTTCTCACTCTAATGAGAGTGCGAACATTCACTGTAGCCATAGTTCTACTTTTTCACAAGAAAACTATAATGATGGAAGACTTTTTCTATCAAGGATGGGTGTCTACTACACAAGGGAGGGTATGGCTATCCATGGACATAAACACTAGGCGCGCCAATTTCTTTTTGAATGTCATGATAGTTCAAGTGTAGGTCATCCTCATATTAGGAAGACATATGCATTAATTAAATGACAATTTTACTAGCCAAGTTTACATAAGGACATGCACAAGTATGTGTTACAATGCCAATAGTGTCAAGTGAAAAAAGCTAAGCATCTCAAGGTAGGCATTCTCTTACATTCATTAGAGATCCCTAACGAAAAATGGGAAAGCATTTCGATGGATTTTATAGTTGGTCTACCTATGATAGTTCGTGGCCACGACTCTATTTGGGTAATTGTCGATCAATTGACCAAGATGTGTAGGTTTATTTCTACAAAAACTACAATCAAGGCTTTAGAATTGGCACGACTATTTATGGAGAATGTGAACAAGTTATATGGCACAAGCTAGCGATCAAAATAGAAAATGTGATGGCCATTTTTGGAGAGCACTACTCCATAAGCTTGGAGTTACTCTTAACTTAAGTACAACTGATCATCCTCATACAAATGGGAACTTTCTTACAATAGTGTAAAGCATGTTACCTTGGTCTCTAGTGTAAGGATTTTTGGAGAGCAGTATTCTATAAGCTTGAAACTGCTCTTAACTTAAGTACACATTACGATTAGACCAAGATTGCTATTGTTTCACATGAGAAGGTAGTTACAAGTAAGCAATACCTAATCAACATGCAAAAGAGAAAGCTAGGCGATAGTGACCCTCCAAACAGAATGTAAAAGAGCCTAGGCATGCAACAACTTGAGATGCCACGAGTTTTTGTCTATTGCCTCATATACTAAGAAAAGCACAGAGATTAACATATGATTGGGCCCTTTTGTTAAGGTCAAAGCCATTCATCCATCATGGTAGGGACTGCTGCAAAAGAGAAAGCTAGGCGATAGTGACCCTCCAAACAAAATGTAAAAGAGCCTAGGCATGCAACAACTTGAGATGCTACGAGTTTTTGTCTATTGCCTCGTATACTAAGAAAAGCACAAAGATTAACATATGATTGGGACCTCTTGTTAAGGTCAAAGCCATTCATCCGTCATGGTAGGGACTGCTCTTTGAGGACAACCAACCGCCGTCGTCACTATCTAACATGGGAATCCTTCATGGAGGAGTTGTGGTTGAGAGTAAGGGTCGCCGGTTGGGGGCAATCTTGGATGTTTGACCCAATCACTAAACTACCGGGCTTAGGTTCACCCTAGTGTATCCCTTACTGACGGACTCGATCTTAGGATCGACGATCGGTTACACCTTGGATTGCCTCAAACCTCTTCTTCCTCTTGATAGCCTGCCACAAACAAGTTAGGTAGTAGCTCTCTCTCTCTCTCTCTCTCTCTCATTTTTACCATCGTCCTCGCCATCAAAATCGACAGCATCATGAGCAGCAAAACGGTCGCGCAGCAGGTGTTGAAGGACTTGGACTGGGACAAACTGGCCAAGGCCGTCGTCTCTGACGAAGGTCGAAGGGAGCTCAATAATCTCCGCAGGGCCTTCGATGACTTCAACAACGTTATGAGAACAAAGTTCTCACTGGTGAGATTCGCATTCTCAGAAAATAGGGTTTCGGAAGAATAGTCAGTGCTCTGATGAGATCTGGAATGTCGCTGATTTATGTATATTTCGTGCACCTATTCTCATCGTTTAGGGTTCTTGAATGCTACCGTTTTGTGCATAAACTGGCAATTTTTCTGGGGCCGTCTAGACTAGGGTCATAAGATACTCGTGGTATGTGTCAGCAGATGGACTTTCCCAAGTTGCCGTTCTGCTTTTGTCAGCAGTCAGTTATCATTCGATCGAAGATTGATATGCATTTGTAGGTTTCTTTTTGCTCTACTTTACAAATGTGAGTCTTTGCAGAGGCAGAAGTTCTACGTATTTGCATTGCAAACCAGTTATACCCGAAGAGCGCTTTAGTGCAGATGAGTGGAAAGATGTACCCAAATTCTGGATGGCGGTGCTAGGGCCCCCCAGGTATCTCCCAAGGGCTGTGCCTGGCCATGTGAGATGTGGATATTTATGCATCGGTGTCATGTTTGCCTGGCCTGTGCTCACATGTCTCAGTTGGGCTTTTTGAAAGCTCAAACCTCAGTTCCTTTATATTGTGGGGGCTCTATGAGTGGTCACCAGATTGCTACCCCCCCGGTATCAGCAGCAAGGCTTAGGCACAGTTGCTGCTTAGGCACCATAGCCATTGGGTTGTAGGTTGATCGGAATGGTGTACAAAATGAAACCAAGAGCTGGTACTTAAAAAAAAAACACTTAGTCTACTTTTCTCCTTTTACATGAGAATTACAACCTGTTGTGTTTTTCTGCAGGTTTAGGGTTTTGCACCTAAATTGCAAGAGAATACCAAGGGAGCCTTGCGAAGGCCTTGGGATGCTTAGACAGGGCTTTGAGCACCTGGCAGTGGCAAAACAAGGATTTACAGTGCGTTGAAATTCTGTAACAGCTTACCATAAAGCTTCTAAATTGCGAGGGAATCCGTCCTAGGCAGGTACTTTTGACCTACAGAGGATTTGGTGTCATTATGCTGCCGTAATTGGGTCAAAAACCTGCAATTTCAGGCCTCGCCAAGGTTAGACACCTCTGTGAGACTTCGATGTACGTGTCCAGATCGTCTGTTCTTAATTGGACATCGTCTGCTCTTAATTGAATAAAGAAATACCGAAACGGGCGTTAGCCTTTGGGGCCTGGAGGGTGTGGGTCTTCGTGTGCGCAGTGGCATTCTAGTAGTTGGAAGCATCTGTGCTCTCTTTTCTTCTCAGTGCTTTGTGTAAAGTTAACAGGTAATTGAATTAGTACCACCCTCTACTGCGTACAAGCCAATTATATGGTTCCATCTACGGGATAGTCACTTTCTCTTCAAAAAGTGCAGCGTAACTTGTTGTGGGTGAGAGCAACATAGAGCGTGTCAATATGGCAAAGAAGAGACACTTTTTACCTGAAGAGAGATCTTCCTCAGATGGCACAAAGAAAGTTCCTTGAACTCTCCAGAAGAGGACAGGTTGTTTAGAGCTCAATTGCGTAGCTACATGGAATTGTTTCAGGCTTCAGCAGTTGACTAACAATCTAAGCATGCAGGAGTTCTCACAGGCTCCTACATAGGAATTTCAGGCTCCGACACAGGGCACGACTGAGCCGTTGCAAGAAAAGGAGGTTTCCAATGGGCAGAGGTCTTGTGATGCTCGAGGGAAAGCCCATGTGATTGAGTAACCAGCGATGTCTGTTGATCCCAAGCAATTTTCTTTACTTGGACAGGAATCGTTTGTGAACGGTCAAGGGAGTAATGAGCAGGCTATGCGTCAGACACTCTCGTTACCTACTTTATATCGTGGTTATTTTGGAGGTGGTTCAGTGTTTCAAGCTATGGCTGGACCTTCCACATGTTATATGCCAGGGGATGTGTTCGGGACAATGCAAACATGCATCGTTAACCTTATGTATGGGAATATGGGTATCCAACCAGGTTTTCAAGGTGCCTATGGTCAACTTAGAGTGCTTGGAACACAATTTGGTATGGTTGGTTTTTCGCAGCCATATGTCCAACATGGAGATTTGACAGGTAAAACAGTTGATGCAAGTGCTGGAATAGACAATCGTGGAGCACAACTTTTGCGGGCATCTGTTTATGACAATGTGATTCTTTTGAGTGAGCCTGGAACACAATTTGGTATGGTTGGTTTTTTGCAGCCATATGTCCAAAATGGAGATTTGATAGGTAAAACAGTTGATGTGAGTGCTGGAATAGACAATTGTGGAGCACCACTTTTACGGGCACTTGTTTATGACAATGTGACTCCTTTGAGTGAGCCTAAGGATTACAAGGAAGGTAGGCGGGGAGTGAAGTTTGAAACTTTAGGATCAACTGAAGGCTTTGACCTTCATACAACAGTTTGATGCAGCTTATGCTGGAGGAAACTTCATAGAATCTTTGAAGATACGTAAGGTTGTCACTTTCTTGAAAGCGAATGCTCTTCATTTGTCACGTGACACATCCAACCCTATGTGTCCGTGGACAAGCTACAGCATGATCAAGGTTCAGTCAGTCTAGATTATAAGTGATTTGACACTTTTGTGAGTCTATTCATAGACCGTGCATGCCCAGTCACTTAGTATAGATGCATATCCTCTGGTTGCACACAACATGATTCTCAGAATTCCCATCAAAATCCATCAGAATCAGTTAGGGATTTTTACAGTGTATTTAGTCTGTTTTTCCTATTTTTGACATTTTTCACTTATTAATTTAAGTGACTTTCCAACAAAAGTAGGTAGTGCAATTTTGCTAAGAAAATATATAAGCAAACCCAAGTTAGCACTTTCTGGCAGAAGAGGCAACAGGAGCATTGCTCAATAGGCACCTTCTCAGCAGGACCCCAAAGGCTTCTAGCGTGTTTGCTCCACAGCAGCTTGGCTAGTGTTTTTGGACAAGACACAGCAGATCAGCCAGCGTGTTGCCCTTGCAGATCCCTGGCGACAAGACCACAACGGATCAACCTAGCGTTTTTGCATTTGCA
The DNA here is from genome assembly GCF_014529385.1 of Adiantum capillus-veneris. NCBI lineage: Eukaryota > Viridiplantae > Streptophyta > Polypodiopsida > Polypodiales > Pteridaceae > Adiantum > Adiantum capillus-veneris. The sequence continues at coordinate 125,444,757 of NC_140946.1, forward strand.
GAACCTCGGCGACCGAAACACCATTTTCAGCCCTAGCGTTTTTGCATCTGCCAGCAACCTCAGCGTTTTGCAGATCTATCGTGACAGAATCAGTCCTAGGACCAGCGTTTTCAGTTTTCAGCAGTTAGACTTCGCAGATCAAGTCGAACCTCGCAGATCTCACCTTCCCGCAACAGTTCCTCGCCGCACGGTCAGTTTCCGCAATGTTTACAGTTTCAGCCCGGAAAACGCAGATTTCAGCATCTGCGTTTTCAGCGCGTCGTCGACGCATCGTCGCCATTGACATCGTCACCGACACAGAGTCAGAATTCAGCAGATAGAAGATCAACAGATTTCAGCCCATAGCGTTTTTGGACAACAGTAGAAAGATTGCAGATTTCAGCCCTTAGGTCGACTTCGTCATAACCGTCGTCATTGTCGACATAGCCTAGACTTGCATCAGTCTCATGCATACCATTTGTACCAGATTGTGCAATCATAAGTAGATCACTCTCGCCGACGAGAGTGGGGCCTTCGGAGGAGGGTTTTTCAACGTCTCTGGTGTCGTATCTCTCTTCTCTCTCTATCTCTCAATCTCATACACTTGCACGCACGATGTCCATTCACTTTGTTTGTGATCATAGCATTCTCTCATTAAGAACGGAAGGCTCTACCTTCCATAAGAACAAAAGAAACCTTGAGCACAGTTCGGAGCACTCATCTTGAGCAAAGCGCAAACATTCATTCCGCTGCACCTAACACCTAACATTGGTATCAGAGCTTTGGCAATGTTCTGTATCACTCAAGGAAAGAACCACAAGAACCAAAGAATTTTTTTGCTTGTTGAGGTCGCACGAACCCAAGTTCGCTTGGGCGTGTCGATTCCTAATCTTGTTTGTTGAAGAGTGACTGGTATCCCAGGAAAGAAGGGCTTGTCCAGTCTCCCCTTGTGTCTCTTTTCACTCATTGAGAGCGGACCGTACACTTAGCGGCCGGCCAATCGACGTGAGGTGGGAAAAAGCAACCTTGGTGTGAGCGCAAGGCCGCTAAGGGGTGCGCCCACGGAAAGGAGTAGAACTCGGGTGAAGAGAAGATACTTCTTAAACGCGGTTTGCAAGCGAAAGAAAACCCTCAAGAACCTCAAGACCCTCAAGAACCCCAAGAACCCAAGTTCCTCGTGAACTCAAGAACCCAAGACCCTCAAGAACCAAAGTTCCTCGTGAACTTAAGAACCCCAAGATCCACAAGAACCCACAAGAATCCACGACTTCAGAATGGTCATCACTCGAAGCGGAATGGATACTTCGCTTGGAGGTGATGAGCATGAGAGAGGCGAAGAAGAATTTTTCCCACCAGGAGGTTTTTCTGACCCTTCCCCATCTACGACAAGGATTGCACTAACTCCTGTGGAGGCTTTCGATAAGAGGATGATGGACAGGAAGTTAGCAAACGAAGAACGAATAGCAACCATAGAGCGCAAATACCAAGAAAGAATGGCAGCCATAGCGCGTGAGAGCGAGCAAGCACGCTTGGAAGCCAAAGCAAGAGAAGCAAAATTTGATCGCGAGAACAAAGAAAGAGAAGCAAGATTTGATCACGAGAACAAAGCAAGAGTGCAAGAGTTCTTGCGACTCTTTTCTCAAGTTCAAGCACAGATGCAAGAGAATCAGGAAAAGGAGACTCTCTCAGTCTCTTCTTCTTCAACGCATGATACACAGGATTTGCATGATTGTGTGAAGCATGATGATGAATTGAATGACAATGACTTGCATGATGATTTGAATGACAATGATAAGCATGATTTGCATAATGATTTGGATGATAATGATGAGCATGATGACAAGCATGATGTTTTGCATGATCAAGATGTGATTTCTCACAAGCATGATGAGTTGAAGATGATGTGATTGTTCACAAGGATGATGTCTTAGTGGATGCTTTTTCTAGCGAAGCTAACCTCGTTGCAGGTTTGATCAATCACGAAGGATTGATCTTGACTTTCGAGTCGAGGTCCAAAGAACCCCCTCAGGAAGAACCGATCTTGGCTCTCGAGCCTAGGTCTAAAGAACCCTTACAGGAAGTACTATGTGTTCGCATGATTGATACGCACGCATTGTTCGAATGTTTCATTCGTGATCGTTTCCTGTATTTTAGTCAACATCGTTATGTGATCCCTTTTACTAAGCATGACATATTGTACGTTGAGCACGTTTCACTCATGAATGAGCACAAATGTATGCGGATTTTTCGTGAAAAGCTAAAAAGTATTCATTCACGGAAGTCACATTCCATGTCTCTTCCTTGGCATGACACAATTTCCGAACGAGCACATGAATGTATGAGCACCAAGCGTAGGCCTTTCCATTGTGTTTTGCCACAGTTGATTGCTCTAGATTATAAGAGAAAGATTCGATCTCATTGTTTGCACGTGTTTGATGCACGGGTTGTCACTCCGTCTCTATGTTCATCTACATTGCATACACAGTCTTTAGCGAAGACAAGATTTTTTCCACTCACTTTACATGGAATGGGTATGTTCATGGTTTTGTGTTGGAAGTGGTTTTAGGAATTTTCAGCCATGGAGATTCTTGAAGAAACAAGAAGCATGACTTTAGACGAAGTTGAAGCAAGGAAGGAGATTCAAAAGATTTTGTCGCTTTCGACGCGGCCCCAAGAAGCAAGCTTTGCAGACCTTTATGAAGTTCAAGTACCGCACGACCCACACATCAGAATGGGCCGACGAAGAGTCCCTTCCAGGATTCCGGATGCTATTGGCGATCTCCCTCGACGCCATACAATTCGGTACCAGTACCTCACTTTGAAAAGAAGGGGATGTCACGTGACACATCCAACCCTATGTGTACGTGGACAAGCTACAACATGATCAGGGTTCAGTTAGTCCAGTCAGTCTAGATTAGAAGTGATCTGGCACTTTTGTGAGTATTCGTAGACCGTGCATGCCCAGTCACTTAGTATAGATGCATATCCTCTGGTTGCACACAACATGATCATCAGAATTCCCATCAAAATCCATTAGAATCAGTTAGGGGATTTTTACAGTGTATTTAGCCTATTTTTCCTATTTTTGACATTTTTCACTTATTAATTTAAGTGACTTTCCAACAAAAGTAGGTAGGGCAATTTTGCTAAGAAAATATATAAGCAAACCCAAGTTAGCACTTTCTGGTAGAAGAGGCAACAGGAGCACCGCTCAACAGACACCTTCTCAGCAGGACCCCAAAGGCTTCTAGCGTTTTTGCTCCACAGCAGCTTGGCTAGTGTTTTTGGACAAGACACAGTAGATCAGCCAGCGTGTTGCCCTTGCAGGCGACAAGACCACAGCAGATCAACCTAGCGTTTTTGCATTTGCAGAACCTCGGCGACAGAAACACCATTTTCAGCCCTAGCGTTTTTGCATCTGCCAGCAACCTCAGCGTTTTGCAGAACTATCGCGACAGAATCAGTCCTAGAACCAGCGTTTTCAGTTTTCAGAATTTAGACTTCACATATCAAGTCCCGAACCTTGCAGATCTGACCTTCCCGCAGCAGTTCCTCGCCGCACGGTCAGTTTCCGCAAGGTTTACAGTTTCAGCCCGGAAAACGCAGCTTTGCCAGGGGATTTACCTCCTGAGAGACCTGATGTCACGTGACGCATCGAACCCTATGTGTGCGTGGACAAGCTACAACATGACCAGGGTTCAGTTCAGTCAAGTTAGTCTAGAATAGGGAGTGATCTGGCACTTTTGTGAGTCTGTCCGCAGACTGTGCTTGTCCAGACACTTAGAGTAGATGCATATCCTCTGGTTGCACACAACATAATCATCAGATTTCCATAAGAACCCATCAGTAGCATTTTTACAATGCATAGACCTATTTTCCCTATTTTTGACATTTTTCACCTAATATTTTTAAGTGACTTTTGTTGGGAACTAGGTAGGGCAATTTTGCTAAGTTTGTATATATAGAAACCTAGCACTAGCACTTTCTGGTAGAAGAGGCTGCTCGAGCACCTTGCTCAACAGGCAACTTCTCAGCAAGACTACCCACAGAGGCCTAGCATTTTTGCAAGAGACAACAGAACCTAGCGTTTTTGTATCAGATCAGCTAGCGTTTTTGCACTTGTAGATTCTCGACGATAGTAGACAATAGATTAGCCCTAGCGTTAGCAGAATCCACAGCGACAGTAGAACTCAGCCCTAGCATTTTTGGAGCAGCAGGACATTCAGCGTTTTGCAATTCCATCGCGATAGATTCAGCCCTAGAACCAACGTTTTCAGTTTTCAAGAGTCAATTACCGCAGAAGAAGTCGTGAACGTCGCAGATCTCACCTCCCCGCAGCAAATCCTCGCCGCACGGTCAGATCCCGCGGAGTTTGCAGATTTAGCCCGGAAAACGCAGATTTCAGCATGTGTGTTTTTAGCACGTCGTCGTTGCATCGCCGTCATCGCCATTGTCACCGAAATAGAGTCAGAATTGAGTATATACAAGATTTGCAAATTTCAGCCATTAGCGTTTTCAAATTCAGCCCTTCTCGTCGTCGTCCTCATCGTCGTCGACATCATCAGCAAGTCCAAGAATTGTAGAGATTTGTGTAATCAATAGTAGACTGCTCTCGCCATAGAGAGTGGGGCCTTCGGAGGATTGTTTGACAACATTCTGGTGTCGTATTCTTCTCTCTATCTCTTAGTCTCAGCACCTTCATTCACAACGTTCACCACTTTGTTTGTGTCCATTGCACTCTCTCACTAAAGGAACGGAAGGCTCTCCCTTCTGTAGTAAAAGAAACCTTGAGCATAGTTCGGAGCACTCATCTTGAGCAAAGTTTAACATTCACTTCCGTTGCACCTTACATTGGTATCAGAGCTTTGGCAGTGTTCTGTATCACTCAAGGAAAGAACCACATATTTTTTTTTTGCTTGTTGCGGTCGCACGTAACCCAAGACCTCTTGAGCGTGTCGATTCCTAATCGTGTTTTTGAAGAGTGACAGGAAACCCAAGAAAGAAGGGCTTGTCCAGCCTCCCCTTGTGCCTCTTTTCACTCATTGAGAGCGGACTGTGCACTTAGCGGCCGGCCAATCGAAGTGAGGTGGGAAAAAGAAACCTTGGTGTGAGCGCAAGGCCGCTAAGGGGTGCGCCCGCGGAAAAGAGCAGAACTCGGGTGAAGAGAAGATCCTTCTCTAACACAGATTGCAAGCGAAAGAAGAACCTCAAGAATTGCAAGAACTCAAGACCCTCAAGAACCTCAAGATCCTCAAGACCCTCAAGAACCCCAAGAACCAAGACTCCCAAGAACCCAAGTTCCTCGTGAACTTAAGAACCCAAGACCACAAGAACCCACAAGAATCCACGACTTCAGTGGATGATCATCACTCGAAGCGGAATGGATACTTCGCTTGGAGGTGGTGAGCATGGGAGTGGCGAAGAAGAGTTTTCCCCACCAGGAGGTTTTTCCGACCCTCCCCCTTCCCCATCTACGCCAAGGATTGCACTAACTCCTATGGCAGCTTTCGACAAGATGATGATGGGCAGGAAGTTAGAAAGCGAAGCAAGAACAGTAGAAAGAATGGCACAAATTGATCGTAAGTACCAAGAAAGAATGGCAGCCATAGCGTGTGAGCGCGAAGAAAGAGAAGCAAAATTTGATCGCGAGAACAAAGAAAGAATGCAAGAGATGTTGCGACTCTTTTCTCAAGTGCATGCACAGATGCAAAAGATTTGGGAAAAGGAGACTCTCTTAGTCTCTTCTTCTCCAAAGCATGACACGCAGGATTTGCATGATGATTTGAATGATAATGATGAGTATGATGATTTGGATGATAACGATAAGTATGAAGAATTGTATGACAATGACAAGCATGATGATTTACATGATCAAGATGTGATTTCTCACAAGCATGATGATTTTCATAAAGATGATGTGATTGTTCACAAGGATGATGTGTTAGTTGATACTTTCTCTCGTGAAGCTAACCTCATTGCATATTCGATCCGACACGACGAACCAATCTTGGCTCTCGAGCCTAGGTCCAGAGACCCCCCACAAGAAGTATTCTGTGTTCGTATGATTAGTCAGCACGTATTGTTCGAGCGTTGCATTCTTGATACTTTTCTGTATTTTAGTCACTGTCCTTATGTGATCCCTTTTCCTAGGCATGACATATTGTACGTTGAGCACAATTCACTTATGGATGAGCACGGATGTATGCGGATTTCTCATGAAAAGATGAAATGTTTGCATTCAAGGAAGCCACATACAATGTCTCTTCCTTGGCATGACACAATCGTAGAAACAACACGAGAAGAATTGAGCATCAAGCATCGGCATTTCCATTGTGATTTGCCACAGTTAATTGATTTAGATCAGAAAGACAAGTTTCGAATCCATTGTTTGTGTGTTTTTGGTGAACGGTTTGGAACTCCGTCTCTATGTTCATCTCCATTGCATGCAGAGTTTTTTCGAAGGAATATAATTTTTCCAGTCACTTCACATGGAATAGGTATGTTCATGTTTTTGTGTTGGAAGTGGTTTCAGGAATTTTCAGCCTCGGAGATTCTTGAAGACGATGGACCTACGTCCATAGCCAAAGAGAAGACTGTCACTTTCGGCGCGGCCCAAAGAAGGAAGCGTTGCAGACCTTTATGAAGTTCAAGTATCGCATGACCCACACATCAGAGTGGGCCGGCGAAGAGTCCTTTCCACGATTCCGGATCGATGCCGTACAGTTTGGTACCAGTACCTCACTTTGAAAAGGAGGGGATGTCACTTAACACATCCAACCCTATGTGTCCGTGGACAAGCTATAGCATGACCAGGGTTCAGTTCAGTCAAGTCAGTCTAGAATAGGGAGTGATCTGGCACTTTTGTGAGTCTGTTCGCAGACCGTGCATGTCCAGACACTTAGAGTAGATGCATATCCCCTGGTTGCACACAGCATGATCATCAGATTTCCATTAGAATCCATTAGTACATTTTTACAGTGCATAGACCTATTTTCCTTATTTTTTGACATTTTTCACTTATTATTTTTAAGTGACTTTTGTTGGGAACTAGGTAGAGCAATTTTGCTAAAGTTTGTATGTATAGAAACCTAGCGCTAGCATATTCTGGTAGAAGAGGCAGCAGGATCACCTTGCTCAACAGGCAACTTCTCAACAAGACCCCCCACAAAGGCCTAGCGTTTTTGCAAGAGACAGCAGAACCTAGCGTTTTTGCATCAGATCAGCCAGCGTTTTTGCACTTGCAGATTTTCGGCGACAGTAGACAGCAGATCAGCCCTAGCGTTAGCAAAATCCACAGCGACAATAGAATTCAGCCCTAGCGTTTTTGAAGGAGCAAGACATTTAGCGTTTTGCAATTCCATTGCGACAGGTTCAGCCCTAGAACCAGCGTTTTCAGTTTTCAGCAGTACCGCAGAAGAAGTCCCGAACGTCGCAGATCTCATCTTCCTGCAACAGATCCTTGCCGCACGGTCAGATCCCGCGGAGTTTGCAAATTCAGCCCGGAAAACGCAGATTTCAGCATCTGCATTTTCAGCGTGTCGTCGTTGCATCGTCGTCATCGCCGTCGTCACCGACAGAGTCAAAATTCAGCAGATACAAGATTTGCAGATTTCAGCCATTAGCGTTTTCAGATTTCAGCCCGTCTTGTCGTCCTCCTCATCGTCGCCGACATCGTCGGCAAGTCCAAGCATTGTAGAGATTTGTGCAATCACTAGTAGACCGCTCGCGCCATAGAGAGGGGCCTGTGGAGGAGGGTTTGACAACATTCTGGTGTCGTATTCTTCTCTCTATCTCTCAGTCTCAGCACCTTCATTCACAACGTTTACCTCTTTGTTTAGGAGCTTATTCATATGAAAGCAAAAAATACACCATCATTTATTAACAAGAATCAGAAAAGAATCTGTGAAGAGTGAAAAATGTCAAAAATAGGGAAAAAAGGGTAAATGCATTGAAAAATTCTCCTGAAGGATTCTAATGGAAATGCTTGTAATCATGCTGTGTGCAACCGGAGGATATGCATCTACACTAAGTGTCTGGACTGTACGACCTGCGAACAGACTCACAAAAGTGCCAAATCACTTCTAAATCTAGACTGACTAGACTGGCTGAACCGTTGTCGTGCTGTAGTTTGTCCACGGATACATAGGGTTGGATGTGTCACGTGACTGCAAGCCAGACTGAAAAAACGCTGTCCAAAGGGTTGAAAAACGCTGTCAAGCAAGGGCTGAAAACGCTGTCTTGTATGCTGCAAAAACGTTGGACCAATGGGCTGCAAAAACACTGGACCAAGGGTTGCTGTGCTGCGGAACTGGCTGTTGAAAAGGCTAGGCTTTACTGATGAAAAACGCAAGGGCTTTGCAGGGGTTCTTGCTTGAGAAGTCTCCTGGAGGGCCTGCTGCAAGTAGGTGCCCGTGCTCTCCTTTCCTCTTCTGCCAGAATCCACTAGCGCTAGGTTTTCTTTTATATATGCTTGCCTACTTAGTTTCTCAACAAAAGTCACTTAAAAATAATAAGTGAAAAATGGCGTTTTTTGCACGTAAAATGCTCTTGATGGAATCTGATGGTAATGCTGATGATCATGCTGTGTGCAACTAGAGGATATGCTTCTACTCTAAGTGCCTGGTCATGCACGGTGTGCAAACAGGCCAGAATACTTCCTAATCTAGGCTAACTGAACCCTTGTCATGAAGTAGCTTGTCCACGTACACATATGATTCGATGTGCATGTGACATTTGTATCGGCATTAAGAAAAGTTTGCTATCTGTTGGCTAGTTAGATGCACATGGTTTTACTACCATCTTTGCTTGGGGTTCATGGAAGTTGCTTAAGGACTCTATGCTTGTTGCAAAAGGGTCTAAAAGAGGTACTTTTGTACTATCTTCGATGCAAAGCTTTGCCTGACAAGTTTCTTGCTGTTGCTGAACTTGCTTCACATACGGAATTGTGGCATAAGAGACTTGGTGATATGAGCCAAAAGGGTATTGATGTGCTTTCCTCTTTGAAGAGGGTCGATGTAAAAGGCAAAAACGTGGATTTTTGTAACGATTATCTCTATGGAAAGCAAAAGAAATCTTCTTATTACTCTTGTGTCTCTCGCAAAGCTAATCCTCTTGATCTTATTCACTCCGATATATGCACTATCTATACTAATAGATAATGGGGGAGGGAATTCCGGCTCCCCCCCCCCCCCCCTGACACGTGGCGAAAGGAGGCTCATCCGGCCACAGCTGCGGCAGTGTCGCCTGCACCTGAGTGCGCTCAGTGAGAGAGAAACAGTGTCTGGGCCCCTGCGCGCAGAGAGAGAGAGAGAGAGAGAGAGAGAGAGAGAGAGAGAGAGAGAGAGAGAGAGAGAGAGAGAGAGAGAGAGAGACGGCAGAGTCGCCGGCTGCACTAGTGCTTGTTAAGTCTTTTGGTGGTGCATTGTATTTTGTTACATTCATTGATTGACTGTACTAGGAAAGGATTGGTGCATTTGTTGAAACGTAAGAGTGAGACTTTTAATCATAGTTACCGGGGAACGCCCCCTAGCCCCCGTTCCGGCGTTCCGGGGGGGCAGTTTCCTTCCCGAACGTTCCGAAACGTCCCGAAACGTTTGACGTTCCGGTTGGCCAGTGCAAACCGGAACGGCCGTTCCGGAACGTTCCGAACGTCCCCAAAACGTTCCAGAATGCCCCTGGAACGGCCAACGGCTACAAACAAATTTGGCAAAAATTGAAAAAATTGAAGTAAATGTTTGGGCTTCTTTTTGAAGTGTGCAAGGCTTCAAGGACTCATAAAATGCACCCCCCTCCCCCTTTCTCTCCACAAGCTAATCCTCAAGGCTCAAGCTCTCTCCCTCTCACACTCTCAAGATCTCTCCCTCTCAAGATTCACTCTCTCAAGGCTCAAGGCTTTAAGCCTTCAAGCTCTCTTCCTCTCCCTCCCACTCTCTCAAATCTCTCCCTCTCCCTCTCACTCTCTCGAGTCTCTCCCTCTCTCTCTCTCTCTCTCTCTCACATCATCTAGTCATAGCAAGATTGAATGGTCTTCAAAACGAGTTTTTTGTGAGTATTAGAGTCATAGCACTCTAATACTCCTTGTATTTAAACACAAGAAGCTAAAAAATGCACTATTTGGGTGTTTTTTATACCTCCCGTTCCGCGCCGTTCCCGTTCCGAACCCCCAGCCGTTCCCCCGTTCCGCGGGGATCCCGTCGCCGTTCCCGTTCCGCGTTCCGGGTAACTATGCTTTTAATGCTTTTAAGAAGTTTCATGCTTTTGTCACTACTCAAAAGAGTGCTAAGCTTAAATGTCTCAGGTCGGACAATGGATGAGAATATGTATCTACTGAATTTTAGCGTTTTTGTGATGATAATGGGATCAAAAGGGAGTTGACAACCCCTTATAATCCGTCTTCGATTGGTGTGGCTGAGAGGTACAACCGTACTTTATGTGAGAGTACGTTGCATGTTGTCCACCGCTAATCTTTTCCAAGAGTTTTGGGGAGAGGCATTAAAAACTGCAGTTCATATTTGCAATCGCTCTCCGAATAGTATGCTGAAAAATGACACATTCCAAGGGAGGTTTGATCTCGCAAACCTGCCTCTTATGATCATTTGAGAGTATTTGGCTGCAAAGCTTTTGTTCATGTACCTAATGACTTGAGAACAAAGCTTGATATGATGTTAGGTGCAGCGGAATGATTGTTTGCGCTTTGCTCAAGATGAGTGCTCCGAACTGTGTTCAAGGTTCCTTTTGTTCTTATGGAAGGGAGAGCCTTTCGTCTTTAATGATGATCACAAACAAAGTGAATGAACACTGTGTGTGCAAGTGTATAAGACTGAGAGATAGAGAGAGAAGAGAGATACGACACTAGAGACGTTGTAAAACCCTCCTCCGAAGGCCCCACTCTCGTCGGCGAGAGTGGTCTACTTATTGATTGCACAAAGTGGTACAATGACGATGCAATGGACTGATGCAACCTGAGACTATGCCGGTGACGACGACGACTTTAGGGCTGAAATCTGCGGTCTTCTATCTGCTGTCCATAAACACGCTATGGCTGAAAATCTGGGACTGTTTTCGGTGGCTGAAAATGACTATTTTGGCTGCATTTTTGAGGGGTGAAAATGGGGATCTTCTGCAAATCTTTATGGTTGAATCTGTTGCTATTCTTGCATGCTGAAAACGTTGACCATCTACTGCCAAGAGGGGCTGAAAATAGAAAACGCTGGGCTGAATTGTAGCGTTAGTAAAAACGCTAGCAGATTTGGTATCGTTGATGAAAACGCTAGGGTTCTGGGGACTGCTGGCGATGATCAGGGGCTGAAATCGCCAAGGCTAAGGGAAGATGCTGATGGAGACCAAAAACGCCAAGACTGAGTGTGGCGATGAGGGAAAACCAAAACGCTAGGGGGTGTTGAGGGTACTGCGGGGTTCCTGCTGAGATGACGCCTGTTGAGCGGAGAGCTCCTGCTGCTTCTTCTGCCATTTAGTGCTAACTTGGGTTTGCTTATATACAAACTTAGCAAAATTGCCCTACCTACTTTTGTTGGGAAGTCACTTAAAAATAATAAGTGAAAAATGTCAAAAATAGAGAAAATAGGCTAAATGCACTGGAAAATTTCCCTAACTGATTCTAATGGATTCTGATGGGAATTCTGATGATCATGCTGTGTGCAACCAGAGGATATGCATCTACACTAAGTGACTGGGCATGCACGGTCTACGAATAGACTCACAAAAGTGCCAGATCACTTCTAATCTAGATTGACTGGACTGACGGGAACCTTGTTATGGTGTAGCTTGTCCACGGACACATGGGGTTGAATGTGTCACGTGACATATGAAGTTCATTAAAGGAGTCTTTCTAGGTTATGTGGAAGAAGGTGGAATGGGCTATCGAGTGTGGTTACCACAATTTAGAAAGGTAATTCGCAGCCGAGATGTAGTGTTCATGTCACGTGACACATCCAACCCTATGTGTTCGTGGACAAGCTACAGCATGATTAGGGTTCAGTCAGTCTAGATTTAGAAGTGATCTGGCACTTTTTGTGAGTCTATTCGTAGGCCGTGCATACCCAGTCACTTAGTGTAGATGCATATCCTCTGGTTGCACACAGCATGATCGTCAGTATTCCCACCAGAATCCATCAGATTCCATCGGGGGAATTTTCCAAAGCATTTAGCCTATTTTACCTATTTTTGGCATTTTTCACTTATTAATTTAAGCGACTTTCCAACAAAAGTAGGTAGGGCAATTTTGCTAAGTTTGTATATAAGCAAACCAAAGCTAGCACTCTTGGACAGATGAGCAAGGAGCACAACAGGCCCCAGGTAGCAGGTACACCCTCTCTCTCAGCAAGAACCCCGCAGCACCCCCAACCTTGGCGTTTTCCATCCCCTAAGCCTAGCGTTTTTGGTCATCGCCCACACCACCCCCAAGCTGGCGTTTTCAGCCTTGCAACCATCGCCAACAATCCCAGATGCCCAACGTTTTTACTAACGCTACCAAGATCTACCAGCGTTTTCATTTTCAGCCTTCGGTGAAGCCATTGTACTAGCGTTTTCAGCATTCATGAAGAGCAGCAGATTCAGCTCTAGACATTGCAGAAGATCGTTATTTTCAGCCTCTCAAAACGCAGCCAAAACCAACGTTTTCAGCAGTCCGAAACAGTCCCAGATTTTCAGCCATAGCGTTTTTATGGACAGCAGTTAGAAGACCGCAGATTTCAGCCCTTAAGTCGTCGTTGCCATCCCCGTCGTCGTCACTGACATAGTCCCAAGTTGCATCAGTTTCCATGCATTATCATTGTACCACTTTGTGCAGTCAATAGTAGACCACTCTCGTCGACGAGAGTGGGGCCTTCGGAGGAGGGTTTTACAACGTCTCTGGTGTCGTATCTCTCTTCTCTCTCTCTCTCTCTCTCTCTCTCTCTCAGTCTCGTACACTTGCACACACAGTGTCCATTCACTTTGTTTGTGATCATAGCATTTTCTCATTAAGAACGGAAGGCTCTCCCTTCCATAAGAACAAAAGGAACCTTGAGCACAGTTCGGAGCACTCATCTTGAGCAAATCGCAAACATTCATTCCGCTGCACCTATATTGGTATCAGAGCTTTGGCAGTGTTCTGTATCACTCAAGGAAAGAACCACAAGAACCACAATAATTTTTTTTGCTTGTTGCGGTTGCACGAACCCAAGTTCGCTTGGGCGTGTCGATTCCTAATCGTGTTTTTTGAAGAGTGACAGGAATCCCAAGAAAGAAGTGCGTGTCCAGCCTCCCCTTGTGTCTCTTTTCACTCATTGAGAGCGGACCGTGCACTTAGCGGCTGGCCAATCGACGTGAGGTGGGAAAAAGCAACCTTGGTGTGAGTGCAAGGCCGCCAAGGGGTGCGCCCGGGAAAAGAGTAGAACTCGGGTGAAGAGAAGATCCTTCTCAAACGCGATTTGCAAGCGAAAGAAAACCTCAAGAATCTCAAGATCTTCAAGAACCCAAGAACCCAAGAACCCAAGACCCTCAAGAACCCAAGTTCCTCGTGAACTTAAGAACCAAAGATCATAGTGCATGGTCGTCCCCGAAGCGGAATGGATACTTCGTATACAGGTGATGAGCATGAAAGAGGCGACGAAGAATTTTCCCCACTAGGAGATTTTTTCGACCCTCCCCCTTTGCCATCTACGCCACGAGTTGTACTAACTCCTATGGAGATGATGGTCAAGTCAATGATGGACATGAATGATGATGTTGGCACAACAAGAAGCGATTTGCATTACTTTGGAACGCAATGAAAGAAATGCAATACAACAACAAGAAGCGACTCGCATTACTTTGCAACGCACTGAAAGAAATGCAATACAACAACAAGAAGCGAATCGAGTTGCGTTGGCACAACAAGAAACAAATCGCCTTGCTTTCGAACGCGAGCGCGATGAACGAAATGAACGAAAAGCAGAAAGGGAGGCCGAGCGTGAAGCTCAAAGAGAGCTACGCACTCAAGAATTGCTTCGACAAGTGCTAGCCTCGAAGACCGAACCAACCAAAGATCGTGGGAGTTCCTCAAGTGGTGTAAGTCACGATGCGGATTCCAACAATCCAGTCACCGAGAAGTTGACTTTTAGTAAGTATGATGGTAAGATGGATGCTACGGTTATTCATTCTCGGTTGCATCAATTTAATGCTTATTTTGCGACAACTAAGAAAACAGGAAATAGCAAAGTTTTGACGGCAGCTATGTACCTTGCCGATGATGCCATCAATTGGTACCACGCATGGCAAGAGGCACAGCTAGCCGCGCACCTAGAGGAAGCCAACGAATTCACGCCCCTTTCCTTCAATTGGGCTGATTTCCAAGACAAGCTCAAGGCGCGGTTTATGCCACCTCAGTACTTCGTACGATTGAAGGACGATTGGCGCGCTCTCAAGCAAAATGGTATGTCGGTTATGTCTTTTTCTAATCGTGTTTTGCAGCTAGGTACCCAATTACGCAAGTCGGATGATGAACGCAACGAGGCATTCTTTTTTGGATTGGACAAGTATATCAAGTACGATGTCGAGGTGCTCGATCCAATCGATCTCAACAAGGCGGTAGCAATTGCTCTCGCACAGGAGACGAAGCACAACAAGGGAAAGCCTAAGGAGAACAAGACTTACACAAGTACCTCGCAGACTTCTTTGAACCCTCAGAATGGTAAGAAAGGTAAGAATGGTAACTCTTCTACCCAATCTTCCAACAGTCTCTTAGAAAAGAATTCTTCCCATGAATCTAAGATTAAGGCTAACACAATTGCTAAACCTAAGCTTACTCCAGATGAAAAGGTAGCACAAGAAATTGTAGGAGGGATACATCACGTCGTAAGAGTAAAGCACTTATTCTAAGGAAGGTCGTTGTTTTCATTGTCACATTAAGGGTCACATAAAAAGAACCTGTGCTAAGCTTGAATCGAATGAATCTAAAGAACCCACAGAACCCACTTCCTCTGTCAATGCAATTAATGACCACGAGTGTGTTCCAAGTTTCTCATGACCCTCCCATTGATGATTCTCTCATTAAATGTTATGGTCTTATGTCGGGGCAACGTTTTGTCATATTGTTTGACCCAGGTAGTATGCATGATGTGATCAGTCCCTCTCTCGTTGAGAGAGCCCGCCTCGAAGTTAGTCAGAGATCTCCTATCGAGGTCTCTGGCTTTCTTCTCGGTATGGAGGCTTTCATCACGGAGGAGTGTCTTGATGTGTTGTTTGCCATTCAACAAGATGCCTTCACTAGAAGATTTGTTGTCTCTCCTCTCTTAGGATGTGATATGATTTTGGGCATTCGATGGTTTCGTGATGTTAACCCTCATTGATTGGGAGGTTAACACTTTCACTCTCACTGCCAAAAGTGATTCTCCCATTGTCATTCATGGAGAGGACATTGTTCATTCTCCATCTCTCATTGCTAATATGGAGGACAAGATTGAAAGGATTCAGGAGAAGGAGACTCTCTCAGTCTCTTTTTCTCCAAAGCATGACACACAGGATTTGCATGATGATAAGCATGATGATTTGAATGATAATGATAAGCATGATGATTTGCATGATCAAGATGTGATTTCTCACAAGCATGATGATTTGCATGAAGATGACGTGATTGTTCACAAGGAGGATGAGTTAATTGATACTTTCTCTAGTGAAGCTAACCTCATTGCAGATTCGATCAATCACGAAGGATCGATCTTGGCTCTTGAGTCGAGGTCCAAAGAACCTCTCAGGAAGAACTGATCTTGGCTCTCGAGCCTAGGTCCCAAGAACCATTACAGGAAGTATTATGTGTTCGCATGATTGATACGCACGCATTGTTTGAATGTTTCATTCATGATCGTTTCCTGTATTTTAGTCAGCATCTTTATGTGATCCCTTTTACTAGGCATGACATATTGTATGTTGAGTACGTTTCTCTCATGGATGAGCACGAATGTATGCGGATTTCTCATGAAAAGCCGAAAAGTATGTATGTAAGGAAGTCACATTCCATGTCTCTTTCTTGGCAAGACACAGTTTCCGAACGAGCACATGAAAGTATGAGCACCAAGCGTGGACATTTCCATTGTGTTTTGCCACAGTTGATTGCTCTAGATCATAAGAGAAAGATTCGATCTCATTGTTTGCGTGTATGTGATGAACGGTTTGGCATTCCGTCTATTGGTTCATTTACATTGCATGCAGAGTCTTTAGAGAAGACAAGATTTTTTCAAGTCACTTTACATGGAATAGGTATGTTCATGGTTGTGTTGGAAATGGTTTCAGGAATTTTCAGCCATGGAGATTCTTGAAGAAGAAGGAAGCATGACTCTCAACGAAGTTGAAGCATCGAAGGAGCCAGAGAAGACTTTGTGTCTTTGGCGCGGCCCAAAGAAGCAAGCGTTGCAGACCTTTATGAAGTTCAAGTACCGCACGACCCACACATCAGAGTGGGCCGGCAAAGAGTCCCTTCCAGGATTCCGGATGCTATTGGCGATCTCCCTTGACGCCATACAATTCGATACTAGTACCTCACTTTGAAAAGAAGGGGATGTCACGTGACACATCCAACCCTATGTGTCCGTGGACAAGCTACAGCATGATCAGGGTTCAGTCAGTCCAGTCATCTAGATTTAGAAGTGATCTGGCACTTTTTTTGAGTCTATTCGTAGTCCGTGCACGCCCAGTCACTTAGTGTAGATGCATATCCTCTGGTTGCACACAACATGATCATTAGTATTCCCATCAGATTCCATCAAGGGAATTTTCCAGTGCATTTAGCCTATTTTACCTATTTTTGGCATTTTTCACTTCTTAATTTAAGTGGCTTTCCAACAAAAGTAGGTAGGGCAATTTTGCTAAGTTTGTATATAAGCAAACCAAAGCTAGCACTCTTGGGCAGATGAGCAAGGAGCACAACAGGCCCCAGGCAGCAGGTACTTCCTCTCTCTCAGCAAGAACCCCGCAGCACCCCCAACCTTGGCGTTTTCCATCCCCTAAGCCTAGCGTTTTTGGTCATCGCCCACACCACCCCCAAGCTGTCGTTTTCAGCCTTTCAACCATCGCCAACAGTCCCAGATGCCCAGCGTTTTTACTAACGCTACCAAGATTTGCCAGCGTTTTCATTTTCAGCCTTCGGTGAAGCCATTGTACCAGCGTTTTCAGCATTCATGAAGAGCAGCAGATTCAGCCCTAGACATTCCAGAAGATCGTCATTTTCAGCCTCTCAAAACGCAGCCAAAACCAGCGTTTTCAGCAGTCCGAAACAGTCCCAGATTTTCAGCCATAGCGTTTTTATGGACAGCAGTTAGAAGACTGTAGATTTCAGCCCTTAAGTCGTCGTTGCCATCCCCATCGTCGTCACTGACATAGTCCCAAGTTGCATTAGTTTCCATGAATCATCATTGTACCACTTTGTGCAATCAATAGTAGACCACTCTCGCCGACGAGAGTGGGGCCTTTGGAGGAGGGTTTTACAACGTCTCTGGTGTCGTATCTCTCTTCTCTCTCTCTCTCTCTCTCTCTCTCTCAGTCTCATACACTTGCACGCACAGTGTCCATTCACTTTGTTTGTGATCATAGCATTCTCTCATTAAGAACGGAAGACTCTCCCTTTCATAAGAACAAAAGGAACCTTGAGCACAATTCGGAGCACTCATCTTGAGCAAAGTGCAAACATTCATTCCGTTGCACCTTACAGTTCAATTAGACAAAACTGCCTAAGAATGCTAGAAAATCTGATTCTGACAAGAAAACAGTTAGATTTTAGCCTTTTGTGCCACCCATTGATGTTGAAAAAGAGCCTCATGATGCATTACCGGAAGCTGAAATTGATAACCAGCTAGTTAACCTTGAGCCAGAAGAGGCAGGACATGATATTGATGCTCCTAATAAGGATGACCTAAGGCCCCCTACATGACGACCATGCTGCTGAAGCACAACGCTTATGGTGACATTACTCGCATCCGTCCATACCTCAAAGGGATCATCCCAAGAGACAAGGATAAGACACGGTGCTTTTGTCACCGCAACTGTCACCAGGAGGTGTATTTTTCCTGTTGCCTTCCGTAAATAAGTATTAGATATATTTATTTTATTTGTTTACTTGTTTGTCCCGGAACCCTTGAAAAGGTGCAAGTGGACATTGCATGGCCAGTGTGAAACGGCTGCAGCCAAATGGGTTTCTCACATCGGGGATCTAGGTCGGTCAGACAAGGACTGCCCGAGCCAGTTAGCACTGAATTCTGATGAGTATGGAAGCTCGTGTGCGCCAAACTGGAATTTGGGCCACTCGTCAAGTCACTGCAACTTTATAAGTTGAAAGGGGCTAGTAAATTAACCCACATTGTAGATGTTGGTCAAATGGTAGTCTTCAATGATGGTCAGGAGACCGATAGGGACGCCATGGAAGCATCTCCTAAAATTTATGGAACTGCTATTTTTGATCGGAAAATGTGTTCGCGTCATTAGCTCTGGAATGACAAGGGGAACATCTTATTGCTCTGCTGCCAAGTCAACTGACGCACCAGTTGAGATATTTTTAGCAGGGAAAGCCCAAACTCGGAAACTGGGCGACGTGTCAGCCTGTGAGCGATTCTGCCACTCTGGGAGGCAAAAACGAGCTGCATATCAACAAAGGGGGCGCCATTTTCAGCCTCAGGTGGATTGTAGCAGGTACAGAAGCTATGGAATGCTTACCTTGCCCTCTATGCACAGTATGGTGATGGGAGTGATGCCCCGCACGCTACATACTGCTCTCTTTCTCCCCTACGTACAATATGTTATGCCCCACTAGTGGGCTTCTCATTTGACCTATGTACAGTTCTGGGGGTTTATGCGCGTTTGCCAAGGCAAGAGCCTTCTGAACAGGAACCGGATTAGCTAATTGCTAATCCCCCACAGGTACGCACAGTTCCATCACGAAAGATTGCGAGTTTGGAGAGTTTTCTCGCGTGAAAACTAGTCCAATTCACAGGGGATCTGTCCCATTGCGTGCGGGAGCCCTTGGGACACGCGTAGGCGTGTTCGCTCCGCTAAAAACGATCCGAAACAGGGAATTACAGCCTGCTATGTTTTTCTGCAGGTTTAGGGTTTCCCACCTAAATTGCAAGGGAACATTGGGGGAGCCTCGTGAGAGCCTTGGGATGCGTGTATAGGCTTTTGGGCTCCCGGCAGTGAAAAACAGAGAATTACAGCCCGCTGAATTTCTGTGACAGCTCACCAGAAAGCTTGCGGATATCGAGGGAATCTGTCCTAGACAAGTGTTTTTGACCTACAGGGGTTTTTGTGCCGTTATGCTGTCGAAATCCGGTCGAAAACCTGCGTTTTCAGCCCTCGCCAGGTTTGGACAGCTTTGTGAAAGCTTGTGCTAAGTGGTCGGATCGTCTACCTTAATTTGAATAAAGAAATACCGAAAGGGGCGCCAGTCTTTGGGGCCTACATGGTGTCGGTCTCGTGTGCGCAGTGACATTCTAGTCACTGGACGCAACTGCGTTCTCTTCCCTTCTCAGTGCTGTGTGTAAAGTTAACAGGTAATTGAAATAGTACCGCCCTCTACGTTGTACGGGTCGGTTATAGCAACCTTGAGAGCTGCGAAAGCCTCAATGGCTGCTTCGCGCAAGTCTACGCGGTGACGGCGAGTCTTTACCCCTTTCAAAACATCAGTCATAGGTGCGGCAATGCGTGCAAAATTCTCTATGTGCGAACTATATGCTTGACATAAACCAAGACAAGAACGCACATCATATGCAGTTTTGGGCAAATCCCAATTACGAACCTGTTCCACCTTCGCGGGATCTAGCTTGACGCCTTCTGCAGAAATAATATAACCTAGATAAGTGACTTCAGTAAGAAAAAATTCGGACTTCTTAGCTGCAATATACAACTGACACTCATCTAAACGGGTTAGTACCCTTTCGACATCCCTTTCATGTTGTTCCCACTATGCAGAAAAAATGAGAATGTCATCCAAAAAGACGAACACACATACACCGACCATATCGCCGAAATGACCTACCATGAGACGATTAAATGTACCCACGACACCTGTCAATCCAAAGGCATAACAATATACTCCCATTGCCCTCGCTTGGTGCGAAAAGCGGTCTTGAAGATGTTGCCTTTGAATATTCGTACCTGATGGTATTCACTCTTGAGATCGACCTTGGTGAAAACCTTTGCCCCATTGAGCCTATCAAGGATATACTCAATGCGAGGCATCAGAAACTTGTTCATGACGGTCATCTTGTTCAAACCCTGTAATCAACACACAAACGAGACGAACCATCCTTCTTGCGAACAAACAAAATAGGAGCAGCAAAAGGACTTACACTAGGACGTATGAATCCTCTAGCCACCAACTCCGTGAGTTGTGGCTCTAACTCTTCCTCTTGTGTCTTGTTCAAACTGTAGGGAGCCTTACTGACAGGCTGTGCCCCCTTCATAAGCTCAATGCGATGGTCCTCCGGCCGCTCGGGTGGGGGACGGGGTGGAAGATCGTCATGTAAAAAGAGATGTTTAAACTTGGTAAACAAATCTGAATACTTAGCTGGAGCTTGAATGCTTTGGGAAACTGGAGCAACATAGATGAATGTCGCTTGTACTCCTCGTCGTAATTCACGCTTTACTTGTACATGAGAAATGAGAGGCAAATAATGCAAACCCTCCTCAGCACGAATGATGAGGAGGAAGTCAGTTTTAGCATTTAATGTGAGAGTGTTAGCCTCCCAATCAATGAGAGGGTTATGCTCACGAAACCATCTTATGCCCAAAAGCATATCACATCCTGAAAGAGGAGACACAAGAAATTTCCTACGAAAAGCAGCTTGTTGAACAGTAAACATCACATCAAGGCACTCTTTCGTGATGAGAGAGTCCATACTAGGAGCGAAGCCAAAAACCTCGAGAGGAGATTTCTGACTAACCTCTAGGCGGGCTCTCTCAACAAGAGAGGCACTAATCACATCATGCATACTGCCGGGATCAAACAATATGATAAAACGCTGACGCTTTACATGACCATAATACTTAATGAGAGACTCATCAATGTATGTGTCAGAGACATGAGAAGATTCAGCTTGGTTCATTAAAGTGCTTGTGGTTGCTGTGCGTGCCTTTGGTTCTTTAGGTGGGGCTGTTTTAGGACAAGCCTTCTTAATGTGACCCTTGACGTGACATTGATAACATCTACCTTCCTTAGCATAAATCACTTGTTTTTCAGTCGTGATGTATCCTCCTATAATTCCTTGTGTAGCTTTTTCATCCGGGGTTAGCTTAGGTTTTGCAAGTGCTTTAGCTTTACCCTTAGATTCATTGCTAGAGTTCTTTTTTGAAGAATTAGAATCAGATGGGCTAGAAGAGTTACCATTCTTACCATTCTTACCGTTCTTATCATTCTGCATGTTCTGAAAATTCTGAGAGGTTCCTTGAGAAGTTTTGTTTTTTTGTTGTGCTTCATCTCCTGTGCGAGAGCAATAGCTACCGCCTTGTTGAGATCGATTGGATCAAGCACCTCCACATTAAACTTGATATACTCGTCCAATCCATACAAGAATGCCTCCTTGCGCTCCGCATCGGATTTGCATAATCGAGTGCCGAGTTGCAAAACACGATTAGAGAAAGACATAACTGGCATACCATTTTGCTTTAGAGCTCGCCAATCGTCCTTCAATTGTGCGAGGTACTGAGGTGGCAACCGCGCCTTGAGCTTGTCTTGGAAATCAAGCCAATTGAAGGAAAGGGACGTGAATTCGTTGGCTTCCTCTAGGTGCGCGGCTAACTGTGCCTCTTGCCATGCTTGGATTGATGGCATCACCGACAAGGTACATAGCTGCCGTCAAAACCTTGCTATTTCATGTCTTCTTAGTTGTTGCAAAATAACCAAGAATGAATAACCGTAGCATCCATCTTACCATCATACTTACTGAAAGTCAACTTCTCTGTGGCTGGGTTGTTGGAGTCTGCATCTTGGCTTGCGCCACTTGAGAAACTACTAACATCTTTGGCTGATTCGGACTTCGAGGCAAGAACCTATCGAACCAACTCTTGAGTGCGCACCTCCAAGGCCGCTCGTCTTGCTGCGGCTTCCTTCTTTCGTTGTGCTTTTCTTTCTTTTCGTTCATCGCGCTCGCGTTCCAAGGCAATGCGAGTCGCTTCTTGTCGTGCCATCATGTCCCTCATTGATTTAACTAAGGCCTCCATAGGATTTGGTGCAATCCCGGGCGTAGATGGCGTAGGGGGAGGGTCAGGAAAACCTCCATGGTGAGGAAATTCTTCTTCACTACTTTCATGCCCATCACTTCCATGCGAAGTATCCATTCCGCTTCGGGTGACGACCATGCACTGTGATCTTTGGTTCTTAAGTTCACGAGGAACTTGGGTTCTTGGTTCTTGAGGGTCTTGAGGTTCTTGGGTTCTTCTTTCGTTTGCAATCTGTGTTAGAGAAGGATCTTCTCTTTACCCGAGTTTTACTCTTTTCCGTAGGCACACCCCTTGGCGGCTTTGCGTTGACACCAAGGTTGCTTTTTCCCACCTCACATCGATTGGCCGGCCGCTAAGTGCACGGTCCGCGCTCAATGAGTGAAAAGAGGCACAAGGGGAGGCTGTACAAGCCCTTCTTTCCTGGGATTCCTGTCACTCTTTGAAAACACGATTAGGAATCGACACGCCCAAGTGAACTTTAGGTTCATGCGATCGCAACAAGCAAAAAAATTCTTGTGATTCTTGTGGTTCTTTCCTTGAGTGATACAGAACACTGCCAAAGCTCTGATACCAATGTAAGGTGCAGCGGAATGAATGATGAACTTTGCTCAAGATGAGTGCTCCGAATTGTGCTCAAGGTTCCTTCTGTTCTTATGGCAGGGAGAGCCTTCCGTTCTTAATGAGTGAGTGCAATGGACACAACAAAAGTGAATGGACACTGTGCGAGAAGGTGTATGAGACTGAGAGATAGAGAGAGAAGAGAATACGACACCAGAGACGTTTGTAAACCCTCCTCTGAAGGCCCCACTCTTGTTGGCGAGAGTGGTATACTATTGATTGCACAATCTGCTACAAAAATGGATGGATGATAACTGATGCAAGTCTAGGGCTATGCCAATGTCGACGACGTGGATGACGAGACCGACTTGATGGCTGAAAATTTGCATGCTTGCTCTGCTGTCCAAAAACGCCAATGAGGCTGAAAATTGATGATGCAAAACGCTGGTTTTAGGTTGTATGAAAACGCTGATCAAGCTGTGGGAAAAACGCTGATTTTGGCTGAGTTTCTGGTGCTTAAAACAGTTGAATTTCTGAGGCTATGTTGCTGCTGAAAACGCTAGGGAAAGGGGCGATGAGGCTAATGCTGAAAAACGCTAGGGTACTGGAGGTCTATGCGGTGATGGCCTCGCTGAAAAACGCTAGAGTGCTGGAGTCTATGGCAATGAGGCTATTGCTGAAAAATGCCAGAAAGAGGGTGGTCGCTTGCTGGCCTTGCTTGGAGGAAAATCGCCACCAAGGAGGAAAGGTCCTGCTTGAGAGAGAGAGGGGGAACCTGTTGCCTTTGGCCTGTGTTCTCCTTGCTCTTCTGCCAAATAGTGCTAGCCTAGGTTTGCTTATATATTATCTTACCCAATTTGGCCTACTCAGTTCCCAACATAAGTCACTTGAAATAATAAGTGAAAAATTGTCAAAAATAGGGAAAATAGGTTTAATGCCCTAGAAAATGCTCCTGATGGATTTTGATGGTAATGCTGATGATCATGCGGTGTGCAACCAGAGGATATGCATCTACTCTAAGTGCCTGGGCATGCACGGTCTGCAAATAGACTCACGAAAGTGCCAGAACACTTCCTAAGCTAGACTGACTGGACTGATTGAACCCTTGTCATGCTGTAGCTTGTCCACGGACACATAGGGTTGGATGTGTCACGTGACACAAGAAAACTCTCCGTTTTCGCAATCCTTTGCGAGGAAATTGTGCGTACCTGTGGGAGATTAGCAATTAGCTAATCTGGTTCTTGTACATAAGGCTCTTGCCTTGGCAAATGTGCATAAAACCCCCCGAACCGTACATGGTCGTCTGAGAAGCCCAACTAGTGGGGCATTACCATATGTGTAAAAGGGGGGGGGGGGGATGCACGAGAGCAAATCATCGTGCTAAATGAAACAAAGGAGAAGGCAAGCTTTCCATTAAAGCTATGATCACTTGTACCCACTGTGGTCGCTTATGAGCTCCAAAAATCAGCCATCTTTCAAAAATGGGCGTCCCCCTCTTGGATGAGAATTTTGGAGTGTGTGTGAGGGCCTGCAGGTTGCTCTCCTACTATCCTTTGTCCAGTTTGCCCCTTATGAGTTTCCTAGTACCCACCTAACTTATAAAGTGTCACGTGGGGCCTAGATGACTTTGAACCAAGCCTAGCCAACCTTTTACTATGATTTCAATGTTGATTCACTCGACCAACTCGTGGCGACCTGGCCTTCACTGCTGCGGGTGAAACTCTCGGCCGTTGGCCGTTTCACACTGATTATACAATGGCCGTCATTTGTGACTCCAAAAAGAGAGTCCCAAAAATCAAATAAAAATCAAGGGAAAGAAACCAACAACTAAGGTTAGTGGTTTTCAGAGCCTTGTGATAGAAACCCTGTTACAAGAAGGCCGATGCTTTGAATGTTTTCAGACTGGGCATACTGACAATTCTTGTCTTCAACGAGTCGAGACATCCTCAGAGCAACCTCAAGCTTCGAGAGCAGATATGTCACGATTGTGACTATGTTGCAGTATTACATCTACTCCTAGTTGCAGATACGCAAAGTGCCATGCCAAGGAGAACCCCTACGCTTGGATGGTCATGACCCTTCGCTCAAGAGACATGCCTCTTCACCAAAAGCCACACTCCTTCGACGACTGGTCACACCCCTTCGCTCTACGGTTGCGACTCTTCGTTTAATGGTGGCAGCTCTTCACTGAAAGGATGTGTCCTTACGTCTAAAGTCGAGTCTCTTCACCATGAGACATGTCTTTTCATTTGTGTCTCTTCGTCTCCTATATAAGGAGCCTATTGTACTCAGTTTCAAGCATTCATTCAATCAATCAAACCCACATTTAGTGTCTTGAGTCTCATCTTAAGTATGAAGTTTTAAGTCTAAATTATAGGATTATCACCACTAATCTTCACAAGATAGATCCCTTGGGCCACGTGGGCCACCTCTGGCTAAGAGAGCTAGACTTGCCATTTGACTTGTACCTGATATTTATAGCATTAATCTTGAAAGCTCAAATGAATTGTGCAGAGCTTATGACAAAATCAATGGCTTGAAAGCCCTGATCTTCTTTGACCAACTACCGAGAATTTCATCCATCCCGAATTCCTCAAGCAGATGGATTTTGCTTATGTTTCACAAGGTGGCAAACTTGAGGCCGAGCTAGCCACATGGCAAACTTAGGAGGAGGTACCACTCATTGGTGCTCTTCTAGTGACTATACCAAGGAAAAGTCGATTTCCATATTATGAAGTTGGGCAAATGTGACGCTCTCTTGGGCATGCCTTGGCATGACAAGAATGATGGGACTCTCCGGATCCGAAACTGTACTTTCACTTTGATGGAGAAGGACAAGCCAATTGTTTCAGAGTTTGGCTGTCCAAACAAAAACCTGAATCTCTAATTGCTTTGTATTTAAATACTTTTTGAATTTTGTTTGAGAAAGTACTGTTTGAAATTTGTTTGAAATGGATTGCATTTGTTTTCAACCTGTCTTGGTGCCGATTGGAGAATTGCTCGACTGTGGTTTTGATACTGGTTTCACTGATTAACTGGTCCGTGCAGCATGCCATGTCATCAGTCCTTACAAGCCGTGTTTTGCACCGCTACTTGCGGGTGTCCGTAGAACTGACATGTCATCAGTCTTGTGTGCTCTCTCCATCTTCTGCTAGTTCTGTGCGGTGTTGGAGCCATTCCCACGTGACTGTTGTCATGACAGGGGAGAGGTGAGTTCCTCACTCTCTATGTCCTCTCAACATATTCTTCAAATCTTCTTCGCACTGGGAATATGTGCAGCTTTTACAGCCTCAATCTCTTATCTGTGTGATGATACCCTGAGCTGCCTATTTGCCACTCGATCATTATATGGCACATTGATGCATGTATTTATACTTAAGGACTGGCTCTCTATGAACCCATCTACCAAGATGTTCATGAACTGATTTCCATAATACAACATCTTTGGGAGAAGAGGCGGTGCGGATGTGACCATGTCTCTTCAAAAAAATGTTAATAGCTAATCAACGAAGGCTTAAGAAGTGATAGCAATGAGTTTGTTTGCGATCCATAAATGCAAGAAAACAGTTTTGCTACGTTCATGATGATTTTGGACAATGTAACTTGGCCCCATTTTATCGTTTAATTCATTGGCTCACTTTTTTGTGCCATCCACATTGTGTGGCAACTTGCAAGCTGGTTTGTTACGGTTTCTTATTTTTACAATGCATTTACTAGGCTTGTACTTGCCACATTTATATGTGAATAAGTGGTGGAGATGGAATGAATGGTTAAAAACAATCAGTTACCAATGTTTCTACCTTTTTGACATGTTGTACATTGTCTTTACAGAAACCAAAACCAATTGATTGGGAGTTTTACAGGAAAAGGTTGAACCCTGGCATTGTGGACATGTTTCAGAAGTCCTATGAAAGTAAGTTCACACTTATCCACAATCTTCACGGTATACATATCTTATTATTGCCTGTGTCATCATTGCTTGTGCATGAGATGGGAATCTATGATCTGAATTGACTTCAAATGTCCTTGTACATTGAAAAATTGGGCTGAAAGAGCTTCTTAGAATTCTACATTATATGCTTGTTGTATCCCTGCACTTGGCTCCCATGTCCTGAAGGGGAACATGTTTAGTTCTTCTGTTTTCACGCGAACAATGCCATCAACGGTAGGATGCGTTTGACAGCTGAAACCTTATAAATAACTGGATTTGCAATTGGCAGATTTTGTTAGCCTGCTGTCTCAGAATTGAAACGTAAATAAGTTAAAACATCCTCTGGGATGAGAATCGAGATAATCTATAGAAAGATAGTTTGCATCATAAGTTTATTTCTGTCCTCTGTCCTTGTTTGAAGAGCACAACTCAATCATCCTCAATGTGACCCTTGCGGGTTAACCTTGCATTGCTGGAGCCATGATAGAAACTCATTATGTTAACGTGTGTTGGTGTGTGCTCATGGGTGTCTTTGTGGTGGTGATTAGCATATTGACACCGAGCTCTATGCCTATTGGGTACTGATGACACCAATTGGGATTGTAGCATATACACTTTATATTAAAGTCTATTACCAAATATGCAGATTTTATATTCTCAAAATTTTATCCTAGTTGCGACTAGCTGACATCGTGGAAATTTTTTCTCTCTTTAGTGTTTCATTTGCCATATCAACTACCTTTTTGTTGGTCGAGTACTATGACCCAATACATGGCATTCAAGGTGAACACCCAGGGGTTGAAGAATGCCAAGCACCACGCTAGGCAATCCAAGGTCCATAAGATACATCATGTGAACTGCCACCTGGCCATCCTGCTGTGCTCACACCATAGATGGTTGTTTTCGTGCAGTTAAGTGTGTTCTTGATGCGTCTACTCTTTGCACTCAAGCTTTTCATCAGCCAATTACTATGAGCCACCACGAGCCAGGTTACAGTTGCCTTTGTCTGTGACTTTACTGTGCTTACAATTGTCTTCCTGAGCACTCATGCAGAAGTGGGGGGGTTCGCATGTGGTGCTCCTCTGATGTATTCTCTTTTGACTTGCCCTTGCCCTTGCTGGTTGTTTTCTCTCATCTTGGCATCCGCCGCTAGTGAGGGGTTTACACCTTCGGGCAATCCATTTATGCTGCTCCTGAAGTTTACATGTTTTTATCGCTAGGTTGCATTCTACTCTTATCAAGAGACGAGAGGGATTTTACTTATGGTTTTTGCTTTCCAATGTAGGGATTGTTAACACCCTCGGATGAAAAGAGGCTTTTCAACTTGTAACTTGTTTTGTGTACATTCCCATTTGTGCATAAGCATGTTACTGCCGGCATTATTGGTGACTTTGTAGGTTGAAGTATGCAATACGACCCTGTTTTCTTGTCTCTTTTCTTTCTTCCTTTCTGGCGCTAAAGGATTGTTGTGTCACACTTGATACCTGTGCATTCAAAGGATCTGTAATCCTTATGGAGTTTTGTGTTTTGCAAGGGCAGCATTGAAAATTCCCAAGTATGAAGACACTGTCACACCAGAGTACAAGAAAAAGTTTGACGCATTGGTAAGAGCGACTTCAGATCTGCTGACTTGATACTTTAACGATGCTTAGTGAAATGTCGGCATGCCTTTCAGATGGTCAAAGTCACTGATCAAGAGGAAGTATCAAGAAAGAGAATCGAGGAATGCAAAGCAAACCTGAAGAGATTGAAGGAAGAGAAGGTATGTATATGCATCAGATGTTCCTTCTACCAACTGGTTTGGCATTTTTGAGGAAGTCAAAACGATGGTTCTTTGATAACAGGAATCCCTTCAAACAATGACAGCAAATGAGTACTTTGCAAAGCATCCAGAAGTGAAGGCCAAGTTTGATGAGGAGATTAAAAATCATAATTGGGGCTACTAGCAAAGTCCGCCCTTGGTGGTAGCTGAGCATTGGGTTTAAAAGGCGCAAAACTTTGGATGAATAAATTTTGTTTTTTCTTTGATTGCTTGGTGCTTGGATGGCCAGGTAATAAACAAATTTGGACTTCCCATCTCAATGTAGTTCGGCATTGTGCATCGATCTTGCTTGGCCAATATAAGGACAAGATGAACTTTTTACTTGCAGATTTTATGAAGGATCCACATCTTTGTAGAAGTTGGGTACTTGGTCATGCTGCACCATGCTGCAAAGTCACTCATCTTTTCGTATGCATTTTTTCAATGAATGACGATTGTGCGTGTGGCCTAAATGCTTAACTTTACTGTCTTCTTCACGGTTTGAATTTGTTTGAATGGCCAGTTGAGGTTCTGAAAGGTCAAGAATGGTGTCTTCGTAGGCAGCCTATCAATTGCCCATCCTGTTAACTGCATATGTTCACCAAGGTCATGGGTTCAGCAATGATCTCTGCCAATGACACTATTGTGAATGTTCATTAGTGCTACAGATAATTTGAACAATTGTAACCTCTAAAGTGCACCAAGCTGGAAGCTGGCCACTGAGAGTGGAACGAAGGAAAAGTCTTTGTAGAGTCTGGCAGTAGCCAGTAAGCTCAACATGATAGCAAGGAGATTGTAAATCAAGCAGATGATGTTAAGGATGTCGTGCAATAGAAGGGAACTGTGCAGAGGTTTAAGGTAATGCCTCAAGGTGAGCCCCCTTAGCTTGGCAGTATCTAAGACAGCTTCAGCACTTGTAGATTGAATTTCCGAAGGACCCGTGTTGTAATTCTTTGAAGTAACGGTACCTCGAATTGTCCTTTGCAGATGCTTGCTTTCTATTTTCTGCCCTTCTTTGTGTAGTAGCCAAGGCTCTTAGAGCCCTAGTTACGTTATCATGTGCCTCTGTTTGGGGCACGGGTGCTGTTATTGTGCTAAGAAGTGTGACCCACCGTGTCATGTACTACTTTTTTGGTCCATTTTTTGCTCTAGCACAATGAAATTACCAAACCTACTAGTATGCAACTCCTATTATTAGTAGAAGGTGATGGAAAGAAGAGAGCTTGAAATCTTGAAAACCGAAGCTCCAAACCTAGTAAGTAGCATAAAGTGAGACATGAATGCAAGCAAGATAGTTATAGGCATTTACAAGTGGTACCTAATCATGACCGGCTAGAAGATAAGATAGATATTTACTTGTGGCGAGTTAAAGGTACCCTTGTGAAGGTTTAGTGGTATTAGCTACCTTCAATGCTAGCTATGTAGGTAATGTAGTGGGTTCAATTGGCAACTTGTGAGTGTGGATGTGATTGTGTTTTTCAAATTAGCTCCCAACAATGACAGCTTGGCAAATTGTGAGTGCCCAAATAATACCAAGCTGGACTCAATGCTTCTTGTGATGGACTTTTCATAGAGAGGTTATGAGTGAGCCGAGCCGCACCCTATGGGAAGACTTTGATAGAATGAAACCCTTTTGCTAAGCATGCACCCCCAAACTAAGTAGCTTGCGAAGGTAAACGATTTCACATGTTGCCATTGGAGCTCCTCAGTACTATGCCCTTGTCCTTGCAAGGCAACAAATTCTCCTTGCTACATAAGCACTTTCAATTGTCAAATGAGTCAACTTCATCTACACCTTGTGACTCCCTAACTTTTGGATGATCAAAGTGCTTTTCACATCAAATGCGTGCCCACAAAACACCCTTGTGCGAAACACCACCACTGCTAGTACTACTCTCGACATTGTTGATTAGGTTGGAACACAATCACATGCATAGTAGTGTTTGTACTAGCACCCACAAATGTGAGCTTGCAAGAAAAAAACTTGTTGGCTTGGTTTAGGGTAAGCAATATGTTTGTAGGAATATGTGAGAATTTATCAATGCCCACAACTACCATCTACGGAAGCGTGAGAAAAAAGATAGCAGCTGCATTGACATTGATACATCTCGAGTGCCTAGCCTTATTGAGGTTGATATCTCAACTTTATTTGCATCCAAAAGCTTGAAGAATGAAGCTTGAACCTTTTGAGTGCTGAGAAGCATGAGACACTCTACGCATATGATTGACTATTTCAAGCTAGTCCTTTATACTATATAAGTGCAAGATATCCCAAGGGAAAAAAGTTTTAGACTATGTATTGCTAGTCTTTAGAAGGGAATAATGGTAGCATGTCACGAGGTTACTAAGATATAAGTCAAAAGGTTTCACCAACTTCCAATTTTGTGAGTTCATTGTTTCATGATAGGTTTACTCGAAAGGATGGGTCCTATTACAATATACATAAAATTTTGCAGTAGTTTCAGATAATCTTGAAATCTGGCTACGACTTTGGAATTAGCGGTGAAAACTAAAGAATATGAATTTTGCTTGCCAACATCTTATATACCAATCCAGAAAAGGGGATAGACTTGAGGTGTTCACTCTCTTGCATATTCTTAGAGAATTCTATCGATGTCCTCCAAAGTAAATGGTGTAGCATTATCAGTCTTCTTCATGATAACTTTGTCAATTTCCCAAGATAATGGTCGTTGAACACTTGGAAAGACACTTAGGTGTTCTTTTGTAAATAGTCCATTAATATCCATCCAAAACTAGAAAAATGGCAACTTGTTATAATAGCTTCTTTTGTACAAAGTACATACCTAAGTCTTTTGCTTAATCAGTTTAAAAGAATACCAAAAAATATATGTCAATGACACATACTCAACTAATTCAAAATTTATAAAATAAAGCAAATGTTTCAAGGATTGCTCTAATCTTTTCTTGAAAATGTGTTATGGCCTGGTCTCTCATACTATTGTATTCATAGTAGACAGCTGAACACAATACATCTAATATAAGAATTACGAAATTAAGGATCCATCTTTGAAGGTCTTCTTCAAGAGATTTTCATCCTTGTGTTAGAATGCCCTTCCTCACGGAAGAACATTTAATATGACGTGCATGTTGTCATTAGGAAAAGCTACAAAAACTTCGCGAGATGTGTGTAGGGTAAATCTCTAAGGGAAGGGACCCTTTGCCAAGCTATATAGTGAAAGTTCATTCAAGTTGATCCACTTTTCAATGCTACCAACATTAAAGTCATGATTTACATAAGGCTACAATAAAATTTGTACCTAAAGAATCCGGGTACTGCACTCATGCACTAGTATGAAACAGAGTTTCCTTGATGTGTATTTAAGCACGTACTTGTATAACTTGTCCACGATCTACTGTTTTATTTAGAATTAAAACGTTTTATTTGTACTTCTTTCATTGTTATTTGAGCGTGCAACTTGCTCCATTGTTGTGAAAAATGTCAATAATTCACAAATAAGATAGAAAATTCAATAAATACTGGTTGGAGAGAGAAGAGAAGGAAAAACCGTGCTAGAAATTGTAGAAAATATGATAAAACTCATAATACAATAGGTAAATTTTGTGACTATTCTTTTAGCAAACAATAGAAAGAAATTGTGTATCATTAGGACAAGTAGACTGCCTCCGGAATGGCTTGTAGTGTGAAAAGCGACCCCAAATGTGCCATGGCAAGAGCCGACATCGACGGCTCTGACAAAGTGTGCATCATTGAGATTTGACTTCGCTTATAAGAGAGTCTGGGGAGTTTCAGGCGTGATGTGCTCAAGCAACGCATGAGCTTTATCACCTGCACCTAAAAGCAAGATTGCAGACAAGGAAAAACCCAAACACTAGAAGTTTTGGACAAATTATTACAATATTTCCCACATTGTGACTTACCTCAACATCATGAGCTTCTGTGAAGGAGGCGCCGCATACCTAGCTAGGTACGATTGAGGACAGGGGACAGCTGGCCCGGGGTCCCCTGCCCCCAATCGTACCTAGCTAGGTATGCGGTGCCTCTCAAGCAGAAGCTCATGATGTTATGCATTGTATGAAAAACACTGAGAAAGACTCGGTTTTCCTACATGAGAAAATTTCTAAATCTTCTTGTGAAAGGGAAGCAGGTTTTTGTTCCTGATGATAGATGGAGAATCAAAGATCTGCAAAAGGAGCTTGAGCATGAGGCCAAGTTGACAGCACAATAAGAACACAAAAGCAATGGTGATGGTAGACATGATAGCAAAGAATAGGAAGAAACACAGAAGCAGTGATGATGGTAGATATGATAGCAAAAATGAAGACAATAGTGAACACGAGGACAAAAGTCAAAGAAGAGATGAAGAGACGATGTTAGAGATTGCAATAATCGACATGACGATGAAGGTTGGGGTAGACATAATCAACATGAGGAATCTCATCTCTCTAGTATAAATTAACCTTCAATAAGTGGCAAAGGGCGATCTGAATTATCATGACAAAGGAAGATGAAAATGGCTCTCCTAGGCAACCCGATAGCACGACCGGGATCCTCTCACATTATTATAATATTAGCACTAGAAGAAATCTTGTGTATGCTTTTTGGCACGCAAAAGCCTACAGGCGTTATCTCAAGCAAAGAACAATCACATTCGGGCATCGGAGGGGGGGGGGGTTCGTCCCTAGATGAGAGGTGCCATATTCAATGCCAATTTGTGGGCAGCCCATCCATTGGTTGTTTTGGGGACCCTACAACAACAATCCAAGGTTGCCTCATAGGGACCACTGTAGAAGCAAGAAAGGCCCTATCCATAGTGACAATCAACAACCAAGGGGTCTCAACGTTTTGCAACAACATCTCCCTCTCTCTTTATCGCCATCAAGGGCAACCCATTGCCAACATTTTTTTGCACAATTTCCTACCTCCTAAGCATCTGCCTTTCTTGTGAGTAGGATCTCAACCATAGTCAAGCATTCAAGAACCATGCTTTGTCACTTGCCTCTCCTCCGTTTAGGTCTACACATAGTGATGGAGCTTGGTCCTAGAAACAATCCGCATACTATGAGCTTGGTAAGCAACGCGTTGCTTTGCATCTCTAGATCAATAATCTTGAGGCATCCTCTCTAGGCAATATAACTGTGCCCCAATCAAACGAGCTTCAACATCAGCCTCAGTTGAAAAAACAGGAACAACATCATGGAAGCAATGGTGATGGTAACATGATAACAGAAGTGAGTGACATGATGGCAGAGTTTGTGGAAGAGATGATGATGGAGATTGCATTAGACATGATCGACGCCATGATGAAGATTGATGTGAGACAAGGTAGGAAAGACGAAGAGACCATGCTAGAGAAGATGAATATAGAGGGGGTTGTAGCTATAAGGATGGTGATTGAAGGCAAAGCATGATGATCGCAAGGATAGATACAAAGGATATGCTGACAGGTTCAACCATGGATGCACTGCTCACCTATCAATGACTCCAACTCAACAACACTGCAAGGTCCATATATTTGCATCCAATTTCCTATGCCTATGCATTTACTTGGTCCACACATGAAGTTAATCCAATGGTGCATAGCATAATTGCGATGCCCCAAGTAAAAAAAAGCACCACCATAAGCCTTGTTGTTGTTGAAAAAAGAAAATACTTCGAATCTTTCCCCTTTGACAGGGTCTCATCTTGTCTTCATACGAGTTGTCATGGAAACTTACGAACTTCTATGGTGGAGCAAAGCTCAATTGGACCCTATCTTCACGAGCATGTCTCTGGATTATAGGCTGCGAGAAGACTGGGTCAACTTGAGTATAGTGCGCAGCAGCAGTGTGCTATAAATTTTGTGTTTTTGAGTTGCAAACTGGAGCAATTGATGCCTCTCTCTCTCTCTCTCTCTCTCTCTCTCTCTCTCTCTCTCTCTCTCTCTCTCTCTCTCTCTCTCAGAGGCTGTACGCGATTTGGAAGAGACTTACCAGTGGTGCCAAGCAGATTCGAGCTATTGTTTCACCCTTGCATCCATGCCATGGCTATCTGCTGATGGCTCTCCATACAATTTGGTTGCCAACAAGTGGCAATTGGTGCAACATATGAAATCCATGTGCTATATATCCTCTGTTAGACGTACAAGAAGCACACTCAATTCAACTATCCTATACAACACACACTCGATTCTGCTAAATGATGCCAATGATGTCTGTGGGATCCCCTTACCAGCTGTCTTGATTCTCTTGAATGATGCCACCAACATCTGTGGGATCCCCTTACCAATTGTTTTTGGGGTCTTTAGGACCCACCCTGCCTCCACCACCTCTAGTACACTGTGTTTTTTGGATGCACGCACTATTGCACAAGTATTTGACATTGCTTTAAACCTTAGTCCATAGCTAGTCTGAAGGAGACAATGAGAGTGGTGGAGGTATTGCTAGAGTGCTCAAAACCACTACACTTACCCACCTAATTTGGATAGGTCCGACACCCGTCACCTCTTTGGCAACAGCTACATTTTCAACAAAAAACAATTGCTAATGATCAAGATATGCAAACTTTGCAATTTATAAGATGGCTCATGGCAACAACGTGCTTCACTAGGTTCTAGTCGGGCTTTTGAATTGAGAACTCATAACTATAATAAACCCTAGACCATCTATGATGTACAATATAAATTTACCTCTGCTTCTCTTTAATTTTTATCAATAACTTATATCTTTTGTATTTGTCTTGACTCCTGTTTTTTGCCTAACAGAGAGGATATATATTCACAAGAGTGGACGTTTTGACTGCACAAGCACTACTCCAGCTCAACAACATTACAAGGTCGGTATCCAATTTCCTATGCATATAAGTTTGCTTGGTGCAACACATAAATGCTATGAGGTAGGGCACGACTCTTGTTTCTTATAATTTTGGAGAGACCACAATGCCAACTCTCCACCATACTTTTATATGGCGCTTCTGCATGACATGCACTATATATTTAGCATTTTCACTTTGTGACTAGTGCAAAATGAAATGTTTAACTATTCACATTGCTTTTATGTAGCTTGATTCAAACATTGTCCGCTAGCTTGCACAAGTGGACGATACCCGTATATGATTACCAGGTCGATAGTGCATTTCAATTTTTAGTTTGTTTGATGCTTTCTGTACTTTTTGAGTTTGTCAATGCTTCCTAAAGTTTAGTTTAGCCACATGTTTTTCTCACTAGTGGATGCTCAATCTCGATCATTGCATCTATATATGAAATAGACATGCACTTCTTTTCTCACATTTGGGCAATTCAAATTATGTATTATAGTACTCAATGCACTCTGCACATGTTCACTTTATTCCTAGGTGGTTGATGTGAATCTACATACATTCTTGTTTGGTCCTTTGTATACCTGTTCTATAGCACAAGGACAACCCTTTATCCTAGAATTTTCCTCCTCAGATATGTTTTGCACTAGGTTGTGTGATTGACAACCAAGACTCCTTGCTCCCTCCGATTGCGACAACACATAACTCTCTCTCTCTCTCTCTCTCTCTCTCTCTCTCTCTCTCTCAAGTTCTATAAGAAATAAGAGAAAATTGACTACGCTTGATTTGGAGAATAAATACACTTGCATTTCATTTCTAAAAGTTTGTCAATGCCGTGAAATTGGACCCTTTTACTAACATCTATAGAGGTAATTGATCATCATATACGAAATTCTTTTCTAGAAATTTGTCAATGCGCTTTTTAATTTGTTTACTTCAGTGCTAGATGCTTGACGTCAATCTGCGTATGTCATGTTAGGTTCTATAATAGTGCCCACCAAGCAAGACTAGTTTGATCATAAGAGCGCTTAAGAGAGAAGAAAAAGTTTACAATTGTTATGCAATAGAGTGAGTTTGGTTAGAAGAGTTAGCTTTGTTAGAAGTTTTACAAAACGGGACCAACAAGGGCTCCATATACAAGAGACTAGTTAAATTAGGTTTTAAGTAAGGGTATAAATTGTATTATCAATCAAATTTCTTGAAGGAACCATATGAAAAGGAAATGAGGTACACCATAAATTTAGCATTTGCTTTTATCAACCCTTGAAGGCTTTTCGAGATGTGATGCCAAAAAAAAGGGTTGCTAACAGACCAATGGCTGTATAGTTTAAAATTGGGTGTCTGTTTCATTTTTTTATAAAAAGAATTATGTATATTTGAAAAATTGACAGGAGGGGAGGGTGGCAACTAAGGCGAGATGTCACGTGTGGACGGGGAGGACAAAATAATTAACTAATTGTCTTCCAAAACTTGAGGACAAACGAATTTTCTTTCTTTGTTTTTTTTTTTTGGGTCCAACTCCTTCTCTAAAAAATCCTCTTTGACCCACACTCATTGCCTATTTCAAATCTCCCGCTTATTTTAAATTATTTATTAGATCGGTATTAGGATTAGGACAAGGAATTAGGATTAGTCTTTGACCTATTGCAAGGAATTAGGATTAGTCTTTGACCTATTTCTTCCTTTATGATGTTGCATGTCTGGATCTTGCCATGCATCCTCTTCTTTGTTCAACGATTTTAAGTTGCACTTTTCTAGGTTTTTCTTTCTATTAAATCTTTTACAAATGCAAAAAAGGATTTAAAAAAAAAATACAAAATGTTCAAAGAAAGGAAATTTTTTGGAACGCTATTTTGGCCAATTTCACGACTCATGCAAAGTTTGCTTAAAAAAAGAGGAAATTTTAATAAACAAGAAGTTTTTCTTTTTTATTGCACTTAAAATAAAAGCATGAATAATATGAAATCGTGATACCTTGATAGTCTTTGAATGGTATCTACAAATTTACCAATTTTCTTGAGAATTTATGACAATTTGGAGCCTTGCGCAAATTTGCAAGACATTTTTCTTGAGAATTTTATGACAATTTTCCAAAGAATGTATGATAGTTTGGAGGCTTGCATAAATTTGCAAGTTTGTAATATTGACTAAATGAATGCGGAAGAACCGTAGGCATTGCAATGCTCGTGTATCGCACTGTGATGCTTCTAATATTAAATTGTACAATGCTAGAAATCTACACAAATGGACTATCCCATGCCTCACTTTAGTTCTTTTCTAGCTAGATTTTTGGTACATATTTCGCAAGGTACTTACTCCTAAAATTATCAAGCAAACGCGCGCGCGCGCGCAAGAGAGAGAGAGAGAGAGAGAGAGAGAGAGAGAGAGAGAGAGAGAGAGAGAGAGAGATGGGTCCCTTCCATTTGTAAGTGAGTAGTGATCTATTATTTATGATAAAAGTTTTGAAGTATCCAAATGTTGATTATAACGCAAAAATAGGAAGTTCATTGTGTCCTTGTTGCCAAACAAGGTGAAGACTCATGTGCGTCTTCTAAAACAAGAGAAGGGGAAACAGTGTTTGGAGAAAATCAGTTTCCTCATACAAGAATCCCTTTTATGATTATTTCAAAGGGATATTCAAAGAAATTGAGCTCTTTTCAATCACTTTTCAATGTTTTCTTTTCTTCTAGATCTCAACCAGCATTAGAAATTCTCTAGTAGCATGATTGTAAACCGAGACACACTTTCACAAACTCTAGGGGACATGAATTCACCTCTTTTTCTATCCCTCTTACCTCCTTGTTTCTGCTATATATCTCTTTTTCTCCATGTCTATCCCTCTTTCTCGATTCTCTCTCTCTCCCCCCCCCCCCCCCCCCCCCTTCTTCCTTTTTTCTTCTCTCTTTTCCTAGCTCCCCCCTTATTCTCTATATCTCTATCTCCCTCTCTCCCTCTCTCCCTTTGTACAAACATGCTCATGAGAAACCGGGCTTCTGTAAAAGCCAAAGCACATGAGAGGACAAGGGACTCTGCATCCTTATTCTTCACCCAACCATCTCCTCTTATAGGCCTCTTGCCCTATCTTTAGGAGCCTCTGAACTGTATGCCTATGCGAACTTGCTAGGAGCCCCCCCCGTGGTCCTACCCTTGGCTTGACATTAGTCCCCCTTGAAGGAGAATTTTCATCCTTGAAAATATCAATGAAATAACTCTTTGTAACAATATCAATTTTTTTCTCTCTAAATCTACATCAAGTCAATTGACCCATTTGGTAATTACCAAATTTGGTACTCATATGTGGAAACTATCTACTCATACAAGAAACTAAGCTAAATGATTGAATCAAACATCCTCTTAAAGAAATTGTTCGTTTGGACAAAAGACCTTGAGCTCAGACTAATAATAGACTTTACCTCAGGCAAGATGCTCTAACTGAGCAAAACTCATTGCTCCTACTTCTCAAGCAATTTGTTTAAGAAATTGGAATCCTTTCTACTGATGTAGATGAGTCAAGGTATTGATAAGCATTTGGACTTGCCTGCAACACATGAAAAAAGTTTGGTGCACTGTGTAAGTCCAAGGTATATTTACTCTCCACATGTAGAGTAAGTCCCAAAATTGCTGTTTGTCTTTGTAAAGAAGAAGAGCCTTTTGTGGAATATCTTTGCTTAACTTTAGCACGAACCTCAAACTTTAGTGCCACTCTCCTATGGATGTTACAATGTGGCCAATCATGGATGCATAAGAACTGAACCAAATTCACTTTACTTAAAACTTTCTGTCCTTACGGCTACATATTGCTTCTTATTTGAGTAGTCAAACATGATCCTAAATATGCTCAAAGGTAACTTCAAAATGCACACTCATAGTGTTCTGAAATAGTCCCGCTAATAAGAGAACCTCAAAATAGCAAAACTTTTGGTACTTTCTTGTAGCCATATATACATCCTAGTTTTCTAAAATAGGAATATTGAGGTGCAAAATTGAGCTCGATACATACCATTTCCCACAAGTAGTGGCTTAAGGTAGTGAAAATGATCTTGATTTTCACAAAGCACAAGATGCACTCAAGATACACCATACCATCTCGTAGACATACTACAATAGAATTGCTAAAAAGAGAAACTAAAAGCACTTGCTTTACTTGCTCTTAGCTAATGAATATACTTACCATAGTCCATAAAATACCAACTGCGATTGTATATATGGTTAATGCTATAAGTAAAACTACATAGTCGCAGTGTCTATATGGAATAAGATTGAATATTGATTTTAATGTTTGCCAAAGCATTACATTCATAAAGAATACCATATCGCCTCATAGAGATAATGTTTTAGGGAAAAACTACTCCCCTGTTCATACTCACGAGCACGACACAGACAACATACTTATCATCCGATGACACGACTAACCCGTAGGTGCACGTAGGAAATCTCGTTAGCTTGTCAGGCTGAGACCAATCTACACATACGCACTTTTATGATGCATCAATCACTGACCCTGGTAGAATGCAACCCACTCTATCCCTAAACGCTCACAACACCGTTTACATGTCCAATGAACTCGGAATCGCATCAAACTTACTAGGCATCATCCTCTCACTAGGACATACTTACCTATAAGTCTAATCTCACCAGATTTGAACCCTAGCTATCTCGAATACTGTCGCGATAGACCAACAGGTCATAATCCAAAAGTGGGCGACATTTAAGTTTATCAGTATCTATGTGTAGCTAATCTCTTTCTCATTCCATGAAGCACTTGATTATTGACAACAAACACCGTTTGTGCTACTTACAAGCAAAACAAGCTCGAGGAAGAATCGATCACGATCAACTCGAAACGGAGAATGCATGGCGTGGGCGCGTAGCTCTCGGAGAGACTACCGCGATGGTGTGGTCGTGTCGTGAATCCGATGAGGGAGAAGCGCATAGCGAAGAGGATAAGACACTCTCTCTCTCTCTCTCTCTCTCTCTCTCTCCCTCTCAGACTCGTACGACACAGGATTAATATTCAAAAAAATGTTGTCCAAAAAATGGTTCTAAGGTGACTTTTATACTTTAGTCACCTTAGCTAAAAAATGTACATGGGGTTCTCTTGCTCATGATTACAAAGTGGGAATAAATCTGAGTCCTGACTAACTGACTAATATTTACATAATCCAGACGAATGGATCAAAATGATAAGACGTCTTTGACATAAAAAATGGAATTTGATATGCTTTACAAGATGGGCTCATTCCAACAGTTGGACCAATGGGGCTCCAACACTCCCCCCCTCCTAATTCATGTCTACCACGACATGATTGTCTTTGTCTTCATTGTCGTTGTCGCCTTTCTTGGGTGATTTGATGTAGAAACGCATCATAGCGCATAGACTCACTTGCCATTAACGGGCCAAATTTTTTTGACTTGTACATGAAGAAGCCCGTGTAAAATGCTTCTTCAAAGGTTTGGAGATGGTAGCTTGGCAGAAACATCAGTCGTTTGAAATAGGCATACAATATTGGCTCTGTCGGTGGCCCACTTAGATCATATGACAACTCTGAGATGCTTCTTTCAGTATTCATATACTATGATGTCCAGCTTTCTGAGAAGACTGTGAGACAGGCCAAAAATGTTTGAGCTATCTTACATAGCATCTTGCAGGATAGGTCAGGAGAGCCTCCGAATTCTGCTATGGCGCCTTGCAGGGTTTTCACCATGTAAGAACCGGATATTCTCTCTCCCTCTGCTGGCCCTGGCATTACTGGATAATTCAGCCATGTCAGATTTCTGCTCTGTAGTGCTTTATGTTGGCTGTAGGTGTATGTTCGGGGAGTGGGGCAAAACGTTCTGTCATTCCTCAGCTCAGGCGGTGCGTTGACTAAGTGGATCAGGTTATTAGGGTGATCCAATAGCCATTGATGCCTCCACTTTGGCTGGCTGTCCACTATTCTGTTTTGCTGTTCCCTATCCTGTACTTCTCCTTCAAACACTGGCACTTGTTCTTCTTTTTCGAGCTGCCGTTGATGTGTTAGAGTTTCGTACTTCAGCAGAGCATAGGGTAACATAGGTGCATTCCATTCCTTCCGTAGCTCTGCTGCTGTTTTGCCCGATCTGGAAAGCCCTTGTAGCAACTCCTTTTCGAGTTGCATAGCCTTGTACCATATCATTTCTATTTGTTTTTCCATTTGCTTGGCCAGCCTCTGCTCTTCCAATTTCGTGACTGAATCTTCTTCTATCTCTTGGTCTTTGGAGCCGATTTGATCCATCTACGTATCTGGTGCCTCCTGTTCATCTGAATCATCCTCGTACTCATCTTGACCCCCATATACTTCGGCGAGTCCAGCCAAATTCGTTGTTGCTGGCTCCATATGCACTCGTACCTGTCCTTGGTGCTGCCCTGCACTTTGTAGACTTGCGATTTGTGCGGCCATTGTTCTACTATTGATTTGTAGAGCTTGAAATTCCATTTCTTTTTTAGCGGTAGATTCCTCTAACTGTTTTAACCTGATGTGCAAGTTTTCATTTTCTTCTCTGAGTGATTTGGAAACAATGCTTTCCATTTCACTGTCAGGAGCTGGTCCTTGTTGTTGTTCACTTTGCAAGTCTGAAATTTGTCTTTGTAGTTGATCTTCTACTCTAAGCGCACTTTCAGCAATCATTAAACGCTGTTTTCTTTCCAAATCCAGCTCCCTCTTTAGTACAGCCACTTCTTCTTCTGGGTGGACTACTAGTGTTGTTGGTAGTGACGTTTTTTGCTTCTTAGCGCGCTCGATTTCTCTTGCTTGGATATCTGTTACTGCTCTCAAATCTTTGACTTCAATTTGTAAGTCATCGATGTCGACTTAAAAACTTTTTTGCTTCTTAGCGCGCTCGATTTCTCTTGCTTGGATATCTGTTACTGCTCTCAAATCTTTGACTTCAATTTGTAAGTCATCGATGACAACTTAAAAACTTTTGATGGTCTCTAGCGCATCTTGCTTTTCCTTTTCCAACTTTTGGATGTGTTCGTCTCTGTCACTGACATCTTCAAGGAATACGTTTATTGTATCTTCACATATGGCATTGAAGTCTTCCGACTCCTGTAAATTGTCTTTGAGAAGATTTACTGTGCCTTTGAGCCCCAATATTTCAGCATCTCTGATACTGATCAGCTTTAGAGTGTCCTCCCTTTGCTCTTGCAGTCTCAGAACTTCCTCATCAGTTTTTTGTAGCTTCATTTTGTTGGACCGGTTCTGATCAGCTAACCATTGACTGTGCAGTCTTGTTCGGTTTAGTATTGTCGCCATTGACTGAAAATCTTCATCTATAGTAGCTTCTAGCTCAATTTCTTGAGAGGAAGAAGCTTTATCTTTAGTCTGATCCACCTCCTTTTGCTTGCCTTTATCACTTTGTGATATGGCTCTAGTGTTTGGGTGTCTATCTGTTCCTTCTTCTTCTTCTTCCTGTTCACTGGGCGGTGTGTGAACTCTGTCATCACGATGTGAGTTTTTTGAATGCGAAGTAGATTCAACAGATGGGCTAGATTGCCTTTCACTTGTATCTGGCCTTGGAGATGGCGGCGGTGTTTCCTGATCACGCGAAGTTGGCCTCAGCTGATCTCTCAAAGTTTGGAGATCCTCCTCTTCTAGTGGCAATTCTGGTTCATCCCTAACATTTCTTTCTTGGATGTACCTCTCGAACCAGTCCAACTCAAAAGGAGGGTTGTTTCTATTCTTCGTTCTCAGTGTGAAAGTGCTACTAGAAGGTTTCCAAGTGGCGCCTACATCGCCTCGTAGAGATCTTTCTAGAGAAAACCCTTCTAGCATCCTTTCCATTTTTGCTATCTTCTGCAACCTGGTGTTGTTTTCCATTTCCGCTTTCCGCTTCTTTAGTCGGGCATCTTCCTCTTCAGTTCTTTTTCTTCTTCCATCTTTTCTTGTGTACTTCTTGTCACTCTTTCCAGCTTGTGTCCTCCAATGGTGTTAATAGATGCCGGTACTTTCCTTTGTGATCTGTCTTCGCTATTTTCCCTTAATACAAGCCAGTCGTTCTGATGAGGAGCAGGTGGCAACTGATCTGCCGCGCCTATGGCATGGTATATTACTCTGGTTAGGACTTCTCCTCTTGCAATGTAATTGGGTCTGTCCTGCCTTAGCTTTGTCATTTCTTCAAACAGATATGACGCGTGATCTATATAGAACTCACGGGTCATTCCCATAGCCCATGTCAGTGTGGTTGAGATGCTCCCGTGCGGTGTAGTGTATCTTGGCGGCCTTTTGCTGTAGCTCAACAAACACTGACTGTAGATCTGTGTCAGTTCTCTTACTTCCGGGTTTGCTATGAGTTCGAAAGAAGGTAGTTTGGACTTTTGCAAGTAAACTGTGAGGTTTTTCCTTCTTTCTCTCATGTTTGCTCCTTGATCTGACAATTTCAATGCCTCTTTGATGATCTCTTTGGTGATCTGGATCTCCATCACTTCATTAACCATGCCTGCCACTCTGCAAGTTCCATCTTCTTGGATAGTCTCTATTAGATGCTGTACCCTCTTGAAATCTATCCCTACTGGTGGTAGTGATATGAAGTTCCACAAGCCGACTTTTTTGAGCCATGACCTTTGCGGTGATCTTTTCAAGTAATTCTCTGCCTCCTTGGGAATCATCACTATATCCACTAAGTTTCTTTTGTCATCCACATATGAACCTTGATATATCTGAAAGGCCGCTGCCTGTTGCACATCTGCAGGTATCCAGGTGGCTGCTGGCTTTAAAGAATTGGGTAGAAGTGCATAGGGTACTGCCCCTTCCGTTGCCAGGTTCTTGCCTTTTCTTTTTCCCGGAGAAGCCTCCATTGATCCTGTCATCATAATTATCAGTTAATGCACAAACATAGTACTACTCTCCTAAGTTGATTACCACTTAATCATGCATCTAGATGAGCCTTCTTAATCCCAAGATTAGTTAAGGTAAAATGTTAGCAGATAGACAAGCTCTTCCATTGTGCGACTTTGGCGGCTTCAAATTGATGTTGTTGGTGAAGGAGAACAAGTCCAAATGCCTTGAAATTTTGTGTGGTGTATGCTCTCATGGCATGTGAGGTCACTCCATAAGCCAAAGCTCAAAATCTGTCCATTTGCTACTTTTTCTCAATCTATCGCGATAGACTAGCATTTTTTTTGATCTGGGTCCTTTTTTGCAGTTGTGACTCCACCAATTGGTTTCCCATACCTTGCACATGATCTGACCCCATTTCTACCTCAAATGAATGTCAAGTGACCCCTTTTTGGATCAACTCCCATTTTTCTAGATTCCCTTCAAGGAGATGTTGGTCTATCTCCTTCATTTTGTGTTGTTTTGGGCTCAAACTCAGTGGGTGGTCATCTTGCATCATGTTGAAGACAACTGCTAATTCAAATTTTTGATAAGATGGTCCATTATCCCTCTGCTTGGTCTATCGCGATAGACTGGGACTTAGTGCCAGTTTGTCATTTTTTGGCTTTGTGACCATCTGTCTGCCTTCTCCCAGTTGATGCAAGGTTTCTTGACCCCTCACATGTAAATTTTACCTGTCTGCCCTTGAGATGTCCTATTCTGACTCTGAGTTGTCTGCATGTCTTTCTCAGCTTGCCATATGAGTCCATCTTGGCACCAAATTTGGTGTACTGCCTTCATTTGCTTCCCCAAGTCTAGCTTGTAACAATTTGAAAAGTCTTTCCCCCCAATAATTGTTGTAGCAAGTCTATCGCGATAGACTGAGTTTTTGGCCAAAAAAGATTTTTCTTGCACTTTGACTTGATATTGGTGGTT
Organism: Adiantum capillus-veneris; assembly: GCF_014529385.1. Classification (NCBI taxonomy): domain Eukaryota; kingdom Viridiplantae; phylum Streptophyta; class Polypodiopsida; order Polypodiales; family Pteridaceae; genus Adiantum; species Adiantum capillus-veneris. Next base: position 125,489,753 of record NC_140946.1, read on the forward strand.
AACATTTCTTGTTAGCACCCCTCATGAAGCCAAAGTCAAAGTTTCCCTTGTCTAAGTGTAAGTTCAAGTCTATCGCGATAGACTGGGCACTTTGTCATTTTTACCAGTTTTTTGATGTTAGTTGACAATCATGGTTTTAATAGGCCCTCCTAGACACACACATCAAGTTTTAATCAATTTAGCAGAATGTACTCCCTGTTTGCAGCACTTAGCTGGTCCTGAAGTCGAAGTAGACCACTTAGGTGATGGTCGCGGTTCCTTTTGGTCTTTGTATGATTCCGGCTGTCTTTTACTTCCTTTTGACCTTCCATCCAAGCAATCAGTTGTTGTTTTGGTGTTTGAAACACCAAGAACGACCATTTGGACGTCTTTCTGGCCTGTTGCCGGAATTTGCCCTAGTGAAAGAACTTTTTTCCTGAGTGGACACATTCCATCTCGTAGTTGATCTCCTTTGGATGTTCCTTGTTGAATTTGGTGTAATTTTGTCACTTGGTCGGCCCGTTAGAGTATCGTGACGCTTTGTGCGGTTTTCGTCAGATAAGGACTTTAGGCTCCGTTTTGACGAACTTTTTCATAGTCTAACCCTTCAGTCGGTTTGTCGAGGTTATTGGTTTGCCGTCTATGAATTTTGGCTTATTTTCGATCACCTTGGTTTTGTCACCCTTTTGCAGGTCCTGCTCAATTAGGGTTTTCTGAGCGGCTTCCTTCACGCTTTCCGAGGTCATAGGCTCGATCCCTAAGCTATAAGCATTGTGCCTTTCACTTTTGGTCCCATTTGGTGGCCTCTAGGTCTTCCTAACAACCATTCTACCGTATGTGTGCACAGGTTGTGATTGTGATGCCGGCGAGGTTTTGCGACTAACTGAAGTAAACAACACTTAGAGTCAGTGTTGACGAGCATACCTCTCATATCTGATGTCGATCTGGTGAACGTGCGCGATGGATGAGCTCCTGGAAGTCTCAACTGCTGTAGGGAGCTCTCTCTCTCTCTCACTATGGAAAATGACTCAAATGAGGGATTTCTAGCCTAGCCTCTCTATATGTAATCGAGACTCCGACACCAAATTTTCCCATCTTTTACCTGTGGCCATAAATTTTTGCGAGATGCAGTTTAGGCTCGAAAATTTCCTGATTTGGATTTCGGTTGCTTCAGTTTTACCACTTTTGCAGATTTCTCGAGTTGGAGGTCCCTTCATGACGGTGGTCATTTTGCCCTGTCACCTTTGCAGTCCTTATTTTTTCTGTGTCTTCTTTACCTTGCTCTGATAAGGCGTCTCTTCTTTTGTGTTTCCATATGGATTACGTATTTTTTTCTATAATTTTTGCTAAAAAATGGTTAAAATAAAGCAAATAAATCCCAAAATAACCCGAAAATAGAAATTCTAACATAGAAAAATACCAATGAAAAGCAAAACACTTTGTAGCTCACTTTTCTCTCGTCTATGTACAATCTCGCTCATTATCGTCAACCTTGGCCTATTTTTTGCTGTTTTTAGACAGTTTTTGGCCAGATTTGACTCTCTTTATAGTCTATACACATCCCTAGGGGCTCATGAATGATGATTTGGTCCCCAATTCTGATTAATTACGAGGGCATATTCTTTTTCCCAAAATCACACAATAAAACGCAAAAATGGTTGAAAAATTGCTCACAAACATTGCCCTCTAATATATGACATGAGTCCGCATTGGAATGCCTCCCCCCCTCCTAATTGGAGTCCTCCCGGACGACAGGGTATCATCAAGGGTATGTGTTGTGCATGGGTTTGAACTCGTGCTAATGTAGGCCTTGTAATATAGCCCTATATGCATGTGCAGTCAATGCATGTAGAAAGAATTTATGCGGTGCAGGAGGAAGGTATAAGCGATGCGCTTATTGGCATTTGTCGTTGAGGTTTCCTGTGGTATCTTGAATTGGCTGGCAGATTTTCTTTGCAAGTAGTAGTTGTAACTCTGCCGCTCGTTGTTTGATTGTTTTCCACTGGTTTTGAATTGGCGTATGTGGTTCCTTTGAAGTCGATATTGTCGTATCTGGTGGAACATTCTTTCTTTCTACCTTGATGACTTGTATCTGATACATCCTTGTAGTTTTTGTTGTGGATTCTGTTTGTTTTCTCGTGCTGTTTGCATGATGTTGCTTGACCTTGACAATTGTAGATAGCTGCACGATTGTCATCTTTGTCCGCCCTTCTTGTGTTGTTGGCTCGTTTTGAATTGGCAATTTTGGCCGCCATACCAATATAGTCCGTTGCGTATTTGACAGATTGACTATGTTTCTTTGAAGTTGGGCTTGTTTTCGGTGTTTTGTCTGTTCTTCTGACTCTTTTTTTATAGGAATTAGGCTGTCGTGCCTTATCCAAACTTTGTATTTTCACTTTTGATGTAATTGTGCCTCGGTCAGCTCTGTACGCCGTACCCAAACTTGCCTGGTTCCCTGCATGGTTGCTGATTTTTGATAAGACGTTGCTGGACTTGTAAACTTTGTTTGTTGTTGGGCAGATTTTTGCGGTTGTATTAACTTTTGTTTCCTCCTTGACATGAATTGGTTATATGATAAGAAGGGTTCTGAAAAGTTTTCCTTTCTGAACAGTGCCTCATTCATATCCAAATCAATGAATACCCTGTTAGCTTTCATCCATGACACTGCTAAGATACACGGAGTTGCTGACCTACTTGGTGGCAGTACATGGAATTTTGTAGTGTACGGGTGTGCCTGCACTGTGATTGGTATTATAATAGACCACAACGTGGTCACCTCATCACCCGATGCTACTTTCAATCTGTGTGTCTCTGGGATCGTCTTCATTGGTCCAAGTTTCTGAAAGAGCTCAAAGCTGATGACACTCATTTTTGCCCCAGTGTTAAGTAATGCATATATTTTAACTTGTTTTGTGCCTGCATAAGCTTTTATGTAAGGACTACACCATGTATCTTCCAAGTCGTCGATGATGCTATCGTCATGAGCCCTAAGGTCTGTCATGGTCTTTTCTAATTCGTCGCTTTGTATATCCGCTTCGATTGTTTGGGATGTTGAAAGAGGATATTCGTCAGTCATCATTGGGATGACCATGTTTATTGTCCTGAGAAACTGCTTTCGTTTAGCAATCCATTCCTTTGCTTCTTGTTGTGCCTGGTCCTGAATTCTTTGTTGTTCCTGTCTATAGGTTTTTCCATAATGCAGTTGAAACAACATTTCCGGTGTTAAAGGTAGATGATATTTTTTTAAACGACACCCACTAATCCAGTTCGGCATTTCTTTTCCATCTAGTGTCGACAGTTTTACTGCTCCGCTGGACGATATTTCTTGGATCAAATAAGGCCCCATGCCCCTTTTCTTTAGCTTTTTGGCATGCTGTTTAAGGGTGTATACTAAGACATAGTCGCCCGTTTTAAAGTTCTTGTCCTTGACATGTTTGTCAAAAAACTCTTTCTGTTGTCTTTTTTTTGCATAGATGACCGCTACAGCATTGAGTCGTAACTCATCTAATTTTTCAAGGTCTTCTAACCGTTTCGAAAGTTCATGCCCCGTCCAGTCCAATTGTTTTGCTACCCTTAGTGTGGGGATTAAAAAGTCAATAGGCAATATTGCATTTAACCCATATACCATATTAAATGGTGTAGCATTGAGTGTTGTTTTATATGCAACTCGATAGGCGCACAATGCCGAATAGAGCATCTGATCCCAATCTGTTCTTGTTTCACTAACCAGTTTCGTAAGAACCGTGCACAATATTTTGTTGGTCGCTTCCGCTTGGCCATTGGCTTGTGGATGATAGGGTGCAAATTTGCGATGAATTACCATAAACTCATTTAAGAGATGTTGGATAACTTCATTTACAAAGTGTGTCCCTCTATCACTCACCAGCTCGATTGGAAGGCCATAACGTGTAAACACATATTCATATAAGAATTGCGCCATGGTTCTAGCGTCTGCTTTTGTTGTGGCTTTGCTTCCACCCATTTGGTCATGTAGTCCGTGGCCACTATGATATATTGTGCTTGTGAACGATACGCTGGTGGAGTGATAGGACCAACAAAGTCCAATCCCCATTTGGCGAATGCTCGAGCACTCATCATTGGTCTTAAAGGCATTTCGTCTCTTTTAACTGGTACCTTAGTGCGTTGACATTCATCACACCTTTTCACGAATTCTGCTGCATCTTGAATCATGGTTGGCCACCATATACCTGCAACCATAATGATTTTTACGGTTCTCTCTGCTGAAAAATGACCACCTGCTATGCCTGCATGAGCCTGTTCCAATAATGGAAAGTAGTCATTTTCATGAGGAACTAACCTTAGCTGGTCATCAGTTCCTCTTTTGTACAATTGGTCACTAATGAGGGTATACCTATTCGCTTCGATTTGTAAAGCCTTTTGTCTGGCTTTAGACCAATCTCCTGGCAACTCCTTATTAGTCAAATAATCCACAATAGCATGACTCCATGCGGGTGCTATTGTTACTTGGTATAATGTGGCATAATCCACAGTGGTATTGGATGTGCAAAAGTCGCATTTCTTGATGTAATTTGCTACATCGCCTGCCATTCCTGGCCAATACACTCCAAGTCTTCTTAATTGTTCATACATCATTTGATTTCCTCTATGGAATCCCCCTGTTTGTGTGTGGGTCTCCTCTAGATACGCTTCGTACTCCTTTGGGCCTATACACAACCTTAGAATCCCATCGTTTCCATGATGGAACATTCTTCCCGCAAGCATTGTGTAATTTCGTGCTTGTCTAATGTCTTCTACCGTGTGTTTTTCGTCAAGATTCATTCCATATGTCAGCAACGGAATAATTGACGAAAAACACACGATAGAAGACATTAGACAAGCACGAAATTACACAATGCTTGCTCTGACCATTTCGGTACCATCTCTATATTAAACAGGTATGCATCTGGGAGATCATCATCTACTTCGGTAGCTTTTTCACCATGTAGTAATCGAGAAAGGTGGTCTGCTCTTTGATGAGTTTTTCCTTTCTTAACTACTACCGTAAAATCAAACTCCAGCAACACAATGAACCATCTTACAATTCGTCCCGTGTTGCAAGGTTTGTTTACTAAGTACAAGAGTGCCTGATGATCCACAAAGAATGTGAATTTGTTCGCGAGTAAGTAATGCCGAAATTTCTTTATAGCATATATCATACCCAATCCTTCTCTTTCAGTGGTAGTACAATTCTTTTTTGCATTGTTGAGTTGTCGACTAGCATAACTGATTGGAAAATCCGTCTTTCCCTCATCTGGTTGTGCTAATATACAGCCTATTGCAAATGCCGAAGCATCTACATGTACATGGAAGATCTTTGACAAATCTGGTGCTTTTAGAATTGGTGCAGATACCAGTGCATCTTTTAGTTTCTGGAATGACTCATCACATTCATTTGTCCAAATGAAGAGCGTGATTAGACTATACAAGGGTTTTGCGATTACCGTGTACATGTAGATAAAACGTCGGTAGTATCCACAATGTCCCATAAATGATTGTACCTCTCGTACAGTGTTTGGTCTTGGCAATTCTATGATCACCTTTACCTTGTCTTCATCAGTGGTAATTCCATTAGCCGACACTATGTGGCCTGAGATTTTACCTTGTCGTACCATGAATACGCATTTTTTTGGGTTGAGGCAAATCCTATACGTTCTGTATTTTTTGAATACCTTTCTCAGATGATCTATATGGTCTTCTCTCAATAGAGAATAGACACACAAGTCGTCCATGTAAATATCCAAGAATTTTAAAAGCGTGTGTCATTAATCTCTTTAAAAGCGTGTGTCATTAATCTCTGAAATGTGGCTGGAGCATTGGTCAAGCCAAATGGCATTACCCTAAACGCATATATGTCCCATTTTGTTGCAAATGCTGTTTTGTATTGATCTTCTAGTTTGACCCCCAATTGGTTATAACCAGAGAATCCGTCCATAAAGCTATAGGCTTGCTTGCCTGCCACTCGTTCCAGGACATGTTCAGTGATAGGAAGAGGGTAGTTGTCTTTTATTGTTGCTGCGTTTACCTTCTTGAGATTCACACACACTCGTAATTTCCCATTTTTCTTGGGTACCACCACTATCGGGGACACCCAGTTCGTGTGTTCTATCTCATAAATAAATTTAGCCTCCATAAGTTTGTCTATCTCCTCTTTTATCCTTTTGGCGAATGTCTCATTATATGTGTAGGGACGTTGTTTGCTTGGCTTTGCATCAGACTTCAGAGGGATTGAATGTTCACAAATGTTAGGATCCACTCCCTTCAAATCTTTGTACGACCATGCAAATACATCTCGAAATTCCTTTAGTGTGTTGATCAGTAAGTCCTCTTCTTCTCGACCTAGATCTGTGGCAATGTAAGCAGGTCGAGGATTTTCTCCTGGATCTGCTAAGTCTATTTTCTTGGCGTTCTCTGGCCCATCGTAGGACTCGTTTGATTTAGGCTCCCTCATTGGTTGCTGAACCACCAATCTTCTTTCCTGAATGGTGTACTTACAATAGTGAGGAGGTACATCTATCTTTTTACTCCCATCACTAGCGTTCGTTCCATCACTACTTTCCATTTCAGTTATCCATACATTTTTAATTTTTTGTTTCAACTCATTGTATCTCGTTTTTCGTTCAATTTTCGTCATAATTGGACTACCACAGACATTCAGTTTTTCTGTTGCAACTCTTTTTTTTGGTTTGCTGGTTTTCTTACGTTTCAACAGTCTGGACTTAAATCCCGAGTCTTCACCAACCTTAAGAAATCTTCCTGACACTTTATCCTTAGCACAATCAACAACATGAATGTTCATAAGGAAATGTGTCTTACCCTTAAACTCTGGCATGGGTCTCAACCTGGTTGGTGTACTAATGTGGTGTCGTTTACTCTTGTATCTTTTTTGGCGTCTCTCACTTTGGTTTGGGAAATTGTAGAAGACGTCATTGTCTTGATCTTGATTGTCGTCTCCCTCTGTATTTTCAGACTTCTCGTCATCCGCGTTATCCTTGTTTTCACTTTGATCAGAAGAATCATGAATTCTCATATTCTCAGTATCTACCTCGTCCTCGTCCTCCTCCACGATTTTGCTCAACATGTAGTATGGTATGATATCGTAGCCATTCTCATCACAAAATTTGGTGGGAGTGACTTCATTGACGCATACATCCAATGTAGCCAAAATTTGAGACCATTCTAGGGGTTCGAGCTTCTCTTTAGGAAAAGGTTCTCGTATATAGGCATCGTCTTCCAAGACCCTCTCTAGTGTCCTTTCATCGTGGTCAAATTCACTACATTGAGATGCTCCACACATCCATACCTCTTTTTTCTTACAAAGCCACGCTGGGACTTCTGATCCACTAACGGTGGCTGAGTCAAATTCTTCCACAGGGGTTCTCGTGACATCATGGTAGCTATGATTTTTCATGTTTATGCGTGTAGTAGTTTCAGCATGTCTTAGATACAAATAATCATACCCCCAGTCCTGCACCATTTTGAGTTGCCTCATGAACGGACTACCAAGGATAATTTCATAGTTGTTCTTCTTGCCGAAATCTACTATGGCAAAGGTATGTTCGTACTCTATGCCACAGGAAGATACCACAATTGCCTCAAGCAATCCTATAGGCCTTTCTATGTGCCCATCAGCTAGTTGCAATTTCATTCTAGTTGTTCGTATTGCTGGTTTTCTCCATTTTTCCCATAACAATTTGGTCGCAATGGCAATGCCAGCTCCACTATCAAGTATTGCCTTAGTCTCTATGCCATTATACTCAAATGGTAGGGTTGTGTTGCCGTCTTCACCCTCACAATACTCTCCTACCTTGCTGAGTGGCACTGGTCTAGTGTTGACTTTCTTCGGTTCTGTGTCATTAAGCTCGGTTTCGAAGAACTTAAGAAGCGTCCTTATGCCAAATTTTTCAAGACATTTTCCCACTTCCGTCCACATGCTTGGCCTAATTTTTAACAATTCTGCCAATGTGATTGTACACTTGACCGGAGTGGTCAATAAGTCTGTCAGGATTTTAGTGTCCAATTAATTCGAACCGCCTATTCTCTGAGAAGGTACTCTTCGAATTTTTGACTTTGCCTCATAGTCCCCCATATATGATGGCAAAGTTCTGAGAGATTGTGGTCTGCTATCTTCGGATGCAACTGAACCATTATCCCCTTGAAATGATTTAACGTCCAAATCCCATGGAGTCTTATTCAAGTTTAGCTCCGAGAAAGGCGCTGACTCGACTATTTTTGTCTCATATTTTTCTTGAGCTTTTCGCACCGTTTCCCATAGCTCTTCATGCCAATTTTCTTCCACAATAGGGGAATATGGTGGAAAATATTTCAGTGATTCATCAGTGCTATTAGGTACGTCTTTTGCATCCTCTACATCCGGCAAGGATTTAATGTTTTCTATCTTGTCGGGTATCCTTTGTTCGGTTTTGTGAGGGTTTCATTGTTTGGTGGTTTGATTACTCTATCTCTTGCTTCCATAGGTGGAGGCTCCAGTAAAGCTTGTGCAGTTTCAATCAGCTGTTTGCACATCTCTAGTCTCTGTTTTTCTATCTCTGGATATGGATATGTCATCCACCTTTGCTCTAGGGTCTGTCTGTTCTTCAATCTTGCTTCATATGCTTGCAAGATTGCATCTAAGGGTTCATTGATCTTATCTACCAATACCGACCCTCCTGAGCTTGCACTCTTTGGTCCTTCCGTTGATTTTAGAGAGTCGGACTCTCTTTGCTGTTTGAGTTGCTCTCGAGCTATCGTTAGCTCAGCTTCTACATCTTTTTGTTTTCTCTCACGTCTAGCTTTTATTTTCGCTCTTCGTTCTTTCCAAGGATTATCACGACTGACGCTAGACTTGTCAGTCTTGATTTCTTCTTGATTTTGATCGTTACTCTTGGGCTGATTGTCATTTTTCCTTGCTTGGGCTCTCGTCAAGACCTTAACAGGAATCGGAGTTTCGTTTTCTGACCCTCCACTGGACGGTAGCGCTCCCAGCATATTCAAGGTAGTTTTTGCTCCTTTGCTCGAGTTTTTAGGGCAATCAGGGATCAAGTGAGTAATTCCACACTCCGTGCAATATACGTTGACCCTAATGATTTCGTCATGAGGGCAGTCCCTCAGCCAATGGTCTCCTCCACACTTGTAGCATGGTCCTTTAGGCTGTTGAGGTGCTCCTGGGGCTCCTCTTTGTTGGTGTGCAATTCTTTGCCTGCTCATGCCTCCGTTGGCTATGAACAACAATGTTCTTTCATCCAGGTTATATCGTCCTTCTCCCGCTGCCTGTGCAGCAGTTGGTGGTCCTGTATTTCCTATCATGCTCCATGGTTCTGGTGTAGAGGGTTCGTCTGGTGGATAATAGACAGAGTTCGCCGCATATCCATTGGGCTCGTCATAGTATGCATGCATAGGTACCAAAGCCTTCTTGTCCGACTCAGTTACTGTGGGTGTGTATCTTATGCCGACTGGTCGTAATCCTGGTAGAGGTGGTTGTTGTCCCAACACTGGTTGTGGTCTTTCTATGCCTACAGGTCCTGGTAGGTTGCCTGTTTGATATCTAGGCATCGGTGGGACTTGAGGAGATGTCGCCTGAGCTTGCGGAGCATATGGTCGTTCTCTCACATATCCCTTGTTATAATAACACTCCTTCGTCCCATGGTTTGTCCATTTTTGTTCAATCGCACACCATTTTGGTTGTTTAGCTTGTGGTTTGGAATACAAGTTAATCTTTTTAAGCACTTCCTCTACAAGCTGGTCTTGGCTTACCGTTACTTCCCCCTTCAGTGTTGTCTTAGCAGACTTGCCTCCGCTTTGTTGTGAGGAAGAATCATCGTCAAGATCCTTGAACTCACCCTCTTTGTAGACCACACAATTGTCCACAAGGTATAGAGCTTCCTTGGCTAAATCATTCAACGTAGTGCTCCTTTTCATATGTAAGTCCTTTTGAAGATCTGCATTCCTTAGTCCTTGGATAAGTATAAGCATAAGTCTGGACTGAGTTGGCAGTTCTTCCACGGGACAGAACTTAACATATCTTTTTAATCGGAGGGCGGCCTTCCGCACGGACTCTCCATCTTTCTGTTTGAATTTATGGATTTGCGAAACTGTATTATGAGCTATCCCCCTTTGTGAGAATTCCTCGATAAACTCGTCAAACACTTCCTCCATAGACTCAAAGTCTCTTCGCTCCACCGAGTCTAACCATGTAGCCGCATCATCCTCTAAGGTTAAACCAAATCCTGCATATTGGGTAGGAAAGTCTAGCACCTCTTCAACTCTAATTACACGCACAAAGGCTGCTACATGATCTCTTGGATCCCTGCTTCCCGTATATTTCTTGTTTACCCATTTTTGCACTTGAGAAGGTCTAATTCTACGATGGTCTCCAAATCTCATCATGGGATCTCCCCGTCCTAGTCAATATACCTCCTCTAGTCTCCTGTAGTGGCCAGGTTTCTCTCCCAATGGTGCTCCTAATCCATAATTTCTAGCAGTTCTCGTGAGAGATGGTTCATCTCTCCGAACTTGTTCTCAGGGTGTTCTTCCAAGCTCAGTTGACCCCTGAGTCTTTGGCTTACTCTCTCCTTGATACTGTGCATAGAGTGGTGGTTCTTGTAAATACCTTAACCCTCGTGCGGTTTGATAACCCTCTTGGGTTCGGTCTTGTTCTAATGTAGCACTCTGTCGAAGCCATGCCTGCAGTGATGGCTGAGTAGCTGGTTGGTCCTGGTAGTTGGACGTCGGTGGTCAGGTAGAATGTGAGGTAACGTCATACTCTTCTAAAAAGGGATTAGTCGACTTGCTAGGGGTGTAGGTGGCTCTTGGTACCTAGTCGGGGCCATAGGTCGATGCTCCCGGAACTGTTTCCTTTTCAACCTCTTCTGGGAGAATACGTTTGTATTCTTGCCCGTATCTGTCAACAAAAACAATATCCTTCCCCATAGCAGTTTCATAAGAAAATAAGTAAAGAACCTTGTCTTTGCTTAATTCATTTGGGTAGGGTTCCTTGCATCGAAAGTAAGAGAATATTCCCTTGCTTTCATGCTTGTAAATCCCTACATTCTCATTATAGGTTGGGACCCTGGTTGTTTTCTTATCATACCTAAAAAGCGCTCCAGGTCGATCAATGTTAGGAGGCGGTTCTTGGGTTTCTGAAACCATTTTCCCTTTTGCCACGTTATCCCCATATCTGTTGTAATCCTCAGGGTTACTCACTATCAGATAGTGGTTTCCCTTTTCGTCTCTGAATCTGTCTCCATCATCATAGACTCGAATTATCTCTTGTCTCCGAGCCGGTCTTTCTTCAATACAAATACACTTGCGTCCTTGATAGTCAGAATAGACTAGGGCTCCCATCGAGTTAGTTCCTTCCAAGAAGATTATAGTGAACTGGGTTTCGTTTAAAGGATGTAGGGAGGTGCTCCCTCCTGGCATTGGTCCTTCACCGCTGAAACCTACTGGCTGTTGACTCCCCATCATGAAGAAGGAATTTTCCGACGAAGTGTCAGTATCACTACCCTCTTCAATGATTGGTGCCAATGGGTCTAGTCTCGTCTGAGTTACACTCTCTTCTGTGGACGTGGTGCTAATTTGACTTTTGACACTTTTAGCTCCCGACTTAACAAAGGCTCCTGACCTTAAATACATAAGAATGAAAGTTTTGTTGCAAACTTAAAGCTTACCTGGACTCCTTCTTCCTATATAGCTTTGTGATGACCTCCTTCTAGGATCTACACAAGGATGGTTAGTCTGTTCACAAGTGTTTTCCCTGAATTACCAAAAAATCTTTCAAGTATATACAGCAACCACTTAGTCAGTCTTGTGGTGGTCCAATTTCAATTATGAAATGACGGCTGGGATCTATATAGAGAGTATGTCCTAGCAGTATAGTCACAAATTGCAAAAAGTGTCTGATTCACTACTTCCTTAGTCTATCGCGATAGACTGACAGTTTGCTCTGGCACAAGTCAATTCAAAATTGTGACTTTACCCTTGAGTTCCAGTTACCCTCTATAGCCTATCCCCCAAGTTTTGTGAAGTTTGGACACTTGGGTTGGGTTTTGGTCCCATTTTAGTATTTCAGTCGGAGCTTGAGTCTCTATCTGACCCTCAGCTTGACCTTCAGTGATCTAAATGCCTTGAATTTTGGTGTGTCTGCTATTTAGGCCCTGATAAAGCTCTCCCTAGGGAAAATTTGAAAGAAAAGTTCCCCAACAGAAATTTCCTTGGTCTATCGCGATAGACTGAGCACTTTCTCCATTTTCAGCTTTTTTCCAAAGTTTTCTCCACAGTTGGTTTAGCCTCCCCTTGTGTAGTGTATTGACCAATTTTGGCACTGTTTGGACATTTGGTCAAAGACTTCTTGCCCTTGTCTCTGAATTCAGACTCCAAACACCAGTTTTGAAGTTTTGGGGTCAAAATTGGTGTTCAAATTCACTCAATTTTTGTGAGTACCCTTGTATTGATGTGTTAAGCTTGTGGTATAAGGGTTTTTTGCTTGTTGCTAGACAAACACCACCTTCACCAGTCTATCGCGATAGACCAGGGAGTGAGCAATGGGGACTTAATTTTTTGTCTGTTTTTGCATAGTCTTGTTCCCTGTGTCCATATAAGTCTATCCCCCAAGTTTTATGAAGTTTGGACTTATTTTGACCTCAAACTCAAGCACTTCACAAATTTCACTTTTCTCTGACAATTCACAACTCCATTGCACTTGAAGTGATGCAAATTTGATGACACTGCATCTTAAACTTGTGCACATCAGTCATACCTCATGACACAGTCAGTTTACCCTTGGCTAATGGTTATATCTCATATTGGCCTCTTTAGGTTCACTTAGTGTTTCCTTATGACAATCACTTGTTTCATTTTTTTGTTTGTTTTTTGCGGTTTTATAGCGTTTTTCTACTCTATTTCTTCACAAGTATAACAAGCACTCAAAACCAAAAACCATAACTCCACATTATCCTATTTAACTAAATCTAACTAGTCGCAGACCTTCGGCAAGACATAGGCTTCCTAGCTATCCACTAGACCTCAGGATACTCTATCCTGGATCTTGTTCTAAAAGTTTAAGCTCTCTCAAGTCAAAACTAAAGTAAGCTAACCATCACACGAGTGACGTAGATCTCCCTACTTAAGGTCTCATGTCCCCGACAGTGGCGCCAATGTTTTAGGGCAAAACTACTCCCCTGTTCATACTCACGAGCACGACACAGACAACATACTTATCATCCGATGACACGACTAACCCGTAGGTGCACGTAGGCAATCTCGTTAGCTTGTCAGGCTGAGACCAATCTACACATACACACTTTTATGATGCATCAATCACTAACCCTGGTAGAATGCAACCCACTCTATCCCTAAACGCTCATAACACCGTTTACATGTCCAATGAACTCGGAATCGCATCAAAATTACTAGGCATCATCCTCTCACTAGGACATACTTACCTATAAGTCTAATCTCACCAGATTTGAACCCTAGCTATCTCGAATACTGTCGCGATAGACCAACAGGTCATAATCCAAAAGTGGGCGAAACTTAAGTTTATCAGTATCTATGTGTAGCTAATCTCTTTCTCATTCCATGAAGCACTTGATTATTGAAAACAGACACCGTTTGTGCTACTTACAAGCAAAACAAGCTCGAGGAAGAATCGATTGCGATCAACTCGAAACGGCGAATGCGTGGCGTGGGCGCGTAGCTCTCGGAGAGACTACCGCGATGGTGTGGTCGCGTCGTGAATCCGGTGAGGGAGAAGCGCGTAGCGAAGAGAATAAGACACACACACTCTCTCTCTCTCTCTCTCTCCCTCTCGGACTCCTACGACACAGGATTAATAGTCAAAAAAATGTTGTCCAAAAAATGGTTCTAAGGTGACTTTTATACTTTAGTCACCTTAGCTCAAAAATGTACATGGGGTTCTCTTGCTCATGATTACAAAGTGGGAATAAATCTGAGTCCTGACTAACTGACTAATATTTACATAATCCAGACGAATGGATCAAAATGATAAGACGTCTTTGACATAAAAAATGGAATTTGATATGCTTTACAAGATGGGCTCATTACAACAGTTGGACCAATGGGGCTCCAACAGATAATGACAAAATCTTCACCAGAACTTTTGAAAGAATAAACATAAATGAGTGGTTCGTATTGGGGCTTGCACATCTTGTAGATGTCATAGAACATCCTTGATGTTGCACTTTGTGTCGGGCCAAGGGTCAAGACACACATGCAATATGGAGGTCTATATATAGCCGGGGCCAAGGGGCTATATATAGTACGATTGGGTTTGCATGAAGCATGCATGGACTCTCTCTCTCTCTCTGTCTCTCTCTTGTCTTGTTCTCTCTCAACTTGTAGCTATGGCGTACTTCCTCAGAGTTGAGAAATTGTGTGACAATGCTCTCTAACATACATAGATGTAGTTGAGTCGATTTTTATTAAACTGGATGCGACCAGGCTTGTTGAGTGCGATTGGGGCTATTAGGAAGTTTTTCTTTCAAGGCCGTCATCAAGAGAGGCTTGCAAGGTGTACTAGAATTTTCCCTGCTCTGTATTATTGTTTGTTGTTTGCCATTGACAAATTTCCCTTTGTTTCACATAATTGAGTTATTTGGGCATCTAAGGGTGCCCTAGGGTGACCCTTAGGGACTACCCCCATGCAGATAAAAATTTAAAACAAACCAATGCAAGGTAAGAAACGTCTTCTGCAAGAAACAAACCCATGCAAGGTTGGACAATCCCATTCAAGGCCGGGACATGCCTTCCGTGAGAAAGATGACAAAAAACCCCTAGATCTTTGAATTTTTTCTACATTTTGCAAGTTTGAGAAGGAAGATGATTGAGCGGCCTTTTGCCCATCATTCAGGAGGCAATTTCTCTACCACTATGCTACAAGGATTGTGGTTGGCTTCAGATTGCCATGCACTACCATGGACCACCCTACGTTGATAACTTACATTCCTATCCAATTAAGTTGCACGAAAGCATGCATGGCTATTTTTCATTGGTGAGTCTGAAGATGTTCGTTTACAACATATTTGGTAAAACTACAACACATGCAAGGCAGCATGCATAGCACATGTTCGAACAATGGTCATAAGGTTTGTAATTTTTATGATTATGTGAGTTTCCTTGCTTCGTATATGATTGTATATTTCAAGAAGTCTCCAAGAGGTTTCCAAAAGTTAATTTTTGATGCAAAGGCAACGCATGTTGCTAGAATTGATGAAGGTGCAAAGAGTTTTGGCATGGTTGGCACTTTGCTAGTAAAACCAAGCTCTCTTTGTCATGCCTTCGCTTGATAAAGGAGGCAAAGATGCTTGACATGGACGACTATTTGTTATAGTTCAAGAAGCCTGCAAGAGCCTTCCTCTCTTTATCTCAAAGTTTTGGGTTTGAATTTTTGCTAGGGCATGGATCCTAGGCAATTTTTTTTTGAGCTAGATGCAATCGAAAAGGTCATGATTAGTATTATAACATGAGATTTGAGATAAGTTTTGGTCACTGTAATTGCGGCATGCCTTATTTGCAAGATACTTTCTATACAAGGAACCATTGGAAAATTTAAGGTACACTTTGTGATCGAGTGCAATTACGATATACATCAATTTCAAATAATCTTATGATTCTCAATATGATGTACCATTTGGCAAGGTTGATTATCTGTAAGTGATCGACAGGGTTGATTCTATTTTACCATGACTTATACATATTGTTGCAAGAAGCATCCACTGGCTATGAACACAAAAGCTCCATCATGTTTTATTCTTACGAGGTATTTATGTGAAGCATGGCTTCAATTTTAGGCATATTTGAATCTTCCAAAGTTTGGAATATGCTATCAACATACAAACTTGCGGGGATTTTGCAATGTGTCTAGATGATCGTTCATTGAGTGTCAGAATGAACAAAGCCAAGGGGTTTATACGATACATACATGAGAGTGGCATGGCCATCTATTTCACGCATGCAAGTCATGCTCCTTGGTGGCCTTGTTTCCAAGAATGTATGGCATGGCCATCATGAGGCTTGGTTCTCAACGGCCCAAGGTCTCAAGCAATAGCCAAGGCAAAGATGATCCCGATAGAGGACCATTCTACCAAGGAAATTTTGGCAAAGAGCCTTGGCAAGGCCACCTTGGCATGCCTCAAAATCGATAAAGGTAAGGTTATTGAACTTGGTCTTTTGTCATCAAGAAGGTGCTACAGGCCATGCAAAAATTATCGATTTCTTTTTTATTGACATTTGTCGAATTAATATGACGGGAAGGCATGTCGACACGAGTTATTCAAGAGATATGTAGTTGGCCTTTATTTTTATTTTTGAGACTGTGCTAGTTAGTTATGCCATGCAAAAGATGTGTGCTCTAAGAACTCAAAGCACAAGCACGCCTTGTAACATTTACAATAAACACCACATGTTTGCTGAATAAATTGTTAGCAAAGATCAACGATTGTTTCAAAGACCAGAGTCAAGCACAACTTGAGTACAAAACAATCTCCATTAGAAGCATGGCTTGTCTTGAATACCTCGATAGCACATGCTCATCAGAGGTTAAATTTTGCTGCAAAGGCAAGGACAAATAGCAATGATTTAAACTCTCAAGGAGATAGGCACAGCCTATCGCCAGCCTTGATGCAGGAGGCATAGGTGCTCGACATGTGTTAATAGCAAGCTAACTCGGATACCATTTTTTGGAGCTTTCATTGTAAAAATGCTTATTATTTTGATAAATCGAGAATATTGTAACTCCTATTTTCCGGATAAACTTTATAATTGATGAGCCGGGGCTACAAGCTTCGAGATTGTATCAACTTGTCTTTACCCATCTTTAGTTAGAGCTCCCAGATTATTAGTTTTGACCACCAAAAACCTTGGCTAAGGTATAAAAGCCAATTTTTGTAAGTTATTAAAAAGTTTTTGGATAATGAAATACACAGCGTGAGCTAACGGCGCTCACTTCTCTCCTTCCTACTTCCTCCCCGGTTGTCACATTGCAGTTGTGTCTGTTGCGTTGCAACCGCATGTAAGAGCTCTATGCATTGATGTAAGCATTTCACAGTATTTCATAGCTTTTGGCATCACCGACCCGCGGCCTAATTTCATCATAAGTAGGAATTTACACTCCCTCCTCGGTCATTAGGAGAAAGTTGGACTCACTTTTGGGCCTTGTAAGAAGTGCCACGTCGGCTTAGAGAGAGAAAATGAAAATGTTAAATTGTGCATTTTATGTGATACTTTTTTGCGCAACAAAAAGCCAAAATGACATTCTTTGGTAGGTAGCCGCCATCTTTATCATTCTTATCCTTCGTTCTCTTGTCAGGAATCCAACTAACCGTATGACTAATGATTTGAAATGCCAACTTACAAGCGTTCCCTCCAGAAACATAAGCCACATGAACTCTATCAACCCTAAACTTGAGAATATGGCCTTCCCTCCCAAAACCTGAGATATTTCTCCGTCTTCTTCTCTATCAACTCTAGGAATGGAGAACACATATTTTCCTGATGAAAACACTAATTTGAAATTACAATCCTCAGCCCCTTCATCTTTAACACTTAACTAAAGAAAGAACACACATCATCTTCATGTTGATGTATTGCAAGAGTATGCACCGTTGCAGAAACATAGGCGGGAGTCTTTCTTATCTCAATGGGAGAAAGAACTTAGAAGGACAAACAAGGAACATCATTTGGATTTGTGGACCGATGGGTCTATTTATCCAAAGGATCCTACGACAAATGCGCCACCTCCCTTTGCAAATATCACTAACCTCTTACATTTCACAGGCGATGGCAAGGATGGGCTATTGGGATACACCGAACATTTGGAAATGAGAGGATTGAATGCGGAAAGGCAAAGAAACTTCCTGGTGATAGAGAACATGCAGCTGAAGAAACTAAATGAAGCATGCTCTCAAAAGATTTCATCAAACAGAGAGACAATCCAAGGCCTTGAGAAGAAGATCACAAGTTTGCGAGAGAAAGACACCGTGCTTGGTAGTCGGAAAAGAAAACAAGATCTGTGCAACATTGAGAACATGAAGGTTGGTAGTGGTGGCCTGAAAAAACGAATACGAGCTTTAAGGTAACTCGAAGTTTGTTTTTTCAATGTGCTTCATTAAGAAATGGATATACTTTCCTATACATGATCATAACGCACGGTGCTTTTTTGGCAGGTCTTTACTGCATCCAAACTCGAACAGTACAGGCTTCAATTCCGGAGTGCATTACAGCCGTCTAGTTCCAAAAAAAGTAGTTGAAGAGATGATAACTCAAAAAAAATTTCGTAAGTTGAAAGGGAGGCAACTTACCTCCTTCATGAACGAGAATCAGCTGGAACCAATGGAAGTGCAAGCAATACTTGATGAGAGTGGGATCTCATAGATGGGATACAGGGCACGCTTCAAAGCATTAGCTAAAAAGTCTCAAAATAAACTACAGAGAGGATCATTGCTGCCAAAGCCATCACATGTAAAGGCTGCTCGCGGGCACGTAAACGATGAGGTGTTTGAGAAACTTGGGTCACCATTCCATATTGAAGCAACGTTCTTAGGCAAGGGCAGCAGAGAGGTACAGTTTAACGAGCACAACAACCTCTTCGTTGATCTTGAAGCATTGCAAAGGTATGCAGTTCACTTCTTTGACATCAGTCGAGAGGAGTGCGGTGGGGTTCTCAAGTTTGTTTTGAAGCTCGACGAGTGCGAGGGCTTGAAGAACAAGAAGCTGGAGAGAGTCACCATTACCCTCATGAACAGAGCTCTGGATCCATCAATAACGAAAGAGGATCCACGATACTTCAACGTGCAATCAGAAAACAACATTCTAACTCTAGGATCATTTCAGGTATACTTCGTTCACTCTATGATAACAAAAATATTAATTATTTGGTTGTTGATTTTGTGTTTTCATTTTTCACTGCAGGTTGATAAGGAAAATTTTGAAATCCTCGATTGGGTTTTTAGTCAAACCCAAATTCCTTCTATCATCAGTGAACAAAGAAACGGAGCCGTTCTTTCAGTGGAAGGATTTGGTGACTACATAGTGGAATGGCACATGGCAGGTGAGTTAAAGACTCTTAAGTGTATGTACAACGTAACACACGGAGCAGCTGTGGCAAATCCATGCTTGTATTGTATGGCTGATGCACAACCACTTGAGAGTGTGAAATGGAATAGAGCTTCCAACAAACATCTTCAAGATAAGACTTTTAAACCAGTGCTTGATATTCCTCTGAGTAGAGTTCACGTCTATACACTTCATGCACTCTGTCGAATAATTGAAAAGGTGGTTCATTTGTACATATGTTTTGCATGGACATTAAAGCCAGAGAGTGGTTCGAAAAGACTGATCAAAGCATTAGAGGGAGTGCTCTTAGACATTGGTTTGCATGGAGGCAATGTCAAAATCGAAGAGGACCCTAAGATGTCTCAAAGTCGGTACAAGGTACCGAGGAAAGCATCGATAGGCGGAGTGAAGGCAAGAAGGTTTCTTGGGTTTAGCCTCAAAGATTCAGATAGAGAAGAAAGGAGAAACCTGTTCAACAAATGGAAACAGTTACATAAAGTGGTTAAAGACAATGCTGGTGGTGGGGCAATCCAGAATCATAAGGCCAACGTGTGGAAATCACTAGATAAAATTTTCCATTACGTTGAGCAGCATTCTTGGGACCAAAGTAAGCTCACATCATTTCAAGCAGCCTTGCTTAATTGGAAAAAGGCTTACCTTACAGGGTGGGGTGGGCAACATATCACACATTACATGGTGGGTTGGCATTCTACGTATACAAAACAAAATTTTAAATTGTACTCTACTGACCATTTTGTTTTATTTCAATGCAGCACATACTGTTCAACCATGGTCCATATTTTGCCAAGACATACGGCTCACTATCAATATGGTCCACACAAGGCATGGAAAAAACCCACTACATGGCAAGAATAGGTTATTTTAAGCACACTAGACATGGGGGAGGAAAAGAAAATGCCAATAGCCTATTAGAGTTACACCAATGGACTATAGACGACTAATTCATAGAGCAAGGCAGAAGGAACTTCTTAAGAGTTCAAAAATTACACGGTCTTTACAACACATATGCAAAGAGAAGAAACAGATAGCTTGGGGAGTTTCAAATGCGGCGGAGCGCCATGCGAGGTGGCGATGGTCACGAGTCAAGAGCGGGAGAAGATGGACCTAAGCCCGTCGTTTTTATCCTCTTCGATGCACCTCCTTCTTCCTCACTTTGTACCTCTTCGATGTGCAAGCTCTGTAGACGAGCTCGTTCCTCTGTTGATGGCAGCATCCCCATGGGCATCAGGCATTTCTTTCCCTTAGAAACAGCCGCTTGTTGTATGGATCTAAGCTTTCCGAGTCTTCAACCCCTGTAGCCAGAGCCTGAGCTGTGTAGGACATGAAATAGGGGGCTCTGAGTGCTTGGCACCCATACCCAATGCCAAATACGCGTAGAGCAAACTGTTTCTCAATCAGAATTAGTCTTTCTACGTTTAGTGGGAGGGGGTGCCCACCACACAATCTTGTAATAACTTTCTTTGCAAACAGTGGGAACTTTGCATTGTCATCGGAGTATTCCTTGTGGTATATTATGATCTACATAAAAATTGTAATGAATTTATGGGCCGTAAGTGACATGAGTACAATTGCCAAGTACTTGAATTGTTTCTACAAACCTTTTTGTGGTTGAAACGCCTGATGTAGTGAGACAACACCGCATCCTTGCCTTGGACTCCAGTGACAAGCCCTTGCCGTGAGCCTCCCGCTCTTCTAAGGAAACTATCGTCATACACTAGCACCTGTCAGCAAAAACAATGATCATGATATTTTATCACTGGGCCATCTCCAATACCATCTGAATGCACGACAAAAGTTACCATCTGATTCTCGTCCATTTCTAGTATCGACCTCCCCCACAAGTGAATAGAATGACTATTCATTACCTGATCTCTGGGTGCCACGTGCCTACCCATGTTTTCCAAGCTGAGTTTTTTTGTTGTCGATTCAAACTGCTCATCTGTTGGAAAATTGGCCTCTCCGGACTTTGCTTCATTGAATGTATCTTTGATCAGTTGCCACCCTAAAGTGAACTGTGAGTCCCGGACATCTGTGTCAGCAATAAGATGTTGGTCCACTCCATCATCGTCCACAAACCCCATGTCCGCCTCACAAAAATTTGCAATTGCTGCTAGGCAGTAGTCCTCCCGTATATTGAGCTCATGCATGATATCTGTGAGCACAACATAGCGGGTGTCGCCCGCCATAGCAAAGCTGGGAGTACAATTCAGAGGTAAAGTCACTTCCTTACTTGGACTTTCTTGCTTGCACGCTATTGCTGCATCTGCAAGAGAAACAAGAGTTAAGCCCGCATCAAATGTTTCCTTTAGTATTTCTTCCCACTCCTCTTCTGGGTCGAACTGCACCTCCACATCCTCTACCTCTTCCTCCGGCGCCAATGGACAACTACCGAAAGTTGTTGACTGAGAAGTCTCTGACTCACCATCCGTCTGCAAGTATAAGTAACAGACAAACCCGTGGTAGAATTCCACTAAGCGACACTTTTTGAAGTGCTTCATACACCTGTCTTGTACAAGTAGTGCATTGGAGGGACACTTTTCTAGACAACGATTCAGTCTCCTTGAAGCACTCTTGTCAGGGTCAAGGTCGGCTGGGTGCACATATCTCATGCCATCAACTGCCATGGAATTGTCACAAGTGACTGCCTCATAGTGTTGCAAATGGGTTTGTAGGTACTCAAATGAGCGATCTATAATCCTCTGTATAGAAAACTTTGCATTAAACATTCCTGATAGTTTTGGTGCATGGTGATGAGCACGGGCGTTGTATAAGAACGCGAATAGTTTTTCTTCACATGTATCCTCGCTCACGTCTGTCTCCAGGACTATGATCCCCATGACTGAAAGAAAAAGCAAGCCAAAACTATTTGTTGTCATAACCAAGCGAATATTGAGCCTTGAGTATCCCTCAAGATCTCTTTTCGCTTGGTTCTCTCCCGTGCGCTAATGTCATAAGAGGTGACATCAGTTGAGTCAGAGCCAAGCGAGTAGGGGCCCCAAGAATCTCCGAAGGGCCCTATTTGCTTGGTTTTGTCCCGTGCGCTAATGTCATAAAAGGTTACGTCACTTGAGTCAGAACCAAGCGAGTAGGGACCCCAAGAATCTTTGAAGGGCCCTATTCACTTGGTTCTGTCCCGTGCGCTAATGTCATAAAAGGTGACGGTTCTTGAGTCAAAACCAAGCAAATAGGGGCCCAAGAATCTCCAAACGGCCCTATTCGCTTGGTTCTGTCCTGTGACCCAAGCATTCGGAATAGGTGGATAAGAACAGAGCATTTAGTGTTATCAGTGATAGATTTATAGGCCTACTCACTCACTATGCCCAAACTCAGGCACGGTCACATAAGGAGTAATTATTCCAACTATGCGGTTTGAGACTTTTAATTTTACCCTAACGAAGTGGCTTCGGTGCGCACATAGTTAACAGCACACAGGAAGGGGAGAGGCAGGGAGAAAGAACCTATCTCTGCAATATCCAATGGTGCCGAGTTGGATGGTGATGTCGTAGGCCGCCGACAGCGAGAACCAGAAGGTGGCGATGGCGATGGTGACGCGGCAACAAAGGACTCGACCCAGTGGAGGTCGCTCAACGTAGGATCACGAGAGGTGGCCAACCGGAAGAGTGCAGAAAATGCAAAGGCAACGGTGATCTGTTTGTTGAACTTGGACATGGAGATGGCGATTGCAAGGGCGATCGGCGTCTGACTCTCAACGCAGGATCACGAGAAGTGGCCAAGGGGAAGAGCGCAAAAAATGCAAAGGCAATGGCGATCTGTGTTAGAAAATAAGACGTAGCTAAATAGATTTTTGAGTAGATTACTTAATGGAGAGAGATAGATTTCACACACAAGAGATTATAGAGTAGAGAGAGAGAGAGAGTACACACGATATATGTGGTTCACCCAATGTGGGCTACGTCCACGGGAAAGCAGCCACTCAATGGCTTTAGCACTTCAAAAGAAGAAGTAGTTTACAAAGGGATTAAACCCTTGATAGAGCTCTCGCCTTGCATCACTCTCACCACCTCACACTCACCTTGTTGCATCAACTTCACACTATGAAATGTGTGTAGAAATGGCCTCCTTTTATAGGCCAAAAGGGCTGCCCTCTCTAATGAGAGACAGCCATGTGTAGCCGCCCTTGTGCGAATAAGTCCAAATCGGACCCTCCAATCCGCCCATGTGTGGCCGCCCTTGAGAAGACAAGTCCGCTTTTGAATTCGGCCACCGGCCATCGGCCATTGACTTCCGACCACCGGCCACCAAACATTGACTTCCGACCACCGGCCATCGGCCATTGACTACCGGCCACCGGCCAACCGACCGGTTGTTTTCCGACCACTTTCCGGCCGCCGTCTGGCAGCTAGGATATATCCATCGCTGAAGAATTCCTCGAGGTAGTCTTCTGCAATTTCTTAAAGGAAGAGTAGTCCACTGCTGGCCCATCGCATGCCGACTCTCCACTGCTCGCAAATCTCTCGCACTACTCGCTGGAAAGGGAGACATGGAATAGCAGGTTGAACGTGTCGTTCTATCCTACGCAGCTCTTGCAGTACATCTCTGTGCGCCTCATATCCGTGTCTTCTTGCTTGAGCATTCAAAGATTCACATGTTGCCCTCCTAGGAGGATCTCTACAAATAGCATAACACCAAAAGACAATTCATTTGTCAACACAAGGGACTTCAGATTTCAGAAAAGGTTAGTACCAAGCGAACAGGTGCATAGGAAAGAGTTTTCCTTTCCTTATTCTCTCGGTAGTGACCTCAGGAAATAGTAATAGCAGACATCACTTATATTTTCTGAGGTCAGTACCAAGCAAATAGGTCCATAGGAAAGAGTTTACCTTCCCATATTCGCTTGGTAGTGACCTACGAAAATAGTAATAGTAGACATCACTTATATTTTTTGAGGTCAGTACCAAGCGAATAGGTGCATAGGAAAGATTTTGCCTTCCCATATTCGCTCGGTAGTGACCTCAGAAAATAGCAGACATCACTTATATTTTCAGAGGTCAGTACCAAGAGAATAGGTGCATAGGAAAGAGTTTTCCTTCCCATATTCGCTCGGTAGTGACCTTAGAAAATAGTAATAGCAGACATCACTTATATTTTTTGAGGTCAGTACCAAGCGAATAGGTGCATAGGAAAGAGTTTACCTTCCCTTATTCGCTCGGTAGTGACCTCAGAAAATAGTAATAGTAGACATCACTTACATTTTCAGAGGTCAGTACCAAGCGAACAGGTTTGCATCCCTTGCAACAAAATACCTTATTCGCTTGGTAGTGACCTCAGAAAAGTGTAAAAGCAAGCGAACAGGTTTGCATCCCCTGCAACAAAATACCAATGTGAAGGAGACATTTAAATCCATGTGGTCCTAACTGTCATGTTGTTCCTCCCATCACCTCCCCTAATCTCGGGGGGGTGGTACCATTGCTTCTCTCTCCCACGTCTACTTCTCATGAAACCACATGGTGGTACCACCCCTCACAGACCACTCACTCATAAGCCAGAACCCAGGCTCTGCTTTTTAGGCATGTCCATCTAGTCTATTTAACCAGCAGTTTTTTCAGAACCTCCCTCAGGGTTTCAAAGAACAACTACAAGAAGCTTAGGATAGTAGTGGTGATGCCTTTCCAAGGTATACTCCCACAGTGCCTAGTAGCACCGCATCCGGGCCCTCCTCAGGAGGTCCCCCCTTGGCCCTCCCCCGATGTTACCCTTAATGTTCTCGACCGACACAGCCCGAGAGTGGATGTTGTCAACACGGGAGTCAATTCTCGAGGTAAGCCGTTGGTTCTTTGCTTTCTGCTCCCAATTTCCAAGCTCCTAGTTTGAAGAGCTTATTTGTTAAATGCTCTATGCAGGATGCTAGCCTGAAGCTGGAACAAATGCTAATCGTCAAGCACAGGATCTCAATCCTTAAAGACTCTCTGGAAGCAAGAAGGCCCGAAGACCTGCAGCGATTGCTCGCCGAGAATGGCTCTGTAGAGGCTATCTTTAATTGGCTACAGGAGATGAAGGATGAAATGCTTGAGCTAGCCAGTAAATATGAGGAAGCCATTAACTTTGCCAACAGGCTTCAGGAAGAGATAGTTTGGTTGTGAAGGAAAAGGACTACATGGTTATTGCAAACCCTAAACCCTCGGAAATTAGTAGGCCACTCTTTGTAAAGTCTGAAGTGTTTTCTAACTCAAAACCCGGTGTTAAGTTGTAATTTTGTTTCTTTCTTATAAATTCAAAACGCGTATTTGGTAAAAAAAACCCTAAACCCACAACAAACAGGGTTTACCTTCCCCTTATTTGCTTAGTATTGACCTCTGTACTAGTAGACATCACTTAACTTTTCTTTTGGTTAGTACCAAGCGAACAGGGGCATCGAACTAAGCGCTCTTCCCTTATTCGCTTAGTACTGACCAAGGACGATGGTCAGTACCAAGCGAACAGGTGCAGCAAACAAGGTTTACCTTCCCTTATTCGCCTGGTACTGACTACACAAAATACAAGTGCACAGAAGGGTAGTAAGTAGCATACCTCTTCATTGTGTGTAGAGTTCCTCGTCACTGAAGCACTGCAGAACAGGATTAAGAGAAGGAGGATGCGCGAGAGTAAGAGGTGATGGAGTTGGGATGGTTTGCTTACCGCGTAGCGTCGATGGGGGTAGAGTTAATTAGAATGATGTGCAGTAGAGGACGCGAAAAGAGGCAGAATAGTTGAGATGTTTGGCGTGGGTTAGTAGTATAAACTTAGAATGCTTACCTCAAGGAGGGTGACAACTTCACTTATGCGCAAGATTGTGGTTGGTAAATCATACTGCATGGAAATCTGAGACCATTTATTACTGGTTGTCCTTGTAAGCGCAACCCACGTGCCTTTTTGAGTGACCGTTTAGGATCAGACAGACGCCAATTGCCCTTGCAGTCGCCATCTTCATCTCCAAGTGGAACAAATAGATCGCCGCTGCCTTTGCCTTTTCTGTGCTCTTCCCCTTGGCCAGCTCTCGTGATCCTGCGTTTAGAGTCGGACGCCGATCACCCTTGCATTCGCTATCTCCATCTCCAAGTAGAACAAACAGATTGTTAAGTATGGAGCTTGATTTACCCTTGTAATTTTCTGTGGTAAAAGCGCACATTTGTAAGGCCCCCATTATGAGGAGAAGCCATCGTGCGTGAAGGAAAATCACTCACCGGAAACCAAAATTTTCACGGACAAGAATCAGGGGCAACGCCCCCGAGACTTTTTTTTCGCCGGAATATTCCTTTTCGCCGGAATATTATGGCACACCACGTTACTATCATGCCGCGGGATTTTGATACTCTTCGGAGGCTGTGTTTCCGCTACAATGGGCTGCTTCAGCTAGTGCCTATCCGGGATAGTAGAACTATGGATATTATCAACATCCCCCCTCTCCATCCTCGTGCACAACAGACAGAGCCGTCTAGGGCTGAAACAAACAGCAGAAGGACCCGATCACGGATTGAGAGAAACGACACAGATGGGCATGCTTAGATAGCCGCAGAGGGGCATGAGCAAGCCAAAGTGGACCCCAAGGCAGTCATGGAAGAAACAGAGATAGTTATCGAGGAGCTAGCTAGACACCAAAATGAGCAAGTCATGGAGGATCCGCAGCCAGTAAGGGATGATGAGGGGAAAGAGCAGGCCAGGGTGGACCCTGAGGCATCTATAGAGGAACCAATATTGAAGGAAAATGATCCGGAGCCTGTGCATGTTAGCGAGGACCGTACGGCTGTTAGGGAGGAGCCTGAGGCAGCCATGGAGCCAGCTCAAGAAAGGCAAGGGCAAGGCTCTGCATCACAAGGGCCATCCAACGTATCAAATGAGTCAATTATTTTAGAGCAAATCAACGAAGAGAATGAAGAGGAGTTGAGAGTTCTGTTGAGCTCAGTGTCTCTGCATGCACAGATACAGATGCCTGGAAGGTCAGAGGAGGCCTGCATTTTCAACCTCGATCATCTAGACTTCCTGTGCATGCGCAGTTTCACCAACTCCAACGCAACGAATGAGGTCATCAACTTTGCTTTGTGGTAATTCTCATGCTCTTTAAAAGTCACGTTTGGTTCATTAAATGGGTCTCTACCGAGACATGGGTTAATACCAAGCGAGACAGTGGCTTACGGAATTGGATAGTGGTACTACTCGCTCGGTATTGACCCATGTCTTTGCGGTAGTCGTCGTCAAGTTTTTCTTTATAATGGCTTACTACCTTAAAGATATGGGTCAATACCAAGCGAGTCAGTGGCTTATGGAATTGGAATCCGCCACTGAGTCGCTCGGTATTGACCCATGCCTTTGCGGCAGTCGTCAAGTTTTTCTTTATAATGGCTCACTATCATTAAGACATGGGTCAATATCAAGCGATTCAGTGGTGGATGGAATTCGATAGCTGCCCCACTCGCTCGGTATTGACTCACGGGTTTGTGGTAGTGACAGCCCGCTGAAATATCTCAAGTCTAATCTCTGCCATTTATTCATGTTAGCCATGCTATCTCGCTTCTGCCCCCTGAGGTTCAAGACAAAGTATACGTAATAGATCCGCTGATATCACCTTATATGCAGAACAACTTAGTTTCCTTTTTGAGTCTGATGAACTGGTTTAGCAGAGTAAACTTTGATCTAGCGCGTTTTCTGGTCACTGCATACAATCAATCGTGAGTATTTTCTTGCCTTGTAAAAAACATGTTGCATTTATAATCACTCCTCATCTTTGATGGTGTCTTTGTAGTGATCATTGGAGTTTGATGTTATTTGAAATGGAAGCTAAGATTGTTTACTACGCAAACTCTGGGCAAAGCAGGGCGTTTCATGGTCGTGTAAAAATGTAAGGCCCATTTGGGTACATTTGGAAAGCAGTGTCTCTTTGTAATGTGTTGCTGACTCAAGTGGTTATGTATGTAGTGCCGTGAAAAAACTTGTATGCTGTGTAGAGCATGTTTTGTTAGAACATGATCTAGGAAATACCATCCGGCACGAATGGGTAACCATGCCCACGCAGACTGATGACTATAGCTGTGGCTGGCGAACCTGTTTGAATGCCCTGTTGCTCCTCAATCAAATTATGGATGTACCGAATGTAAGTAATCTGCTGTTTTATTGCTTGCTGCAACGTATGTATGAAGCAACCAATGTCTGTATCACGCTTCTACAGGAACTTCAATTACATAAATACACCCCCTACGATGTGCGACATTTTATATTATAATCTCGGTAAACAGACGCACAAGAGAGGAAGCGGCGATAGCTGAGGAGTTTGAAGAGGCTCGCATTAACGAAATGACGCAACGCCACAATCAGACTCAAGAAGAAGTTCGAAATATGAAAGAAGCAATAAATCAATATTATGTGGACGTCGCAGAAGTAGAGGAATGGGATACACGTCGACGGCAAGAGCAAGAACAGAGGGAAGCTTCACAGGTGCAAGAAGCATGGGAAGCCATGGAAGAGGCTCATGATTTCGAGCGGCGTGAAAGGATGCCCGAGACCAGCATCCCCAGAGGCAGAAGTAGCAGCAACCGGAGCAGAGGGCAAGGGACGAGTGGCACAAACCGGGGGAGAGGACAGGGGACGAGTGACACAAACCGGGGGAGAGGACAGTAGCAGGGAAAAGGAGCAATTTACTTGTATAAATCTTGATAGAAACAACACAATATGTAAAGGTTTGAAACATTGAAAATGTACATTTTTGAAACATTGTTTGACCGCCAAAAAATGTCTCTACATTAGTCATTTTGAAGAGTACATCATGGTTTGCATGGCATCAAAGCTCTTTGCGTGCACAAGGTATGTGACCTAGCTTCCGGTGGAAGCAATTAAGTGAAGTGTATTTGTTAGTGACTCCTTGCACAATGTTGTTTTCTCCTTGCGCCTTGGAATCTGAAAAGAAGAAAAAGTTAGATTCTATCTTAATGTATTAAAGACAATCAAAATTTATCGATTTAGTAAGCACCTTTCTATTGTTGAGACTGAATGCATACAATTCCGGCAAAAGTGGAAGTTCTTCACATGTAAGAACTACCCTGAGCTGTGCAAGAGTTGTGCTTGACATTGTCTCCATCACAGTAAGAAGGCTGTCTCAAAAGTAGAGATCCATTGATAAAGGTTTGTTCTCGAGGCTGTTCTCTGTATCTTGGTCGAGTGGAATAAGCTGCCCACTAAGAAGATGATATCTAATATAGTAAAACGATACTAAGAAATTTTGAGAGCTTATAATGAACTTGCAAATTATGGACTTCTTTTGCAAATTACATATTTTGTTTTGTGATTGTTTCCTATCCCAATTATCATCTAAAAAAATCCAAACAGCTCTCAGACTTGCAAATGAACATTGTTGCGGTAGTTCTTATTTTCTCATTGAAGAAAAAAATCTACAAACACTTCAAGAGGCATAAATAGTGCGACCCGAACTATTTTTGTGGCAATTGAATACTTGAGGGACTTTTGTATATCCTAAAACAACTTATTTCTAAAGCTTTCACTAGTTTGCGAAGCACGCAAGGACCAATCCTTGCTGTCAAAGGATGGAAGTGACAAAGGAGCTACATGATCCCAACCAATGGAAGTTCTCGGTTCCACATATGACATATCATAAAAGAAAATTCCATTATCTGCAAGTTCCTTGTGTTGTCTTCCTCGGTACATTTGCTCACCAATAAACGCATGGAAAGCATAAAAAATCCCAACTATGCTCTCAACTGGTTGCCAATTTGTCCTATTCGATGGATAAATATCTGAAACATACCAATGATGATATCCACCACTTAACATTCGAATATAATCATGCACTAAGAGAGATGCTGAAAATAACTTACAGTTGGGTCGATGCCTTGGAAAACTTGGAGGAGATGTTTGCAATCTTAAGTCTGCATGCTGGAAAGCATGTTGTATGAGGACGTCTTTCACCCGCTTGCTTTGTGCACACACTTTAAACTCTTTAACTTGACCCTTGAAAGCCTCCACGAAATCATTGCGTTGCCTCCTCTTCCTCCTCCTAGTTTGCAGTAGAACCCAACTTCCGATAGTTATTCGAGATGGTATCCATGCTTGATCGTCTGTAGTATAACTGTTAAAAATGCTAACAAAGTCAATGGTAGTGCTAGGCCTTCGAGAAGTAGACATGGTGTGCAGTAGAATGAATACACAAAAAGGTTAGCGCATGAAAAAGGGAAGAAGTTTTGAGAGGGAAGTAGAGCTACTCAAAGTCATATTTGGGCGGGAACAAAGATATTGGATAGAGTCTTCAATGAAAGTTCTGAAATTCCTCGGTACAGAGTTAGTACGACTTACGGCATTTATGCCTTGAAAGCGTGAAATTGTGCAATTTGATGAACCAAAATAATATTTCCTCCCTTTTTTTAAAAAGATCTTGACTCCAAAATGTCGATTTTCAACGTAACGTTAGCCTTTTCCTCATTGGTCGAGCGCCACTCTCTCTCTATAACTGAAAGGCCCAAAAGTGAGTCTAACTTTCTCCTAATGTGTCACATTACAGCTGCGTCTGCTGCATTGCAACCGCAAGTAAGAGCTCTATGCATTGATGTAAGCATTTCACGATATTTCGTAGCTTTTGGCATCGCCGACCCGTGGCCTAATTTCATCATAAGTAGGAATTTAAACTTCAAAATCATAAAATAAGTACAGGCGGGTATTGGGGCATCATTGCTAAGCATCGAAAATGACTAGGTCAAAAATCCATTGTTGTTAATAATTGTGATTTTTTCACTTGACCTAAAGTGGGATTTGAGACCCTAAGCATGTGTGCTTAGGTCTTATAAACATGTCCTAGAAGTTTCGTTATGTTTGGATGTCATTTGATGCTGTAACGGATGTGATTTGTTTGCCGATGAGCGATTGGCTTTTGGTGATTTCAGTCATTTGAGTGTAGCTTGAGTTAGATGCGAGTTGTTTGTTGTTTTTCAAGGGATTGACAACCTCTTGTAGCCTCTATGCACTACTCGAGTCAGTTTCGTCCCATGGATTGACAATTTAATCGTGATTCTCGCTCAATCTGCAATAAGATAGGAGTGGGGTTAGACACCTGTCCCACATTTGGCACCGCTGCTGGGGATCGAAGAGACCTAAACTAGGGAAAAACACGAGCGTCTTGTGAAGTTATCCTTTAATTTCCTCTAGGATCTCCTAGAGTCAAAACTTTTTTTTAGAACCACATAGCTTAAGATTGTTGTCTTTTGCTGTGTAGAGGTAGCTTGGAAGTAATCGTACTTGCTGAGTGCCTTTAGGATTGTAGGATTGTAGAACTACATTAGGATTTTGAGAATGATTGATAGACGCGACAAGTCTTAAGATCAATGCTCAAAAAACCATAAAAAACAAGAAACGAGTGTTTGTGGACACTTTCCACAACCCCATTGCATTAGAACCTAGGAGTAGGGCAAGTAGGATTTGAGGTGGATTTCAGAATATTGCTCTCTTCGAAAGAATCAATCGCGAGTTGCTATTTGAAGTTGCAGAATTTTAGGTCTACGACAAGAAATAGCACGAAAAGACTACCAACTACTCAATCCGACTGGAGAGTATGCTTTAAAAGTTGTATGAACCAGTGGGTAAGCTCAAGGACACATTGAGGTAAAAATTTCAAGAGTTTGCAAAAACTCAAATTATTTACTTTTTCTTGATATTTTATGCCAAATTAAGTTTTGACTTAATTCATAGGCTTAAAATAGCTCATGAAAAGACTGTCCATTGAAAAAGTGCAAAAAAATGTTCATTTTAGGCATAACGTAAATAATCACAATTATTTACTTTCAGCTCAAAACCGACCAAGCTTGGTACCAGTGACTCATCGCATGCGTACAAACAACTTTTGTAAAGGACCATAAAATTTGGATCATCAAACTTACAAAAAACTAGGTAAAAACTAAAGCTTGTACTGACTTTCGGGAACTTGAGTATAAATTGGAAAAAAAATTTGTTTAAACTCAATGAAACTTGATTCATAGATTTATATTGATGTGATAGACATGTGTACATGCTCACTTGACCAAAAAGATACAAAAAGTTACCAGAAGTAAATAATCGCGATCATTTACATATGTCTCATTTTTCAACTTTTTTGACCAAGTTAGCATACCACTAGCTTTATCATGTTACAATAAGCCCACAAACCAAATTTGGTAAGATTTGGATTATTGGATTGAAAATTGTGACGAAATTTGCAAAGTCAGTCTGCGGACACAAAACTGATGACCATTTGAACAAAAATTGTCCAAACTTGATGAAACTTGGCTAGGGTGCTTAAGTTGAGGTGCTTAACAGATCTGTGTCAAGATTGGGACAAAACAGCAAAAAATTAGCTGGAGTAAATAATCGCGATTATTTACATTTGCTTTAAAAATTGATAATCTTGCACATTTGAGTATACCACAAGGTTAAGTATATCAACTAGACCACACAAATCAATTTTGGTGAAATTTGAATCACAAAAGTGAGACTTAAGCCAGATTCTTAAAATCAGAGTCTGCGAATAAGAAACAATTGCTAAACTTGAATATATTTTGTCCAAACTTATTGAAACTTGTCCAAGGACCTTAACAGGTTGTACACTTGACAAATCAAGCCAAAAAGTGCAAAAAAATGAGAAAAGTAAATAATCGTGATTATTTACTACTGCTACAGAGAGATACCATTTTTGACTTTTGAACTTGTACAGTGTTAGACCAACATAATACAAGGCCACCGGGAAATTTTGAGTTCAATCGGATCCAAACTGGTACATGTTCACTCAGTTTTCAGGTTGCAGATTAGTCCTTTAACCTTTTGCAAAATTAGAGTCTGAAAGTCTCAACTGCTGACTCAATTAGCTCGATTTGAAGTGATACACATAGACCAATCACAATAGTTAGCAAAATCTATACAATCTTTGCAAAAGAATAGCTAACTTGATCAAAATTGATACAGGAATTAGGTTGCAGACAAGGAATTGGCAGCTTGACGGAAATTGCAATCAAGTCAAGTGGAAAAAAATTGACAACAAGTCAATCTAACGGTAAGTACTCTATCCAGGGCTTCACAAGTCTATATGAACCTTATATCTGGTTGTATACTAGGAAACCAAGGTATATTTGGAGAAACCTCCAGTAGAGTATCCACCAAAGAGAGTGTGAATCAAGGCAATCCCTTGCACACTATCCTTGAAGAAGTCTCAGACTCTTTTTCAGATTCAACATCTGAAATGTCATCCTACTCGACTCACTCAAAAACCAAAACGACAGTGCGCTATAAGCATATACTCTCTTTTTATAAGACTAATCGCCATGGACCTCAGGTTTACCTGGATCCTAACGAAGAGTATGCTATTCGCATTGATCACCATGGTATAGAGTTCAAAGAGGAAGTCAGGGCAAACAAACAAGAAAAAAATGTACATGGATAGAAACGGAACTCAATATTTACAAGTTGCAAACCCTGACGTGATAGACAAATGGGGGTTAGAAGTAAACACCATAATTCCATATATGGAAGCAAAAGAAGGGCCACCTACTTTAGAATTTGAGGAATACGATCAAGTTGATTTGAAGCCTTTGAAACGGCTTAGTACGGATAGTCCTAGGATCGGAGTCTATTGTTGGGAGGATAGAAACGTCAAGGATCTTCTGTGGACTTCTCATGCCAAATCAAGACAACTAACACCCATGAAGATTATGTATATCTTCAAGATCAAAGATAAGGGTTTAGTAGATCTACCAACCTACCTGTTTAGGGATTGTTATAACAAAAACTTTGTTATGATGACTCCTGAGGAGGTGGAGCAAACCAAATACCAAGGGTATTCCATAAGGGATTGGATATTGGGCCAAGGACCAGAAACTATTCCAAGAGAAGAACACCGTGAGAGACCTTCTGAGAGTAATGTTAAGAAACCAAAAACCACCTCATCACAAAGAAAACCGGGTGACACTAAAGCCATTCCAGGGCTACATGAGTCACTATTTCCAACAGACTGGTTTGAAGGACTCAGAACAGGACCAACTGTCAGAAGATCGGGAGTTGAACCAAATAGACGTGTCAGACCAGCTGATTTTCAAAAATGGGTCAGAAAATACAGTGAATCGGGGGATCCATACGACCACTTACCAAGCTTTAAGCAAGTGCTAAGAGCAGAATGCATATTCGATTTCCATGCTCAATTTGAGGGGTTTGGAATGACATTAGAAGGAAAAGCATTGACATGGTTCCAAAACATTCCACCAAGGTCAATCATGGACTTGAACACATTAGCTCAAGGCTTTGTAGCTGCTTGTTCCAAAACTGGGATCAAACACAATACGGTAGCTCAAATCTACAACTTTAAACAGAAACAAGGTGACTATGTTAGGGATTGTGCAACTCGAATGAAACAATACATTGCCAGATGCCCAGAGCTAGAGATACCTGCAGAAGAACAACTAGTATCATCGTTTCTAGAGGGAATGCTAAACAAAGAACTTCATGCTATATTGTATAGCAAGAAGCATAGAACCCTAGAAGAGTGTGTATCAGATGCTATTGACTTAGGAGACAATTGTGATATTTTTAATGAGGAAGATGTCCCTAAGGATAACCAAAGTGAGAAAAAAACATTCACTAAACCATCACAAGTGGGAACGACTGTTGCAACACCACTTTCAGCCATAGAAGACATGCTCAAAAGGATGAATGACATGATGAATAACATGCAAAAAACACCTATGAGGGGACCAGGGCAAGGGATACCTCAACAAGGACAACCAATCAGAACGCATAAATGGTGTGCAATTGAGGGTAAATGGACCAACCATGAGAGCAATGAGTGCTATTACCAACCAAAGTATGATGGGAATGTTCAATACGTGCCTATGAGGCCACAAGGACAACCCATGTACAGATATCAGCCTAACATGGCCCCAGCTCAAAGACCACCGATGGGTATGAAAAGACCTCAACCCGTGTTGGGTCAACAACCTCCATATTTGGGACATAATGTAGTGCCTGTAAAGTACATGCATCCAAAGGGAGTCATAGATGAATAAGCACTAGTGCCTGTTACACCCTATGCTGAGCCTAGTCCATCTATAGTAATGGTATAAGGAGATTGGTATAATTCACATCCACCACCAATGAAAGAACCTGTGACTTATGCTCCACCAGAGCTTGCACCAATGTACTATGTAGCTAATCAAGGTGTTAGACCTCCTATGGTAAGACCCATGATTAAGCCAAGAATTGGAAACTGCATAATTGTGGTGCAGATGATCATTGGAAAAATGAATGCCCAACGCCTGACAAAAACCTCAAGGCAATTGAAGCTTATTGCATACAATGTTGTAAAAACGGAGGACACTTCTCAGAAGATTGTCCTAAAAATCCTTTAAACAAGGATAAAACAGTAGTGAACCTAGTCCAAGTGATACCTAGTATCTCATCTGGGAGTGAACCGATTGTTCCAATCAAGGTAATCACCAGATCCCAAGCTAAGAAAAAGAAATGTAACTCCTTTGATGATTCGAAAAACACAAAAAATTTCTCTCAAAAGACCAAAAGAAGCAAAAGCAAAAGGTATGAGATGAGAAAACAGAAACAATGGGCTAAAATTGAGGAGAAAGCAAAGAAGCTATTCAAGGAAAAGGTGAAAGAAACTGGAAGAGAAATCAAGGAGACCACCGTGAAATTTGGAGGATCAATTTTGGTTGACAAAATTTTTGAGCCTATTAATGTAGCTTTGGAAGCCTACCAAGTGGGTCTTAAAGCAGGCCAAAACATGGAAAACAAATGGAAAAACTATCCTTCTCTAGACATGGAAGCAGCTAATCTTGAAGCTTATCAAAATTTGGTAAGAATCACGCAAGAGATGCTGGAAAAACAAAAACCGAAGCTCGAAAATATGGCAAAACCTGAGGAGCTTGTGGAAGTAAACAATAGAAAAATCCGAAGTGGTGGTAGAACCCCACCTAAGAACAAAAGAGCAAGAACATATAGTGCCAGATAGTGAAGATGCTTTAGATGGAATTCCATTCATAGAAGGAGACTGGCCAAAACACTTATGGGAAAAAATTAGAGAGATTAATGATGGGAGCCTAACTCTAAATCCTATAGAGGAAGTATGGTTAGACAATCTACCTCTTGATATGGACATGGATGTACAATCCTTGTATGGGGATTGCAGATCTCAAGCTTCAATAATTTCTAAACCATTGACCTTGAAAACATTACCCTCTTACTTGGGAGATAACGAAGATGAATCCATAGTGTGTAAAACCACTCAAGTAAAGAGAGTGGAACAGACCCTAGAAGTAGACAACATCCATTCAATCATGTCTATACCCATCCGATGCACTCTTACTTTAGGAGAACTCTTAAAAATCAAACCATATTTATGGAATGATCTACAGAAAACTCTAGAGAAGGTGGGAATAACGCGTCTAATCGCAAAAAAATTGGGAAAATTGAAACACGAAATGGATAACAAATAGATTCAATCTGTCCCAATGAACATAGTCGGAGAATACTACGAAGGGGAAGAAGGAAACACCACCCTTCCAGTGAGATATAATGACATAGAAACCATGGCAATACTGGATAGTGGGACAGGCATAGCCATAGCCACGAAAGCAGTATGGGAATCCTGGGGACAACCAACCATTAGACAAACTCGAATGAAATTGCAATTGGATGATGGACATATCAAAAGACCCTTAGGACTGCTTGAAAAAGTGTTAGTAAATTTCTGTGGGATTGAATATCAACACACTTTTGCCATAGTAGACTTTGGGAAGAAACTCAATTACAAAATCATATTGGGAAGACCTTTCATGCGACAAGTACAACTCATCCAAGATTGGGGAAACAATTATAAGTACTTGAAGCAAGTGGGATCAATAACAAGGGTTAATATAAAAGATCACACTTATAGAGATGTCATGAAAACGCCCATACAAGGAGTTTGATTTAGTCTCTTTGACTGAAACTAAGCTTCCATGTTGGTTGAACAAAGACACTCCTATTTGGATGTGCAGAGATTCAGAAAACAAGAGCTTAAAACGAGAAGAATGTATCTTAGAAAGGGATTGCACGGATGTAACTTATGTATTTGAACCCTTTCCAGAGCATCTATTTGAGCCATTTGAGTAGAATCAAATTTTAGCGACAATGGATGTATGTGTAAATACGTCTATGCCTACTCAATTTTGCAATGAGGATGGCTATGACATAATTCCCATACAAATGATCTCAAGTGTCCACATTGAAGACAAAATTCACGAATCTAAGGACTTGATGAAAGCTCAACAAGTCTTTTCAGACCTCTACTATGATGCAACAGATGAGTTAGAAGAACATTCAGCTACCTTAGAACATGTGAGAGCTAAGCTACTCATGAAAGGAGGGGAGGAAAAGTTTTTTTACGTGTAGGCTATAATTGCAAAACCCATGTATAGCTTGATTACACACTTTGAATGGACTGATACGTGTGAAGAATCCTTCATGAAGCTTATGCAAGCTCTCACTTCAGCTCCAATATTAAAAGCACCAGATTGGAATAAGATATTCCACATATATGTAGATGCTTCCACTTTTGCCATTGGGTGTATATTAGCTCAACCAAGAGACAAAAAAATTGATTTTCCTATTTCTTATGCTAGTAGACAGTTGAACATGGCGGAAAAGAATTATACCACCACCGAAAGGGAAGGATTATGAATGAGCTATGCCATAAAACGTATAGACATTACCTATTAGCAAACAAATTTGTGTTCTTTGTGGACCACCAAGCCTTATTGTACTTGGTCAACAAGCCATGCAACACAGGAAGAATAGTGAGATGGTTCATCATTCTTTTAGAATTTGATTTCACTGTAGTTGTGAAAAAGGGCACTACTCATCAAAGAGCAGATCATTTGTCTATGATTGTTTCAGGGGAACCACCCAAAGGAGTAGATGATGATCTACCAGACGCATATTTGTTCTTCGTGGAAATGATACCTCGATGGTCGAAAAATATGGTATCATTGATGACCATAGCTCAAGTGGATTAGCAAATACCACTTCCTATTACAATCGGAT
Organism: Adiantum capillus-veneris; assembly: GCF_014529385.1. Lineage (NCBI taxonomy): Eukaryota > Viridiplantae > Streptophyta > Polypodiopsida > Polypodiales > Pteridaceae > Adiantum > Adiantum capillus-veneris. Next base: position 125,527,886 of record NC_140946.1, read on the forward strand.
TAATTGAGCAATCGGCTATGTATCAATTACTAGCTGCAAGACTATACAAAAGAAACAGAGATGGAATATTGCTCTTATGCATCAATCCTGAGGAGAAAACCCAATACATAAATCAAGCATATATTACCATAATAGGACTTCACTTTGTAGAAGATCAAACTATACGACGGATCTTGAGACTTGGGAGTATTTTGGCCAACTATGAGGAGTGATGTTCACTCTTTTGTAATGGATTGTCCTCAATGTCAAAAAAAAAACATCCATACTTCATGTAATATTGTTCCAAATGCCACATGTTCCTAAGTAGAGTAACTATCTAGTCACTTACTTATCGAGCCGGATATTTCCTGAGGATATGAGTAAACGCCGTCAAAGAGCAATTGAAACAGAAGCAAGAGACTATACTCTTATTGGAAACCAATTGTATTGGAGAGGTAAGGATCAACATTTGCGCTGTGCAAATAAAGAAAAATATATTCTTGTTTTAGAACAAGCATATGCTGGATTAGCTGGAGATCACTTTTCTAGTGAAACCACTGCAAGAGAAATCTTAATGGCAGACATATGGTGGCCAACACTTTTTGCAGATGCCAAAGAGTATGTTCAGAGATGTGATGCTTGTTAACAAGCAAAAATGCCAACACGTGTAGATAGCATGCCCTTAAGACCAATGATAGGGGCTAGAGATTTTGCAAAATGGGGTATAAACTTTATTGGGCCAATACAACCACCTGCTTATAGAACCCAAGCTCAATATATCATTGTAGCTACGAACTATTTGACCAAGTGGTCCGAGGCTAAAGCAACTCAAAAGAATGATGCAAGAACCAATGCTGCATTCTTATATGAGTATGTATTCACAAAATATGGATTGCCAATAGAAATTGTCAGTGATAGAGGAACTCATTTCCTCAATGAGATAATCGAGTATTTGTTTAATGAATTTATGGTCATCCATAACAAATTAGCTGCCTATCACCCACAAGCAAACGGACAGTTGAGCATACGAATAAAATTCTTAGCTTGGTGTTGACTAAAGTGGTTAGTTTAAGAAGGACAGACTGGGAAATGAATCTCCATGTAGCTCTATGAGTTTATCGAGTTTCATTAAAAACAGCTTTAAATGTGACACCCTTTAACCTTGTTTATGGTCTTGATGCCATATTGCCAATAGAATTTTTATTGTCGACACTAAGGGTAGCTAAGGATCTTGAGTGGACTGGACATGAATTGTTAGAGAGACTTGAAGATTTAGAAAAGCTAGATGAGAAAAGGCTAACTACTGTAGCTCACATCTATGCACAAAAGCAGAAACAAAAACAGTTTTTTAATTTCCCATCTAATTACAAAAATCTTCAAAACAGGGGACTTAGTTTTAGTCTATTCCCTTAAGCAACACATTCCCAAGTTTAAGAAAAAGGAAAATGGACCGTTTATCATTGAAGATGTATCTCCAAGTGGAGTAGTTAAGTTATCCACCCTAGATGGTGAACCGATGGCTAATTGGATTAGTGGATGTCGTTAAAGAAGTACAATTTTCCACTAGCCAATGAATTGCTAGAAAGAATGCATGCAACTAAGCAAAGCAATATAAAACAACAACACGTTATTGACGAAGCCCAAGAGGAAGCTCGGCTTTGGGTACTCAAAAGGAAAGCTGCTCTCAAGAATCAACAAACACCTATTCCCATCAACACTCTGGAAATAGACGATCGACAATGGGAATTGCACAAAGATGCAGTGTCAACGGATGATGAATGGTTAGATGGAATGGACCTTCGCATCAAAGTACAACTCAACAACCATAGCACAAATGCATTGGTCGACACAGGAGCTCACGTAAATGCATTCAGTTATTACACATATAAGAAAGCAACAACTCAGTCTTTGACAGTAGGAATAACAACTATCAAAGGATGCAACAAGAACCCAACAACGACTTTGGGAGTGGTCAACTTAAATGTGATAGTACATGGATGTTCATGTCCTCATCAGTTTGTATGCTTACTAGATGAACACATGAATGAGACAATGATTCGTGGAATCTCATGGATGCGGACGTATAAGGCAGTACTAGATTGGGATACCAATCAGCTCAAGCTATCACCTAAAGACAGACAACTCATTGTTGAGATTGCACCAAGCAAGGAAGAATGGAAAGAAACTTACCAGTAGAGCAAACCACGAAGCAATCAATCTTCTCTATCCTATCGACAAGTAAATGCTACAAGTAGCATGCAAGGAGTCAGGAAAATTTGGGTACCAAAAGCACAGCTTAAGGACAGACCGATTCAAATCTGGGTACCTAAAACATCATCGGTAATACCAAAGACAGTTCCAAGATTCAAAACACAAAGACGAGCATCTCCGAGCAAGCAACCTAACACAAAATGGATTTGGACAAAGAAAGAGCACTTATCTTCTCTGCAAACTATAAAACGGATCAAGCAATCTAGGAGGGGTGGAAGGGCACTAAGTAATTAAGGGAAATGTTTGAAGAGGGAGGATAAAGTTTGATGTTAACGTGTGATGTTTTTGCAAAATTACCTAATAATGCCCTTATAAATCATCAACAGGGAAAATTTAACTGATAATATCTCCCCGATGAGTGTAAATAATGTATATACTATCAAAAAATCATTAAAAAAAGTCCTTTTTTATTATTTTTCATCATTTTCTTGATATTGAGACTTAAAAAATGGAGAAATCCAACAAGAAACAATAAAGCTGTGTTTTTCAATGGAGTTTATTAATTATTGGATTTTCACTGCACTCTTTTAGCGCATTTTGTTATTAGCTCAAATGGAAAAACTGAAGACACGCTGATGATCAGAAGGTCAAGGCGGCCAGACACAAAAAATTTCAATCAAATTGACGTACGGAAGCGAGAAGCTTAAATTGAGCGGCCAGACCTAGTCTTGCAGATTTCTTGCAAAATGAGCTACAGGAATCCGATTAGAATTTTTTTTGACTCTAACATAGATTTCATGGCCTAGTAGGACTAACAGGGGAATTTGGGGAAAAATGGTTCGGGAAGTCCGAGTATAGATACCCAAGGTAGGCTAAAATCACCTCATTTCCACTTGTTGCCTTTAAAGAGAGAGCTTTTCGACCTTCTTCTCGCGCATTTTTTGGAGTCCACAATCGCCTGTTTACAGTGCCGTCTCACACGAGACATGAGGGGTAAGTTCTATACTTATCAATGATCCATTCTGTACGGCTGGTAGCTAGTCTAAACCCTGGAAAAAACCCTAGAATCCGAACATGCACGAAGCCCAACGACCAAAAATTGACCATAGCGGCTTGTCAGCTCAACCAAATTAAACAAGACTTGAATTGTAGCATGCCCCATCATAATAGAACACTTTTATATCAACAGTTGACCATTCGGAAAGGGTCGAGGGGGTCCCAAGTAGAAAAACTAGGTTTTTGACAGATGCCAGAATTGGATTCTGACTCCATAGACAGCTTACATACGAGGTCTATACACAATGTATATGATTGGTTTCACAAAATCAATCAAGCCAAGCCCTCGAAAAGCAAAAAACGGCTCGAAGGTTACAAAGCGTCAAATTTGACATACGAGGTCAAACTGACTCTAAATGGACCAAAATTGGATGAGTTGCTTCAGGACTATGTAGAGGACAAGTCCATAGCCTCAAAAATGACTAACCAACTCTATAGGCCATGTAGTCACAAAAATCGGTGATTTTAGAGTCGACAAAGCACGAAGTGATGCCGGCAAGACCAAATTTTACCAAATTCAATTTAGGACTTGTTTTAGGTGTATAGAATATGTTTAGATCAAAATTCTTAAGTTTTGCAAGAAAAAGTTGACTGTTGTAAAAGCGTGAGCTAACGACACTCACTTCTCTCCTTCTCGCGCTTCCTACTCCCTCCCTGGTTGTCACATTGCAGTCGCGTCTATTGCATTGCAACCGCAGGTAAGAGCTCTACGCATTGACGTAAGCATTTCAAGGTATTTCGTAGCTTTTAGCATCGCCGATCCGCGGCCTAATTTCATCATAAGTAGGAATTTACACTTCAAACTCATAAAATAAGTATAGGTGGGGTATTGGGGCATCATTGCTAATCATTTAGATGCATTCTGGGTCGAAAATGACTAGGTCAAAAATCCAATGCTGTTAATAATCGTGATTTTTGCACTTGACCTAAAGTGGGATTTGAGACCCTAAGCATTTGTGCTTAGATCTTATAAACATGTCCTAGAAGTTTCGTTATGTTTGGATGTCATTTGATACTGTAATGGATGTGATTTGTTTGCCGATGAGCGATTGGTTTTTGGTGATTTAGTCATTTGACTATATCTTGAATTAAATGCGAGTTGTTTGTTGTTTTCCAAGAGATTGACAACCTCTTGTAGCCTCTATGCACTAGTAGAGTCAGCTTCGTCCCATGGATTGACAATTTAATCGTGGTTCTCACTAAATCTGCAATAAGATAGGAGTGAGGTTAGACACCCATCCCAGAGCATGGCCGAGCTTTTGCTCCAAATCTAAGAAGCCAATAGGCATATTTTTCTTCTAGTTCCGAGTTTTGGAACATGGCTCAAAGACCGGTTTACTAAATCCGATGTAGTTAGAAATGGTCATGCTCAAGAGTAAAGGCCAGCAACATTGGGCAACCCAGGTACTCTTTGCTATTGGAGATACGGTAAATGTTTTTAAAATCTTAATCCAGTATATTACTCAACAAGGTCAACAATTGTCAGGGTTAATTTTCTTTTACATGGCTCGAGTATGACAATGCCATCATATGTAATCACGGGAGCAAGACTCCATATAAAAATACTCAAGAAAGTACCTTGCGCATTACGTTGGATAGTATCTCTTTCATGTATCATCTTTGTGTTGTCAAGTGGAGTGGAAAAGAAAGGCTTTCAGGAGCACAACTCCCTACCTATATTTATGCATTGGGGCATGGTTACTCCAGAGTGTGTTGGCTGGTTGTCAAGCCTCACCATATTGATGCTAGCAAAGCAAGAACCAAATACATAAAATGTCAATCTGTGGGACGTAGCTGACCTGACTAGTGCATGGAGGCTACAAAAGATAGCTAATCTCTCGAAAAACCCAAGTCTAGTGTGCTCTCACCTAGATCAATTTCAGGTGTGCATCAAACACTGAAAGCTAACCTTCTTGCCACAAGCCTACCACAATGATTTCTTGTAGCTATAGTGCTCCAATCAACATCTCCATGTGCTTAAAAGTCATTTTCAGCACTTGGAAAAAATCACGCCAAAGATAAATAGCCTATTTTGGGCAGGTCAATTTTTGCCTCCGAAGCACTCTATAGCTTCCTTAGGATGTGGTTTATCTATACCTATGGTCAAAAACAAGTTTGGATGCGTGTATGGTGCATAAGGAATGAAAAAACTCATAGACGGACACGAATAAAACCACAACTTCATCGTGAGAAACTTACGTAGAAAGGAAGAGCTTTCACCTTGCGACGCTGGTATGCTTATTGCAATGCAACATCACACGAGGGAGACACAAAAGATCAAACAGTAGAGAGCTCACAAAACTGTACTGTTAGGAAATAAGACGTAGCTAAATAGATAATTGAGTAGATTACTTAATGGAGAGAGACAGATTTATATACACGAGATTATAGAGTAGAGAGTAGAGAGAGAGAGAGAGAGAGAGAGAGAGAGAGAGAGAGAGAGAGAGAGAGAGAGAGAGAGAGAGTACACACGATATACATGGTTCACCCAATGTGGGCTACGTCCACGGGAAAGCAGCCACTCAATGGCTTTAGTACTTCAAAACAAGAAGTAGTTTACAAAGGGATTATACCCTTAATGGAGCTCTCGCCTTGCTTCACTCTCACCACCTCACACTCACTTTGTTGCATCAACTTCACACTATGAAATGTGTGTAGAAATGGTCTCCTTTTATAGGCCAAAAGGGTTGCCCTCTCTTATGAGAGATAGCCATGTGTAGCCGCCCTTGTGCGAATAAGTCCAAATCGGACCCTCCAATCCGCCCATGTGTGGCCGCCCTTGAGAAGACAAGTCCGCTTTTGAATTTGGCCACCGGCCATTGACTTCCGACCACCGGCCATCGGCCATTGACTTCTGACCACCGGCCATCGGCCATTGACTACCGGCCACCGGCCAACCGACCGGTTGTTTTACGACCACTTTCCCGCCGCCATCCGGCCATAATATTCCGGCGAAAAAGAATATTCCGGCGAAAAAAAAGTCTCGGGGGCCTCCACCCCCGAGGCCTTTAAAGTTGCCCCTGATTCTTATCCGTGAAAATTTTGGTTTCCGGTGAGTGATTTTCCTTCACGCACGATGGCTTCTCCTCATAATGGGGGCCTTACAAATGTGCGCTTTTACCACAAAAAATTACATGGGTAAATCAGGCTCCATACTTAACATGTACTGTAACGTATGCTCACTTTCATTATCCAAAAACTTAGGTCAAAAGTTACAAAAATTGGCTTTTATACCTTAGGCAAAGTTTAAAAAAATGAAACCCTAGCTGATTTGGTTTACTAATAAGGTGTAGGAACTGCAATCAATTACAACTTTGAAAGCCCCTGACCCCTTTACACACTGTGACAATCAATTTTGATACAAAAAACTTGGACTTCTATGGGATTTTCCATAAATAAATGAGGCTTTGATACAATAAATGGGAATAAAAAACAATGATTTCCTTTTGATGCTTCGATTAACTGAGCAGCTAACATCCCCCCCCCTCCTCCCCACCCCCCCCAAACCGTGTCATCCGTGACACAACTACTTAGGGTGCTAAGTAGTGGTCGGGCTTTCGTGCTTCAATCCGCTTGATGTGCTGCTCCAATCCTTGGTGATACCCGAGTCGTAGTTCTTTTTCTTCTATAGACATGAACTACATGGTAATCTTGTTCTTTTGCTCAATGGCTGGATAGCTCACAAAGAGAGCTCTCAAATTTGTGATGAGTGGCCCAAAGATCTTGCTTTTGCAAGTGAAAAATCCTGTGTAGAATGCTTCTTTGAATGTTTGCATGTAGTACAAGGGTAAGAACATAACCTTGGCATAGAAGCCATGAAGCACTTATTCTGATGGTTGATCTGACAGATCATGACATAGACCCTAGTTACCCTCAATAAATGACATCCAGGTGGCATCCGTGTGCTCAGCTCTATGGAAAGTTTGCAAGCAAGTGAGTAACATCTTTGATATCTTGACTAGCATAATGCAAGCCAAGTCCAATATTCCACAAAAAAGCTTGATTGTTGACAACAAATTCTCCACCATGTAATCTTCAATGGGTTTTCCATTCGGTGATGATGGGAATCGTGGGAAATTGAGCTATGTTGGCCTCTTTTGATGTATGATGGAGTGTTGCTGCCAACTGTAGACTTTTGGGACTGGACATTGCATTGGATCTTGCTTGATAGTAGCTAGTGGTGCATTTGTATACGATATAAGATACCTTGGGTGTCAATTCAACGAGATTTTTTGTCACTTGGGATGTACCATTGTAGGGTTGGTGGAGAGGTCCTTGAGTAATCTCTCTTTCAGTAGTATTTTGAATTTGATAAGTGGGTAGGGGAGAGCTTGTTGTTGCCATTCCTCATTGAAATTTGCCGGTGTGAGGAGATTTACATTGATAGTGTGAAACCTCTCCTTCCACTTCATGACCTCTTTCCACATTTTCTCTGTTTCATCTTCTACATGCTTCTTAAGTAAGGCTTCTTCATTCATAGTCAAGCTTTTTGTTGGCGGGGAGGGGCCTATTTCCTCTTGAGGGATCACAAGTTCCGAAAGATTTTCTTTTGTAGTGATTGCTTCTTAAAAGTTCATGAACTGTATAGCATCAGTGTCTCCCATTGCCGTTGTGAGCGGGATGGAAACACACAGAACGCCTCTATAATGACCCGACACACACTCTTGGGATGATACACACACACATTATGGGGCACCACTCGGCTTACACAACGAGCCTGGCCGAGAGAGGAAACACACAGACGGAGTGAGAAGAGAGAGATTTCCCACTTACCCACTCAACACTCACACATACACACTCACACACACACTCTCAATTCAGCTCAAAGGAGGAAAATTGCTGTTGCTTAGACACAATGAAGCTCAACCCAACACCAATGGGTCAAATAGTTTACACAGTATTGAGGAAATACACCAGATACAACCACAAAGTTAAGCAGAGGTTTCACTCACCGGAGAAGATTACACAGAAAAATAGCAGAAAATTTGTGAGGAATTTGGCAAAATGGACAGCGCCATTGCGTCCGGACGCCCAAAAACCCCACCCTACAATGTCACAGTGCTCAAATCCGACCTCGGATGAGCAGTTTAGGGCCAAAAAATGCTCCAAAAACAGCAAAAACACACTTGCGGCTGTTCCTCCTCTCTTCTCCATGTTTTTTTTCTGGTCTTCTCCCTGTTTTTTCAGTTCCCACACTTAGCTTTATTAGTTGGACACCTGTGCCCTTTTAGATGACTTCAAACGGACCCCGAACATGCCAAAAACTGACCTCGCAATGCATAGTTGTCACCTTTTTGCATCACCCGCACACCTGGCAATAATGCATCCCGCAACCACGTGAAGTGGCCCCAAAAAGTGGTCCTCATGATGACCTTTCTGCATAAGTATCACAAGAAAACACCCACGTCGTGTCCATACTTCTCCGCGTGCAAGTATTGACCCCGTTTGACCTCCTGACGCCACTCGATGCCATCTGACGCACCTGCTTACCTTATGTCGTCGGCCCGCGGATAGCTTCCTCGAGAAGTTTTACGTGCTACCAACTCCTCCTTATTGTAGAAAAAACACAGTGGTATTGGTAATAGTGAAAATCGATGCACTATGTACACCCTGTCCTACCTGTACACATGTGGGCCCCACGTAACCACCTGGCTCTGAAAAATGGGCAATTCTTTATTTGATGCACCATGCATGTATATGTACATATGCGCAATCCCTTGCTCCAAAAAACTCCTGACACCGTCTCAGGTTGATCTTCTCTTGATGTGGAGGCTTGAGATTTAGTAGCATCTTGAGCTTTGCCAAGCTCCGTTTTAAGGTGTGCAATTTCCTTTTTGGAGCCCTCTTCCTTTTTCATGAACCCAATTGAGAGTTTTCTACACTTTATTTTTTCTAACTTGACCTCCAATTCAAGCTCTTTCATTCGCTACTCAAGAGCTTTGTAAGCCTCATCTGTGATTTGAAGTGTAGCTACGATTTGGTTGAGTTAGAGCTGATTGAGTAATTGTCTTTGCTCTTGACATCGGGACTCTGATTGTGCCAGCTGAGCATTTGCAATATCTAGTTGGACTTGCAGAGCCATTGAGTAGATGTAGGGTTTTGTAGAGCAATGGTTACTTAATTCACTTGTTGCTGGTTTCTTGTCCTTAAAGTTCCCATTCATCGTCAAACTTTGGTGTGATCTCTTCTAGTTTTTTGTTTTCTGTATCTATGGCCTCTTGAAATGCCTCATTAAAAGACTCAACCACTTCTAGATTTGCGGTTGTGAGTTTTAGACGTTGCTCAAGGTGATGGAGCTCTTGATGTTGAGCATAAATCTCGTCCTTCATTTTGTCCACCGCTTCATGCACATACTTTGCAAACCCATTTAAATCTTCCAAGCTCTCTATGTGTCTCTAAGTGCCTACTTCGTGTTGATGTGAAGGTACATTTTTTATTTCTATAGGAAGCTCTCCACTTGGTTGATCAGTTGATTGTTGTTCAAACACTTCCTGATTATCTGTTTGTTCTTAAAAACTCTCCACATTGTTAATATCTGTGTCTTGTCGAGGTTTCTCGGTTGGAGGAGCAGTGTGTGGAACATCTTCTTTTTTCTCTGGCTCTTCCTCTTTTTTCTTTGGCTCTTGTTTGAGCTTGTCTTCTCTTGGTGGTGTCGGTTCAACTTCCGGTGTCTTGGCTCACTCTCATTGAGCTTCTTTGTCATCATAAAGAGATTCCAACCCTGATAAGGGGTCGTAGTTGTGTTGGTACAAAGGGTTCTTGTTGCGGATCTTGAATCTTTTAGGACTAGGTTGCCACTTTTCTTCAAAATCACCTTCTAGCCCTCTTTCGAGCTCGAATATGGCCATTTATCTTTCTATTCTTGCTGCTCTTTGGGTTGGCTCTTTGACTTGTGCAGTGGAGCGTGGTCGTTTCTTGGGCAACACCTCATCCATTTTAGCTTTTCCTTTTGCTCTTTTTCTTCTCTCTAGGGGTGTTTCCTCCTCCTCTTCTTGATCCTTGTCACTTTCACCTGCTGTCGATGCGACGATCGCTTCTAATTTTTCTGCTTCAAAGACTTGGACAAGTCTTCTTCTTAGCCCTGAGGTCACTAGTAGTGCTTTGGTATGTACTTCTTCTTCTTCCCTATTCAATTTGCCTGCCAACCATAAATTTTTCTCAGGAGCTGGTGATAGGTGTTTTGCTTGGCGAATAGCATGATACACGATCCTAGTGATAAATTCAAGGGCCCCCAAGAAGGATATGTGCTATGGTTTCTTTACATGTGTGAGACTTGTATGGATATATATTGTATGGGTGACCTTTGTAGCCCCCTCTTTATTTGATGCTTGTGTGAAGGTAGATGCCATTGCGTGATTAGGGCATGTGTACCAAGGTGGAAGTGCTGCTGGTAAAGTCTGAGTGCCTGGTCTATTTCTTTCTCTTTGAGATCCGCAATTTGCTAGTGAAATATGCTTGTGTTAGGCAACTGGGAGTCTCTCATTGGTTTCCCCCCCTTGGACAGTCTCAGGGCATCCACTATTTGCTCTTCTTTGATGTTCACCTCTATTGGAGTGTCATTCAAATCTGAAATGGTGGCTCCACCGTCTTCATTAATATTGTGCAGTAGCTCATAAGCTCTTTTGTAGTCAAAACCACATGGTTCTAGCTGAATATACTTGGTCTTTAAGACCTATCTTCTCCCATAGTGGTGTTACATCATCTTCCTTTGCTAGGTCTTGAGCTTCTTTTGGCAGCATTTGCACTTCTACTCTTGATCCTTGTGCACTTTTGAATATCCCATGGTAGACTATGACATGCTGGCGTTCTAGCTGTTCTTTGGCCAGCAAGGTAACATTTTCTTCTTTGAGAGATTCTTCTTCTAAGTGGTATGGGGGAAGCTCTACCAGCTTAGCCTTCATGGTTTTCTTCTTCGCAGCTCTCGAGGTAGATGAGAGAGATCCTGACAGAAAATCATCAGAATATGCTTGCTAGACCGTGTTCCACCTCTTATCAACAAGTAGAAAGGCTAATACAACAATTGAGATGCAAAAAACACAAAAAATGGAAAATCCATCTTGGTGCGCCCAAGATGCAAGTGTGTGCCTAAGAATGCAACTTGGTGCCAGAGTGGATGTACAAGGGGTGCATGCACTATAGGTGAGGTACATATAGTATGATGGATTTTTGACCCCTGTGTGAGCTGCTACTAGAGCTTGTTGTGCTTTGTCATCTTGATGAAACTTGACACGGTGCTTCATTTGAGCCATATAAATACATCTGTGACTAAATTTGATAAGACAGGAACCTTTTGGTCTTTTTTCATCTTATTTGCGTCTATGGGGTAACAACAGGGTTCTTGGTGAAGTTTGAGCTCAAGCAGTAGGCCAAAAGTCTTTTGTGTGTACCGTTTAGTGTCTTTGGGCGGTAAAGTGCAACATAGGGATATGCATGAATGATACCAGTGTACTAGGGGTTGTTTAAGTCATGTAGAGGCTAAGTGGATCATTGTGTTGCAAGATGTGAAAAAAGTGCTTCAAACATGGCAGTTTATCTTTGGCATCTTTAAGATAAATTTTGCATATTCTTGTCATTTATGCCCTCAAATTGCCCTATATAGATTCTACTAGGTTAGTTAAGGTAGGTTGTGTGTATCTTGCACTTGGTGTTGATTCGAGTGAAGTTGGTTGTCCCCTTATGAGTAGACTTTGATTCGAGGTTACCAACAGCTGGTGCTTGTAGACCCCTTGGAGGTTAGCACTAGTTAGATATAGTTTGTGGAGTACCCCTTTCTGGTTTGAGGTCAAACAGATCAATATTTTGCACAAAAGTGCAAATTGTTGTGGCAGAGATATGGTCATTTTTCCCTAACCTGATGGGATAAACACTAATGCACCCCCAAACCTCTACAGGTCTTTTGCTTGAGCATTCTACAAATGGGTCAAAATTGGTCTCCATTTGAGCATTTTATCTTCGGCACGCCAAAAATACTAGGCCAGTTTTTTTGCTAAGATTTTGCACTTTGGAGCCCACTCTTGTGTTCTCTTACTTGGGATGATCCTATGGTTCAAGTTTGGATGCCTGGTACACACGTTGTTATTCCCGAAATCTCCTAGATTGCCCTGTGTTTTCGTGCCCCCTACGACCTGGGTGGTGGACACAATGGTAATCAAAATGCTCCATGCTATAGTTAGGAACTTACCCCTCATGGTTGGAGAAATTAAGAATCGAAAGACCGTGCGTAGAAGCTCGCAAAAAATCATCAAAAACCACTAGCTAGAGCTCTCTCTCGAAGGACTAGAATACAAATGAGAGTAGAAATGGCCTAAAGGACTATACATACCTGGAATTTTTTGACACCCCCATTATGTACCTACCCATTGAGCCGAGTAGCTTGCAGAATGCACCCTCGGATCAATTTTTTTTGAAAACTCACGCTTGAGGACCTTTCTGCCAAAAGCTGTCCTATGTGATTACTGAGTTGGAGTGGCCGTCAAACAATTTGATGAGAGTTGCCCCCAAAATTTTTTGGCCATCCCATTTAGCTTCAAGATTTGGCATTTGAATTTGATTCCAATTCTAACATTCTTGGTTAATTATTTTTTTATCTTGAACTTTTATTAGCTTTTTTTGATAAAAATCGAACAAAATTATCTAAACCACTCAAAAAAATTTCACTCAACACTAAAAAATATGAAAGCATACCTAATTTTAAGACTTGGCCATATTTTTTGTGGATTGCTCCCTTTTTATGACTTTTTGGCCATAAAATATGCAAAAAGAGTAAATATTATAATATTTTTTGGTTTTTTGACATTATTTGCACTATTTACACACACACACACCTAGGGATTATCATGTTACATATCCGTATTCCGATGTTTTAAAGGCATTTTTAGCTTCAATAACAAGGATTCACACGTTAACATTCAAACACTTAAAAACATTCCCCTTATCCGCATCCGTTTTAAGTTTTCGGGTTCACATTGAGAATGCCCCCCCCCCCCCCCCCCCCCCGCTTGCCCGAGTCCTTTGAGAAAATAGAATATGGCCCGAGTTGTGTGGTGCATGGTTGAAAAAATTGTGTCTATGCATGGCCGAGATTGGCCCTATCATGCTATTGATGTCGATGAATATGAAAACACTATGTGGTGCAAGAGGTGGGCCTTGAGTAGTGTACTCAAGGGTTGGTGATTGCGAAGCATCCTGTTGATGACTTCTCTTGAAGAAAAAATCATGCAGTATTCGTGCTCGTTCTTTGATGGTGCCATGTGCACTTTTCATAGCCATGGTGCTAGAAGCGGTTGGCATTGTTCTGGGTGGTATTACTCGTATTGGTGAAGTTCTTGGTACCCACTGATATATAGCTTTTGATGGCTGAGCCTTGATTTGTGGTTGGCAAATAGTTTGTGTCCTGGGTTTAGCATGCAATTCCTATCTAGGTTTTTGGACCCATTTTTTTGTTTGCGATTGCAATAATAGGCTTGTTCTTAGTGCACAATAGTTTTTTAGGCATCCAAATTTATTTAGGATTGGTAGCGAGTTGGGTTTTGGGTACCCAAAATTGCATGGTTTCTTGCATGCCTATTTTGTGTGGATGGATTCGATACGCGCAGAGGGCACTGCTCTGAAGTTTCCTTGGTTATTTGGTGGTAGTGGAGATTTAAGAGTGTATTTTTTCTCTTCTCGATTATAATAAAATGGCACTCTTACTTTGCCACCCTTGATGGTTAATTCGAGAACCTTGTCATCCTAGTCTTGGACAACTTTGTAGGTGCGCATCAAAGGTACTCCCAGGACAATATCTTCATTCATATGCTCATTTGGAATATAGATAAAGTTATGTGGTCACACAAATCCATGGACCCAAATGTTAAGATTAATCAAACCCAATGTTGGTGTGAGCTCTTTATGGCAGCCTTTGACTTGCACTCTACAATATTCCAGTGGTTGGGTTGTTGCCTTTTTGTAAGTTGTGTAGTTAATCGCATTAAGTCGTGCACCTGTATAGCTAGTGCTTTGACTTTGAGCCCTTCCTTCAGGGTCACTATTACGTGCATGTTCAATCCATCCTGCCTTTCTTCATCAGTTGTGGGATGCATGTCTAACCTCACCATCCTATCTTATTGCAGTATTAGCGAGAATCACGATTAAATAGTCAATCCATGGGATGAAGCTGACTCGACTAGTGCATAGAGGTTACAAGAGGGTCTCAATCTCTTGGAAAACAACTAACAACTCACATCTAACTCAAGCTACACTCAAGTGACTGAAATCACCAAAAGCCAATCGCTCATTGGCAAACAAATCACATCCGTTACAGCATCAAATGACAGCCAAACGTAACGAAACTTCTAGGACATGTTTATAAGACCTAAGAACACATGCTTATGGTCTCAAACCCCACTTTAGATCAAGTTCCAAAATTGTGATTATTAATAGCAGTGGATTTTTGACCTAGTCGTTTTCGACCCAGTATGCATCTAAATGCTTAGCAATGATGCCCCAATACCCCGCCTATGCTTAGTTTTTGATTTGAAAGTGTAAATTCTAGTTATGATGAAATTAGGCCGCGGGTTGGCAACGCCAAAAGCTACAAAATACTGTGATGTGTTTATGTCAATGGGTAGAGCTCTTACTTGCGGTTGCAATGCAACAAACACGACTGTAATGTGACAACTGGGGAGGGAGTAGGAAGCGTGAGAAGGAGAGGAGTGAGCGCCGCTAGCTCACGCTGTGTATTTGATTATCCAAAACTTAATAATAACTTATAAAAATTGGGTTTTATACCTTAGCCAAGATTTTTGATGGTCAAAACTAATAATCTGGGAGTTCTACCAAAGATGGTTAATGACAGGTTGATACAATCTGGAAGCTTGTAGCACCGACTCATCACTTACAAAGTTTATCCGAGAAAATAGGAGTTACAATATTCTCGATTTATCAAAATATTAAGTGTTTTACAATGAGAACTCCGAAAAATGGTGTCCGTGGTGTCTGTGTTATCTTGCTGTGCTAACATTCCCCCCCTCCTCGCCTGTGTCGTCCCTTGACACAGCTTTATGGGCTGAAATAGTCTTCGGACTGTGGCGGCTGGCGAGGTGGTCTTTAAGTGCTGTTAGAGCCTTTTGATATTTGATTTTTCTTTCCTTATCTGGTACTTGCAAGAACTGCATAGTTACTCTATTTTTAAGCTCCACTACTGAGTAGCCTACAAACCTTGAGGTCAAATTGCTGATCACTGGCACAAATATCTTTGTTCGCCAAGTGAAGAATCCGGTGTAGAATGCTTCCTCAAATGCCAGCATATTGTGAGAAGGTAGAAACATGCATGTCGCGTAGAAGCCATAGAGGACTTCTTCGAAAGGTTGGCCACTGAGATCATAGCACAAACCTTTGTTACCCTCGAGGAATGACATCCAAGGGGCGCCTACTTGCTGTGGAATGGACCTGCACATCAAAGTACAACTGAACAATCATAGCACAACTGCTTTGGTCGACACAAGAGCTAGAGTAAATGCAGGCAGTTATTCCATGTACAAGAAAGCAACAAGCCAAGCATTGACATCGGGAATATTGACTGTCAAAGGATGCAATAAGAACCCAACACCAACATTGGGAGTAGTCAACTTGAACATGATAGTACATGGATGTTCATGTCCTCATCAGTTTGTATGCTTACCAGATGAACACATGAATGAGACGATGATTCTTGGAATTCCCTGGATGCGGGCATACAAAGCAGTACTAGATTGGGAAACAAATCAGCTCAAGCTATCACCGAAAGGCGGACAACTCATTGTTCCAATTGCACCAAGTAAGGAGGAATGGAAAGGCAATAAGCAGCAGAGCAAACCACGAAGTAATCAATCTTCTCCGTCCTCTTGACAAGTAAATGCTACAACTAGCATGCAAGGAGTCAGGAAAATTTGGGTACCAAAAGCACAGCTTAAGGACAAGCCGATTCAAATCTGGGTACCCAAAACAATACCGACAAAACCAAAGACGGTTCCAAAGGTCAAAACACAGAGACGAGCTTCTCCGAGCAAGGAACCTAACACAAAATGGGTTTGGAAGAAAAAAGAGCACTTATCTTCTCCGCAAACGGGAAAACCAATCAAGCAATGGAGAGCTAAGTCTCAGAAGACTCCACCACACCATTCCACACCAAACACACCAACCTACCAATGGCAAGAAAAAGCTCGACAACAGTCAAAAGTGTTGTCAACAGCTCAGGCAATCAGGGTGCTGAAGCATCCTGATGGTACAATCAAACAGAGAGCACACAAGCTACAAGATTTGGTCTTTGGAAGACAGCATCAGAAAGCCTCGACATCAGAAACCCTTGAGTTAATTACTCAAGACCCAGCTCTTGCACAACATATTGATTTGAGTTGCATTGATCTTCAAAGCATGGTAGAGCCAACCATGGCTATGCATAGACACGATTGTTCAACCCATGCACACAGTCGTCCCGAAGTACGCCATCTAGGAGGGGTGGAAGGGCATTAAGTAATTAAGGGCAATGTTTAAAGAGGGAGGAAAAAGTTCGACGTTAACGTGTGATTTTTTGCAAAATTACCTAATAATGCACTTATAATTTATCATCGAGGAAAAATTCAATGATAATATCTTCCCGATGAGTGTAAATAGTGTATATACTATCAGAAAATCATTAAAAAATATTCCTTTTTTTATTATTTTTCATCATTTTTCTTGATAATGAGACTTAAAAATGGAAAAATTCAACAAAAAACAATAAAGCTATGTTTTTCAATGGATTTCCTAATTATTGCATTTTTACTTTGCTTTTTTAGCGCATTTTGTTATTTTCTTTGATTTTTTCAATAAAAATGTCAAAATTAATAATAAATAGCAAGGGAGCTCAGATTGAAAAATTGAAGACACGATGCTGATCAAAAAGACAAGGCAGACAAGCACAAAAATTTTCAATGAAATCAGAAGATGGAAGCGGGAAGCCTAAATTAGGCGGCCAGACTTACTTTTGCCAAATTCTTGCAGAATGAGCTACAGGAATCCGATCGGAGAAATTTCTGAGTCTAACATAGATTTCATGGCATAGTAGGACTAATGGGGGAATCTGGAAAAAATTGGTTAGGGAAGTCCGGGTATAGATATCCCATGTAGGCTAAAACCACCTCATTTCCACTTGTGGCCTTTGTAGAGAGAGCTTTTCGACCTCTTTCTCTCGTCTTTTCCGGAGTCCACAATTACCAATTTTCAGCGCCGTCTCACACAAGACATGAGGGGTAAGTTCTTTACTCATCAATGATTCATTTTGAACGGTCGGAAGCTAGTCTAAACCACTAGAGAAAACCCTAGAATCCGAGCAGTGCACCAAGACCTACGAGCAAAAACTGATCATAGCGGCTTGTCAGCTCGACCAAACCAGATGGGATTTGAACTGTAGCATACCCTAACATAATAGAACCTTTCTATATCATCATTTGACTATTTGGCAGGGGTCGAGGGGTCCCCAATAGAAAAGCTAGGTTTTTGGCAGATGCCAGAATTTGGTTTTGACTCCATAGACAACTTGCCTACGATGATTGGTTTCGTGAAATCAATCAAGCAAAGCCCTCAAAAAGCAAAAAATGGCTTGAAGGCTACAAACCGTCAAAATCGACATACGAGGTCAAACTGACTCCAAATGAGCCAAAATTGGATGAGTTACTTCACGACTATGTTGCGGACAAGTCCAAAGCCTCACAAGTAACAAACCAACTCAATAGGCAGTGTAGTCACAGAAATCAGAGAATTCAGAGTCGACAAAACACAAAGTGATGTCGACAAGACCAAACTTGACCAAATTCAATTTAGGACTTGTTTTAGGTGGACAGGATGTGTTTAGGTCAAAATTTTTAAGTTTTGCAAGAAAATTATGACGGCTGTAAATAATCACGATTATTTACTTTTGCACTATTTTTGCTTGGAAATTGCATCATCACCTCACCTATCATGTGTACACACCTAATACATACCAAAAATCAAGTATGAGCCAAAATGAGCACCTATAACTTGGAAAATTGCCAAAAAACGGAAAGAAGTCTTTGCAAGCCAAATTTTGAGTTATGGACCACTTTTTTTTTATCCAAATCACCTCATATCACATACACACAGTCTATACAATGCTCAGAACCAATTTGTACAAAAAAATATTGATTTTGGTAGAAAAGTTAATATTCGCAATTATTTAGTTTCTAGCCAAAATGGGGGAATTTTGATATTTTGCCATTATACATCGAAAGTACATGATGTGTTAAGCCCACTAGTCAAGTTTGAACCAATTTGGAGCTTAAAATCCAAAATTTCATCTATATCTACTGTTTCAAAGACCTAAAGCCAAAATCTAGTACCATTTTCATCCTATGCATCCAAATGAGCCCAAATTTCACTTAAAGTATGTATTTGGTATATGCTTCAAGCATGTAATGCCAAGTTTGCAAAAAGTTGGAGAAATTACTCAGCTATAAATAATCGCGATTATTTACTTTGGTTGCAAATTTTTGTTTGAACTTTACAATTTTGTTCCTTGCATGTTTTTATGCATCTATGCTTGTTCAAAAATTGATTTGAAGCAAATTGGACCAAAATAGTCAGCATTTTAGACTAAAGGACATTTCGAAGAAAAATCTGTCAAATCTCCTAACTTTGACACTCTATTCACTGAACAAGAGCCATGCAAGCAACAGAGAGAGCCAAGAAGAAGCTCAACCAGAAAGAAAAGTTGCAAGAACTACCAGCATACCAACTGGACCCCGATTCAATCAAAACTGCCAAAGCAACCTATCTCTCAAAAGAACAGCTTGAAGAGCATCACACCACAGTGTTCACCGGCAGATTCACGAACGAGGAGGAACATCAAGTAGAGTTGCAACTTCTACCAAAAGAAGTGTATGATGTCTCCGCCAAGCTTGAAACCAAAGATGCCAATCGATGACTAGGACTCAGAGATTTTTATGAACAAGAGCCGTGCGGAGTGGACTTCGAAAAAGCTTACGAGCTTTTGTCCATGATCAAGGAAGATGGAACGGTGCAGATTTTTGACCCTCAAGGTAACAAAGTTGAGGTAGTGATCACCAAGGAAATAGTTGCAGAAGCACTCAGATTTCCCATCGAAGGAATGACAATGATGGCAAGGGGTAGGAAGACGGCCGGAACTTTTACAAAAGAAACCGCCGTGGCCACCTTTGTGGACCTTATTCACTAGCACGTTGAAGAGCTAGCCAGGTTATACCTTCAACACTTCCATTTCCTTGCTAAGAGGCCGCCAAGGTATACAACGCGAAACCATGCGGTTGCCACCACCTTCACACAAGTCCTCAAGTCAACAACCAGCCAACCGGTTGACCATGCTCAATATGTCTTGACCACTTTGAAAGGAGTAAAGAAAGAAGGAAAGATCACATACCTGGGTGCACCAGAGGTGTTGAGAAGAATTGCATACCATGCCATCAGCATGGCTGATAACCTACCACCTGCCCCAGATCAGAACACTTGGATAGTGCCAACACAACCATCTCCTCGAGCTACAAGATCGGCCAAGAGATTCTACAAATATGATGAAGAATCTGCTGAAAGCTCGCCGGAACGGCACAACAGTGAGAGCTCGGATAATGAAGAAGAAGAGTGCACATAGAAGAAATGAAGAGAAAATCCGTGGCAACACACTAGGAAGAGCCTGTGCAAAAGCAAGCCTAGTTTGAAAGGGAGAAACACTCATACCAACGTAGCCACCAAGTAGAAGGACAGGACCCGGAAAAGTGGGTGCCTATTGAGCTTAAAGGGCCTAGAACAAAGCATCATACCAGGAAGCAATTTGAAGATCCAACGGAATCCTTGGAAAATACGTATCAAGAAGAAGAAGCTCTAAAGCTAAAAGAAGCCGAGAAGCGGCGAGAAAAGCGAAAGAGGCGGTAGAACATCAAGAGCAATCAGAGGAAGCCATTGCACAAGGAGAAGCACAACATGCCCACGGTGATGTGTCTCCCCGCATCTCTTCTCCTGTGTCTGAACACCAAGACCACCTGATGCCGAGCATCTCCCCGCATATCCAAGGTGATGTGTCTCCCCGCATCTCTTCTCATCTTCTGAACACCAAGATCACCTGATGCCGAGCCCACCACCATCACCGACAGTTAGAACCACAACAAATGAGCCAAAAAAAGAAGGAGAGCCTGAACAGGAAAAACAGCTGAAGCTACACAAGAATCCAAACAGCAATAAAAAGTGGAAACAGCACAACCAGCAGTTGTCTCTAATCAAGAGAAGCAAATAGAGAAAGAGCCAAAGACAGAAAAGACATCCAGTCCTGCACCAATAGAGGACACCACACAATTTGAGTAGCCAAAGGAGCAGGAGGCTGAGGAAATACCCTCCACCTCAACACAGCAAGATAAGGCTGAGATACAACCCTCTACCTCCACAAAAAAAGATCAGCAGCCACAAGGACAAGAACAACAACCAACAGCCATGAAGCATCCACAGGTAAAAGAATCTGCAGATATATCAAGCCAAATAACACAAAGCAAAGATTGGAAATCGAATGATGAAGTCATCCTGCAAGTGAACGAATATGCTAAGCAGATGCAGGAGATGACAGAAAGACTTTGCTCAACAGTACTTGGCCGCAACACACGCGCTAAAGAGTTCGAAATGGTGATCGACACACTCCAAGGGGAGTTAGACGACAAACTTAATTTCATCACCGATCTACAGAGGCAAGTGCAGGAATTGAGAGCGAAAGCTGAACATCATCACCTCGCAAGAGATAAGCGACAAAAAGAAATGGAAGAACTGGGTGAGCTGCTTACCAAACTGTCAGATGCATACAAAGCCAAGGATGATCAGCTGACGTAAGTTACAAATGAACTTCTAACTACAACCCTATCAGCTCAAAAGATCCAGGTACAATTAGGTGTGGCAAATGCTTCCCTACAATACTCATAACAAAGGATCAATGATCAGGCAATATTCTTGTGGCAAATACGAGAAAATCCAGCCGTCACCTCGATCAAAGGAACAGACCAGGTCTACAAAGCATTAGAAAAGAAAAATAAAGACCTCGAGCTGGAGCTGAAATTAGAGCAGTCTTAGCGCAGAGACCTGGCCTTGATGCGGGTCTAAAGAGAAGACGAGCTGCTGAAGGAGATAGCTGAACTCAAACGAGTCAACCAGGTACTGAGAGAGGGAAGGATAGAAACACAAGAAGAGGCAGGCACTTCGGAGCAACCTCAGATAGAAATCCCCTCAGTATCATTTACTGACATGGAGACACAGGAGGAAGAATTTCAGGTATCCATTACAGAAGAAGACACAATGCCCATGGTCCAACTTTCAAAGGCTGAAGAAGATGCATTGAAGGAAAGAATTACACACAAGGTAGATGAGCAGTGGAAGGCATCAATGGATTGGAAGCTGAGAGTACTTCATTCCGTCAATGTCACACAACTCACTCCCAATCAAATAAATGCAAAATGGCACCAACAATCCCTGCCCTACCCTCTGATTAAAGTTGAGTTGCTACAAGTAAAAGAAAGACTTTACACAGACATGCAAGTCGAGGGCGCAGATAAAGACCACCCGAAGTGGAGGTTGATCTGGCTCAACAAGAATCCAAGGTACTTGATTCTGTTCACAAAAGCACCTACGGCCCTGCAAAAGGATCCTACCTTCTGTCCTGTACCAAAGGTAAGGACATGGATAGCACATGAGGCACTACTAAAGAAGCAGCCAACTTGGCTGAATTTCCCTAGATTGCCTGCTCCAAAAAAGGGACCCACGACTGAAGAATACATGGTGAAAACCCCAAAGGGCGCCATGTCATTCTTTAAAAGTCTACTGGATTTTTCATCAACTGTTGAAACTGCATCTTTAGGCAATTCCCATTGTCGGTCATCTATTTCCAGAGTGTTGATGGGAATCGATATCTGTTGATTCCTTAGAGTAGCTTTCCGTTTGAGTACCCAAAGTCGAGCTTCTTCTTGGGCTTCATCAATAACTTGCTATCGTTTAATCCTCCTTTGCTTGGCTGCATGTATTCTTTCTAGCAATTCATTGGTTAGCGGCAAATTGTATTTCTTTAAATGACATCCACTAATCCAATTAGCCATTGGTTCACCATCTAGGGTGGACAACCTTACTTCTCCACTTGGAGATACATCTTTAATGATAAACGGTACCTTTCTCTTTTTCTTAAACTTGGGAATGTGTTGCTTTAGGGAATAGATTAAAACTAAGTCCCCTTTCTTGAAGATTTTTGTTATTAGATGGGAATCAAAAACTTGTTTTTGTTCCGCTTTTGTGCATAGATATGAGCTACGGCAGTTAGCCTTTACTCATCTAGCTTCTCTAAATCTTCTAGTCTTTTTGACAATTCATGTCCAGTCCACTCAAGATTCTTTACTACCCTTAGTGTCGGCAATAGAAATTCTATTGGCAGTATGGCATCAAGACCATAAACAAGGTTAAAGGGTATAGCATTTAAAGCTATTTTAAATGAAACTCGATAAGCCCATAGAGCTGAATGGAGATTCATTTCCCAGTCTATCCTTCCTAAACTAACGACTTTAGTCAATACCAAGCTAAGAATCTTATTCGTATGCTCAGCTTTTCTGTTTTCTTGTGGGTGATAGGGAGCTGATTTGTTAAGGTTGACCATAAACTCATGAAGCAAATACTCAATTAACTCATTGAGGAAATGAGTTCCACGATCACTAAAAATTTCTATTGGCAGTCCATATCTCATGAATACATACTCATATAAGAAAGCTGTAGTGGTTCTGGCATCATTCTTTTGAGTTGCTTTAGCCTCGGCCCACTTGGTCAAATAGTTCGTACCTACAATGATATACTGAGCTTGGGTTCTATAAGCAGGTGGTTGTATTGGCCCAACAAAATCTATACCCCATTTTGCGAAAGCTCTTGCCCCCATCATTGGTCTTAAGGGCATGCTATCTACTTGTGTTGGCATTTTTGCTCGTTGACAAGCATCACACCTTTTGACATATTCCTTGGCATCTGCAAAAAGTTTTGGCCACCATATGCCTGCTATCAAGATTTCTCTTGCAATGGTTTCACTTGAAAAATGGCCTCCAGCTAATCCGGCATGTGCTTGTTCTATAATTGGAATATATTCGTCTTCATTTGCACAAAGACACAGATGTTGATCCTTATCTCTCCGATATGATTGGTTTCCAATAAGAGCATAGTCTCTTGCTTCAATTTCCAATAAAAGCATAGTCTCTTGCTTCAGTTTCAATTGCTCTTTGACGGTGTTTACTCATACCCTCAAGAAATGTTTGACTTGATAAGTAAGTAACTAGCTAGTTACTTCACCTTGGAACATTTGGCATTTGAAACATGTTACGTGAGGTATGGGTTTTTGTTTTTGACATTGAGGGCACTCCTTTACAAAAGAGCGAACATCACTCCTCGTAGTCGGCCAAAATACTCCAAGTCTCATAATTCGTCTCATAGTTTGATCTCCTGCAAAGTGAAGTCCTACTATGGTAACATGTGCTTGACTTAGGTACTAGTTTTTCTCTTCAGGATTAATGTATAAGAGCAATATTCCATCTCGATTTCTTTTGTATAGCCTACCAGCTAGTAATTGATACATAGCCGATTTCTCGATTAATCCGATTGTAATAGGAAGTGGTATTTGTGAATCCACTTGAGCTATTGTCGTAAATGATACCATGTTTTCCAACCATCGAGGTATCATTTCCATCGAGAACAAATAGGCATCTCGTAGATCATCGTCTACCCCTTTAGGTGATTCTCCTGAAACAATCCTTGACAAATAATCTGCTCTTTGATGAGTAGTGCCTTTTTTTTACAACCACAGTGAAATCAAATTCCAGAAGAACGATTCCTGTGCTGCATGGCTTGTTGACCAAGTACAATAAAGCTTGGTGGTCTACAAAGAACACAAATTTGTTTGTGAGTAGGTAATGCCTATACTTTTTTATGGCATAGATCACTCCTAATCCTTTCCTTTCGGTGGTGGTCTAGTTCTTTTCTACCATGTTCAACTCTTGGCTAGCATAAGAAATAGGAAAATCAATTTTTTTGTCTCCTGGTTGAGCTAGTATACAACCTATGGTAAAATTGGAAGCATCTACATGTATGTGGAATATCTTATTCCAATTTGGTGCTTTCAATATTGGAGCTGAGGTGAGAGCTTGTTTAAGCTTCATGAAGGATTCCTCACATGCCTTGGTCCACTCAAAGTGTGTAATCAAGCTATACATGGGTTTTGCAATTATAGCGTACATGTAAATGAACCATCTGTAATATCCACAATGCCCCATGAAGGCTTGAACCCCCTTGACTGTTGTTGGTCTAGGCAAATCAGCAATGACATGAACTTTTTCAATATCAGTAGCTATGCCATTTTTAGACACTATATGTCTAAGAATTTTTCCTTGTCTACCCATGAATGTACACTTTTCAGGATTTAATCAAATCCTATAAAGTCTACATTTTTCGAATACCTTTTTGAGGTGTTCAAAATGATCAGCTCGGATTGATGAATGTACTCATGGATCATCCATATATACTTCCAAGAATTTCCTAAGATATTCTTTGAAAGCATAGCTCATCAATATTTGAAAGGTGGCTGGAGCATTAGTTAACCCAAAGGGCATAACCCGACAAGAAAAAATACCCCATTCTGTTGCAGAAGCAGTTTTATGCTGATCTTGTGGGTCAATAAAAAGTTGATTGTATCCCAAAAAGCCTTTTCAGAAATTGTAAGCTTCTTTCCCTGCAATTCATTCTAAAACATTCTCAGTGATTGGAAGAGGAAAGTTGTCTCTAATGGTAGCTGCATTCAATTTTTTGAGATTGACACACACTCGTAATTTTCCATTCTTCTTGGGTACTACCACAATTGGAGACACCCAATCTGTGTGTTCAATTTTGTAAATGAATTCGGCTTCCTTTAGTTTTTCAATCTCTTCTTTGATCTTTGTGGAAAATGTTTCATTATATGTGTATGGCCTTTGTCTACTTGGTCCCGCATCATCTCTCATGGGTATGGTATGTTGACAGATTTTTGGATCAACACCCTTGAGATCCTTGTAAGACCAAGCAAAGATATCTCGGTATTCTTTTAGCAAGCTTAGCAAAAGCTCTTCTTCTTCATCTGTTAGGTCGTTTGCAATGTAGGCAGGCCTAGGTTCTTCCCCTAGTTCAGCCAAGTCTATCTTTTTCGCCTTCTCGGGCCCTTCGTAGGACTTGCCTTGTTTCCGTAATTCCCTAACAGGTTGTTCGACTATGATTTTTCTGTCTTGGAGAGTATATTTTTTGTAATGGGATGGAACGCTCATTACATCCTTACCATTCTCTTCCGTGGTTTCCATTTCGATCGTATAATCTCCTTTAGAGCTTTTTTAAACTCTGGATATTTCTTTTTCCTCTAAACTCGTGTCATGATTGGCTCCTTGTCATGTCTGTTTGGCTTTGCTTGAGTATCTTGACTTGTGTTTCTCGATGTTTTTGACATTTTTGGATTTTCATTTGAAGGATATCTGTCAGTGATTTTGTCCTTGACACAATCAGTTGCATCTATCTGCATCAGGAATTGTGTTCTACTGGAGACTGATGGCATAGGTCGTGTTTTCATGTCTCTGGTGACTCTTTTTTTTCTATACCATTTTTGTCTTCTTGATTTTTGGTTAGGAAAGTCAAAAAACTTTTCCTCCCCTCCTTTCAAGAGTAGCTTAGCTCTCACATATTCTTTTGCCGACCCCGAATCTTCTGAGGCAGCTGAGTGTTCATCTAACTCATCTGTTGCATCATAGTAGAAGTCTGAAAAGACTTGTTGAGCTTTCATCCAGTCCTTAGATTAGTCAATTTCATCTTCAACATTAAGGGTTGAAATCATTTGGATGGGAATTATGTTGTAGCCATCATCATTGCAAAATTGAGTAGGCATAGACATATTCACACATACATCCATTGTCATTAAAATTTGAGTCCATTCAAATGGCTCAAACAAATGTTCCGGAAAGGGTTCAGGTACATAGGATTTGTTGTGCAGTCCCTTTCTAAAGTGCATTCTTCTCGTTTTAAGCTCCCGTTTTTTGAAGCTCCATACATCCAAATAGGAGTGTCTTTGTTTAACCTAGAAGGAAGATTAGTTTCAGCCGAAGAGGCTAAATCAAACTCTTGTATGGGCGTTTTCAAGACATCTCTATAAGTGTGATCTTTTAAATTAACCCTTGTTATAGATCCCACTTGCTTCAAGTACAGATAGTTGTTTCCCTGATCTTGGATAAGCTGTACATGTCGCATGAAAGGTCTTCCCAATATGATTTCGTAATTGAGTTTCTTCCCAAAGTCCACTATGGCAAAAGTGTATTGATATTTAATCCCACAGGAATTGACTATCATTTTTTCAAGTAGCCCTAAGGGTCTTTCAATATGTCCATCAACCAATTGCAATTTCATTCGAGTTTGTTTAATGGCTGGTTGTCCCCAGGATTCCCATACTTCTTTCGTGGCTATGGCTATGGCTATGCCTGCTCCACTATCCAGTATTGCCATGGTTTCAATGTCATTATATTTCACTAGAAGGGCGGTGTTTCCTTCTTCCCCTTTGTAATATTCTCCGACTTTGTTCATTGGAACAAATCGAATCTCTTTGTTGTCCATTTCATGTTTCAATTTTTTCAATTTTTTTGAGATCAGCCCCATTATCCCCACCTTCTCTAGGGTTTTCTGTAGATCATTCCATAAATATGGTCTGATTTTTAACAGTTCTCCCAAGTTAAGAGTGCATTTGATGGGTGTAGACATGATTGAATGAATGTTGTCTACTTCTAGGTTCTGTTCCACTCTTTTTACTTGAGTGGTCTTACACACTATGGATTCATCTTTGTTATCTCCCAAGTAAGAGGGTAATGTTTTCAAGGTCAATGGTTTTGACATTCCTGAAGCTTCAGATCCACAATCCCCATACAAGGATTGTACATCCATGTCCATACCAGGTGGTAGGTTGTCTAACCAAAATTCCTCTATAGGAGCTGACTTTAGAGTGAGACTCCCATCATTGATCCCTCTAACTTTTTCCCATAAGTGTCCTGGCCAGTCTTCCTCTACGAATGGAATTCCGTCTAAGGCAACTTCGTTGTCCGGTACTATAAGTTCTGGTTCTTTTGTTTCAAGGTGGGGTTCTACCACCACATCGGATTTTTCTTTAGTGTCTCTTACCACAAGCTCCTCAGGTTTTGCGATACTTTCAAGCTTGGGTTTTTGTTTTTCTAGCATTTCTTACGTGATTACCAAATTTTGATAAGCTTCAAGCTTAGCTGCTTTCACTGTCTGGAGAAGGATAGTTCTTCCATTTGGTTTCCATGGTTTGGCTTGCTTTTAGTCTTGCTTGGTAAGCTTCCAAAGCTACATTAATAGGCTCAAAAATCTTATCAACCAAAATTGATCCTCCAGATTTTGTGGTTGTTTTTTAAATTTCGCTTCCAGATTCTTTTACCTTTTCCTGGAATAGTTGTTTTGCTTTCTCCTCGATTTCAGCTCGTTGTTTGTCTTCTCAATTCATACCTTTTGCTTCTGCTTCTTTTGGTCTTTCGAGAGGTAGATTTTGTAGTCTCCGAATCATCAGAGGAGTTGTGTTTCTTTTTCTTAGCCTGAGCTCCAGTGATTACCTTGATTGGAACAATAGGTTCACTCCTAGACAAGCTACTAGGTATCACTTGGACTACGTTTACTACTGTTTTACCTTGTTTAAAGGATTCTTAGCACAATCTTCCGAAAAATTTCCTCCCTTTTTGCAACATTGTTTGAAATAAGCTTCAAACGGCTTGAGTTTTTTGGCAGGCTCTGGGCATTCATTTTTCCAATGATCATTTGCACCACAATTGTGACATTTTTCCGTTCTTGGCTTAATCATGGGTCTTACCATAGGAGGTATAACACCTTGATTAGCTACATAATACATTGGTGCGAGCTCTGGCAGATCATAAGTCACAGATTCCTCCATTGGTGGTGGATGTGAATTATACCAATCTCCCTCTACCATTACTGTAGATGGACTAGGCTCAGCATAAGGTGTAACATGCACTAGTGCTTGTTCATCTATGACTCCTTCAGAATGCATGTACTTTACAGGCACTACATTATGTCATGGATATGGAGGTTGTTGACCCAACACCATAGGTTGAGGACTTTCCATACCCATTGGTGGTCTTTGACCTTGGGCCATATTAGGCTGATATCTGTACATGGGTTGTCCTTGTGGCCTCATGGGCATGTACTGAACATTCCCATCATACTTTGGACGGAAGTAGCACTCGTTGGTCTCATGGTTGGTCCATTTATCCTTGATTGCACACCATTTCCGTGGCCTAATTGGTTGTCCCTGTTGAGGTATCCCTTGTCCTGGTCCCCTCATAGGTGCTTTCTACATGTTGTTCATCATGTCATTCATCCTTTTGAGCATATCTTCTATGGCTGAAAGCGGTGCTGCAGCAGCCGTTCCCACTTGTGCTAGTTTCATGGATGTTTTTTTATCACTTTGGTTATCCTTAGGGACATCTTCTTCATTGAAAATATCACAATTGTCTCCTAAGTCAATCGCATCTGGCACACACGCTTCTAGGGTTGTATGCTTCTTGCTATAGAGAATAGCATGAAGTTCTTTGTTTAGCAGCGTCTATTTGGTTCAACTCCCGGTCTCCTGGAAGTTGGTCCTATTCCGAGTCCTTCAAACCAGTATATTGGAAATAGTGACTCATGTAGTCCTAGATTGGCCCTAGTGTCACTCGATTTTCTTCGTGATGAAGTGGTTTCTGGTTTCTTAACATTACTCTCAGAAGATCTCTCACGGTGTTTGTCTCTTGGAATGGTTTCTGGTCCTTGGCCCAATATCCAATCCCTTATGGAATAACCTTGGTATTTGGTTTATTATACCTCCTCAGGAGTCATCATAACAAAGTTGTTGTTATAAAAATTCCTAAACAGGTAGGTAGGTAGGTCTGCTGATCCCTTATCCTTAATTTTGAAGATATAGAAGATCTTCATGGCCGTTAGTTGTCTTAATTTGGCATGCAAAGTCCACAAAAGATCTTTTATGTTTCTATCCTCCCGACAATAGACTCCGATCCTAGGATTATCCGTACTAAGCCGTTTCAAAGGCTTCAAATCTACTTGATCGTATCCCTCGAACTCTAAGGTTGGTGGTCCTTCTTTTGCTGACATATCTGGGATTATGGTGTTTACTTCTAACCCCCATTTGTCTATCACGTCAGGGTTTTCAACTTGTAAATACTGAGTTCCATTTCGATCTATGTACATTTTTCCTTGTTTGTTTGCTTTGATTTCTTCTTTGAACTCAATACCATGGTCATCAATGAGAATAGCGTACTATTCGTTAGGGTCCGGGTAAACCTGAGCTCCATGGCGATTAGTTTTATAAAAGGAGAGTATATGCTTATAGCGCATTGTCGTTTCGGTTTCCAAGTGAGTCGAATAAGAAGAAATTTTGGACGTCGAATCAGAAAAAGTGTCTGAGACTTCTTCCGGAATAGTGTGCAAGGAATTGACTTGATTTATGCTTTCTTCATACTCTACTGGAGGTTTCTCCAAATATGCCTTGGTTTCCTAGTACACAACCAGATCTAAGGTTCATAAAGACTTGTGAAGCCCTAGATAGAGTACTTACCTTTGGATTGACTTGTTGTCAATTTTCACTTGACTCCATTGCAACTTTCTGTCAAGCTACTGATTCCTTGTCTGCAACCTGATTCCTCTATAAATTTGATCAAGTTAGCTATTTTTCTATAAAGACTGTAGAGTTTTTGCTAACTGTCGTAATTGGTTTATGTGTATCACTTCAAATCAAGCTATGGGAGTCAACAATTGACTTTTAGATTCGTCTTTGGCAAAATTCAAAGGATTAATCTGCACTTGCATACTGAGTGAACATGTACCAATTTGATTCCGGTTGAACCCAAAATTACCCGGTGGCTTTGTATTATGCTGGCCTAACACTGTACAAGTTCAAAAGTCAAGACTAGTGTCCCTGGGTAGCAATAATAAATAATCACGATTATTTACTTTTGCTAGTTTTTTGTACTTTTTGGATTGTTTTGGCAAGTATACAACCTGTTAAAGTCCCTGGACAAGTTTCAACAAGTTTGGACAAAATCTGTTCAAGTTTATCAACTATTTCGTGTCCGCAGACTCTGATTTCAAGAATCTAGCTTAAGTCTCACTTTTGTGATCCAATTTTCACCAAAATTGATTTGGGTGGTCTACTTGATATGCTTGACCTTATGGGTTGCTCAAACATGAAAAATTTTCACTTTTTGAAGCAGATGTAAAAAGTTAAGGTCTCTAGCCAAGTTTCAACAAGTTTGGACAAGTTTTGGTCAAATGGTCATCAATTTTTTGTCTGCAAACTAACTTTGCAAATTTGGTCACAATTTTCAATCCAATGATCCAAATCTTACCAAATTTGGTTTGTAGGCTTATTACAACATGGTAAAGCTAGTGGTATGCCAACTTGGTCAAAAAAGTTGAAAAATGGGACAAATGTAAATAATCACGATTATTTACAACTGATAACTTTTTACATCTTTTTGGTCAACTGAGCATGTACGCATGTTTATCACATCAATATAAACCTATGAATCAAATTTCAACAAATTTGGATAAATTTTTTCCCAATTTACACTCAAGATTCAGAAAGTGAGTACAAACTTTATTTTTTACCGAGTTTTTTGTCAGTTTGGTGATCCAAATCTTTTGTGCCTTTACAAAAGTTGTTTGTACACATGCAATGAGTCAATGGTATGAACCTTGGTCAAATCTGAGCTAGAAGTCAATAATCGTGATTATTAACTTCAGGCTTGAAATGAACACTTTTTTGCAGTTTTTTCAAGGATATTCCTTTTATGAGCTATTTTAGGCCTATGAATCAAGTCAAAACTTAATTTGGCCTAAAATGTCAAGAAAAAGTAAATAATCTGAGTTTTGGCCAACTCTTGAAATTTTTACCTCAAAGTGTCCTTGAGGTTACCAACTGGTTCAGACAAATTTTAAGCTTACTCTTAAGTCGGATTGAGTGGTTTGGAGTCTTTTCGTGCTATTTCTAGCCGTAGACTTGAAATTCTGCAACTTCCAATAACAACTCACAATGATTTCTCAGAGAGAGAAATGTTCTGAAATCCACCTCGGATCCTACTTACCCTACTCATAGATTCTCATGCAATGGGGTTGTGGAAAGTGTCCACAAACACTCGTTTTCTTATTTTTAATGGTTTTCTGAACATTGATCTTAAGACTTGTTTCATCTATCAATCATCCTTAAAATCCTAATCTGTTTTTACAATCCTAAAGGCACCCAACAAGTACGACTTACCTCCAAGCTACCTCTACACAGCAAAAGACGATAATCTTAGGCTATGCGGTTTCTAAAAGAAAGTTTTGAACTCTAGGCAATCCTAGAGGAAGTTAAATGATAACTTCACAAGATGCTCGTGTCTTTTCCTAGTTTAGGTCTCTTCGATCCCCGACAGCGGTACCAAATGTGGGACGCATGCCTAACCTCACCATCCTATCTTATTGCAGTATTAGCGAGAACCACGATTAAATTGACAATCCATGGGATGAAGTTGACTCGACTAGTGCATAGAGGCTACAAGAGGGTGTCAATCTCTCGAAAAACAACTAAAAACTCCCATATAACTCAAGCTACAATCAAGTGACTAAAATCACCAAAAGCCAATCGCTCATCGGGAAACAAATCACATCCGTTACAGTATCAAATGACAGCCAAACGTAACGAAACTTCTAGGACATGTTTATAAGACCTAAGCACACATGCTTATGGTTTCAAATCCCACTTTAGGTCAAGTCCCTAAATCGCGATTATTAACAGCAATGGATTTTGACCTAGTCGTTTTTGACCCAGAATGCATCAAAATGCTTAGCAATTATGCCCCAATACCCCACCTATGCGTAGTTTTTGATTTGAAAGTGTAAATTCCTAGTTATGATGAAATTAGGCTGCGGGTCGGCGACGCCAAAAGCTACGAAATACTGTAAGTGTTTACGTCAATGTGTAGAACTCTTACCTGCGGTTGCAATGCAGCAAATGCTACTGCAATGTGACAATCGGGGAGGGAGTAGGAAGCGGGAGAAGGAGAGGAGTGAGCGCCGTTAGCTCACGCTGTGTATTTGATTATCCAAAACTTAATAATAACTTACAAAAATTGGCTTTTATACCTTAGCCAAGGTTTTTGGTGGTCAAAACTAATAATCTGGGAGTTCTACCAAAGATGGGTAATGACAGGTTGATACAATTTGGAATCTTGTAGCCCCGGCTCATCAATTACAAAGTTTATCCAAAAATAGGAGTTAAAATATTCCCGATTTATCAAAATAATAAGTGTTTTACAATGAGAACTCCGAAAAATGGTATCCGTGGTGTCTGTGTTAGCTTGCTGCTAACATCAGTCTCTACTTCATCATTTGCTAGGAGTTGAATCTAAAGGGTATTGAGGGTTAGAACTTCAAAGGGATTCATTGCCTTGCTATTTTTTTCTTTTGAACTCGAATGAGCGCTTCCTCTTGGGATTCTTCAATCACCTGCTGTCGTTTAAGCTTACGCTCCTTCTCTGCATGCATTCTTTGCAAAGGTTGCTAGTCAAAGGTAGATAATATATACAAAGACGACATCCACTAATACAATTTTCCATGATCTCTCTATCTAATGTAGCTAGTTTGACAATGCCGCTCGGTGAAACATCCTCAATGACAAAAGGACTGTGTTCCCTTTTTTTGGAATTTGGGTATATGTTGTTTCAAGGAGTAAACTAGAACCAAATCCCCTTGTTTGAAGATTTTTGTCAGTAAATGTGAGTCAAAAAATTGTTTTTGTTTTTGTTTTTGTATGGGAAATGGCAGCTACTCTCTATTCATCTAGTCGTTCTTAGTCCTTGAGTCGTTCTGACAACTTGTGCCCTTTCCATTCCAATTCATGTGCAACTATGAGAGTAGGTAATAAAAATTCCATGGGCAGAATTTTATATAATCCATAGACCAAGTTAAAAGGATTTGTGTTTAAGGATGTCTTGAATGAAACCTGATACGCCCATAAAGCAAAATGAAGCGAAAAGAAGATGCATCTCCCAGTCTGTTCTACATGAACTAACAATCTTGGTACTAAGTACAAAGTTCAAGATCTTGTTCATATGTTCTTCTTGATTTGCTTGAGGATGATAGGGTGCGAATTTGTTATGTATCACCATAAATTCGCTCAGTAAATGTTCTATCACTTCATTGAGGAAATGTGAATCTCTATCACTCACAAGCTCAATAGGAAGCTCATACCTATTGAATATGCATTCATACATGAATGCATCTATGATTCTAGCATCGTTCTTCAAAGTGGCTATTGCCTCAACCCATTTGGTTAAGTAATCCGTGACTTCAATAATATATTGCGCATGAGTTTTGTATGCTAGTGGTTTTATTGGACCAACAAAGTCTATACCCCACTTAGCATTTGCGCGGGCTCCCATCATAGGTCGCAATGTGATACTATCAATCTCATTAGCATATTTGCTTGCTAACATGAATCACATTGTCGAACAAATTCTTGGACATCAACAAACAAGCTTCGATGTCTACCATCAATATAGCCTTGATAGTGGTTTCATGAGAGAAATGGCCTCCTATGAGACCTGTGTGCGCTTGTTCCAAGGTAGGAAGATACTTCTCTTCATTGAAACGTAGTCTTATCTATTGGTCCTTGCCTCATCCATAGAGATGATTTCCAATCATTTCATAGTTGGCTGCTTTAGTGTCTATTTCTCTTCGTCGTTGTTTACTCATGTCTTTTGGGAATGTTTTGCTGGTCAGATATTCCAACAGATATCTACTCCATTGCGGTGTCATTGAAATTTGAAATAAAGTGGCATGGGGTATGGCGGATTTTTCTCTACATTGAGAGAAAGTATTCACGTAATCATGACCGTCTTTCTTCATGGTAAGCCAATAAACCCCTTACCAAGTCAATCGTCGTATGGTTTGGTCTTTTGAAAAATGCAGTCCTACCACAGTAGTATGAGCTTGACTCAAGTAGGTTTTTTGTTCCTCTGGGTTAATACACAAAAGCAGAATTCTATCCTTGTTTTTTCTATACAGTTTTCAAGCCGTCAATTGATATAGGGACAATTGTGGTATCAATCATGGTATGATAGCAAGTGGTATTTGCGAAACTTCTTGCACTATGGTCATTAGTGATACAAGGTCTTTGATCATCTCTAAATCATTTCCACAGAGAACGGATAAGCATTTGGTAAATCATCCTCTACCCCTTTTGGTGCTTCCTCTGAGGTGATCCATGATAGATGATCTGCTCTTTGGTGTGTGGTGCCCTTTTTGACTACCACTGTGAAATCAAACTCAAGTAGTATGATAAACCACCTTACGATTCTACATGTATTGCACGGCTTGTTTACCAAATAAAGCAAGGCTTGATGGTCTACAAAATATGAACTTGTTAACTAGCAAGTAGTGTCTAAATTTCTTGACCGCATACACCATTCCAAGACCTTCCCTTTCAATGGAAGTGTAATTTTTTTGCTAGGTTTAACTATCTGCTAGCATATGATATAGCAAAATCCATAGTTCCATCTCCAGGCTGAACTAATATGCAACCAATAGCATATCGATGCTAGCAAAGTGAGAACCACATACATAAAATGCCAATCCATAGGATGTAGCTGACATGACTAGTGATGGAGGCTACAAGAGATAACTAATCTCTCAAAAAATCCAAGTCTAGTGTCCTCTCACCTAGATCGGTCTCATGTGTGCATCAAACACCAAAAGCTAACTTTCTTACCACAAGCCTACCACAATGATTTCATGTAGCTATAGGTCTCCAAACGCAATGGAGCTTACTAGCTAGAATATGTAGAGTTTCCTCAACATCTCCAATTTTTGACACTTGGGCAACCTATTTTGGGTAGGTTAGTTTCATCCTCCGAAGAACCTCATAGCTTTCTTAGGATGTGTTGTATCTCTTTCTTTGGATGCATGTATGGTGCGTAAGGAATGAAATAAACTCATAGATAGACACGACTAAAACCACAACATCATCATGAGAAGCTTGCGTAGAAAAGAAGAGCTTTTACGTGCGAGCGTGTTGGTATGCTCGGATTTGCAATGCAACACCACACGAGGGAGACACAATGAGATGAAACAATAGAGAGCTCATAGAACTATACTAGAGCGTACTCCCACTTTCATTATCCAAAAAATTAGGTCAAAATTTACAAAAATTGGCTTTTTTAACAGAGGCAAGGTTTTAAAAAATGGAACCCTAGCTAATTTGGCTCAGTTACAAGGCTTATGAATTGCAATTAATTCAACTTTGGAAGCCTCTGGCCCCTTTACACTCTCTGACAATCAATTGTGATACAACAAATTTGGAATTTTAGGGGATTTTCCATTAATAAATGAGGCTTTGATACAATAGAC
Organism: Adiantum capillus-veneris; assembly: GCF_014529385.1. NCBI lineage: Eukaryota > Viridiplantae > Streptophyta > Polypodiopsida > Polypodiales > Pteridaceae > Adiantum > Adiantum capillus-veneris. The sequence continues at coordinate 125,563,646 of NC_140946.1, forward strand.
TTCGATGCTTCTATTAGCTAAGCAACTAACAAAGTGCATGCATAATACGTACACAAAGCACATTGAAAGCACATAAATACCACATGATGCTTCAAGTCTGATGCTAGGGACGGTGGCTACAAAAAATAGATAAGTACCTTAAATTTAAGTTTCAATTTTGAACTTATTCTACAATGCCGATGAGGGCTGCTTTTCAAGTTTATGCCCACACCTCTCTTGGTAGGCACTCGACGGCAAGGCTTCAAGGCTTCAGGGATAAATATCCACTTAAAGACTGGAAGTTTAGAGAAAAAATCTCTTACAAGATCTTTCCATGGGACGGATGGTGCATTATCATCAAGCATCGGTGGAGCCAAGAGCATCTTCCTTTCCCATGCTTTTCTTCCCATGGGGCTCCACTCTTAATTCATCTAAGCAATATAATATCTATAGTTTAAAAAAGGGGTGGCTAGTAATTAAGCGAAAGTCAACAAAGGAGGGAGGGGCCTTCTTATCTCCTCTCTCTCTCTCTCTCTCTCTCTCTCTCTCTCTCTCTCTCTCTCTCTCTCTCTCTCTCTCTCTCTCTGTGTGACCAACAAAAAAGGTCTATCTCTCTCCTAGACACATACATACACACAAGCTAAAAACAACCAATTTTCAACACACACACACACACACACATACATGTACTCTTCTCTCTCAATCTCATGTCTTTCCCAAGCTCTCCATGGCAGAAAATTCTCTCTTTCTCCCTCTCTAAAATCAATGGTTCTCTCTCTTCTTCCTCTCTCTCTCACACACATACACACTTATACACACACATACTGATACCATTTTTTTGGGTACAACTATGATGGAAGAAAAAACATAAAAAATCATAAGCATAGCCCCAAATAAACCGAGTGTATATATGTGAATAGCGTTAATAACATTATTTAGCATAGGTGACTAAAACACACTTTCAAGTTTTCTCGTAGGAGCCCTACTCTTTGTCCTATATTTACCATTAGATGTACGTTTGATATCAGGGGTGAGTTTTTTATGTGTAAATTATGCTTTGGGGAGTATCTTCATAAGAAAATAAGTGTTTGACCTATATTAATTTATAAATTTCCTTTTTTACTATCACTTGTAAATATCTATATAAAATAATAAATAAATTTGGTGAATTTCTTCACATGGGAAACATCTTGATATGGAGGTCTTTAAAGCACATGTCCAATTTCTTCAAATTTCAAAGAGGCTTCAACACAAAAGAAGGAGAAGAGTTCTACTTGAAATTGTCTTTCTAGGATGAGTAGTTTTCAAAGGTTATGGAAAAGAAGTACCACAATTGTTCTCCATGGGCTTTATGCAAAGTGAAAAAGGATGGGGACACAGAGTACATGGGAAGTTGGAAACATAAAGGACTTTGGACAACTTTCAAATTGAAAATGGACTCATCACTTGCTGTCAAAATGCAAACTCATCTTTGAGTCTCTCTCCTAATATTTTAGTCAACAATTTCTCGCTCTTATCTTTTTCACAATAAAAACAGCTCTATGACCAATCATCTTAAGTCTCTCTAGGACTCTAAAATGCTTTTATTCATGAAAAATAGCCTATATCTTTTTTATCTATTTTTTCCATATACATTTTACACATTCTCTTTCCATTACACACACACACACACATCATTTTCAATAGCATGAAGAAGAACCTTCATAGATTTGGCTTTGGATTCTATGTGTATATTTACATATTCCATCACTTTCCTAGCATACTCTACCTATTTTTGCTTGCTCTATTTTCCATATCCTAGCATCAACTCTCTAATTTCTTATGAATCTCATCCATGTGAAACGGCAAACGTAGGAAAAATTAGCAAAATGGCGACTCCATCCAATGGATTCAATACACGACATGCAAAATGGCGGCAACAATTCAACAACACCATGGAGAATCTTCCAAATTGGGCTTCTTTCTCATCTCATCAATTTAACCATTTGTAAATACTCTCTTATCTTATCCATTGTACAAAACCTATACTAATTCTAACCTACTCACCTCAAATCCAGCCCTACCACCTAACTCCTTACCTACATTAACTACTCCTAAACAAAGATTTGTTATGTGTAATTTAATGTGATCATGTAAATTCTAATCCTTTGAAAAACCTATAGAAGGAGGGCCTCTCTTTGTAATGAAATATACATGAGAAGAAGAAGTGAGAAGTTTAGAGAAGGAGAGTGCTAGAGGAAGTGTGAGAGAGGCTACAAGCTTTGCACAAGAAGCCTTCCATTATGCCATGCAAGATTTGTGAGTACAAACATCCATACCCTTTGCCTAGTGCTTTCTATTCCACAAATGCAAAGTGTTTTGCGTAGTGTATACCAAAGAGAAGAGAGGAGAGAAATTGGAGATTGATTCTATAATTGTATACTCATTTTGGTGGTCTCATCAAAGAAGAGGTGGTTTTGGGCTCCACATCTTGATGGTTTTCCTTCGTCTTGTGTTTGTGAAACATCATGGAATTTGTGCAAGTGTAAGTGTTTTAAGTGTCCTGTTTTTTTGTTGGTTGTTTGATTGATTCTTTGTGTGTGTAGGTATCCCTTGCCTCGAGTAAGCCCCTAAGACAATGCATGGGGTGGCTAGGTTTGAGTGTGTGGTTGTGTTGAATGGAACATGAAATTCTAAACTGTTGTAGTGTCAAATTCTTTTTAGCCTATGTTATGGTTTTGTTTTAGTTGAGGTGCTCATATCACTTATCTATTTTCTTAAAGCTTTGAGTATGCATTCTTGAAGGTTTTCATGGCATTGGCTAAGAAACGTGGTCTCTCTCTCTCTCTCTCTCTCTCTCTCTCTCTGTGTGTGTGTGTGTGTGTGTGTGTGTGTGTGTGTGTGTGTGCGCGTGCACGTGCTAAGAAACGTGGTCTGTGTGTGTGTGTGTGTGTGTGTGTGTGTGTGTGTGTGTGTGTGTGTGCGCGCGCGCTAAGAAACGTGGTCTCTCTCTCTCTCTCTCTCTCTCTCTCTGCCAATTTTCAACACATACCCACTCACACATAGAGTACATACACACACACACACACACACTTCCTGCTTCCAAGGAGTCAGTGCCGGATTGTGTGGCCATGCCCCTTCTGCTATTTATGGCTGGCAAGCATAGTTGCATGCTGAATTGATAAACAGTGGCAAGCATCCTATGCCGATGTTGTTGAGATCCATCCCTATTTCCTCCGTCTTCTTTGATCCCATGGACAGAGACGCCATATCCATGGATAACAAGCCACTGTTGTGTTTCAGGTAAGCAATAAACATGAGCATTGTGCTGAATAGAAATGTGAAATGTTGAATATTTTTTTTACTTTTCTGTGTTGTAGATTGTATTAAATTACTGTAGATGAGGCCACAAGTCAAGTAATCAATGCAACGAACTCTTTCAATGAGAGCCTTACCAAGTGAGAGCCTTGGCCTTACTCAACTATGATGTGTTGTGATGATTTGCATGGTTTACTCTAAATATACAAAATTATTAGTAACTCAAGGAAAATTTATATTCTTAATCTAGAATGTATGCTTCAACAAAGCGAACCATAAAATTTATAGAAAGGTTAGGTAATTGTACAAAAGGGTATATGTGTGAAGGAGGACTAAACCATTAACTTTGAAGCAAAGCTTCAACAGAAAAAGGAAAGGGAGGAGTTAAACCTTCATACCTTACAAAAGGGGGTTGGTTTTGTTGAAGGGTAAGTATACCAAAACTTCAAAGTAAAGCTTTTACAAAAAGGAAAAAGGGTGCATGCTATAGGTCGGCATTACAAAAGTCTAGATGTGTTTAATGGAGAATGAACCAAAACTTGGAAGTAAACTTCGGGAGGGATAAATAATCCTTGATTTCTTACAAAAGAGTAGGCTGTTTGAAGATTAATATATCAAAACTCTAAAAGCATGTAGGCTTGTTGTTAATGGGGGGGGGGGGGGGGGGGGGGGGGGGGTTGCTATCGCAATTTATTTATCCAAAATCATCGTGTCAATGCTTGATAGGATTGGTCAACATGCAATGGCCTTAAGTATAATCTCTGCGTAGAACTGCCCTCCCACAAAAAAGAACGTAATCTTCCTTCAAATGCTTGTTGTTGCATCTCCTAAGCTTTCCTTGAATGCCTCGCTACTTGTGCCTCGAGCCTTCTCTGTCTTGCTGTCTCCTCTCTACTACGTTTTCAGCCCGTTTTTTCTCTTTCTCCAAGCACCTTGTCTCCTTTGCCTTGGCAATCTCTTCCTTCTTAGCAGTCTTAGCTCTTATAGTTTCCATGTCTTGAGAGGAGGTAAGAATGAGGCTATTGGTATAGTCGACAAAGGCCTCTTGATGGACTTAACATACACAAACCTCTGTTGGTGGTATTCTCAAGAGGTCAATGACATGTGTACCCTCTGTTCCTTGTGCTGAAGTATAAAAATTGGGATTTTCATTCTCATTTCTAAATTGTTGCGTATTTGTTTCTTGCATTCTTGATGCACTTGCCACATCTTGCCCTGAAGAGAAAATGACATTCCTTGTGACTGTTAGATCTGCATCAATAACTTGTCCTATATTGGTGGATGTATACAAGATTTCATGAGATGCACCTTGAAAAGTGGATACATCTACTTCCTCTTCCAATAATTGGGTGAAAGACATTGCTTGTCCTACCTCTCCTTGCTCTGTCAAAGTGCCTTCATCAATTTGAGCAGCTAGGGTATTGAAGGCAAAAATTGCTTCATCTTCCATATTTTCATTCAATGGTGTGATGACCACTTCAGATGGGTTGTCATCATTGTTGGATTGTGCTACCTTCATTGATGTTGTTGGAATTAGGGTTGCAGAGAAACACACACAACTTGGAGAAGAAAAAGAAAGCTCAAGGCACACAATACAGAGTGTATTACTTAGTGTGCAATGGAAAGATAGACAGTCCTAGAGTGATGGGCGTATATACAATGCTCAAGGGAAAAAACCTCCTAAATAGAAAAAAAAATGCCCCGACAATCCTAGTGTGTTCACACACATCACTACCACATGTATATGGTAACAAATCCCCCCTGGAGTGATGCGGTGAATGAGAGCTGGCACATGAGTAAAGAGAAGTGCCATGCCCTCAGGACATAATCAATCCACAAAGGGGAGTAAGCCCAAAGCTTTGCGGAAAGCTTCAAGCTTCTCACGAGACAATGCCTTTGTGAAAAAATCTGCAAGGTTGTCCTGTGTTGGCACATAAGCCAAGCCGATCTCTCCTGTTGAGAGCCTCTCCCTGACATTGTAATGGAATTTGCCTATTCAATTTGAGAATAGCGGAATTTAATGAGAGTACTTTCAAGAAATGATTTTGTGAGCATAGCGGTAGACATAATTGAAGATAGCAACATAATCATAGCAATTAGTTAACTTGGCATAGACAATACTTTTGCAAGAGAGAGAGTTTAGAGAACATGACAACAATTGAGGACCGGATTTATGTGGAGCCGGTCCCCCCTCCAATAGGCATTTGTATTATGATTTCTCCCATAAAGAGAGACTTGTTACAATACATTCTTTGTGTTCCTTGTGACCTAGGTGATGCCATGAAGATGGAAGGCTTCATGCACCACAAACATAACATAAACTTGAAGAAAGCTTTAACTATCCCAAGCCTCAGTCCCAAGACCTCAAACACCTTCGAAGGTGGAGAGAGCTAGCAGGGAATGAGGGTAGGGAAGAGGAAGAAGAAACATTTCGTAGGAGAAAGAATTAGTTCCTCACTTATCATACTCTTGTTGCTAGCATACATAATAGCATAGTAATGAAGAAGAAGGAGATGGCAAGCTTAAGCATTGAAGCATGGCTCTTGGTTGGATTTGCACTCCATAGCCAAGAGTGGTGGTGTAGGCTCTCAACCTCTACTTGCTTGGAGAGGGAGCTCTTGCACTTTGCATAGCACACAATGAGAGTGATTGTGAGTGTGTGTGGGTGAGTATACCCCCTAGGCACCCCCCTAGCTTGCTTGGGTCGACCCCCCCTTGTAGCTCATGCCTGAAGCTCATTGGACCCTCCAGGCCTAGCCAATCACAAGCAAGAGCCATTACAAGCAACATGGGTAGCCTTGGGACAAGTGTCCCCCTTTCCCCTTTGAGAGAGAGGACTTGATAAATGAAAAATCAATTAGATAATTCAAGTAATTTATCATTGGACCCCTTTGAAGCTTAGCCAATAGGCTTCAAGCAACACATGAAGGTAACATGGGTAGGGGCCTGACATGTGTCCTTGCTGCCTCTTCAAGTTGGGGCTTCCCTTGTGTGTGTGAGTGGGTGTTCTCTCTCTAGCTCCTAGGAAAAGGGCTCGCCCCCCCTCTTGTAGGAATGATTTTGACTTTAGGTGATCAAGTACCTACTCATCAAGCATGACAAAGCACTTGAACTAGGGGGTGTTCCCACAAGCATCTCAGGCAAGCTTCTCAAGGCACCTCAAGTACTTTAATCATGCAGCAAGTCAAGCACCTCAAGCATGGAGCCAGTCAAGCACCTCAAGCATCTTAATCAAGCACCTCAAGCATGAAAAACACCTCAAGCATGACAAGCATCTCAAGCATGACAAGCACCTCGAGCTTGGGCCGGGTTCCCACCTCAAGCTCAGCCCTAGCTTACTTAAGGTCAAAGGACTTTTACACACATTTATTGGAGGTCTTCAATGAAGCTAACCCTAAGGTCTTATGCTCCATTGGTTAGCCTTGCTCTTTGATAGACCATCTCCCTTTTGGGCCCCTTTACCATTGGCCCCGTGTTGAGATAGATCTATAAGCACATACCTATATCTTAACACTTGTTCCCGTTTATTCTCCCACATTAAGTGATCAATTTAATATGAGAAAATCATTTGGGTTAGTTAGATATTAGATTTTATGACATTACCTCTCTCTTGAAATCATAGTCGTCCTCGACTATGAGGTAGAATAGATAAAGTCTTAGTCATTAGTCAATCGTACTTAGCGGGTAAAGGATCCCTTTTTACCCTAAAACATCTTTCCAAGATGGATGACTAATCCATTTGGTGCTTGGGAGACATAGCTGCGCAAGCATGTCTGCTCTTTTAGTCCATTTCATTCTCCCATAGTAGAGTGACAAATTCTACTTGGTGTTTGAGAGACGTCATCATCATAAACATGATTCTAAGCATGCATACCAATTAAATTTGTGCACAATTAAAAAGAGGACTAGTCATATAAGACAAAAACATGAGTTATTTAAAAGAAATTTGTACATTTGCTTACTCTAATGTAGCATTGTAAGCATTGACAAGGTTCATACTATCCTTAAGTTGTACTCCTTGCATCCATTTAGCATCTTCAAAAGGATAATTTTTGAACTTAATAAGATACCGTCTGATAATCTTACCATGTCGTAGTACTTTGTCTTCATGCCGAAGGATAGCTTCGGGTTGTAGCACCTCTTCTTGGTCTTCAACTTCGGGAGGGTCTTCAATAATTGGTTCAATTGGTGGCTCTCCTTTGTAGGGCTTAAGTAAGCTTACATGAAAGGCATTGTGTATAAGCCAATGGTTGGGCAACTTGAGTTGATAAGCCGTCTCATTGATAGGCTTCAAGATTTGGAAAGGACCATAGTATCTTTTTGCTAGTTTAGCATAATACTTTTGATGGCCCCTAGGATTTTTGCCCGTCGTTTGCCTTAATCGAGCCTTAGGAAACTTGAGTAAGACCCAATCATTTTCTTTGAACATTAAGGCTCTTCTGTGCTTATCAGTAGCAGCTTTTTGCCTTTGTTGAGAGATGGCTATAGCCTCCCTAATCTTTTGAAAAGATTCTTGTGTAGGTCACGGCTATACTCATCGGCGGCGAAGATCTTCCCATGTACTTTCAGTAGCAAGGGACTTTTAGGTCTTCCTTCTATGATCTCGAAAGGTGCTTTGCCCGTAGAAGTATGTACAGTATTATTGTAGGCATACTCTACTAGCGGTAAATACTTTTCCCATTGTGAGCATTGATCTACTTCGGTAACATAAGTCTTGAGTAGATCGAGTATCGTAAGATTGGCTATCTCACTTTGGCCATCCGTTTGTGGGTGATAGGCCGAAGAGAAATTCAATCTTGTTCCTAGATTTTCAAAGAGACCTTTCTAGAAATGACTGGTCATTCTAGGATCTCTATCTGACACGATGGATGTGGGTAATCCATGGTGTTTGAAAATCTGAGATATGAAGAGAGTTGCCATTTGATGTGCCTTAATAGTCTTTTTGACAGGAATAAAATGTGCTTGCTTGCTAAACCTATCGACTATTGTCCATATTCCTGTATTCCCATGGATAGACTTGGGTAATCCAAAGATGAAATCCATGGATATACTCTCCCATGGTGAATTTGGAATAGGCAATGGCTGGAGTAATCCAGGTTGCTTCCCTCTATCATACTTGGTCATTTTGGCATACTACACATTTTGAAACATACATACTCTCTGTATGTCCACTTTCTTGGTAGGCCAATACATAAAAGATCTTTTGTGGACTTTGCATGCCAAATTAAGACAACTAACGGCCATGAAGATCTTCTATATCTTCAAAATTAAGGATAAGGGATCAGCAGACCTACCTACCTACCTGTTTAGGAATTTTTATAACAACAACTTTGTTATGATGACTCCTGAGGAGGTATAATAAACCAAATACCAAGGTTATTCCATAAGGGATTGGATATTGGGCCAAGGACCAGAAACCATTCCAAGAGACAAACACCGTGAGAGATCTTCTGAGAGTAATGTTAAGAAACCAGAAACCACTTCATCACGAAGAAAAATCGAGTGACACTAGGGCCAATCTAGGACTACATGAGTCACTATTTCCAATATACTGGTTTGAAGGACTCGGAATAGGACCAACTTCCAGGAGACCGGGAGTTGAACCAAATAGACGCTGCTAAACAAAGAACTTCATGCTATTCTCTATAGCAAGAAGCATACAACCCTAGAAGCGTGTGTGCCAGATGCGATTGACTTAGGAGACAATTGTGATATTTTCAATGAAGAAGATGTCCCTAAGGATAACCAAAGTGATAAAAAAACATCCATGAAACTAGCACAAGTGGGAACGGCTGCTGCAGCACCGCTTTCAGCCATAGAAGATATGCTCAAAAGGATGAATGACATGATGAACAACATGTAGAAAGCACCTATGAGGGGACCAGGACAAGGGATACCTCAACAGGGACAACCAATTAGGCCACGGAAATGGTGTGCAATCAAGGATAAATGGACCAACCATGAGACCAACGAGTGCTACTTCCGTCCAAAGTATGATGGGAATGTTCAGTACATGCCCATGAGGCCACAAGGACAACCCATGTACAGATATCAGCCTAATATGGCCCAAGGTCAAAGACCACCAATGGGTATGGAAAGTCCTCAACCTATGGTGTTGGGTCAACAACCTCCATATCCATGACATAATGTAGTGCCTGTAAAGTACATGCATTCTGAAGGAGTCATAGATGAACAAGCACTAGTGCATGTTACACCTTATGCTGAGCCTAGTCCATCTACAGTAATGGTAGAGGGAGATTGGTATAATTCACATCCACCACCAATGGAGGAATCTGTGACTTATGATCTGCCAGAGCTCGCACCAATGTATTATGTAGCTAATCAAGGTGTTATACCTCCTATGGTAAGACCCATGATTAAGCCAAGAACGGAAAAATGTCACAATTGTGGTGCAAATGATCATTGGAAAAATGAATGCCCAGAGCCTGCCAAAAAACTCAAGCCGTTTGAAGCTTATTTCAAACAATGTTGCAAAAAGGGAGGAAATTTTTCGGAAGATTGTGCTAAGAATCCTTTAAACAAGGTAAAACAGTAGTAAACGTAGTCCAAGTGATACCTAGTAGCTTGTCTAGGAGTGAACCTATTGTTCCAATCAAGGTAATCACTGGAGCTCAGGCTAAGAAAAAGAAACACAACTCCTCTGATGATTCGGAGACTACAAAATCTACCTCTCGAAAGACCAAAAGAAGCAGAAGCAAAAGGTATGAATTGAGAAGACAAACAACGAGCTGAAATCGAGGAGAAAGCAAAACAACTATTCCAGGAAAAGGTAAAAGAATCTGGAAGCGAAATTTAAAAAACAACCACAAAATCTGGAGGATCAATTTTGGTTGATAAGATTTTTGAGCCTATTAATGTAGCTTTGGAAGCTTACCAAGCAAGACTAAAAGCAAGCCAAACCATGGAAACCAAATGGAAGAACTATCCTTCTCCAGACAGTGAAAGCAGCTAAGCTTGAAGCTTATCAAAATTTGGTAATCACGTAAGAAATGCTAGAAAAACAAAAACCCAAGCTTGAAAGTATCGCAAAACCTGAGGAGCTTGTGGTAAGAGACACTAAAGAAAAATCCGATGTGGTGGTGTAGAACCCCACCTTGAAACAAAAGAACCAGAACTTATAGTACCGGACAACGAAGTTGCCTTAGACGGAATTCCATTCGTAGAGGAAGACTGGCCAGGACACTTATGGGAAAAAGTTAGAGGGATCAATGATGGGAGTCTCACTCTAAAGTCAGCTCCTATAGAGGAATTTTGGTTAGACAACCTACCACCTGGTATGGACATGGATGTACAATCCTTGTATGGGGATTGTGGATCTGAAGCTTCAGGAATGTCAAAACCATTGACCTTGAAAACATTACCCTCTTACTTGGGAGATAACAAAGATGAATCCATAGTGTGTAAGACCACTCAAGTAAAAAGAGTGGAACAGAACCTAGAAGTAGACAACATTCATTCAATCATGTCTACACCCATCAAATGCACTCTTAACTTGGGAGAACTGTTAAAAATCAGACCATATTTATGGAATGATCTACAGAAAACCCTAGAGAAGGTGGGGATAATGGGGCTGATCTCAAAAAAATTGAAAAAATTGAAACATGAAATGGACAACAAAGAGATTCGATTTGTTCCAATGAACAAAGTCGGAGAATATTACAAAGGGGAAGAAGGAAACACCGCCCTTCTAGTGAAATATAATGACATTGAAACCATGGCAATACTGGATAGTGGAGCAGGCATAGCCATAGCCATAGCCACGAAAGAAGTATGGGAATCCTGGGGACAACCAGCCATTAAACAAACTCGAATGAAATTGCAATTGGTTGATGGACATATTGAAAGACCCTTAGGGCTACTTGAAAAAATGATAGTCAATTCCTGTGGGATTAAATATCAATACACTTTTGCCATAGTGGACTTTGGGAAGAAACTCAATTACGAAATCATATTGGGAAGACCTTTCATGCGACATGTACAGCTTATCCAAGATCAGGGAAACAACTATCTGTACTTGAAGCAAGTGGGATCTATAACAAGGGTTAATTTAAAAGATCACACTTATAGAGATGTCTTGAAAACGCCCATACAAGAGTTTGATTTAGCCTCTTCGGCTGAAACTAATCTTCCTTCTAGGTTAAACAAAGACACTCCTATTTGGATGTATGGAGCTTCAAAAAACGGGAGCTTAAAACGAGAAGAATGCACTTTAGAAAGGGACTGCACAACAAATCCTATGTACCTGAACCCTTTCCGGAACATTTGTTTGAGCCATTTGAATGGACTCAAATTTTAATGACAATGGATGTATGTGTGAATATGTCTATGCCTACTCAATTTTGCAATGATGATGGCTACAACATAATTCCCATCCAAATGATTTCAACCCTTAATGTTGAAGATGAAATTGACTAATCTAAGGACTGGATGAAAGCTCAACAAGTCTTTTCAGACTTCTACTATGATGCAACAGATGAGTTAGATGAACACTCAGCTGCCTCAGAAGATTCGGGGTCGGCAAAAGAATATGTGAGAGCTAAGCTACTCTTGAAAGGAGGGGAGGAAAAGTTTTTTGACTTTCCTAACCAAAAATCAAGAAGACAAAAATGGTATAGAAAAAAAAGAGTCACCAGAGACATGAAAACACGACCTATGCCATCAGTCTCCAGTAGAACACAATTCCTGATGCAGATAGATGCAACTGATTGTGTCAAGGACAAAATCACTGACAGATATCCTTCAAATGAAAATCCAAAAATGTCAAAAACATCGAGAAACACAAGTCAAGATACTCAAGCAAAGCCAAACAGACATGACAAGGAGCCAATCATGACACGAGTTTAGAGGAAAAAGAAATATCCAGAGTTTAAAAAAGCTCTAAAGGAGATTATACGATCGAAATGGAAACCACGGAAGAGAATGGTAAGGATGTAATGAGCGTTCCATCCCATTACAAAAAATATACTCTCCAAGACAGAAAAATCATAGTCGAACAACCTGTTAGGGAATTACGGAAACAAGGCAAGTCCTACGAAGGGCCCGAGAAGGCGAAAAAGATAGACTTGGCTGAACTAGGGGAAGAACCTAGGCCTGCCTACATTGCAAACGACCTAACAGATGAAGAAGAAGAGCTTTTGCTAAGCTTGCTAAAAGAATACCGAGATATCTTTGCTTGGTCTTACAAGGATCTCAAGGGTGTTGATCCAAAAATCTGTCAACATACCATACCCATGAGAGATGATGCGGGACCAAGTAGACAAAGGCCATACACATATAATGAAACATTTTCCACAAAGATCAAAGAAGAGATTGAAAAACTAAAGGAAGCCGAATTCATTTACAAAATTGAACACACAGATTGGGTGTCTCCAATTGTGGTAGTACCCAAGAAGAATGGAAAATTACGAGTGTGTGTCAATCTCAAAAAATTGAATGCAGCTACCATTAGAGACAACTTTCCTCTTCCAATCACTGAGAATGTTTTAGAATGAATTGCAGGGAAAGAAGCTTACAATTTCTGAAAAGGCTTTTTGGGATACAATCAACTTTTTATTGACCCACAAGATCAGCATAAAACTGCTTCTGCAACAGAATGGGGTATTTTTTCTTGTCGGGTTATGCCCTTTGGGTTAACTAATGCTCCAGCCACCTTTCAAATATTGATGAGCTATGCTTTCAAAGAATATCTTAGGAAATTCTTGGAAGTATATATGGATGATCCATGAGTACATTCATCAATCCGAGCTGATCATTTTGAACACCTCAAAAAGGTATTCGAAAAATGTAGACTTTATAGGATTTGATTAAATCCTGAAAGTGTACATTCATGGGTAGACAAGGAAAAATTCTTAGACATATAGTGTCTAAAAATGGCATAGCTACTGATATTGAAAAAGTTCATGTCATTGCTGATTTGCCTAGACCAACAACAGTCAAGGGGGTTCAAGCCTTCATGGGGCATTGTGGATATTACAGATGGTTCATTTACATGTACGCTATAATTGCAAAACCCATGTATAGCTTGATTACACACTTTGAGTGGACCAAGGCATGTGAGGAATCCTTCATGAAGCTTAAACAAGCTCTCACCTCAGCTCCAATATTGAAAGCACCAAATTGGAATAAGATATTCCACATACATGTAGATGCTTCCAATTTTACCATAGGTTGTATACTAGCTCAACCAGGAGACAAAAAAATTGATTTTCCTATTTCTTATGCTAGCCAAGAGTTGAACATGGTAGAAAAGAACTAGACCACCGAAAGGAAAGGATTAGGAGTGATCTATGCCATAAAAAAGTATAGGCATTACCTACTCACAAACAAATTTGTGTTCTTTGTAGACCACCAAGCTTTATTGTACTTGGTCAACAAGCCATGCAGCACAGGAATCGTTCTTCTGGAATTTGATTTCACTGTGGTTGTAAAAAAAAGGCACTACTCATCAAAGAGCAGATTATTTGTCAAGGATTGTTTCAGGAGAATCACCTAAAGGGGTAGACGATGATCTACGAGATGCCTATTTGTTCTCGATGGAAATGATACCTCGATGGTTGGAAAACATGGTATCATTTACGACAATAGCTCAAGTGGATTCACAAATACCACTTCCTATTACAATCGGATTAATCGAGAAATCGGCTATGTATCAATTACTAGCTGGTAGGCTATACAAAAGAAATCGAGATGGAATATTGCTCTTATACATTAATCCTGAAGAGAAAAACTAGTACCTAAGTCAAGCACATGTTACCATAGTAGGACTTCACTTTGCAGGAGATCAAACTATGAGACGAATTATGAGACTTGGAGTATTTTGGCCGACTACGAGGAGTGATGTTCGCTCTTTTGTAAAGGAGTGCCCTCAATGTCAAAAACAAAAACCCATACCTCACGTAACATGTTTCAAATGCCAAATGTTCCAAGGTGAAGTAACTAGCTAGTTACTTACTTATCAAGTCAAACATTTCTTGAGGGTATGAGTAAACACCGTCAAAGAGCAATTGAAACTGAAGCAAGAGACTATGCTTTTATTGGAAATTGAAGCAAGAGACTATGCTCTTATTGGAAACCAATCATATCGGAGAGATAAGGATCAACATCTGTGTCTTTGTGCAAATGAAGACGAATATATTCCAATTATAGAACAAGCACATGCCGGATTAGCTGGAGGCCATTTTTCAAGTGAAACCATTGCAAGAGAAATCTTGATAGCAGGCATATGGTGGCCAAAACTTTTTGCAGATGCCAAGGAATATGTCAAAAGGTGTGATGCTTGTCAACGAGCAAAAATGCCAACACAAGTAGATAGCATGCCCTTAAGACCAATGATGGGGGCAAGAGCTTTCGCAAAATGGGGTATAGATTTTGTTGGGCCAATACAACCACCTGCTTATAGAACCCAAGCTCAGTATATCATTGTAGGTACGAACTATTTGACCAAGTGGGCCGAGGCTAAAGCAACTCAAAAGAATGATGCCAGAACCACTACAGCTTTCTTATATGAGTATGTATTCATGAGATATGGACTGCCAATAGAAATTTTTAGTGATCGTGGAACTCATTTCCTCAATGAGTTAATTGAGTATTTGCTTCATGAGTTTATGGTCAACCTTAACAAATCAGCTCCCTATCACCCACAAGAAAACAGAAAAGCTGAGCATACGAATAAGATTCTTAGCTTGGTATTGACTAAAGTCGTTAGTTTAGGAAGGATAGACTGGGAAATGAATCTCCATTCAGCTCTATGGGCTTATCGAGTTTCATTTAAAATAGCTTTAAATGCTATACCTTTAACCTTGTTTATGGTCTTGATGCCATACTGCCAATAGAATTTCTATTGCCGACACTAAGGGTAGTAAAGAATCTTGAGTGGACTGGACATGAATTGTCAAAAAGACTAGAAGATTTAGAGAAGCTAGATGAGTAAAGGCTAACTGCCGTAGCTCATATCTATGCACAAAAAGCGGAACAAAAACAAGTTTTTGATTCCCATCTAATAACAAAAATCTTCAAGAAAGGGGACTTAGTTTTAATCTATTCCCTAAAGCAACACATTCCCAAGTTTAAGAAAAAGAGAAAGGTACCGTTTATCATTAAAGATGTATCTCCAAGTGGAGAAGTAAGGTTGTCCACCCTAGATGGTGAACCAATGGCTAATTGGATTAGTGGATGTCATTTAAAGAAATACAATTTGCCGCTAACCAATGAATTGCTAGAAAGAATACATGCAGCCAAGCAAAGGAGGATTAAACGATAGCAAGTTATTGATGAAGCCCAAGAAGAAGCTCGACTTTGGGTACTCAAACGGAAAGCTACTCTAAGGAATCAACAGATATCGATTCCCATCAACACTCTGGAAATAGATGACCGACAATGGGAATTGCCTAAAGATGCAGTTTCAACAGTTGATGAAAAATCCAGTAGACTTTTAAAGAATGACATGGCGCCCTTTGGGGTTTTCACCATGTATTCTTCAGTCGTGGGTCCCTTTTTTGGAGCAGGCAATCTAGGGAAATTCAGCCAAGTTGGCTGCTTCTTTAGTAGTGCCTCATGTGCTATCCATGTCCTTACCTTTGGTACAGGACAGAAGGTAGGATCCTTTTGCAGGGCCGTAGGTGCTTTTGTGAACAGAATCAAGTACCTTGGATTCTTGTTGAGCCAGATCAACCTCCACTTCGGGTGGTCTTTATCTGCGCCCTCGACTTGCATGTCTGTGTAAAGTCTTTCTTTTACTTGTAGCAACTCAACTTTAATCAGAGGGTAGGGCAGGGATTGTTGGTGCCATTTTGCATTTATTTGATTGGGAGTGAGTTGTGTGACATTGACGGAATGAAGTACTCTCAGCTTCCATCATCCATTGATGCCTTCCACTGCTCATCTACCTTGTGTGTAATTCTTTCCTTCAATGCATCTTCTTCAGCCTTTGAAAGTTGGACCATGGGCATTGTGTCTTCTTCTGTAATGGATACCTGAAATTCTTCCTCCTGTGTCTCCATGTCAGTAAATGATACTGAGGGGATTTCTATCTGAGGTTGCTCCGAAGTGCCTGCCTCTTCTTGTGTTTCTATCCTTCCCTCTCTCAGTACCTGGTTGACTCGTTTGAGTTCAGCTATCTCCTTCAGCAGCTCGTCTTCTCTTTAGACCCGCATCAAGGCCAGGTCTCTGCGCTAAGACTGCTCTAATTTCAGCTCCAGCTCGAGGTCTTTATTTTTCTTTTCTAATGCTTTGTAGACCTGGTCTGTTCCTTTGATCGAGGTGACGGCTGGATTTTCTCGTATTTGCCACAAGAATATTGCCTGATCATTGATCCTTTGTTATGAGTATTGTAGGGAAGCATTTGCCACACCTAATTGTACCTGGATCTTTTGAGCTGATAGGGTTGTAGTTAGAAGTTCATTTGTAACTTACGTCAGCTGATCATCCTTGGCTTTGTATGCATCTGACAGTTTGGTAAGCAGCTCACCCAGTTCTTCCATTTCTTTTTGTCGCTTATCTCTTGCGAGGTGATGATGTTCAGCTTTCGCTCTCAATTCCTGCACTTGCCTCTGTAGATCGGTGATGAAATTAAGTTTGTCGTCTAACTCCCCTTGGAGTGTGTCGATCACCATTTCGAACTCTTTAGCGCGTGTGTTGCGGCCAAGTACTGTTGAGCAAAGTCTTTCTGTCATCTCCTGCATCTGCTTAGCATATTCGTTCACTTGCAGGATGACTTCATCATTCGATTTCCAATCTTTGCTTTGTGTTATTTGGCTTGATATATCTGCAGATTCTTTTACCTGTGGATGCTTCATGGCTGTTGGTTGTTGTTCTTGTCCTTGTGGCTGCTGATCTTTTTTTGTGGAGGTAGAGGGTTGTATCTCAGCCTTATCTTGCTGTGTTGAGGTGGAGGGTATTTCCTCAGCCTCCTGCTCCTTTGGCTACTCAAATGTGTGTGGTGTCCTCTATTGGTGCAGGACTGGATGTCTTTTCTGTCTTTGGCTCTTTCTCTATTTGCTTCTCTTGATTAGAGACAACTGCTGGTTGTGCTGTTTCCACTTTTTATTGCTGTTTGGATTCTTGTGTAGCTTCAGCTGTTTTTCCTGTTCAGGCTCTCCTTCTTTTTTTGGCTCATTTGTTGTGGTTCTAACTGTCGGTGATGGTGGTGGGCTCGGCATCAGGTGATCTTGGTGTTCAGAAGATGAGAAGAGATGCGGGGAGACACATCACCTTGGATATGCGGGGAGATGCTCGGCATCAGGTGGTCTTGGTGTTCAGACACAGGAGAAGAGATGCGGGGAGACACATCACCGTGGGCATGTTGTGCTTCTCCTTGTGCAATGGCTTCCTCTGATTGCTCTTGATGTTCTACCGCCTCTTTCGCTTTCTCGCCGCTTCTCGGCTTCTTTTAGCTTTAGAGCTTCTTCTTCTTGATACGTATTTTCCAAGGATTCCGTTGGATCTTCAAATTGCTTCCTGGTATGATGCTTTGTTCTAGGCCCTTTAAGCTCAATAGGCACCCACTTTCCGGGTCCTGTCCTTCTACTTGGTGGCTACGTTGGTATGAGTGTTTCTCCCTTTCAAACTAGGCTTGCTTTTGCACAGGCTCTTCCTAGTGTGTTGCCACGGATTTTCTCTTCATTTCTTCTATGTGCACTCTTCTTCTTCATTATCCGAGCTCTCACTGTTGTGCCGTTCCGGCGAGCTTTCAGCAGATTCTTCATCATATTTGTAGAATCTCTTGGCCGATCTTGTAGCTCGAGGAGATGGTTGTGTTGGCACTATCCAAGTGTTCTGATCTGGGGCAGGTGGTAGGTTATCAGCCATGCTGATGGCATGGTATGCAATTCTTCTCAACACCTCTGGTGCACCCAGGTATGTGATCTTTCCTTCTTTCTTTACTCCTTTCAAAGTGGTCAAGACATATTGAGCATGGTCAACCGTTGGCTGGTTGTTGACTTGAGGACTTGTGTGAAGGTGGTGGCAACCGCATGGTTTCGCGTTGTATACCTTGGCGGCCTCTTAGCAAGGAAATGGAAGTGTTGAAGGTATAACCTGGCTAGCTCTTCAACGTGCTAGTGAATAAGGTCCACAAAGGTGGCCACGGCGGTTTCTTTTGTAAAAGTTCCGGCCGTCTTCCTACCCCTTGCCATCATTGTCATTCCTTCGATGGGAAATCTGAGTGCTTCTGCAACTATTTCCTTGGTGATCACTACCTCAACTTTGTTACCTTGAGGGTCAAAAATCTGCACCGTTCCATCTTCCTTGATCATGGACAAAAGCTCGTAAGCTTTTTCGAAGTCCACTCCGCACGGCTCTTGTTCATAAAAATCTCTGAGTCCTAGTCATCGATTGGCATCTTTGGTTTCAAGCTTGGCGGAGACATCATACACTTCTTTTGGTAGAAGTTGCAACTCTACTTGATGTTCCTCCTCGTTCGTGAATCTGCGCGGTGAACACTGTGGTGTGATGCTCTTCAAGCTGTTCTTTTGAGAGATAGGTTGCTTTGGCAGTTTTGATTGAATCGGGGTCCAGTTGGTATGCTGGTAGTTCTTGCAACTTTTCTTTCTGGTTGAGCTTCTTCTTGGCTCTCTCTGTTGCTTGCATGGCTCTTGTTCAGTGAATAGAGTGTCAAAGTTAGGAGATTTGACAGATTTTTCTTCGAAATGTCCTTTAGTCTAAAATGCTGACTATTTTGGTCCAATTTGCTTCAAATCAATTTTTGAACAAGCATAGATGCATAAAAACATGCAAGGAACAAAATTGTAAAGTTCAAACAAAAATTTGCAACCAAAGTAAATAATCGCGATTATTTATAGCTGAGTAATTTCTCCAACTTTTTGCAAACTTGGCATTACATGCTTGAAGCATATACCAAATACATACTTTAAGTGAAATTTGGGCTCATTTGGATGCATAGGATGAAAATGGTACTAGATTTTGGCTTTAGGTCTTTGAAACAGTAGATATAGATGAAATTTTGGATTTTAAGCTCCAAATTGGTTCAAACTTGACTAGTGGGCTTAACACATCATGTACTTTCGATGTATAATGGCAAAATATCAAAATTCCCCCATTTTGGCTAGAAACTAAATAATTGCGAATATTAACTTTTCTACCCAAAATCAATATTTTTTTGTACAAATTGGTTCTGAGCATTGTATAGACTGTGTGTATGTGATATGAGGTGATTTGGATAAAAAAAAGTGGTCCATAACTCAAAATTTGGCTTGCAAAGACTTCTTTCCGTTTTTTGGCAATTTTCAAGTTATAGGTGCTCATTTTGGCTCATACTTGATTTTTGGTATGTATTAGGTGTGTACACATGATAGGTGAGGTGATGATGCAATTTCCAAGCAAAAATAGTGCAAAAGTAAATAATCGTGATTATTTACAGCCGTCATAATTTTCTTGCAAAACTTAAAAATTTTGACCTAAACACATCCTGTCCACCTAAAACAAGTCCTAAATTGAATTTGGTCAAGTTTGGTCTTGTCGACATCACTTTGTGTTTTGTCGACTCTGAATTCTCTGATTTCTGTGACTACACTGCCTATTGAGTTGGTTTGTTACTTGTGAGGCTTTGGACTTGTCCGCAACATAGTCGTGAAGTAACTCATCCAATTTTGGCTCATTTGGAGTCAGTTTGACCTCGTATGTCGATTTTGACGGTTGTAGCCTTCAAGCCATTTTTTGCTTTTTGAGGGCTTTGCTTGATTGATTTCACGAAACCAATCATCGTAGGCAAGTTGTCTATGGAGTCAAAACCAAATTCTGGCATCTGCCAAAAACCTAGCTTTTCTATTGGGGACCCCTCGACCCCTGCCAAATAGTCAAATGATGATATAGAAAGGTTCTATTATGTTAGGGTATGCTACAGTTCAAATCCCATCTGGTTTGGTCGAGCTGACAAGCCGCTATGATCAGTTTTTGCTCGTAGGTCTTGGTGCACTGCTCGGATTCTAGGGTTTTCTCTAGTGGTTTAGACTAGCTTCCGACCGTTCAAAATGAATCATTGATGAGTAAAGAACTTACCCCTCATGTCTTGTGTGAGACGGCGCTGAAAATTGGTAATTGTGGACTCCGGAAAAGACGAGAGAAAGAGGTCGAAAAGCTCTCTCTACAAAGGCCACAAGTGGAAATGAGGTGGTTTTAGCCTACATGGGATATCTATACCCGGACTTCCCTAACCAATTTTTTCCAGATTCCCCCATTAGTCCTACTATGCCATGAAATCTATGTTAGACTCAGAAATTTCTCCGATCGGATTCCTGTAGCTCATTCTGCAAGAATTTGGCAAAAGTAAGTCTGGCCGCCTAATTTAGGCTTCCCGCTTCCATCTTCTGATTTCATTGAAAATTTTTGTGCTTGTCTGCCTTGTCTTTTTGATCAGCATCGTGTCTTCAATTTTTCAATCTGAGCTCCCTTGCTATTTATTATTAATTTTGACATTTTTATTGAAAAAATCAAAGAAAATAACAAAATGCGCTAAAAAAGCAAAGTAAAAATGCAATAATTAGGAAATCCATTGAAAAACATAGCTTTATTGTTTTTTGTTGAATTTTTCCATTTTTAAGTCTCATTATCAAGAAAAATGATGAAAAATAATAAAAAAAGGAATATTTTTTAATGATTTTCTGATAGTATATACACTATTTACACTCATCGGGAAGATATTATCATTGAATTTTTCCTCGATGATAAATTATAAAGTGCATTATTAGGTAATTTTGCAAAAAATCACACGTTACGTCGAACTTTTTCCTCCCTCTTTAAACATTGCCCTTAATTACTTAATGCCCTTCCACCTCCTAGATGGCGTACTTCGGGACGACTGTGTGCATGGGTTGAACAATCGTGTCTATGCATAGCCATGGTTGGCTCTACCATGCTTTGAGATCAATGCAACTCAAATCAATATGTTGTGCAAGAGCTGGGTCTTGAGTAATTAACTCAAGGGTTTCTGATGTCGAGGCTTTCTGATGCTGTCTTCCAAAGACCAAATCTTGTAGCTTGTGTGCTCTCTGTTTGATTGTACCATCAGGATGCTTCAGCACCCTGATTGCCTGAGCTGTTGACAACACTTTTGACTGTTGTCGAGCTTTTTCTTGCCATTGGTAGGTTGGTGTGTTTGGTGTGGAATGTGTGGTGGAGTCTTCTGAGACTTAGCTCTCCATTGCTTGATTGGTTTCCCCGTTTGCGGAGAAGATAAGTGCTTCTTTTTCTTCCAAACCATTTTTGTTAATCCTTGACACTAGAAAGGAAAGTGTCCATATCATCTTCGTCATGCATAATCTTTGACTCGCTCTTTACGCAACAAAGCAATTTTAGCCTCATTACGACTTGCATAAAGACCGGCCAAAATATACCAAGCCTGTTTTGCAGATTTTGCTAAACGGATGTGAGGAACAATGGTGCGCTTCACAGACAACACAATCAATGCATGAGCCTACGCATCCTTTACATCCCAACGAGCTTGTTCTGCCATAGGCAAAACAACTCTAATAGATGCAATCCTTGCAGCAGCAAGACATGCAACATCCTTAACATCGCCTACATCCTCATAACTAGGACGTACATCAATGCCTTGCACAATATTCCAGACGCCCTTTGACACAAGAACGTGTTGCATCATATAAGTCCACATAGGATAATTGTCCCCATCCAACGTGTCCTTGGCAGCAAACATCTTGAACACATCTATGTTGTTGTCGTCAGCCATGGTAAATGCTAGACCTCAAAATATTTGTCGACCTGCGAACGCTTGCCAAAGCTCACTGAAATCGGAGAAAGTGAGGAGGCGTGTACTGGAGCTGGTGGCGATTGAGCCCGGGAGGACGCAACCTGCTCTGATACCAATTGTTGGAATTAGGGTTGCAGAGAAACACACACAACTTGGAGAAGACGAAGAAAGCTCAAGGCACACAATACAGAGTGTATTACTTAGTGTGAAATGGAAAGATAGATAGCCCTAGAGTGATGGGCGTATATACAATGCTCGAGGAAAAAAACCTCCTAAAGAGGGAAAAAATGCCCCGGCGGTCCTAGTGTGTTTACACACATCACTACCACATGTATATGGTAACAGATGTAGCATCTAGCTCTTGAACCATGTTGATGTGTTTACATGGCATGCCTTCCAATTGAATTGGTTAAAATATAGTGGCCATATGCCGATTGCACGAAAGCCAGCTTTGATATTTGATTCGGTGAAGGAAGATTGTATAGCCTTAGCCACTATAGTTGCAAGTTCAGATTTTGTAGCTTGTCTTGAAGAGGACTTTTGTTGTCATATTTCCCTTTCCTTTTGAAAGTGCACCTTCAATTACTTGAAGACACTTACATCTTGCGATTGAAGCTTATGTGATGTATGGGCTGGTAATGTGATGATGTTTATTCCAACCGCTTGAGCCTTTGCTACTACATCGAATGAAACATGACTTCCATGGCCGCCGAGAATGAGAAGATGCCTCTACTTGACTTTCCCACCATTGGAGTTATAGCATTGTCAAAATGATCCAGCAATGCCTGAAAAAGTTCCCCTAGCATCCCAAGATTTTTTTTTTTTGCATAGCCATGGCTGCCCCCACTTCACAATTCTTAATGTAGTCGCTCTTTATGCGGCTACCCTTGAAAATGTAGTATGAAGGAATGGCTTGACTAGCAGCATTTACACAACACAAAACTGTCAACCATTCATGCGAAGACTGCTTTTGCCCCTTTTTTGGCAAGTACTTTCATGCCTTTATCCCTTGAACCTTGAAAACCTGTCTCATCTGCATTCCCTATGTTCTCAAGTGGGTATTTGTGCTCAAAGTACAACTTTTGGAGGTTATCATGAAGTGACTTGACAACTTTTGGTCTACATCTCGTTGCCCTTGACTGGTCTAACCCTTCAAATACTCTAAATACTACATTGGGATGTCGCTTGCAAAATCCTTCCCACCAACTTTTGCCCGGTATCCCATTCAAGAACAAGGTATGCCTTGTTTGACAAATTTTTGCAACTTTTAGACATACATCTAGAAGAGAGAGACCATGACCAGATTCACTTTTTAAAAATATCCATTGCACTACTGCCTCCTCTTCCTCTTGTGTAAGTTGGATTAGTGGGCCCTTCTTCTTCTTCTGAGTTCTGCCTTCCTCCCAATTAGTTATAGCAAATCTGCTTATCCCAAATCGCATGGCACATTTTTGCAAAGAGAGTCCTTCCTATGTGCCTTTAATGCTTTTGCCATATCTTTCTTTGTCCATGTCAATACAGTGCGCCTTTTGGGTTTTTGAGGAGATTTTGATGGGTCTTCTTTCTCCTCATGTGGTGAGTGGCATGGGCTCTCTAATGCATCTGTTTGTGATGCCAATGTGCCTGAAGAGAATCTGGGTTTTGTGGATACTCTTGAAGGGAGGTTCGGCTTTGCTTGCTTGAGTAAAGGTGGTTGGATGTTTGAAACTGGATTTTGCTTGCTGCTTATCTTTCTAGTTTTAGAAGAGAGGGTATGATTTTGGCTATTTGGATAGTCCTTGGCTGAAGATAGAGGTATGTTAAGGTGTCTCCTTGATGGTGGGCCTTGTCCCTTTGTTGCACTGTGACTAGTTGTGTTGTTCTCTATCAAAGGTGTGAATCACACTCTTTTCTTGCATGAGGTTGATGGCAATGCAGAGTTGCATGTTTTGTTTGAATTGTGACCCTCTATGTTGATGGCTTGTTTGATTGGCCTTTGTCCTTTAGGGTGTAGTTGGAACTTGCTCCTTCCTCTTTGCCATTCTTGCAAGTCCTTTTGCTGATGAAAAGCACACCAATATGTCCCAACAATAATTTTATCGTTTGTTTTAATAGGAATCTGCACAGATACTCCCAACCCTATGAGGAGAAAAGGGCAGGAGATGGCATGTGTAGGAGTAAGGGAGAGAGAGAAGAAGAAAAAGAAGAATGCGTCTCTATTTGGAAAGTGGGACAGAGCAGCATGGGCGAACGCGCCAGACAAGCAGGCCAGTGGAGGAGTAGGTGGGGCACGCTGTCTACGCATTGGAGGATGAGCCAGACGCAGGCCAACGGAGGAGCAGGTAGAGGCAAAGACAGGGAGCTCTCTCTCTCTCTCTCTCTCTCTCTCTCTCTCTCTCTCTCTCTCTCTGGCGCCAATGATTAGGTTGCTCAGAGGATGCTCATGAGTTCGCCATCATGATGCAGCCTTTTACGGCTATGGCATAGCTCGGGTCTCATCTGAGGTTTATTTCCATCTGGATGTGTAGGTACTCCACTCTCTGGTGATAGGTTTGGCGTCAGGCTGTCGTGCAGGTCCTCCACTCTCTGGTGTGGCCAGTCTGGATGCACAAGTGATTGTTTCTCTGTCGAACAGAGAGACAAGGATGATGGAGGGAAAGCGCTGGCACACTGTGTGTATGAGCAGAAGCTAGAGCAGGTACAACTCGTTTTGGGGGAGAAAGACGTTACGTGAGAACGGGGTCGAAGGACACTTTTAGCTTTGAGATTGTAAAAAGATATGGAATCTTAC
The DNA here is from genome assembly GCF_014529385.1 of Adiantum capillus-veneris. Taxonomy (NCBI): domain Eukaryota; kingdom Viridiplantae; phylum Streptophyta; class Polypodiopsida; order Polypodiales; family Pteridaceae; genus Adiantum; species Adiantum capillus-veneris. The sequence continues at coordinate 125,588,434 of NC_140946.1, forward strand.
AACTTAGTTAATTAAAGGGTGTAGAATAGACCCAATGTACAAGAGACATGAAACTTTAGATAAACTGAGTAGAATGTAATTTAATCTTGAATGTATAAGAAACACAAAGCTTCACATATGTTGTTTAGTTTGTAATTTAAACTTGAATATTCTAGAGTTAAGGACAAACACTTAGTAAAGAGTTGAAAAGATTAAAATTGAATGTAATTGATACTTAAATATTCTAGCGTTAAGGACAAGCACTTTCTAAAGAGTGGAAAGTTTAGTTTGATAAGTTATGTAGAAGATTTGAATACTCCTTAACTGAAAATTTTCTCTTGGGAGCTGGCCTTGGAGGAGTAGATGAGGACCTTTTGTGGTGTTATGGATGATGACAAAGCTTTGGGTGAAATAAAAGGTGGCGTTTTGCAAGGTAGCTTGCACATAAATGTCGGGAGAACATGGACCTTGGTGCAACGACAAACCCTGCTGTCGTTCTTGTGTAGTAGTAGTAGTAGTGAAGTGAGGCTTGGATGTCTATCAATCAAGCACGCTTTGCATTTGCAGGGAGAAATAGAATTCATATTGAATTGATTTGTGCGGCTTTGAGAGAATCTCCAGCTCTGAGCTGGCTACGTAGTTTCTTATGGAATGATTTTGGTGTTTGCTGATTAGAGTACGATACATCATAAGATGTATCATGTTAGTAGTGTCACCGCTTGTGGCTTGAGCTGTGCATGTGCATGTAAGGTTCAAATAGCAGGGAGAAAATTTTGTAAAATAGTTTAGTAAGCTTTGCGTTTAAGGTGGAGAATCTGTAAAATTTAAGTAAGTTTTGTTTAAGGTGAATATATATATAGCAGGTATGCTCGGGCAAGTTGTGATGAGTGTGTGTTTTCTTTACGCTGATTTAATTTTCACGCTTAGTGCATGTTTGCTTTGAAGTGTATACATCATTGATGTGGGTGGGCATTCATGTGCAGGTGATGATTGATGATGGAGAAGATCTGCAACGTGGAGGAGGAGTTGATGGCGCCATTCATGCCCAGGGGAAGTTTATTTAGAGAGATAGTTAACTGCGCACAAGACGTAGACCACTTCACTCTTAAAAAAAGACCATACTCTTGTGTATTATGAGACCCAGTTCATTTTTAACCTTTTGAAGGGCCACGTTCTAAAAGTGTGACTTAAATTAATAAAATTTGGTTTATTATTGGTCTTACCTTGTCTCTAAAAAGCGTCTCATTATTGGTACCCGGATTTTTATTCACCCCTTTACCTTAGATCGACCAAGATATAAACATCCTTTGTGGTTTCCACGCTAGGTACCTACTTTTTCATAACGAGCTACAACACGCTCTTTCCAATTAGGGCATGGCCATTTGCCGTCCCTCCCCCCCCCCCCCCCCCCCCCCCCCCAAAAGAATCATTTTTAATCTTGGAGGTCACTTAAGATTTCTCTTACAATGTTATAAATTTTCCTTTTTCTTCTTCTCTTCTTTGTCAATGCAACACAACTCTCTCTCTCTCTCTCTCTCTCTCTCTCTCTCTCACACACACACACACATCTTTGTCTAGAGTGTTATAACAACCACGCTACCTTTGTGCTCTCTCTCACTCTCATCTTTGTGTAGAGTGTTATAACAACCATTTGGTTGTATACCGTGGCGCTACCTTTGTGCTCTCTCTCTCTCTCTCTCTCTCATCTTTGTGTAGAGTGTTATAACAACCATTTGGTTGTATACCGTGGTGCTACCTTTCTGCTCTCTCTCTCTCTCTCTCTCTCTCTCTCTCTCTCTCTCTCTCGGGTGATCGACATGCCGTTAAGAGCCATAGTCATTTATTTAGGCCTCCTCTTGCCCCATCCTCAAATCTCAGCTTCTTGCATGGTCCTCCACCTGGGCCATGGCCCTACTCTTCTATTTTTTTGTCTTCCCCTCTAATATGAGCCTGTTGCATCCCATGCTATGCATAACTATCCAGGTTGCAAGTGTGGCTTGCCCCATGTTGTACATGATGTGTGTGTGTGTGTGTGTGTGTGTGGAATAGATGAACTAAATGGAAGGCCTTTCAGCGGATGCGATCACATTTGCTTTCACCTTGTGGCCTTACGCACGTGTGTATGCCATGAGCAAGCAAGAGAGCAAGTGTCTATGTCTAGAAGATTAGCTCTTGAAACGCGTTGATCGCAAGATATGCCCTTGATATTCCCAACATGGTTGTTGTAAGGAAGTCAAAAGGAGGAGAAATCTTGGATGCACTGTATTTTGTTAAAAGCAACGTCAATAGGTAGGATTAAAGGGGGGCTTTCTTTAAGGCCTTCAAAATGAAAAGAATAGTTAACTACCTTTAAACAAAGGGTTTTTTTAAAAGAAAAAATTTGTCGTGCTCACAATTGTGAGTAGATATGTTATATTAACTTAACTATGGATGTACAATGAGCCTCAAGCACTACATGTGCCTTGAGGAGACAACATTTCAAAAATAGGGTTGTACAAGTCCCAAGTAAGAGGCCTTGATTGTTCCTTGTCTAGCAATTTCAACCAAAGGTTAGTGTTTTGCTTCCCCTTAGTAGGTACCACCCCAAGCAGCCAAGTGCATGTTTCCATTCTTTTGCTTGTGTAGTTGACCCTACTCGGACCTTATCACACATATAAGCTGAATGCTTTCATGCATGATATCATTGAATTGAGCTACCACAATGGTTCTCTTAAAGATGTGAGGGTTTTGGGTTTTTGAAATCTGCTTCAGATAGATCCTCACCCTTCAAATTTAAGGGTTGTTGTCCATCCCATGGTAGGATGAAAAGGCCTTCAAAATGAAAAGTAGTCTCACTCTTCAAATTTGAGGTAGTTGGCATAGCCCATGGTATGATGAAAAGTTTAAGGCCCTCAAAATGAAAAGTAGATGTCCAAATGGGCTACGTCCCACTTCGCCACATGCAGCATTGGTTTGTAGATAGAGAGAAGTGGAGTGAAGAGAAAAAAAAAGTTATCTCTTAGTCCTCTCTCTCTCTCTCTCTAGTTTTCTCTTTCCAATATGGGTACCTATGATAGCTCCTATCCTTTGTAGACTTGTGCTCGATTGTCAACTTGGTACTATAGCACATACTGAAAGAGATACCATATGCTTCCTCTCATCTCATGGACTTATACTCTCATTGAAACTCTTATTGCATGCTTCTTGTTACTTACATGTACATTATACAAACTTGAATGATAGGTTGGAGGAAGAGAAAGCGTCTGAGAGAAAGCTCACAATTGTACCATTGCATACCAATACATGCATGCACACATAGTTTGTGTATTTTATATACTCATGCACAACACTTACTTTTGTGCACGCTTGTGTGTATGTTTTTGTGCCTGTGAGTGAGAATATAGGGAGAAAAAAAATGGAAAATTGGACTTGTCATGGAGTAGAGTAGAGCCCCACTCCAAAAGTTATGTGTCAGAGTGAGAATATAGAGAGAAATTGAGAAATTGGGCTTGTCATAGGGTAGAGTAGGATCTCCATCCCAAAAGTTGAGAGCTATGTACGTGTGGCATAGACATAGGGGTTGGGTGCATAGAGTAGTGATAGTGCAGTATTAGCCAGAGAACAGAGAAAGTACTCAAGGGTGTAGATAAGACCCGGATGTAGTGTGGTGCATAGAGTAGTGATAGTGTAGCATTAGCCAGAGAACAGAGAAAGGACTCAAGGGTGTAGATAAGACCCGAATGTAGTGTGGTGCATAGAGTAGTGATAGTGCAAAACTAGCTAGAGTAGGATGTCCATCCCAAAAATTGCCAAAGTTGTGTCCATGTGACATAGACAGAGGGGTAGGGTGCATAGAGTAGTAATAGTGCTACATTAGCCAGAGGATAGAGAAAGGACTCAAGGGTGTAGATAAGACCCGACGGATGTAGTGTGGTAACCCTTATTATTCATTGTACTAACCACATAAAAGTGCTGGCTATGAACATGGCTTGCCAATAACATTTTTCCTAGTCGAAGAAAATAAGGACACCTCTAGCCTATCTTTTGATTCTTAGGTCATAATTTGAAGAATTTTTCGACATTTGCACTAAAATTTTCAAAACTTCGCTAGCTTTCTTAAAGGCAAGCTCAAAATTTGGCAAAGATTTTACAATTTTAGCTTGCTAAAAAATCACTAAATCCCTGTTTTTTGTGTGCACTACCTATGAGCCCTCTTGATCGGCTTGAATCCTATCCTTGTGGCAATCAAAATTTGTGATCTCGGCACTCTTATTGTTGAACTTGATATTGTACAACCATGTAATTGCCCTCTTTGTGTAGTATATGTGTGATTTATGCTCTCTTTTGCATGTACATAGGGTGTGCGTTCGCCTTGGATTTCATTGAATCTCACATCCCCAGTTTGACTTAACACTTGTCGTGCAGTCTGTGACATCTCCTTTCTTACCACCAAGGTGGCTTCCATGTAATCAACTTGGTGTGGCCAAGGTCAAAGCCTTGCTTCATGTATCTTCTTCTAGATATAAAAAAGGCCCTTATTGGAAGGATAGCTTTATACAGGATTTTCCACATCAAAGAACACCTACCTCAATAACGTCCTAGCCAGCCTTGCGTCTACTCTCTAAGCGAGTGGCTAAAAACCACATACTATTCCTAGAGCCCCTTCACTTGTAGTCACTTGGACACTTCTTTCCAATCTTTCAATGCTAGCAAAACCCCTTGCAAAGTGTAATCTAGGCCATATATCCTATCTTCTTATATTGATATCCCTATATATGAATTTTGCATTTGCCAACCCTCGGCTAACTCAACTTTGGACTATAAAGGCATGCAACCATGCTACTCCATTAGTAGTCTTCACATTTTCATTCAACCGCATGTAGACATTGGGAAGTACTTGCAGTTTGAATGTTGACCAACCGGAGAGAAGGCAAGGTGTCATGCAAAGAGAGAGTGATGTGCTGCATCACACGGACATACTGTAAAGAATGAGGATGCAAGAGAGCTACACAAGACAAGCACAAAGCACACAGAGATGGAAAGCTTCTTCTTCTTCTTCACACAAAAGAGACTACAAAATGACTAAGTGCTAAAGCTGAAAAGTAGCACATATGTACATGCGGTCACTAAGCGTGAACTCACTAGAAGCGTACTAGGCTGGCACTATAAGTGTAGTCCAGTTGTAGAATCACTGGCAGAGATCCTCCGTGTCGGTCACCTAACGCGCCAGTGAGTAAATGTCGTAAGCGGCCAAGACCCGTAGTCGATGCCAGCTCAAGGTGTAGAGCTTGACATCTCAACACTCCCCCTCGAGCTCTGCATGTCGCAGAGTCCAAGCATAGTCCGGAAACGTTGAAGCTTCTCAGCTTCGAGGGCCTTGGTAAAGATATCCTCTATCTGCTCCTCTGTGCTGACGTAGACCAAGTCGATGTCGCCCGCCAACACTCGCTCTCGAACGTAGTGGTAATGGACCTCTATGTGTTTGGTCCTGGCATGGAACACTAGGTTCCTAGCCAACTACATGCTGCTGAGGTTGTCACAATGGATGAAAATTTGCTGGTCCACCTGCACTCCCAAGTCCTCAACTAATGTGTGTAGCCAAGCTACCTCGCACGCCGCAACTGCTGCACCTCTGTACTCGGCCTCTGTGCTCGATAAAGCAACCGTAGGCTGCTTTTTGCTGCTCCAAGTAACAGCAGCACTCCCAAAAGAGAACATGAAGCCACTCGTAGATCTCCTATCAACAATGCTACCTGCCCAATCTGCATCTGTATACCCATACAATGCTAATGGTGCATCTGCTGCATAGAACAATGCGTAGTCAAGAGTACCTTGCACATACCTAAGTGTGCGTCGTACTCCATCCAAATGTGGCTTCCTCGGAAGCTGCATGAACTGACTCTCCAAGCCTACTGTGTAGCTCAAGTCTCGCCTCGTGATAGTCAAGTAGATTAGACTACCCACAATCTTCCTGTACATGTTGACATCCTCAACAACATCACCCTTCTTTGCACTCAGCTTTGCATTCACATCCAAGGGAATAGAAATTGGCTTACAATCAGCCATACCATACTTTGACAACATGTCCAAAGCATATTGTCTCTGTGATAGCCATACACCCTCTGGAGTCCTGATCACCTCAATGCCAAGAAAGTAGCGCAACTCGCCTAAATCTTTCATTTCAAACTCCTGTTTGAGAAGACCCTTCACATGGTCAATCTCCATAACATTGTCACCAACAATAATAAGTTCATCTACATATATGGTAATGACCACAATCCCCACATCACTCTCACGTACATAGAGTGAATGATCAGCATGAGCTCTCCTAAAACCAATACTGACAAGATACTTGGCAATCCTGTCATACCATGCTCTAGAGCCCTGCTTCAAACCATACAAAGCTTTGAGAAGTCTGCATACATAATCTGGGTAACCTGGATCGACATAACCAGGTGGCTGATCCATATACACTTCCTCTTGCAACTCACCATTCAAGAAGGCATTCTTTACATCCATTTGATGCATAATCCATCCTCTAGATGCAGCCACTGCTATAACAGCTCTCACAGTCGTCATCTTTGCCACTGTAGCAAAGGTCTCCTCATAGTCTATGCCATACATCTGTGCATAACCCTTTGCGACCAGCCTTGCCTTGTGACGCTCAGTGTTACCATCAGCCTTATGCTTGGTTTTATACACCCATTTACAGCCAATAGCTTTCTTGCCACTTGGCAATGGCACCAACTCCCATGTGTCGTTTGCTTCCAATGCAGCCATCTCTTCATTCATTGCATCATCCCAATGCACATTTCCAACTGCATCCTCAAAACATGTGGGGTCCACATCCTGTATCACCTTAGCCATGTAGGCTTGGTGATGTGCTAGATACCCATCATAAGTCAATTTCTAACAGGAATTTCTGACTCTATTAGATCTGCGCGGTCCTGGGTCACTCCTTTGCCCTCTAGCATCTTCTTGTACTTTCCTTACACCAGGTGTCCTGACAGCCGGAATTCCAAATTCTTCATCAAGACTTTGTTCAGAACCATCTGAATCCATGTCTACATGTGAAAAACCTGATGATGTATCAGCCATAAAGGGAGGTTCATCAACCTTTTCCTTTCCTTTTCGTGATACATTCCCTGTACCTGTTGGTGGAGTAACCTGCGTACGTAGTCTACCGTTCCATGGTTTCTCAACAGAGCCACGAGAAGAGGACTCTTGTGGTCCACTCAAAACCTGTGACTGTGGCCTCACATTTTGTACAACCACATCATCTTTTACATCAGCCCCAATAGTGCCATGTGCATTACTGTACCAGCTGCTCATCTCATCAAAGACTACATCTCTGCTCACTCGTAATTCTCGTGTAGTAGGATTGTAGCACCTGTACCCCTTTTGTTCAAGGGAATATCCCACAAGAATACATTTCTCTGCTTTAGGATCCAATTTCCTACGCAACTCATTTGGTACATGCACGTAAGCTATGCAGCCAAACACTTTCAAGTGTGCCAAATCAGGCTTTGTACCTGTAAACTTTTCCTCAGGTGTTACATCATGCACCGCAGCTGTAGGTGTTACATCATGCACCGCAGCTGTAGGTGTCCTGTTCATAATGTACACAGCTGTATTTACGGCTTCAGCCCAGAAATGATGAGGCATGTTCTTCTCATTCATCAATGCACGTGCAACCTCTGCAATGTGCCTGTTTTTCCTTTCTGCGACCCCATTCTGTTGTGGAGTATATCTGCATGTAAACTGCCTGCGAATACCATGCATTCGCAGAAAATCTGAAAAATCATTGGAGAAGTACTCTCCCCCTCCATCTGACCTCAATGTCTTGATTTGCATATCTGTCTCCTTCTCAATCATGACTTTGAAGTCTTGAAAGTGACCAAACACTTCACTTTTGTTACGCATGAAGTAGACCCATACTTTCCTTGTATGGTCATCAATGAAAGAGACATAATACCTGCAACCATGTATACTTGCAGTATCGGTTGGACCCCAAACATCTGTGTGCACCACCTCAAGTGGATTTTTACATACATTGCGTTCATGTGGAAATGAGCCCTTTGACTGTTTTCCAAACTAGCATGCTGCACACACTTTATGCATACCATCCACCTTGAATTTGGGCAAACCTTTTACAATCTGTTTTGATTGCATGCTGCGCAATCTCTGCTCATTGACATGGCCAATGCGTTTGTGCCAAATGTCAACATCAGCCACAACACCTGTGCCCTGTGCAAATAATGCAGCTTTTACCTCAGGCATGTCTACATTCAGCGTAAACATTCTGCCCACACATTTGCCCTCTGTGATCAGCTTACAGCCATTCTGGAAATCTTCTACATAACAGCCATTTGGATTGAAGCGAACCTGCAAACCCTGCTCAACCATTTGTCCAACAGAAACAAGATTCTTTGTAATATTTGGGACATGAAGTACATCTGCTAAGTACTTTGATTTCCCACTCTTCGTATTTAGAGGTATGTCCCCTACATGAGCAATGGGGTGAGCTGTGTCATCTCCTGTCTGCACATAGCCTGACACATCTGGTTTGCGCATATCTCTAAACCACTCTCCACGAGACGTCATGTGATTAGAGGCACCTGAATCCACATACCAAACATCATCTTGGGTGGAATTCTCTGGAGTCATTGTATTCATTATATGCTGCATAACAAACATGCGCTCGTTTTTGCTGTCATCTGCATCTCTGCTAGTAGATGCATAGTTGCCCTGTTCTCTCTTTCCACTTGCTTTTCCCTTTGGACAGTCACGTGACATGTGACCTCTTTCACCACAAGTCCAAAATTCTCTGCTATTTGGAGTATGTTGCTGCCTACTCGATCCTGCACCACGACCTCTTTGACTCCCCCTGCCTTGAGACTGGTTTCCCCTGCCACCTGTATTGTTTTGATTTGATTGACCTTCCAGAAATTGGCCCCTGCAACCCCTTGGGCCTCGACCACGACCTCTACCTCTACCTCTGTTGGAGTTAGAATAGAAGGCCTGTTCAGAATTATTTCTGCCATGAGAAGAAGATGTGTCAAGGTTCTTCTCCTCAAGAATAAGCATAGAAATCAAATCTTGGAACACGGGGATGTCGTCTCTTGTATTCATGGAAGACCTAAAATGTACATACTCATCTCCTAGACCATCCAAGCATGCACGGACAATGTCATCGTCTTCCACTGAGACTTTAATAGATCCAAAAGCCTCAATGATACTCTTGATCTTCAAGGCATAATCATTGATTGAGAGGTTGTTCCTCTTAACCTGATTTAGCTCCGACTTTAGTTGAAGCTTCCTGGCCTTGTTGTTCACCTCGAACACTCTGCCTAAGTTTCTCCATGCAATGGCGGGGGTTTCAGCATCCTGTAGATAGCCCATCATGCCATCTGTGATGCTCATAGAAAGCCAATACATCACTTTGCTCTGGCCTTGTTGCCAGTCCCTCAAAGCTTTCCTTTGTTCTGCTGTAGCATATGCCTCGGGAATCTCTGGTTCCTTTTCATTGTCTCCTTCTACATAGTCCCAATAACCTTTTCCTTTTAGGAAATTTGTTATTCTGAACTTCCATGCAGGATAGTTATTTTTCTCAAGCTTCTCAGTAACAATCTGACTGAAACCATCAGACATCTTGAAGCACTAAGACAAAATAGCTGCAATCTGCAAAAACCTGCAAATCTGTTGAACCTGCTATCGTGGTACCTGTAACGCTTTCTACACTCAACGAGTGTCCAAAGCGAAAAGCAAGTGGAAAGAGAGAACAAGGCAACTATGCATCTACTAGCAGAGATGCAGATGCAGAGATGCATATTGAGGTCGTGGATTGCGAACGAAGGGATTGTGATGCTCTTGCTCTCTTAGCCTCTCTTTCCTGCACCAGGCTCTGATACCATGTAAAGAATGAGGATGCAAGAGAGCTACACAAGACAAGCACAAAGCACACAGAGATGGAAAGCTTCTTCTTCTTCTTCACACAAAAGAGACTACAAAATGACTAAGTGCTAAAGTTGAAAAGTAGCACATATGTACATGCGGTCACTAAGTGTGAACTCGCTAGAAGCGTACTAGGCTGGCACTATAAGTGTAGTCCAGCTGTAGAATCACTGGCAGAGATCCTCCGTGTCGGTCACCTAACGCGCCAGTGAGTAAATGCCGTAAGCGGCCAAGACCCGTAGTGGATGCCAGCTCAAGGTGTAGAGCTCGACATCTCAACACATACGTGCACGCACGCATACACACAAAAGGGACAAGATCCCTTTAAAATCTCTAAACATGTCAAAAAATGCATTGGTGCACACTATCCTACAACATAGGAAAACAAACTTCGTGAGCATGATGCATCAATGCAATTTCAACTTCACAATATATGACTTCTGCATTTGCCAACCATGCTACTCCATTAGTAGTCTTCACATTTGCATTCAGCACTGTGTAGAGATTGGGAGGTACTTGCAAGTTGAATGTTGACCAACCGCAGAGAAGGCAAGGTGTCATGCAAAGAGAGAGTGATGTGCTGCATCACACGCACATACGCGCATGCACTCACACACACACACACACACACAAGGGCCAAGATCCCTTTAAAATCTATAAACATTTCAAAAAATGCATTAACGCACATTATCCTACAGCATAGGAAAACAAACTTCACTTAGTGAGCATGATGCATCAATGCAATTTCAACTTCACAATAAAGTCAAGGCTTTCAATTATCTTGGCCTTGAGGTGCTTGCAAATCTCTTGTATCATTGTCATAATTCAAAAATTAACCCAAGCCAAAAATTCATGGTCGTGACCTCTGCATAGGAATTATGTGCATATGAAGTTCCCTCTTATGGCTTTAGCGGCGTATGAGCTCTGAACAAAAATATTTTCATGACTATATTCAATAAGAAATTACGTGCATTCCCTCAACCTTCCCAGGCTGCATATTTTGTGTTGACTTCCATATATGCATGAAGAAATTTTAAGGAGAAATTTACCAAAATACTCCTCTAGCAAACCAAGCTCTCCGACAAGCAAATGAGGTGGGCAAATTTTCTTTCGCAATTTAATTTCATATTACTAACATTGCTGGAAAGCACAATCAAGTGGCCGATGCACTTTCACGAGGACCAAAAGTTAATGCGGTGTCTATAGCTACCCACAATGATCTATCTTCTATGATAGATGAGTATGCTATTGACCCTGACTTTAGAGACATAATGTCAGCCCTTGCTTTGGGGAAGAAAGAGGAACCATTCACCTTGCAGGATGGTTATCTTCTCCATGGAAATAGGCTATGTGGTACCCATCCCTTTGTGAGAAAGTTATGTATGAATCCCATGCTCCTCCCTATGCGGGGCATAGAGGAATTCAACCTACTATTCGAGGAGTAGAGACGTATTTCTATTGGCCTACCATGAAAGTGGACATACAAGAGTATGTTTCAAAATGTGTAGTATGCCAAAAGACCAAATATGATAGAGGGAAGCAACCTGGATTTATCCAGCCATTGCCTATTCCATATTCACCATGGGGGATTATATCCATGGATTTCATCTTTGGATTACCCAAGTCTATCCATGGGAATATGCGAATATGGACAATAGTCACTCGACAGGTTTAGCAAGCAAGCACACTTTATTCCTGTCAAAAAGACTATTAAGGCACACCAAATGGGAACTCTCTTCATATCTCATATTTTCAAGCACCATGGATTACCCACATCCATCGTGTCAAATAGAGATCCTAGAATGACTTGTAATTTCTGGAAGGGTCTCTTTGAAAATCTAGGAACAAGATTGAATTTCTCTTCGGCCTATCACTACAAACGGATGGCCAAAGTGCGATAGCTAATCTTACGATACTCGATCTACTCAAGACTTCTGTTACCGAAGTAGATCAACGCTCACAATGGAAAAAGTACTTACCTCTTGTAGAGTATGCCTACAATAATACTGTGCATACTTCTATGAGAAAAGCACATTTTGAGATCATTGAGGGAAGACCTAAAAGTCCCTTGCTACTCAAAGTACACGAGAAGATCTTTGTCGTCGATGAGTATAGCCGTGACCTACAAGAATCTTTTCAAAAGATTAAGGAGGCTATATCCATCTCTCAACAAAGGCAAAAAGCTGTTGCTGACAAGCACAGAAGGGCCTTAACATTCAAAGAAAATGATTGTGTCTTACTTAAGTTTCCTAAGGCTCGTTTAAGGCAAACGACGGGCAAAAATCCTACGGGCCATCAAAAGTATTATGCTAAGTTAGCAAAAAGATACTATGGTCCTTTCCAAATTTTGAAGCCTATCAATGTGATGGCTTACCAACTCGAATTGCCCAACCATTGGCTCATACACAATGCTTTTCATGTGAGCCTACTCAAGCCCTACAAAGGAGAGCCACCAAGTGAACCAATTATTGAAGACCCTCCCGAAGTTGAAGACCAAGAAGAGGGGCTACAACCCGAAGCTATCCTTTGGCATGAAGACAAGGTACTACGACATGGTAAGATTATCCGACGGTATCTTATTAAATTCAAAAATTAGCCTTTTGAAGATGCTAGATGGATGCAAGGAATACAGCTTATGGATAGTATAAACCTTGTCAATGCTTACAATGCTACATTAGACTAAGCAAATGTACAAATTTCTTTTAAATGAACCATGTTTTTGTCTTATAAAACTAGTTCTCTTTTTAATTGTGCACAAATTTAACTAGTATGCGTGCTTACAATCATGTTTGTGATGACGACGTCTCGCAAACACCAAGTAGAATTTGTCACTCTACTTTGGGGGAATGAAATGGACTAAAGAGTAAACATGCTTGCGGCAGCTATGTCTCCCAAGCACCAAATGGATTAGTCATCCATCTTGGAAAAATGTCGTAGGGTAAAGAGGGATCCTCTACCCGCTAAGTAAAATTGACTAATGGCTAAGGCTTTATTACTTCTGCCTCATAGTCTTGGAAGACTATGATTTCAAGAGAGAGGTAATGTCATAAAATCTAATATCTAACCAACCCAAATGATTTTCTCCTATTAAACTGATCACTTAATGTGGGAGAATAATGGGAACAAGGGTTAAGATATAGACATGTACTTATAGATCTATCTTAACACGGGGCCAATGGTAAAGGGGCCCAAATGAAAGATTGTCTATCAAAGAGCAAGGCTAACCAATGGAGCATAAGACCTTAGGGCTAGCTTCATTGAAGACCTCCAATAATGTGTGTAAAAGTCCTTTGACCTTAGGTAATCTAGGGCTGAGCTTGAGGTGGGAACCTGACCCAGCTCAAGGTGTTTGTCCTTCCTGTCATGCTTGATGACTAAGGTGCTTGAGGTGCTTGGCATGCTTGAGATGCTAGGGCTATACTTGAGGTGAGAACCCAGCCTAAGCTTAAAGTGCTTAAGGGCCAAGCTTGTGGTGTGAACTGGGCCTATGCATGAGGGGCTTGAGGTGTCAAAAGGTCAAGATTCAATCCCTACAAGGATGGGGCGAGCCCTACGAGAGGGGGGATGAGAGAGAACACCCACACACTCACACAAGGCATGCATGGTACAAAGAAAGCAAAAGGGACACTTGTCAAGTTCCTCCTCATGTTGCTCTCATGGTGTGCCTGAAGCCTATTGGTTGGCCACCCAAGGGGTCCAATGATAATTTAGGAGATTTAATTAATTGATTTTGCATTTATCAAGTCCTCTCTCTCAAAGGAGAAAGGGTTCACTTGTCCCAAGGCTACCCTTGTTGCTTGTAATGCCTCTTGCTTGTGATTCGCTAGGCTTGGAGGGGTCCAATGAGCTTCAAGCATGAGCTACAAGGGGGGGTCAACCCAAGCAAGCTAGGAGGGGGTATACTCATCCACACACACTCACAAACACTCTCATTGTGTGCTATGCAAAGTGCAAGAGCTCCATCTCCTTCTCCAAGCTCCTTGAGAAGTTGAGAGCCTACACCAACACTCTTGGCTATGGAGTGTAAATCCAACCAAGATCCATGCTTCAAAGCTTGAGCTTGCCATCTTCTCCATCTTCATTACTATGCTATTATGTATGCTAGCAAGAAGAGTTATGATAAGTGAGGAACTGATTCTTTCTCCTATGAAATGTTTCTTCTTCCTCTTCCCTACCCTCATTCCTTGCTAGCTCTCTCCACCTTCGAAGGTGTTTGAGGTCTTGGGACTGAGGCTTGGGATACTTAAAGCTTTCTTCAAGTTTATGTTATGCTTGTGATGCATGAAGCTTTCCATCTTCATTGCATCACCTAGGTCACAAGGAACACAAAGATTGTATTGTAACAAGTCTCTCTTAATGGGAGAAATCATAATACAAATGCCTATTGGAGGGGGCACCAGCTCCACATAAATCCGGTCCTCAACTGTTGTCATGTTCTCTAAATTCTCTCTCTTGTAAAAGTATTATTCATGCCAAGTTAACCAATTGCTATGATTATGTTGTTATCTTCAATTATGTTCACCCGCTATGCTCACAAAGTCATTTCTCGAAAGTACTCTCATTAATTTCTGCTACTCTCAAGTTAAATAGGCCAATTCTATTACATGGCGGCATGCAGCAAGGTAGTAGCCCAAAAGGGCAGATGTAGCCATAGCCACATTGGCCATGGTGCACCATAACGGCATGGAAGGATTGGCGCATCCAAGGCTGGTGCAGCTATGTCGGTTGAGGAGGGCAATGTGAGAAACGTTTGAGAGAGAGAGAGAGAGAGAGAGAGAGAGAGAGAGAGAGGGATGGAGAGAGAGAGAGAGAGAGAGAGAGAGAGAGAGAGAGAGAGAGAGGGATGGAGAGAGAGAGAGAGAGAGAGAGAGAGAGGGAGAATCACCTTTCCTCCTAATTCATGAAGCACTTGACACACCAATCCTTTCTCTCTGTGCAAAAATGGTGAGACAGGTCGAGTTCACGCAGGCCCTTAAGTTTGCAAAATTGCAACAGGGTACTAAAACATTTAATGGGCGGAAATATTTTTCAAAAACTGCCGTACTTTTGCTTGTTGGCAGCTCCAATGTTTTTTTAAACATTGTCGTACTGTTGCTTGTTGGCAGCTCCAATGCACTCCGACTCCCGAGTCACCTTGCTTTCTGGGATAGTTGCCAGTCACCTTGCTTTATTTTCCACTGCTTCTTAATGTGAACCACTGAACGACACGTGGATGCCCTCTTCTTCCTCAAAAATTTTAAGCTGCATCATATATAGTATAGATGTCAAAATGTATAGTACAACTATGAATGGTGATAAGAAAGTTGAATCAAAAGATGCAAAAAAAACGTCCCTACCTCTAATGGTTAATGTCCTCTAAATCCAACGATCAAGATCTATGTCAGTCCCAGTCATCTTCCGTGTGAGGCAGGCACTACTCCAATCTTACCATGCTTTTCTTGCTTGGCTACAAGCTCTATAGATATGCATCTCTGTGAACCTCATACATTAGTGCTAAGTAGAGTTAGATTTGCTCACAATTTAGTATATAAGTAAAACTTGTTGTCACAAAAATATCAAAAAGTACAAGAAAATAATCACAAAAGGACGGGCCAAAGGTGATGTGGCCTGAAGGACCAAGTAGGTCATCACCTTTGTCTCTATTGAAGTGGAGATTGATGTGGTCTATTTCAAAAAGAATCATAAGCTACATTTTGACCCAGTAGGTCTTCACGCATGTCTCATTAAAGGGAATCAACGAAGATACTCACTTGAAAAGCAAAAGGCAAAAGAGGGAATTTTTTTGGCGTTGACAGGTGGCAAAAATACCCCTCTGATTCGTGGAAATTCCCAAAATACCCCTTTATCTATTTCGGTTGAAACGCGAGGCCAGGGTGGTGCGTACAGGCGACGGCGAAGACCTGCAGACCCGGAGCTTCTCTCTCTCTCTCTCTCTCTCTCTATGCTCCAGGCCACGACCTCTCACTCTCTCTGTACTTGCACAGACCAGAGAATCAATCTCTCCCTTTCTTTGGTTTTGCTGCAAGCAACGACGTAGCTGCAGACTGTTTCTCTCTCTCTCTCTCTCTCTCTCTCTCTCTCTCTCTCTCTCTCTCTCTCTCTCTCTCTCTCTCTCTCTCTCTCTCTCTCTCTCTCTCTCTCTCTCTCTCTCTCTCTCTCTCTCTCGTTTTTCTGAGCGTAAAACATCCTGATGAGGGCCGTTCGTTAGTGTGTTGCAAGGCAGGAGCGAGGTGGACGATGCAAGGGCAGGGCAAGTAGAGTAGGGTCGAGGTCAGTAGGGTAAGGCAGGCTGTCGATCGAGTGTTGCATTCGAGGTCAGAAGGAGGCCAATAGTATAGAAACGTGAAAGCATATACTTACAAAAGCGATAATGATACTTACAAATGAGGTAATGAAGCCATGCTTCCCTCTTTGACCCAAGTGAAATGTATGGCTAGAAGTCATTTACCTCGCTAAAATTGCTTCAAAAAATCAAGCACACCCTTTCTCATCCCTTATGTAGGTTAGTGTGACTTCATAAGAATGGAGTAGGTGTAGGGTTGCAGGGAGCCAGGTATTGTATATCCAAGGAAAGAGTCTGAGTGGGTTTTTCCTGTTGTCATTACCCCCAAAAAAAAAATGGCGAGTATGTGTCGACTATAAGCCTTTGAATGCTGCGACCAAGCGGAATCACTACGCTCTGCCATTTCTAATGTGATTTTAAACCAGGTTGTTGGACAACAGAAGAATACATGGTGAAAACCCTAACGGGTGCCATGACATTCTTCAAAGGTCTGTCAGATCTCTTGCCTTCGTTGCTTCTGCTGTTGCTTTCAACTGCTTCATGGTCTGACTTCGTATCCTCTCCTCGAACGAGTAATTTTATCCCCCTTTTTGTGGTACAATCAGGCTTTATTCCATGCGTCATAATGACATGCAACAATAGGCTAAAATATCCTATGAAAAGGTTTATGCAAAAATTAATGCTCTCTTCCATCTTGGTCATACTCCGAGAGCCCAAGCATGAGGTGTTTCTCATACACTTTGTCACAAATTCTTCACACATGGAGGGTTTTAGCAATTTGGAGACTCTCCAATGCCATTGTCTATTCCATCATAAAAGCACATAATGTCATCCATGTAGAGAAATACAATTACATACATTGCAAGAAGTTGTTGTGCTTGGCTGCAAGATTTCAATTTGGATTTTGGATTTTTCCTTCAATGTGAGCTCCTCTTCACCGTCAGTGAAGCCCCTCTTCACAGAAGTCACCTTTGGTCGGGTTCTTTGATGCCTTTGAGCAATCTTCTATGAATCCTTTTGAAGCTTTTGCCTTGATGCTCAAAGGATAAACTTGAATCTTGAGGTTGCCTTGGAGTCCCCATTTGCTTGTAGGGTGGGAGCACCCCCTTGCGGGAATTGGAAGTTGGCCCTCAATTTGCCTTGGAGCAGCGTGGGAAGCGGTCCCAAGCAGTGGCTTGGTCAAGCTTCAGCAGCGTGGGAAGGGCGGCTTACAAAAGCCTTGAAGTTTTTACTTACCTTGGAGCTTCGAGGCCGGGAGTCAGCATGGGAACCCTTGGAAACTTGAGGCCCTTGAGGCTCTTGAGGCCCTTGAGGCAGCGCCATGGGAAGGGGGGCCCAACAGGGTCGGGTAAGCCCACTTACAGGGAGCCGAAAAGAGCTGGGAAATTGCCGCGGGATGGCCTGCTTACAGGGAGCCGAAAAGACAAAAAAAAGGCGCGCTGCCGTGGCCATGGGACTCCTCCCTGGCGGACCCGCCAGGCTCAAAAATCCTTTTTGATGTGCTTTTTCAGATCCGCCCACTTGAGTAATGCACAATTTGAACTTCGGACCCCCAAATGCAAAGAATGGACAAGCTAATTTGAGCTAGCCACCAGGCCAATGCACTTGGCTGTGGAAAAGCTCCGAAAAACAATATCTGAAGCTCAACTCAGCAGGCCTTTTCCCACACAAACTCACACACACACACCTATTTTTAGGCAATTTTGAGGATAGCTTTAATGGAGTTCTCGGGCTCGGTTTGCAGAGCTTGAAGGCTCTACGGAGAGCTTGCGTCGAGTACTTCGAGATGAGGTTAATGTTGCTAGGAAATTGCGAAGATGGAGAGATTAATTCGAGGTGCAAATCTCTAGAAAATTGACACAAAAGTGACTTAGAAATGATTGGATGCTAATCTTCTCCCTAATCAAACCCATCTAGCCATGGAGGGTAGTGGCCTCTTGGGTGTGCCAAGGACATGCCCACACATAACTAGATTAAGGCCTAATTAGTGAGATGCAACTAGTCATGAAGAATGTTAATGGGCCGTGATAATGAAATGCTAATCGATCTAATGGAGATGCTCATGATTAACACATACTAATGCATAATGAAAATCCTAGCTAGCACACCATGGCTCTGATACCAAATGTTAGGAATTGGATTGTGCTAGCTATGGTGGATGAAAGAGAAACATGGTGCAAGTGTGTGAGTGTGTGTAAGCAAGGTTATCACTAAAGTGAATTAGGTTCCAAGATAGAATTAGCTTGGACTCATAAACACAATCTTGAGTATTGACTTAGCTTAGCACAAGCTCACCATAGACAAGCATGTAGTGCAAAATGAAGTTGTTGTTTATTCATTCAAGAAATGAGCTTTAAGTAGCTCTACAGTCTTGCTCCACAGTATGTGGGATAAATCCACTTTCCTCTCCTTGACTCACACCGTAGGACAAAGCTCACACTTTACAGCCAGTGGACCGAGCTTGTGATATGGCATGTGTTACAAAGGTCATGTGCGTGACTACAAACTGGGGGTGGTTGGGCAAGATCGCCAAGCAAGAGAACACATTTGTTGTTGAAGGGATCTGCCAATGTATTGCTTGTTACGTTCACATTTTGTCTTTCGATAAGGTCAAAACTCGTTTGAGTTAACATGGATAGCTTGTCTATAATTATGATATCTGCCACTTTTACGTCCAAATATCGCTCATCGGTCTCATGACTAGAGAAGGGATATTGTTGATTCGTGGTTGGTATCTTGAACTAGTAATAGACTATAGATGCAATCTTGTTAAGTCTTGTTGATGCCGCTACGATGGAAAAGCGCCCAACAATAATACAGAAGCGAGGGCAACGATGGAAAAGCGCCCAACAATAATACAGAAGTGAGGGCAACAAGAGTGTCTATTTCATTTTTCTATCGACCTCGTAAATCACTATATATGTGAGGTATGCCGTTGTGCAGGAGGAACATATTTCTATATTGTGAGCAAAGATATCACATTGCATGCTCCAATCTTTATACAATGCAATAATTTCAAACCATGATCTAGTATACGGACGATAAGCTAGTTTCAAGTTGGTTGCAGTTTGCTCCCTAGCTTTTTAACGATTGGATTGTAATCTTTTATGTCTTGAGAAATTCAAATTGATACCTAGTACGGGAGAAACAAGAACATTTATAATATGGAATCAATTATTTAGACATCTAGTATGGTATCAATTATTTAGAGCTAAAGTAATAAAGCACAAGGTGAATTCATTATTGCAATACACCACATGCATTCACTGCTTGTGTATTGACTATTGTAATACATCACATCGACCGTATGCAAAGAATAGCGTGTGTAACTAACATGTGCAGATGTTGATCGACATTGAGTGTATAGTATTGAAAACAAGATCCAAATAAATCAAAGCAAAGGAAGTAATGCGGAAAATTCTAAAACAAGCAAATAGATAAAGCATGAATGAAATGCAACAATAAATGAGGTGTTGTACTGACCTGCAATGTTGTATTGATGCTTTTCGATTGTCCAATCAACAGGCCGATATGTGAGTCAAGCTACAAAAAGTAATGTGAATAGTTAAACATATCATCGCGCAATGAAACATCACAGACTGAAAGTGCAAAGTGCCATACAAAAGTATGGTGGAGAGTTGGCATTGTGGTCTCTCCAACAAAAATATAAGAAACGGAAGCGATGCCCTGCCCCGTAGCATTTATGTGTTGCACCAAACAAACGCATGCGCATGGGAAATTGATGCAAATAACGGACCTTACAGTTTTGTCGAGTTGGAGTTGCGCTTGTGTAATTGGAACGTGCAGTGTTGTGAATATATGTCCTCCCTGCCATACACAAACTTTATCTTCTATGTCCTCTTATCAGTATTACCTTGTGTGTGTGTGTGTGTGTGTGTGTGTGTGTGTGTGTGTGTGTGTGTGTGTGTGTGTGTGTGTGTGTGTGTTGTAAGCTCTCCTTCGTTCATCAATTATGCCTTCTTGCCTCCTTGTTGGCTAACCCGAGTTATGTATCATGCTTCCTAACTACACATGATATTGGGCATCTTGAGGGCGGCATCCCCATAGCGGAAGGCACTATATTTAGTCCGCTCGTCAAAAATCCAAACACACATCTGGTGAACTACAATTATGTGACGCTAATGGGCATTAGTACGGGTGGCGTTCCACTCGATATCATTCACCAATGCCTTTCCCTCAACATTGAGTTGTCTGCCAGTAATCCCATCACACTCTCTGTTACTAGCACAAGCATCTAACCATCATAAGCTTTGGTGTGATCGATCCTGCTAAGCTTTTCTGCCCTCATGTCCACTTTGACGATTAATCTTTCCATTTCTTTGGCCTCTTCCGTTTACATCGCCAACAACCTTATAGCATCAATAGAAAAATGTGTTGAACGGGTATGCAAAGGCAATGAGTTGATTCGACTCCATATTAGGCCAATTGATCATCGATTGAAATTTGATATTTTCTATTTGAGTAGAACTAGAACAGACCTCTGCCATGGATTGATCGCACAAAATATTTGATCTTTGAGGGTTCTCATCACGTCGGCAAGCATCCGAAGTACCCTCCATCTTGATGATTTGCGAAATATAACCAGGTTTGAAAGGTCTCTGGTACTCCTTTCTGGTTTTGCACGACTTGTTGCTCCAGGGACAAACATTGCATAAAAGAATTGGTGTGAATCTTGAGAATTAGGCATGGGGACCTGCTACAATATATCATTTCCATGAACATTGAAGGATGGCCAAGAGCACAGGGTTGTTGAATCTGCATGAGCTATACGTACTTGGAGCGGCATAATGCTGGCCATAACTGGTTGCGCCTACAGAAACGAGCTGAGTATGGTAGTTCAAGCTGGACATATTGTTCAATTGGCGACTGGGTCTTGTTGCACACAAAGCTGCTATGATCGCTACGTGGGGAAGGTGCAGGTAGGCTTATAGTTAGGTATTCAGGCTTCAATGCAAAAGAAGGTTGATTCCACCAAATGAATAAAATAAAAAAAGCACTCTACGTTGCTCAATTGCTCTCAGAAGTAGTTTGATCTAGAGTTCGTAGGTTCCAAGCAGCTCTCAACTTTGTCTGCAGGTTTGTCTCTGTACACTCTTTGGAAGAGAGAGAGAGAGAGAGAGAGAGAGAGAGAGAGAGTCAGTATACTAGCTTTTCAAGTGGAGTCTTTTTTATTTAGAGCTTTTCATGGTAGCGATTTTTTTAATTAAAAAAATCTAATGCCACGTGGTGGCTTCTGCTTTCATATACTAGAAAAAGAGCCTTTGACTCACCAAGTAAAAATCGGGGTTAAGTGTATTTTTGACTAGCTATAATTCCAAAAGCCTTCAAGATTTCCTTAAGGAAGGAGAAAATTTTCACAAGTTTTAGCACAAATGTAACCTAAAAATTGGAAGAGATTTCGGTGTGCCCTTATTTTCATCGGTTTGAAAGAATGTTTTTCAACAAGCCCTGCTTAGGACGTAGATGTCACGAGCACATGCCAAACCTTTAATAAATGGGTCAATCACAAGTTCAAACAAGGCTTCTGCACACATGCACTACAAGGGGGTTCAGACAGCACAATGCACCCACGTCTTTTCGAGGAATTGACCGATGAGAGAATGTGTTAGTGGTGAAGTTGTTTAGATCCTCAGAGATGAGATGCAATGATGCACATGTGGCATGCTGACTCCTGTCCCAAAACACTCAAAGATGTTCTGGCGTATCCACCCAGCCCACAGTGTTCTAGAATCCTACAAGAATGTAGGCGTAAATCTCTCTTTTGACTTTGGAATTAATATTTTTTTGGAAAACATAGGGTAACCTTACTTTGATTTCATACTCTTATTGTCATCATCTACAAAATGTGAGTGCGTTTGTGCACGAATGCGTGTGTGCATGGTGCAACGCATGCAGGGAAGGGGAAAAGACGTGAGAGCATGTTGAGCATGTTTGTCTGGGTGGGGTAACCTCCAAGAAGAATGGGTGAGGAGCTCCTTATTCTTTGTGTATATGAAGAATAAGGATGTGTTGTGGGTAGCTAGACACCGAACGTATGACCCCAAGCAAAGGCGTAGGAATAAACATGATGATGGGAAGCTTTATAGTCTTGTCAATGTATTGTTGCATGATGCCTACTCTAGAAAAGATAGGGCTAAGTAGCATGCTATTGAACAAGCATTTGTGTCTGCACACGAAATGAGGATATCACAGTGTCCCATCTCCAATGCTCCCGTGGGTAGCAAGCTTGCCTCCGCAGTTGTTGCTGCTTCTTCAAACAATAGTAGGTTTGAGAAGCCTCACAATAAAGGCAAGAAGAAGCTAAAAGGTCGTTACTATAGGGCAAAATGATCATTTGATCAAGCAATTTCCTAAGCTTAGGGCTAAAGAGGTTCCTAAAAAAATAGGCAAATGAAACCCTTGGAGATGCTTTGTCAAATGCATATTTGACAAATGTTGTGCAAGATATAGAATGGTCTTTTAGTGCACATTTTCAATATGACCATTTGTTCATGATGCGTGTATTGAAGAATTTATGGATCAGTTGTGGGTGTATATACATAGGATAAAAAAGAACCTTTTGTCTGTATATGCACCTGCAAAACTTGGTCGTCGAATTTGTGGATGACAAATGTATTAATTAGCACTTTTTTTTGTGGCTTGTGTAACATCAATGCTTACAAAAAGTATGTGGAAGATGTAGTTTCTAATTCAAAAGTTGTTTCTTATAAAAAAAAACTTTACCTTACGTCTTTTGTCTCTAAATTTTTCTAATTTGTTGCGTTTGTTGAATGGTTCGGTGCAATGCAAAACAATCCAAGTATGATGCTATTGTGAAGAATGGCACATGGTCTTTGTGTAACTTGCTTTCCAACAAAAAACTATTGGTACGAAGTGGTTTTTCATGTTAAAGTGTAAATCTGCCTGTAGTGTTAATTGCTATAAGGCTAGACTTGTGGCACAAGGTTATGCTCAAAAGAAGGATATTGATATTAATGAGACTTTTGCTATCACTTGTCATGACTTATCATTTGTAAAATTTGTGCATTGATAGCTCATAATGGTTGAAATGTACATGAGTTGGACATAGAGAATTTGTTTTTGAATGGTGGTCATGAGGAAGTGTATGTGGCCTCCTGGTTTGTTCAAAAAGGGTAGGGAAGAAAAATGTATAGACTTAGAAAAGCTTTGTATAGTTAAAGCAAGCTTCACGTGCTTGGTATGAAAACTTTTATTTGAGCACTTTGTATGTCAAGCATGCAAATGGTGTTTTTTTAATCAGAGTTAATGGCATTTTTCACTAGATTATATGAGGGTTATATTGTTGATTGTAAGGCCGATTTGAATGACTCTTTTGAGATGTCCTCTGACGGACTTTTGGGAAAACAGTTTAAGGAAAGAATAGGCATATAGCTTTTGCGTCTGAGAGAGTACATGGAGATAACATTGCATATATTAAGCCTTGAAGATTGCAAGCCTATTGCTACTCTATAAAAACATGCTTATTCTTCATTATGTTGGAAACTACTTTGATGCCTCTCTAACCGCATGCTATAATTCCTGTATACATTATGAGGCCAAAAGTTTAGAATGCAGCTTGGTACGTGAGTAGACTTCTTCATAGCCTAGAATCTATGTATTGGAAGTCAGCTAAGCGTATCTACATTGAAGCCTCGGCCTAGGAATTCCATATCAAAACAAGGCTCCTATGCTTTATTCCAAAAGCTACTCATTACAATAATATTACAAACATAGATTTTTAAAATTGAGAATCGTGTCTTGAAGTGAGTTACAAGAGATTTGCATCAAAGGATAGAGCCAATGATGAAAATCACAAGATGCCCTTGAACGTCCTAGGAAAGGGAAGCTATCACAATTGCCCATTTGTGAGGAAAGGGCTCTAATCCAATCAATCGTCAATGTGCAATGCAAAATTTTTGTTTTCCCTTCCTAAGTTTTCCCAAATTTCCCAAGATTATTTAGGTGGCTCTTTTGTAGTCACCAAAAAATTAATGCTATGACATCTAACTTAGAAGTCTCCATTAAACAAAATCTGAAATAATTAACAAACCTCATCTAGGCACGCAAACCCCATAAAGCCTTGTCCATGTCTCTGTGTGTGTGTGTGTGTGTGTGTGTGTGTGTGAGAGAGAGAGAGAGAGAGAGAGAGAGAGAGAGCAGGGAAGAATGGCAAAGTCATGTGTTCTAAGTTTAACATGTTCAAAAGGGAAACATGAAACCAAGGATTTTTTAAATCTAGAATGCTAGTCGAGAAATGTCAAACCTGCTTAATTCAACAGAATATATTTGTTAAGAGTTCTCCATTGTGCAATGGAATTGATTACATGCAAATGGAATCGATCAACCTTAACGCATTCCTCGTTGACCAAAGATGCTTGAGAGTGGAACATCTAAAGCATTTTAAACTATGAATACACAGAAAGCTCTGTCCTCAATCACCAAGCAACAACTTGAGTAGCAAATAATCAACTTTCACACAAGCTGGCCTCCATGAATTTGAGAAGTAGAAGAATACCAAAACCTACAAACAGACTGAACAAAATAAAAGAGACAACAAGACTTAAACCTTATCACGTTTTCACCAGCTCACGCACCATAAACGGATACTAAGAGGCTTTGAATGTGAATTCACAGACATACACCCCTGTATATACATATGTATATATATATATTATATATATCACATTGTCACAACCTGCATAAAACTCCTGCAACACAACTGACAATACAAGGCGGCCTTCAAAGTGGCAATCAAAACTGAACGGAATGGAACCATCCTTACATTTTCTTTAAAAACCTGCTAGCAAAACCTATGTATCCATTGTACTAACCCATTCAGACGGGCATGTCACAAACAGCTTCGCTATGCCTCTTGAGAAGACCAGCTTGAACATCCGCATATCCTCATACTCCAGATGATTCATCACCAAAATCCGATCCCGGAGCCCAAAGATGAACAAAGGAGGAGCGACATCTATTGAGCGTTCGCAGTTCGCTTCATCTGCCTCATCTCTATACTTAGATAAAGCCTTCCATTGCACAGTATTCTTGTCAAGCTTCATCACCTTCACCAGACTGACATAATCTTCCATTACCCGGCCTTGATATGAGTGTTCTGCCAAACCCACAAGAAGAGAGTCGTCTGATTTGGTGGTTACTCCGGTAGCCATTGAAATAAGTGGCTTGAAAGAGCTAAAAACGTTAACCAGCCACTTCTCCTCCTCCCACTCATTGTTGGCGGGTGAATAAGAGAATACATATTGTCGCTTTTCAGGGAGGATCGTTCCCCGAACCACGAGCTTGTTCCTCCAAATACAAACGATGTCTGTGTGCAAGGCAAATGGCAAGGTCGCGATGCGTGACCAGGAGTCGGCATCCGCATCATAGACTTCAGCATCCGTCACCAAGCCACGGCCTTCACCTGCATAACCCCCAGTACCATCAATCACACCATAACAAAAACCACCCCGAGGACAGCATATCCGCTCCCATGGTCCATGTCTTGCTGAGAGTATTGAAAACGTACACCATTCCTGAGGGTGTGTGGTTCTCAGAGAAATCCTGTCCGCCGAAGAAGAATACAAGGTGCCCCACAGATGCACAGCCATAGCCCTCATTAAATATGTCCCTGGTAACCTCATCATTGACAAATAGAGCCTTGGAGCATTTTCTGGTCTTTAGATCAATTTCCATGGAGTGAAGCCTGCTTGGCGGTTTGTCAAATTTCTTGATCAAGAAGACACTCTCCTCGGTAGCATTGAGCTGCTTTCTCACAGTGTAGAACTCCTTGCTACCAACAACCTCCTGCAGACATGAAGAACGAGAGAAACCTTGAATGGCGACTACAACCCCTTCAGACGTTGCACAGAACCATGCGGGCAAGAAAGGAGAAAATGTAGATCTTAACAAGCAAACATCGCAAAAGTGGCACATGCAAACACAGCAGACTTGTAGGAACAGACAGGCGGCACCTCTGATGTTTGTGTGTGTGTGTGTGTGTGTGTGTGTGTGTGTGTGTGTGCGCGCGCGCATGCACAGAGAGAGAGAGAGAGAGAGAGAGAGAGAGAGAGAGAGAGACCCTCCATATCTTGTTAACAGCTCTTAGAGCAGTGTGATAGATGCGAGGAGCCCTGGCGAGGCAACGCAAAGCCACCTTGTCGTTCAAGCCTGGCAGGAGCTCCGCCATAGCTGCGCCTACACACAACCTCCAGGCTCCTACACGAGGGCGACTGTGTGTTTCTTTTAAAACATTCTTTCCTGCTCGACGTTGCTCTCGTTACCAGCGGTGAGGGTGGGCTAGCGTTTCGGAAAACCGGCAAGGTACGATACCGAGGCGTTCATGTGTCCTGACTACATCATTTGGAGTTTCTTTTCTAGGACCTACCACACGCTCACGGGGCCTGCTCTCTAGGTAATGCTTCTGTAGAAATGCTTGCAAAACCTCTCAGCTTCATTACGCTAAACTTCGTTCTTCGACCTTCTCTCTTAGCATGCGCACATAACCTACCAGCCGTGGCTTCTCCCGGCCAAAAAGAGCTCTGACCCCACCATAGGCCCGCCACGCTCCTGCACCTAGCCACTGTGAGACTCACCGTCGCCATTGAAACTTCACCCCTGCTGCCTTAACGGTCACCCGCAGGAGAGCCGTTTGCCTAGAGGGAAACTGTTTTATTGGTTGCGACAGATGACAGCTCGTCTGAGAGAGTTGACTTTTGTGTTTGCCCTTCTTTACTACGGTCGTGGCTGGAGCATGTGCGCATAGTGCCGACGGGTGGTGAACTTCATGACCCGATCGGCAAGCCACTGGGACCCTTAGCATGTGCGCAGGCTCTCTGTGTCAGTAGGTCTTACCGACACCTCACATACCTGGCTCTAAAAAAAAGAAATCTAATTCTAAGTCGGATACCCCCGAATCTTATGTTCTAACCCCCCTTTCCTTTCCACATCAGCACCAAGCATCCCACCTCTCCTCTGTCTGTGTATCCCCCCCCCCCCCCCCCCCCCCCCCCCGGTGGTGCCTACCTCAGCCCTCACGGTTTTCTCAACTCCTTGCCCATGCTCGACCCCTCCTCCTCCCTCACTTGCTTCATCGCTGCCTGCTTTGATCCTCTTTGCTCTGCCCTCCCCTAACCACCCTGTCTGCACGTCTCTCTCGTTTGTGCAACACACACACACACACAGATTGGAACCTCCTATCTGCATCTCTCCCTGGTCTGAGAGAGAGAGAGAGAGAGAGAGAGAGAGAGAGAGAGAGAGAGAGAGAGAGAGCAAAGAGCAAAGAGCTCATGCACCACAGAGAACTTTGTTTCGCAACAGACACACAAATAGAGCTAGAGCGCATGAGAGAGAGAGAGAGAGAGAGAGAGAGAGAGAGAGAGAGAGAGAGAGAGAGAGAGAGAGAGGGAGGTCAGTTGTCCATTGCCCAATTCGAGAACCTTGTAGAGGCGGCTACACGATGTCGTGTCACTCCGCTTCCACGATGGGAAAAAGAACATAAGGATGTAGATTAGGCTTATTTGAAACCTATATGTTTATTGAGCAGTGACCAAGGCTCGGTGCCAAGCTAGTTCAATGCTAAATGTATGTCAGATGTGGCTTTAAAGGGCCAAAAACTATGCTTTTGATACTGGAAGTGGGATGGACTAGAAATGCAGTACTCAAAGTGCTCCAACGACCTATCTTTAGTGCTCGTCAATTGGAGCTACGGTAAGGAGGTTATGTTAGTTCAAAATTAGAGTGGTTTGCAGATCCCCGATGGAAGGGGTCGAAGATGGTTTGAAGTGATAGACTTGAAGTGCTCATGTTAAGGATTATGTTGGTCCTTTTGGATCGACAATCAGAGTCCTGGATGCTAAGATATGGTCAGTTGAACTTTCATTGGGGGCCAGTTCTATGCCAGATTGGTCACCTTGGGATTGGTGTGTCATTTGGGGTTGACTCAACCTCGCCAGGGTTTGGATGAGAGCTATATGGTGTATGAAGACCCTTGGAATCGATGGCATGTCAAACAGAGTTCGGATCACGGAGATATTGCGAGTTAAAGTTTGTGTCAGTCATCGGCGATGTGGTGCTAGATTTGTTTTCCCTGTTTTTGCATCCTCGATCGGCGATCCCGTCAAATTCCAAGTGTAGCAAGGTTCTGGGGATTCGGAGTCAGCAATTGGGGATCTAGTGTGGCTTGACAAGCTGGGAATCTGATCACCAAGCACCAAGGGGAAGTTCATAGGGAATTTTGTCATTTTGTGCAAAATTTCTATTAGTGCCATTTTTTCATAAAAGGTCCCTTAAAGTCTTCTATGGGTTGTGCTACATAGCACGTGTTGGTCTCGTTTTATTCCTCCTCTTTTTGGGCATTTTTCACATGAAGTTCATGCACTCGCCATGTCTGACAACAACATTGATGTGTTCAAGATGTCTACTATTGAGGATAAATTGGACGGGGACAATTACCCAATGTGGGCTTACATGATGCAACACATAAAGGGCATTTGGAATGTTGTACAGGGCATTGATGTACGCCCTGGTTTTGAGGGTACAATCGATGTTGAGGATGTTGCAGGTTTTGATGGCAGGGTTGCTGTTGCCATAGCCGTTTTTTCTACGACCGAGCAAGCTCGTTGGGATGTAAGAGATGCAAATCTCATGCATTGATTGCGTTATCTATGAATCATGTAACATTTAATAGCCTAGTAACTTGTGTGTAGCAGAAAATAACAAGAACATAGTGAGAATTTCATTAGAATAGATTCCTAATGAGCATAGCAAGAGTGCTTGGATGGAGAGAGCAACAAAAATCATAACACCTAGTTAGATAAGCATGAACAATACTTCAAAAGAGAGAGAAATTAAGCTATTGAAAATAGTTGAGGACCAAATTTACATGGAGCCAGTCCCCCCTCCAAAAGGCTTTGTATTATAGCTTTCCCCCATCAAGAGAGACATTTTACAATACAATTCTTTGTGTTCCTTCAATAACTAGCTAGTGCAATGAAGATGGAAACTTCAAGCACTAAGCAAAACACTTATAAAACACAATATCAATTCCCTCACGGTCTCAGACTTGAGACCTCACACACCTTCGAAGATGGTGAGAGCTAGTAGGGTATGAGAGTAGATTGAGAGGAAGAAGGAGTAGTCTTACAAGAATGATGTACATCTCCTCACATAATCACTTATATTAGCATAGCATAGCTTAGTAATTAGCATGGTAGAGGAGATGAGCATGCATTGAAGCTTGGCTCTTGGTTGGATTTGCATCACAAAGCCAAGAGTCGTTGGTGTAGGCCTCCCTCCTCACAAGCTTGGAGTAGGTGATAAGCTTTCCATTAAAGCTTGAGAAGGAAGGAGAGAGAGAGAGAGAGAGAGAGAGAGAGAGAGAGAGAGAGAGAGAGAGTCTTCTTGCTTCACACATGAGCTAGTGTGAGTGTGTGTGGAATAATGCCTTGTAAAATTCAGCCCCCCCCCTCTCTCTTGCTCGATCCCTCTTGCTAATTACTCTTGCTAGCACCTCATTGGACCTCTCCAGGCTTAGCCAATGAAAATTGAGAGGCATAAGTGATAGCCTTCTTACATGTGTCCCCCTTTTCCCTTTTGTGAGAGCTTTAGGTAATTAATTAATGCAACTACACTCTCATTGGACCCCTTTGTCTCCTGGCCAATAGGAATCAGGCAAGCCATTGGGCTGTTGAATGCTCATTGGACCCCTTGGGAGATTGTCCAATAGTCTTCTAGAGAGCTTAATTCGTATTGGTTCTTTTATTAAGTGTTTTTAAATGAATTAAAACTAGATTTACTCTAGCCTAATTCTCATTGGTCCACCTCCATGGCCATCCAATAGGACTTGAGTGCACCTTGTGGGCATCTGGGCTAGGGAGCTTACATGTGTCCCTCATTCCCTTTGTGTGAAAGAAGCTTGTGTGTGTGTGTGTGTGTGTGTGTGTGTGTGTGTGTGTGTGTGTGTGTGTGTGTGTGTGTGTGTTTCTCTCTCATCCCCTACTTCGAGGGCTCGCTCCCTCCTATGTAGGAACCTTTGAAGACTTTTGTACACACACAAAGCATCCAATTTTACTAAGTTTTGACCATTGGAACAACCTTTGAATTTTGGAACCTTAGCATTTTGGAAGTCTTAATGGGTTGAACCTTAGGGTCTTTAAATCCCATTGTTGCATATTGCTCTTTTGCAGATGGCCCCCCCTTTGGATCCCTATTTTCCCTCCTTTGGATCCCTACTGTGGCCGGTTTGCCAGCTTAACCAATATGGCTAGCTTTTTCTCCCCTGGCACTCCCCATATTAAATGATCAGTTTAACATGAGAAAATCATTTAGGAGAATTAGATATTAGTTATTATAACATTACCTCTCTCTTGAAATCATAGTCGTCCTCGAATATGGGGTAGAGAAGATAAAGCCTATTCATTAGTCCTTTTTCTAGTGGGTAGAGGATCCCTATGTTACCCTACAACATCGTTCCAGAATGGATGACTAATCCATTTGGCGCTTGAGAGCCTAAGGCTGCCACAAGCATGTTTGCACATTAGTCTTATCAATATTCCAGAGTGAGTGAGAATCTCTACTTGGTGTTTGGGAGACGTCGTCTGTTA
Organism: Adiantum capillus-veneris; assembly: GCF_014529385.1. Lineage (NCBI taxonomy): Eukaryota > Viridiplantae > Streptophyta > Polypodiopsida > Polypodiales > Pteridaceae > Adiantum > Adiantum capillus-veneris. The sequence goes on from NC_140946.1 coordinate 125,619,250, forward strand.
ACCCTCACGGCTCACGGACACCCCATCACCTATGATGGATGTGTATTATGTATTTGGTAGAGTCAGGTACCGGGCTTGTCGGACCAATAGGAAAAGAGTAAGAGTGATCGCCGATGAGAGGCGCACTCTAACTGGGACATTCAAGGGATTAGTTGGCTAAGCATGGGCGCCCAAGTGTGAATGGGGTGAGCTCATATAAAAGTCAACTAAACCTAAAATTCACTCATTCTCTCATTTGTGCAATAGAAGAGTGCTCTTGCTCCATCTCCATCTCCATCTTCTTCTTCTTCACCTCCTTGTGTGTGTGTGTATGTGTGAGAGAGAGAGAGAGAGAGGGAGAGTGTGTGTGTGATCGAGCATTACGAAGGCACGACGGCGGCGAAGCGGTTGAGCGCGGCACGACGGCGGCGAAGCGGTTGAGCGCGGCACGACTGCAGCTTCTTCTTCATCGCGACGAGGAATCCACTACGAAGGCGAGCGTAGAGCGGTGAGTGACACACCCTTTGCTCTCTTGAGCTTGCTAGTTTAGGCTTGTTGTGTGCTTGGAGCCATTTGTGGCTCGCATACGGTGTATCGGCAAGTCCTTTGCTTCGACAGTGCAGCAAGGAGCGCACATTTTTGGCGCCGTTGCCGGGGAAATGCCCTACACTAAGCTCGGTTAAGCACTTTACGCTTTCTTGTGGTGCAATTTCTATCATAGGAAAGGTAGGGAATGAGTGTGTGTAGTTGTGTGGAGAAGGATTTGTGAGGAAGGAAGGTGTGTGGTTGTGTGGAGAAGGTTTTTTGTTACATTGTACTGTCTTTTTTGTTTTCTGTTAAAGAAGGAGTTACATTTTTTGCAATGTACTGTTAGAATTAAGGTATTAGCTATGGAATGTTAGTTCTGTAAGGTTAGTTTTGTAGATCTGTTAGCTACTGTAGTACTGTGTAAACAGTGTTAGAGTGTGTGTGGCAGTATCTCCATTAGCTGTAAGTAGATAAGTTAGGTGTAGGTTAAGTGTGTGTGTGCGCGCACGCGCGGCGCGGCAGCGGCGATTTTTTTTTTAATTTTATAAAAAAAATAAAAATAAAATTCAAAAATTTATTTTCGGGCTGGGGATCATTCCCCAAGCTCAAGCCCAAACCCAGACCTTAGTCCTCAATTTTAAAAAATAGTTTATACACCTTTTTATATTTAAAAACTATTTTTAGGATTTCGAGGGCTTCACGTAGCCGAATAGAGAGTTGTAAAGCACGGCACGTTCCTTTAGCTAAAACGCTCGTCTTGAGCTTTTACACGCCAGATTTTGTGGCTCGGTTACAAAAAATAACCAAAAATAACAAAAAACTTGGGTTATAAAATTTAAAAAAAAAAAAACTAAGTGAGCGGCCTTCACGGGCACTCACCAACGCGCTTAGAGTGTGGAAGTCATATGAACCTACGCTCTGGACGAGTGTTAGAGCACGAGCATATTGGTAGTGCCTCCATTTACGCGGGCACCCATTATTCCTCCACCCTAGGTTCTGGACCTTCGGCCGGGACTCAAGGTAGCGCGACCCAAGATCCTCATATCGCGTTGGGTGATTCTTCCTCTGACTACGAAGTCATGGAGGGGTATCCTACACCAAACCCTGATAGTTCAAGTCAAGACATGCATGCCATGGACCCACGGCCCGGGTCCAGCATGTTTAGCCGCTTAAAAGAGACCCTTAGTAGAGCTACTCGCTCCGAACATGCGGTTAATGAAATAAATGAAGGGAGTGGGGAAGTAAATTCTTCATTCATACCTAAAATGGACCCTATGCTTCTTGAGAGTGTGCATGTGAATGTTTCATCCACTGCACCTCCTGATCCTTTAGGACTATCTCCCTCTAAGGTTTTACTACCCGATGGTAGGAGCCTTGCCGAAGTGCAAGAGATCGAACGCTATATGCAAGCGACAAGGGAGAGGGAAATTGAGAACCTACGAGGGCTAGAACAAAGTCGAGCCCTGAAAGCAAAGGCTCCTATGACAACAATCATACCAGCCGAGCAACCGAGTGCTCCCAAGGTAGCAGTCACGGAGGGGCAAGCAATGGGGAGCAATAATGCTCCCACTTCAAGGGAAACCTCCAGCACGCCAGGCCTAGATGGGATATTCCTAAACGAAAATTGGGAGTATGACCTACAAGCAGAAGCTTTAACTGATCGGTACACAGGACACACCTATCATGTGGGTTGGTTAGATGTTCTATAATCCACATCGGGTGCTACTAGCATAGATGAGCAACAACAGAAAGTCTGTGATGTCCTCCATAGGATTGTCGAGTTAGAAAGACAGAACACAGGGATCAACATGCCTTCAACAGGCCTAATGAGATTCTTGGATACGGGAAAGGCCAACCAACCAACCCTGTCACAAATGGAGACCCCCTCAGTGAGCCCCATTGATCCTCCATATGTTGTTTCGCCAGGAGCCTCAGTACAATCTGAGCCCACAAGTGGCAGCTTTACCTTCCCAGATCTAGCTCATCTTTCTCTTAATGACACTACGGCTACCATGCATATCCCAATGGTGAGCATGACAAGAAGTACACCATGGAGTTCATTTGTTAACACTGCGCCGATGCCTAGTAGCACAGTGCCCCCAACTATACCTACATGTATGTATCAATCATGTGCACCTGTCGTACCTCAGCCTCATGTAGCTCCTACACCTCCAATTATTCCAAGAGCTTACAATCCACAATGGAATTATCCAAGCTCTTATACAAGTGGAGCCATGCCATTTAATAATAACATGCCATATCAAGCACCCCCTATGCCTAGGGCCATGCCTGTAAACTTTGGACCACCATCTGGTACACCACCATACGAAATATGGGACCCAAGAGCCGCGCGTATGCCAAGGCCAAGGCCAACTCCCATCTCACATGTGGTTCCAAGAGCACATACACCCATTATACCTGCTCAAATAGGAGATTTGGCAGCATTTGCTCAAACTATAGGTCGCTCTATTGCGGAAAACATGCGTGGTGCACCTGATAGAGAGCCTAGGAGCAAGGCAGTTCAAGTAGCTAAGCTCACACAGAAATTCAATGGAGACGGAGATGCTAGAAATCATATGGAAGTCTTTGAACATGTGTGCGATTCCTTGGAAGAGCACAATGAGCTACATAAGTGTAAGGCTTTGAGTTTGACCCTAAGCGGAAAGGCTGGAGATTGGTATAGAACCTTAAGAGTAGAAGAAAAAACGATCTACTCTACTCTTAGGAGACTGTTCTTAAAAGAATACATACGAGAGGGAGTACTTTGGGGTGTAGCCTCTCAGCTCCAGAAAGCCCAACGAGAAGAAGGTGAATCCGTGAGAGACTTCATTAGTCGCCTAAAGAATTTGAATTCTCGATGCAATCCAAACGAGCGATTCAACAACAACCAATTGCTCGATAGATTCATTAGGGGACTACGACATGAAAGTATCTATAATGGCCTAGTCATTAGAGGTATCACTACTTGGGAAGCAGTCACCATGAATGCAATCCAATTGGAGGATAATTTAATGATTGCACGAGAAAGAGTGTCTGCCGAGCCGAAGTCAAGTAGCTCCCAAGCATCAGGGCATGAGCCAATGAAGATAAAGCCAATCGTGAAAGAGCAAACGATATCTGAGATGACTTTGGCAAATCTCACAAAGGCCATCCAAGAAAGCCTTAGGGGTAATCGTGCTCCACAAAACACTGATATGTATCCAAGAAGGGAGCAACAATGGTGCTCAATTTGCTTGGGCCCACATACTACGAGTGAATGCCCTACTTTCAGAGTAAAGTTTAACGGGACTTGTAACGCGTGTGGTAGGTATGGCCATCAAGCGAAGGATTGCCTAATGCTTAAACGCATCATGGAAAATAAACCGCCTATAGCTTGGGCAGACTCACCTCGAGTTCCTGCATTGATGCCTACCCCACCCATGGAGCAACAGTTGCCATTACAGCACATGGTCCCTAGAACCCAAAATGTGGTCCAAACCACACCGTTGCCACCTCCACTGCTAGGACCGCAACCCCCTCATCCAAGAGTTACACCTATGAACCAAATAGGTTGCGAGTCATCTAGTACTTATGTAGATTGCGAAGAGGACATAGAATCTAGTATCACCTATGGAGTCGACATGCTTGAGGAGTGTCCCATGTACTATATGGAAGACCATTGGGGACAAATCAAACCGGTATATCAAGCTACTGCGCTAGCAGCAAGAGTCCAAAACATTAATAGTTTTGCCAGGAGACCACCTCTTCAGTGCTACAAATGTGGTGGACCACATCGAGTAGCTGAGTGCCCCATTAGAATACAAAAGAATGCCGCACTAATGCAAACCAGTCAAGGGAGTGCATTGGCAATGCCAATACTCACTTGTAATCGTTGTGGCATAGATCATTTGATCGCACAGTGTCCTAACAATCCAAACGCACCGAAAATCACACCATTGAACATAATAGAGATCGTTGATGGGACACCACCAACTATAAACATAGCACCAATGAATGCACTCACACGGTCGATGCTCCAAAAGCAAAATTACATCCTCGAAGAGAGAGATGCTGCGTCCATTGGCCGAGCGAGAAAGAAGAAAACACGAAGAAAGAAATCCCTTAATGCTTCTAGCTCAAAACCTAGTTCAAAGACTAACATAGGGACAGGAGAGGATCCCGTGTATATGAATGACCCCGAGGATGACTCAGATTCGATAGAGACCACGGAGACCAAAACTGTTACTACAAAGGAAAAAGCCAGTGAGGAGGATCACGAGAGGGAATTACGACGAACACCAAAAGAGTATTCAAAGTTAAACTACCCAGTTGCGAACCCCCAAGATAAGCCACGAGAGACAAAAAATGAGGATTGCAAGAGAAAGATTGGAACCTATCCAAACCCAACAATGGAAATAGAACGAGTCCAACAACTGAGAGGTTTGGTGGAGGAAACTCAACGAACATTAGAACCTGAACCCAAACACATCCAGATGTCGGACACAGTGTTTCCCACACAAGTTCAACCTCACAAGAACTACAGGTCGTTAGCTATACCCAGTATCATTCGGGAAGAGAGTGAGGATAGGACATCTGAAAGTGGACACACACCTTTCCTACTAGAGAGAATGTTTGGTGAGGGAAGTGGAGATTCCATCTTCACCATTCTCTTGTCAGGGTCCTACGTCCCACAAGATGCCATTAAATGTTGCCAAATTGATGGATTTCATGTCTTCAGAAGTTAGAACCACCATCATGTCCAAACTATATAAAGTCCCCGAGCTAGTCTCAGCTCTTCGAGCCTTCCTCAATGGAGAATTACAGGCCGGATTACCACAGTTTGCACATATGAACAAACCTAACTCGGTAATGAATGAGGAGGAACATTTAGCACCACCATCTGACCTAGCGGGACATGAATCTGTAATTGAAGTACCCGTTAACAAGTTGGGGCAATACTTTGAAGGTGATGAATCTAATGCTACTCTACCAATCACCACTAAAGGATTAACTGTAAAGGGAGTCCTTGACGGTGGTGCGGGAGTCAGCATGGTGACAAAGAGTTGTTGGGAGTCTATGGGGCGACCTCACCTTGAAGCCACAAGCGTAGTGGTAAAAATGGCTAATGGATCTATTGTTACGCCTATTGGAATGCTTAAGGATCTCAGGATCAAGGTCTTGGGACACAAGGTAAGGCAGACTTTCATTGTTATGGATTTTTCCAAGCATCCTATGTCATTTGAGATGATCTTAGGGCGTCCATTCATGAGGGAAGCAAAAATGGTGCATGACTGGTCCAAAAACTATGTCTACTTACAGTTCCAAGACTCTGTCATTCGAGTTGATCTTTTAAGTGGTCGAACGCATCCTCTAGGAAATAAATTCATCATTGATAATCGATCAGACACAACAATTCACTCAGCTCCATTACAGTATTGTTACACGTGTAACGAAGACACGGATATTGGGGAGAACTCTCCTTATATGGATATCCTACCCGGAATGGCTGAGTCAGACAATGTCGATTGGGTACACCTAGCGGCAACTATAGATACATGGGGAGCTAGAGGAACAACCTGGGTAACACCAGATGGGGAAGAGATACCACACATTGCACCAGTAAACATGTTAGGTGTAGCGCATGTAACATCCGATGATAAGAAAGAGGCACACCTACCTGAGAGTGAAACCGATGATTCCTCAAAGGCTTCAGGCCAATACACATCAGAAACGGAATCTCAGGGAGAAATGGATTCAGAACCTAAGGAAACATCGAGTGAGCCAAGTATAGAAACTGAACACTCAAGGTCTAGTACGACCATCTATGGTAATTTATATGAGAGTGAAGAAGATACAAGCGAAGACCTATCAAGCGAGTCGAGTTCAAACATTTACCAAAATCAAAACCTTAACAAGAAACAAAGGTCATATAAGAGACGACGATATCGAGCGAATGTGAGAGCTAGGATAAACAAGGAAAGATCTACTGCAGAATGGCTTAGCTATCTAGGGGCATGTGATGCTCATCGAAAGCTAGTAGACAATTGGGGTGAACATCTCCAGAGTGTCATGTGGTGCAGCCCGTGACCCATTGACCTCGCTCAATTGGAGGTTACAGAGCCAAAATTGAGTCGAACTATAAGAAGACGTCAAAACCGAGAGTTAGCACAACAACAAAAGGAGGCAGAACTAAAAGAAAGGTCTCCGTCAGGACAAGAGCCTGTTGACTTACATACGGCTCCTGAACATTTTAAATCTTATACCACGGGGGAGCGAAAGGTTGTGTATGCCAAAGCCCAACGAATACCTACCAATGGAAGCAGTGGCGTCTGTGATGGTCCAGCGGTAGTTAAAGAGATAGAATTAGCAGAACCAGGTGAGGAGTCTAAACCAGTCTTTATTGCTCAAGACCTTACCAAAACTGAAGAGGCTGTACTTAAGGAGCTCCTCAAGGAATACAAGGATATCTTTGCTTGGACATATCATGACATGAAGGGCGTTCCACCTTCTGTGGTGCAACATACAATTCCCATGATCAACACTGCTAAACCCGTCCAGCAACGACCCTATCCAATGAATCCTAAGTACGCCAAAATTGTACAAGAGGAGATTGAAAAACTTATCCAGTGTGGATTCATATACCCTATTGAGCACTCAGAATGGGTTTCTCCAATAGTCATTGTGCCAAAAAAGAATGGGAAACTAAGAGTGTGCGTGGACCTCAAGAAAGTTAATGCAACTACTAGGAGAGATCATTATCCCTTGCCATATTCAGAACACGTGCTTGAAAGAGTTGCAGGCAAGGAAGCTTATAGCTTTTTAGATGGGTACTCTGGTTACAATCAAATCACAATTGCATTAGAGGACCAAGCTAAAACTGCTTTTATCATAGAGTTTGGAGTGTTTGCATTTCGTGTTATGGCTTTTGGCTTAACGAATGCACCTGCTACATTCCAACGATTAGTAAACACTGCGTTTAAAGAATTTCTAAGGGAGTTTTGTGAAGCTTTCCTAGACGACCTTTGTGTTTATTCTTCTTGGGAGAAGCATTTGTTATATCTACGAAAAATATTTGAAAGGTGCAGATTTTATCGCATCTCATTGAACCCTTTCAAATGCCAATTTTGGGCTAAGCATGGAGTCATTCTAGGGCATATAGTGTCCAAGAACAGGATATCCACCGATGAGAGTAAGATTAAAGCCATTGCCGATTTGCCACCACCTACGAACTATAAAGGAGTTCAAAGATTTATGGGCCATGTTGGTTATTATCGAAGATTTATTTTAAACTTTGCCGAGATAATGCGTCCATTGTACAAGCTTCTTATCGAGTTTCACTGGACGGAAGAATGTCATCGATCTTATGAGTTATTAAAGAAGGCCCTAACAAGTGCTCCAATCCTGCGAACACCCGATTGGAATGTACCTTTTCATGTGTATATCGATGCATCAAATTTTGCTATTGGGTGTGTTCTAACTCAACCAGGAGAACATAAATTGGACTACCCTATTAGCTTTGCAAGTCGCCAATTAAATGATGCCGAGATGAACTACACTACTACAGAGCGCGAAGGTCTAGCTATGATTTACGCAGTAAAGAAATTTCGCTATTACCTTCTTGCTACCAAGTTTGTGTTTTATGTTGATCATCAAGCATTGCTATATTTGGTAAACAAGCCGTGTTCCACAGGTCGAATTACACGATGGTTGTTAATTCTTCTTGAGTTTGACTTCACCGTTGTTGTGAGGCCTGGGAGGAAACATGTTATGGCAGATCATTTATCTCGTATCCCTAATGGCGAAGCTCCTACGGGGGTTGATGATGAATTTCCTGATACTCCTTTGTTCATTGTTGAGACAATGCCTGAATGGAGTGAAAATATTGTTAACTTCTTAGTTAATGGTTTTCCACCCAAGGAACTGCGAAAAGATATAGCTCGAAAATTAATCAAGGAATGCGAACCCTATTGCTTACTGGCTGGAACTCTCTATAAGAGAGGAAAAGATGATGTTCTTAGACGTTGTGCCCGCGAGGATGAGTATTTATATATTCTACAAGAGGCACACATGGGTGTAGTTGGTGGTCACTTTTCAGGAAACTTGACTGCCCGAAAGATCTTACAGTCAGGCTATTGGTGGCCCACTCTGTTTAAGGATGCATCACTTTTTGCAAAGGGATGTGATGAATGCCAACGCTTCAACAAGCCACAAAGAAGGGATAGGATGCCTCTACATCCCATCAAGGTAACCCAACCATTTGAAAAGTGGGGCTTAGACTTTGTAGGACCGATTAGTCCGGCTGCACGTAACACGCAATCACGATATATCATTGTGGCTACTGACTATGTAACCAAATGGACTAAATCAAAAGCAACACATATCTCACCACAAGTCTACACCCTATTATCCCCAAGCAAATGGCCAAGCTGAGAGTACCAACAAAACTCTCATCTCCATTTTGACAAAGAAAGTTGAGGCTCATCGCATTGATTGGGACCTAAAGCTTACATCAGCTTTATGGGCTTATCGTACTGCGTATAAAGTTGCTATTAATTGCACACCGTTTAAGATGGTGTATGGCCAAGAAGCAGTTATGCCATGGGAGTTTTTCATTCCTAGTCTTCGAGTAGCTTCTCAAGAAGGTTGGGATGGTAACCCCTTAGTGGAGCGATTATATATCCTGGAAAGGCTAGATGAAGAGAGGCAATTAGCTGTGCGAAAGGCTCTAGTGGAGAAGGATAGGAGAAAGAAGTGGTTTGATAGCCATTTAAAGGATAAAGACATCAAGGTTGATGATAAAGTTCTTATGTACGGGGTACGTAATGAAAAGAAGAAATTGAAATACGCTGGTAAGGGACCATATCGAGTGTGTGAAATTACCCCGCAAGGTACCATTCGTGTAGAGACTCTAGATGGAGTTGAAACCATTGGATTCCTTAATGGGAGTAAATTCAAAAGATATTATGATCCTGTAAGCCAGGAAGAGTTGCAAGCCATCCATCAAAAGAAGGCTGCCAAGGAACAAGCAGAGCTTAAAAAAATCCAAGCAAGAGTTGAGGCTCAAGAACGACAACAACGTCTTAGACGCCAACGAGAGGCTAATCTGGGAATCACGCAAGCATTTTTCGAGGACACAGATGACGACTCATTAGAATCTGAGCCACCCCTACGATACCCAATTGAGCTAAATAGCCCCTATGGGAAAGTGCTATACAATGCCTTATTAGATACGGGAGCTAAACACAATTTGTTATCCTATGGAGTTTGGTGTCAATTAGGGAAACCGACCCTATCCCCGAGTACGATGCAAGTCAAGGGCATTAATAAAAAGAAAACTGCTATTCTTGGAGTCCTTCAGACCCCTGTTGTCTATGACAATGGAAGCATAGTGCAGAGGTTTCTAGTCATGCCCGCGGGAGCTATGGAAGACCACGTAAACTTGGGACGCACGTGGATGTTGGCAACCAAATGCACTATTGATTGGGATACTGTTAATGTCACGACGCGACCACCGACTCTTACCCCTATCATTCAAGCAAAGTCACCTACGTTGCAAACTCTAGCAAAGTTGAAGGATAGCCAACATTCACAAGACAAGGTGGTTAACTCGTCTTTGCTGGCTACCCATGAATCTAGCACTTCAACACTTGTAGTTGCAGCAAGCAATAATATTGCACCTACTCAACCTGCACGACCTAAGAGTACATATCAATGGGTCCCCAAGGCCTTACTTCCAACTACCTCAACCCTCCCATCCATTCCAAGAAAAAATTTCCTGGGAAAACCAAGAGCGCGCCCTAAGAGAGTCAAGACCAAATCACGATGGATTCCAAAACAACTATTAGAAGCCCAAGGCTACTATGATGGAAATGAGAAAATTTGGGTACCTAAACGTAAAATGTGTCCTTCCCTATCGACAACAAACCCATATGAGTCAAACAGTGTAACGCTAAAGCCAATGGCAGACCGTGGGAAGGGAAAGATCACAGAATGCTACACACCTAGTCCAGAGCTAGTTTGGGCTCCAAGGCAAAACCAATTTATTGCACCTAGCTCAAGAAGGGGGGAATTCCATGAAGCTTCTAGCTCCTCATGTAATACATCCATAGAGGTAAAAGCTTCTACACAGCCTTCATCTATAGTAATGGACCTCCATGAAGCTACAAAAGAGTCCACACCTCCCAGTGTTCAAGAATCACCTGATAAACCACTTCAAGTTCGATCCTGGGAGAGTACCTTACCACCCTTGCAACTTGACGAGGCACCTAGGGTAATAGAAAACTACTGGCAAAAATCCTCACCTATTACCAACTGGAACAATTGGTTTCAAAGGGTGACAAGCTCATTTCAAACGGTATGATCTGCCCAAGGAAGGGGGGAGTGTTTGTGGACATCCATCATTCACTTGCTTCCCTCTCAACCTTTCTCCCTGACCTCTTAATCTCCGATCTTAGGGAATGTATATATAACGCCTTATACTCACAAAAACAAGATAAAAAAGTAAAAGAGCAAGAGTCATAACACAAATCATAAAAACAAATTATGCACAAGAACACGACCCTTGTAATATTTGCACTCTAACCATCATCTATTTGCGTGTACAGATATGGCTAGTACGCTAGAGTCATCCACTCCTGCCTTGGGTGAGAGGTACCCTCGTTACTTTTCACAAATATTTCACATGGTCTTTCTAGTGCTTGCATGTGAATGGGATTTGATAGGGACGCTAGCATGTGAGAGGACTTTTGAGGAGTTAGAATGGCTGATACGTCTCTTGACCACGTCTGATCCATACTTAGAAGAGAGCGTTTCTCCCATTGCACAAGCCTAACCTTTTGACCAAGATGACTATAGGCGTCTAGTGACCTTCCTAGTAAACATGGGCACCTATGATGAAGAAGAAAATTTACACGACTACACGGATGGCACATATGGTCTCATGGATGATGACTTTGTTTATCTCGACGACGAGGATAGGGGTTTAGCCTTAGGTTTTTCCCCCAACCTCTACAATATCCTATTCCCTTGACTCTCTAGGGGGAGTGCAAATAATTAGGTTAGGGTTCCTTATGTTTTTTGTTGTGTTCAATAAGTGTTGGTACCTTTTTCCACTAATGTGCCTCCTGGAGGTATTCCTTTTGTTTCCTAGTGTGTACAGGAGCGTGTTGCTACTGGTAGGATTTGGACCTTCATGGAATCTTTATTTCGACTCACTCTTCAAATCAAGCGCGACCATCGACACAAACATGTGTTTCTTGTCCATTAGCATTGCCCCTTATCTTTTTGCATCCATGTTTGTCTGCTTTGATTGTGATTGGTAGCATAATATTCAGCGCATTTGCTTAGTATCAAACATTTAATTCAATGTAATCTTTTGTCATAATCAGTTGTCTAGGTTTAAAACTCAAGCAGTCCGACTAAGCTAGTTTGACCAAGTTAGGTGTTAGAGATCTTCTCTTAATACCATGGGGAATGCCTTCCTAATAATCAACGGTTACTTAGGTTCTTAATCCGATTTAGGCAGCATTGTGTGAAATGTACTAGGGCTTTCTAGTGGGCTTGACCCTATTGACCTTTAGCTTAAGTATTATAAAGGGAGTTTACTAGTGTGATGAGCCTGGGGAGGTGTACCAGTGTTATATGACCCCCCAAAGTTACAAAATTAAAATGTTGAAAATGAACAAACAAAAAAATCAAAGTGCCACACTGTAAAATCTTAAGCTGGAAGAGAAATCTCAGCTTGATTTGGTACTTCACTCACATGTATTGCCTATGGTACTAGAGCCCTAGAGGTTCCCAGTGTGAGCGCTTTTCCTTGAAAAGCAAAAAACCCAAGGCATACAAAATAAGCACACACATCAAATTGAATCACTGTGAAAAGACTTTGGGGGGTCAAAGAAAAAGTAATCAGTCAGGCGATGATTTCATGAGAAATTCCTTTTATGGTAGCTTAACTACAAGGTCTTCTAGATATAGCCTCTAGTCAGCCCTCGAACATGAATACTTGGCTCTCGCGATTAAACAACTTAATTGACCACGGAAAATTAAGAAGCTTACCCATGGTATTAATATTCGATCTCTAGTGCCTTTCGACCGTCAAATTAGCGACCCCAGACTTGTTTAATTTTTTACCTTTACATCTGTTTATGCATTTGATTACATTGCAATTTAATGTTCATTGCTGACAAATTGTTTGAAATTCTTTTACCAATCAATTTGTCTACCTAAAACTGTATATGCTTTTTACTCACTTATGAGAATGCAATTACTGTGCCAATGTTGTTTGATTTTGCAGTGACTGAAGAAGGCTAAGGACATTCATCTCAAATGCTCTTCCACCTCGTTGAACGAGCTTCAACTCAATAGCTTCCGAGGACGGAATCTACATCAGGAAGGGGGGCATGTTAACCCTCACGGCTCACGGACACCCCATCACCTACGACGGACGTGTATTATGTATTTGGTAGAGTCAGGTACCAGGCTTGTCGGACCAATAGGAAAAGGGTAAGAGTGATCGCCGATGAGAGGCGCACTCTAACTGGGACATTCAAGGGATTAGTTGGCTAAGCATGGGCGCCCAAGTGTGAATGGGGTGAGCTCATATAAAAGCCAACTAAACCTAAAATTCACTCATTCTCTCATTTGTGCAATAGAAGAGTGCTCTTGCTCCATCTCCATCTCCATCTTCTTCTTCTTCACCTCCTTGTGTGTGTGTGTATGTGAGAGAGAGCGAGAGAGGGAGAGTGTGTGTGTGATCGAGCATTACGAAGGCGGCGAAGCGGTTGAGCGCGGCACGACTGCAGCTTCTTCTTCATCGCGGCGAGGAATCCACTACGAAGGCGAGTGTAGAGCGGTGAGTGACACACCCTTTGCTCTCTTGAGCTTTAGTTTAGGCTTGTTGTGTGCTTGGAGCCATTTGTGGCTCGCACACGGTGTATCGGCAAGTCCTTTGCTTCGACAGTGCGGCAAGGAGCGCACATCGTCTCCCGCAAACTTGATTTTAAGCATGCATACTACTTCACATTTGTGCACAATAAAGAAAAGAGAGTCTTATAAGAAAAAAACTTTGTTCATTTTAAACATTTGTACATTTTCTTACTCTAGGGAAGCATTGTAAGCATTGACAAGGTTTAGGTTATCCTTTAATTGTATGCCTTGCATCCATCTAGCATCTTCAAAAGGATAATTCTTAAACTTAATAGGATATTGTCAGATAATCTTACCGCCTCTTAATACCTTTTCTTCATGTCGGAGAATGGACTCAGGCTGCAGCACCTCTTCTTGGTCCTCGATCTCCGATGGGTCTTCAATACTTGGTTCTTGAAGTGGCTCTCCTTTGTAAGGCTTTAGTAGGCTCACATGGAAAGCATTGTGTATGAGCCAATGCCTAGGCAACTTGAGTTGATAGGCCATCTCATTGATTGGCCTAAGAATCTGGAAGGGGCCATAGTACCTTTTTGCTAACTTAGCATAGTACTTTTGGTGTCCCGTAGGATTCTTGCTCGTCGTGTGCCTTGATCGAGTCTTGGGAAATTTAAGTAAGACCCAATCATTTTCTTTAAAGGCTTGGGCTCTTCTGTGATTATTAGCAGAAACCTTTTGCCTTTGTTGTGAGATAGAGATAGCATCCTTAATCTTTTGGAAAAATTCTTGTAGGTCTTGTCTATACTTATCTGCAGCGAAGATCTTCCGGTGTACCTTAAATTGCAGGGGACTTTTTGATCTTCCCTCATTACCTCAAAAGGTGCTTTTCCCGTGGAAGTATGTACAGTGTTCTTGTAGGAATACTCCACTAAGGGTAAGTACTTCTCCCATTGGGACCTTTGATCTACTTCTATTACATAGGCTTTTAGTAGATCAAGAATTGTTAGGTTAGCTATTTCACTTTGGCCATCCGTTTGCGGGTGATAGGCCAAAGAAAAATTTAGCCTTGTCCCAAAATTCTCAAAGAGACCCTTCCAAAAATTATTGGTCATTCTAGGATCTCTATCCGACACTATGGACATTGGCAAGCCATGGTACTTGAAGATTTGTAAAATAAAGAGGGTCGCCATTTGATGGGCTTTGATAGTCTTTTTGACAGGTATAAAAAAAGCTTATTTACTAAACATGTCTACTATCGTCAATATTCCTGTATTCCCATGGATAGACTTAGGCAATCCAAAGATAAAATCCATGGATATGCTCTCCCATGGTGAATTAGGAATTGGCAAAGATTGAAGCAATCCAGGGTTCTCAATCCAGGGTTCTTCCCTCTATCAAACTTCGTCTTTTGGCATACCACACATTTAGAAACATACTCTTGTATGTTTGCTTTCATGGTAGGCCAATAGAAATTTGTTTCAATCCCTTTTAGAGTAGACTGAATCCCTCTATGCCCCCCATAAGAAGGAGCATGAGATTCATACATTACTTTCTCACCTAGTGAGTTAGTAACGCATAGTCTATTGCCATAGAGAAGATAACCATGTTGTAAAGTAAATGGTTCCTCTTTCTTCCCTAGTGCAAGGGCTGAAATCACATCTTTAAAATCGGGATCAATAGCATACTCATCTATCAGAGAAGATAGATCATTGTGAGCTGCTATGGAAACCGCATTTACTTTTGGCCGTCTTGAGAGCGCATCGGCTACTTCATTATGCTTGCCAGCAATGTGAGCAATATGAAAATGAAATTGCGAAATAAAATCTGCCCACCTCATTTGTTTGTCAGAGAGCTTGGTTTGCGTCATGAAGTGCTTAAGACTTTGGTGATCCGTTCGTTTATACAATATGTGTGCATACTATAGACGCTTCATACAAATGTTCTCACTAATAGCAGGACAATTACATGACCTAACAAAGAAGAACGTTAGGTATACATGGACTATCAAGGAGAACAATACTTTTGAAAAGCTTACTCTCAACCTGTGCTTACACTGTCGGATCTCTCAAAGCCATTTGAGGTCCAATGTGACGCTTGTGGTGATGTTTTGCTTCAAGAAGGGTACGCCATAGCCTATGAAAGCCGAAGGCTCGACCCTATTGAGCAAGCTTTAGGCATATATGAAAGCTTCTTAGTTCATGAAGATTCCTTGGATTAGGCCATCCTTTTATTACCTCTAGCTTTGATGGATCCATTTGGATGCCATCTTGAGAGATAAGGTGACCTAAATACTGAATCTCTTGTAAGAAAAACTCACTTTTCTTTCGATTAATATAAAGTTTATTCTCTCGTAGAACTTGAAATATTACCTGGAGGTGTTGCTTGTGTTCGTCTAGTGAATTAGAGTAGATGATAATTGTACACCTTTCAATTCATTTATTCTTGGTTTTGCAGGTGGGAAAACAAATGGAGGGGATCATGAAGATGCAAGAATCATGGAGCATGAACGATCTTCCTTTGTTTGATTTATGATATTAGCTACATAGCTAGTCTATGATATGTTGTGTCCATTTGGTACTTCTTAATGTTTTAATACAATCAAACAACTCTGGCAAAGAGGGTGTATTTTTGAGAGAGGATTAGAGCAAGTGAGAATGGTCTTTACAATTGCTAACACTTTTGCATTAAGGGTGTGTGAATTTATAGTGTACTTGTATGAAAGAGACATTTGAGGGGGGGGTGGGGGGACTCTATATACATGGGGCCCTCTTCAAAGAAAGACTCATTAGTCCATTTTCTTACTTTGAGACCTCTTTCTCACACCCCTTGCCCTCAAGACACATGGAGGCATTCGTACCATTCTTAGAGGAGACAAAAGAGTATGTTGGTCACACAAACCTCCATCACATCTCCTCCATAATCTAGACTCAACCATCTTGCTCCATCATGACACACTTCACTACAGTATGCACTACATTGAATCCTACATCACCAAGTACACGGCGCCGCTTCCCCCAGTAGTCTACGGACTCCATGCAATCTCCTATCCTACATCCACAAAGGTAATCGACCATTTGAGCAGAGCCTTGCCCGTTTCCAAGAGGTTGCTAAAGATATCAGGCATTTGATGTTCAGCGGTGATAATCAACCATTTGAGCAGCACCTTGCTTGTTTCGAAGAGGTTCCTAAAAAGGTTGGACAATGTATCACCCTCAATGTTCAAGTGGTGGTCGAGATGAGAAGAGAAAAGTTAGGGAACACTTTCCTATCATGTCTAGTACCTTTGTGTTTTTACTCTCTAAGCAACCTAGCCCCATGGAGGACATAGTAATTCCACACATGCAATTTGGGGGACTCATGAAGGATGACCCTATGCTCCCCTGCAACCAGCAAGTGCCCTTGCAGAGATCCAACCAAGTGATCCTAGAATATCCAAGTGGAGTAGAGAGTACCTTTACAACTTCTTCCTCATCTACACAAGAATACCTTATTGATGTACAGGAGCATGAGGCCACGGCCGGCTCCATACCAAAGGTGGAACTCAAACTCTCACAAGTGTGGTCATCGATGGGGAGGAGTTTGTATTCTTACACGACATAGAGAAAGCATGCTCTCTGCATATGAATGAGTGCATGAGCTTGCTTAGGGTGCAGGGAAAGATCCCTCTAGACACAACTCTTGATCATGTTGAAGAACAGGTGCTGCCACTTGGGAACATTGTATTTGAAACAATTTCCATAGCAAATATCAAAGTGGTAGAGACAGAGCAAGCTGATGTGTTAGAGTTGGAGTTCTAAGAGGTGTAAGCCGCACTTGTTTCCACAACGACTCCCATACTTTCTCTAGATGTGCAGGCTGCCTTGGTGGTCAATGAGCATAAGTCATTGATCAACTTGGATGTGCAAGCTAAATCTAAAGAGAAAGACCACATCCACGAGGTAAACTCTAATTGCAAAAGGTTTAGCCTCACTCTGTGTCTTATGCTTGCAATGCTTGAATAAATTGGTAGATTTTCTCGTGCGTAGATGACTTGGTTATTCTTGTTCAATGCTAGGTGAAGCATCCATCCCTTATGGCAAGGTTTTTTACTTGTTGTGTTATGTGATGTGAGGGGTGCAATTTAATCTCCTTCCCATGGTGCGTCATTTGGGTTGTATTGTTGAATTCGCTCACTATCTATGTTTGTTCTCCCGGACTCCCCACTTTCAGCTCCTTCTCTTTGCACATGTTGTTATGCATCTTTGCCTTTGCGTAGTGACTGTAGCACCTTTCCTCTCCCTAGCTGGTTTGTGTAAGGTCTTTGTTCCACTTGCAATGTAATTTGCAGTGCAGCTTCTTTGATGATTGTCTTCTTTGCAGAGCTTTTTGTACGTGTCATAGTGGTCTCTACCAAGAAGTCCTTGAAAAAATGCCCCCCCTCTTATGCTTTTAAAGGATTTAGAAAACATAAGAGCCACTTTATGTAGTGGATTCTTGATATAGTAACCTTGAATGAATTAGGCAGTTGTTTCATGGGCCATCCACACTCGGTTGCCACGTGTCTTGGTGGCTCGCCATCATGCGTTGTGCCATTGTGGACCTCATGATCTTTGAAATTTTTCAAAATTTGTCACTTGGACCTGTTGCCTTCGGATCTCCTTGGCGAGTGCGGAATTTTGAGCATGCTCCTACTACAAGTTCTTGCAAATATTGTCCTGAAAACCAATAAAACATTTCACATAGGTAATTTGATGTTGTATGTCCACCTCCATGGTAGGTTCTCTTGAAGTGGATGCCCTTGGCTCTATTATGCAACTTTTCCATCCCTTGAGTGCTCCCCATGTCCAAGGAACCATACTTGTTCATGAAATATGCGTCATGGGCATGTAGGATAAGCTGAAACGCACACAAGATAAAAGAAAAATCATTTAGTCACAAAAGTGTGAGAAAACTCCATGTAGTAAAGAACTTACCATGTAGTGATTAATGCACTTTTCTCCCCATGAATGAACCACCGCCTTAGTACATTCTTGTATAGCTTCTTGAAACTATACTTGTTCTTGTGGCATGGCACTTGAAAGAGCCATTAAATGCACCACCTTTTGAAAAGCAGTCCAAACAAGTTTTTTCTTATTAACAAGCTCCACATCTGCATCCTTGTTGATTGTGCAACCACATAATTCCCTCCAAAGTTCCCAATGGCTATCGTCTTGAGTACCTTCACTTTGTACACTTTTGCTTATGTCACTTGTGTTTTTGTGCCCCCTCTACAAAAACTAGTGTGCTTTGTACACTTTTGCTTGTGTCACTTGTGTTTTTGTGCCCCCTCTACAAAACTAGTGTGCTTTGTCACTCATGGATATGTTTGAAATAGCTCTCATGTACTATCCCCTCATGGATATTTTTTGAACTAGCTCCCATGTACTATCCTTGCTATTGTCTACCAACAAAGATACATGTCCCTTTTGACAATCAATATCATTTAGTAAAGCTTCAATGCCCCTCAAGGGCACTGTAGATTGTTGAACATGCCTCATTATGAAAGCATATGAGATATGTATCATAAGCAGACATTCAAACATGTGCATAAATGCATGGAGTGTACAAAAGTGTTTGTTGTTGAGGGTAGATAGTATAATTGGGTTCCACAAGCTATCTTTTGAAGCTCTACCAGGTTTTGCAAGCATAGCACATTGAAGCACCAAAGACTATCAATCCCTCGTTGTCTCATCAACTTCATTAGGGTGTGCCCTACAGTTTTTTCAAGCATTCTACCTTGGTTTGTAGCCCTTTGTACAAAAGGGAAAAGGCATTAGAGTGTTGGCACCTTGCTTGCATCCTAACATACACATCATGGTCTTCAAGTCCCCACCTAAATGCTAATCAACCTCAAATTTGTCTCTACCTAGAATTTCTAGTTTTTTGCCTGTGAGTTGCACTTTTATGACATTGGTAATCCAATGAATCTTTTCAAAACTCTACACTAGGATCTCATATTTTTTTGGGGGAACCTCAATTGCTCGTAGCCACCAAGTTTCCCTCTTTGATTGAACTCTAATTGAAGGCAAACTCAATTATGAAAGCACTTTTGGTTTGGTCGTCTAGCGCAATCATGATTTGATTGTTGCCAAAGTACCCATCTAAAAGTCTATAAGCATCCTTCCTCTGCAACCCTCTCAAGCACATGTTCTAAAATGGCAAGGGGTAATGATCTCTTCTAGTGGCACATTAACTTTTTGGAGGTCCACACACACTATAAGTTTCCCATTCTTTTTTGACATAATGCATATCAGAGAAACCCATTCTCAGTGCTCAATAGGGTATATGAATCCACATTTTATAAGATTTTCAAGTACCACTTGAACAATCTATGCATACTTATTAGGATTCATTGGATAGGAACGTTGCTAGACTTCTTTAGTAGTGCTCATCATTGGAATTGTATGTTGTACTATTGAAGGTGTAACACCTTTCATAGCATGGCATGTCTAGGAAAATATGTCCTTGAATTCTTTAAGAAACGCTTTAAGTGCCACCTCTTCAGTCTGGGTGAGATCTTGAGCAATAAAAATTGATTTAGACTCCTCACCTGGTTCTGCTAATTCTATCTCCTTAATTACCATTGGGCCATTGTAGACACTGCTACTCCCATTGGTAGGACTTCATGCTCCCTTATGGTGTAAGATTTGAAATGCTCGAGTATGGTGTCTGTGTCTACAACCTCTCAATTGTGCCAAGGTCTTTTCTTGAATATCCTTTTTTTTTTGGTACTGGGCTAGCACTTGGTCTTGACGGATTCACGTAGTACAACTTAGTTTTGGCTTCTTAGATATCTCTGATTGGGCAATGTCCATGGGTTAAAAACTACACCACATGACACTTTGGAGTTATTCACCCCAATTGTGTACCAGCTTTTGATGAGCATCATATGCCCCTACATAACTAAGACATTCTGAAGTAGATCTCTCTTTGTTCATCCTTGCTTACACATTTTCTCGATATCGTCACCTTTTACATATCCTCTTTTGCTTGCCTAGGTTCCAATTTTGATTTGCGTCTAGATCAAACTCATTGGATTGGTCTTTTCTTATATCCCCTTCACTCGCAAATAAACTACCATAGGCTATTGTACTAGGCCTTGAATGTTTTGTTTTTAAACTTGGGCTAATATTCAACTCATCTGGCTCAGAGTTAATTTCTCCTTGAGATTCAGTCCATGAGTCACCCTGATTAGAGTCTTCTGACGAATAATCAGTTGCAATGTCAGGTAAGTCGACAACCTTCATGTCATCAGAGATTAATTCATTGCACTTATCATGTTTATAGGTGTGAGTTGTGATACCTCTTTCCCTTTAGATGTTACCCAAGTGGTTACTTTATTTCCCCAAGTGTCTATGGTTGTTGCTAGATGTATCCAATCGACATTGTCTGACTCGTTCATGCCTGGTAACGCATCCATATATGGAGATTCATGCCCATTGTCTATCTCCTTCTTAAAAGTATAGCAATATTGTAGTGAGGCTAAGTGAATTGTAGTGTTATAGTGAGTATCAATGATAACTTTACCTCCTAGAGGATGCACTTTATTGATCACCAGATCCACTCTAATGCAGAGTCTTGGAACTGCAGATAGACATGGCTTTTAGACCAGTCATGCACCATTTGTGATTTCCTCATAAAAGGTTGTCCTTAGAAAACTCCATGACAATGAAAGTATGTCTTACCCTATGTCCTAGAACCTTGATCTTAAGGTCCTTGAGCATTCCATTTGGTTTGGCAATAGTTCCATTGGCCATCTTTACCACAATGTTTGTAACACTAAGGTGAGGACTTCTCATGGATTTCCAATAATTTTTTGTCACAATGTTGACTCTTGCACCACCATCAAGGATTATCTTTACAATTAATCACTTAGTAGTAATGGGTAGGGTCACATTAGACTCGTCACCTTTGACGTATTGTCCCAACTCATTGATAGGTACCTCAACAACATACTCATGTCCATCGAGGTGTGGTGGTTGTATAGGTGTTCCTCAATACTCATAACCGAGTTCGTCTTGTTCATATGTGAAAACTATGGTAATCTAGCATGTAGCTCTCCATCAAGGAATGCTCAAAGTGTAAATAATAACTCAGAACCACTATTTGGATATGATAGTGGTTTGGATTTCAAAGGACATAAAATCCATCAATTTGGCAACATTCATTGGCATCTTTTGAGACTTAGGTCCTTGAAAAGGGACTAGTGAAGATGGAATATCCTCTTTTTCAATGGGTTTGGATATCCCCTCATTTTTACAAAAAAGAAAGTTGTATGCCCACTTTTTGACATCTTGTCCTCACTTTCTTTGTGGATGACACTAGGTATGGATAATGGTCTATTGTTCTTGTGAGATTGAATCTGAGTGGGAAACAATGTGTCCAAAATCTTGATATGTCTTGTTCCAGCTCTAGCTCTCTTTGAGTCTCTTCCACCCAACCCCTTAAGTGTTGGACTCTCTCAAACTCTTCTATTGGGTGGGTTTGGGTAGGTCCCAGTCTTTTTCTTGCGTTTTTCAGGTTTTGGTTCACATGGTTTATCTTGGAGGCTTTTGATCACATTGGTTAGCCCTGGAAACACTTGTTATGTTTTCTACAATTCTCTATTGCTTCCCCTAATCTTATTTTCACTTAACTCCCTCTCATGGTGATCTTCATTGGTTTTTTCCCTTACGGTAATGGTTTCGGTTTCCATTGTCTCTATTGAATCATCCTCAAGGTCATTGATATACTCCGGTCCCTGTGTTCGTCTTTGAACTAGGCTTTAAACTTGAAGCATTTCGCGATCTCTTTCTTTGTGTTTTCCTTTTCTCCACTCGGACAATTGATGCAGTATCTCTCTCTTCAAGAATAAAGTATGGATTTTGGAGCATCGATCATGTGATTATATTCGTGGGTATAGTAGGTGGTATTTCTCGTGTCCCATTGGTAACCTCAACCAAATTCAATGGTGTAATCTCAACTTCATTAGGATTATGCAAACATTGAGCAATCGAATGATCTATGCCACAATGATTATAAATGAGTACTTGCATTGTGAATGTGTTCTCTTGAGTTGCTTACACTTGGGTAGCAATATTTTCTAATTTGTTAGGACACTCTGCTGCACGATGTGGTCCATAACATTCATAGCATTGAAGAGGTGATCTCCAATAAAAGCTATTAATATTTTGACCTCTTGGGGTAAACTCAAAGATTGATATACATGCTTGACCTATCCAAAAGGGTCCTCCATGTACGACTGGATTCACATTTCAAATGTATCAAGTCCATATGGAAAGACATGGTCTACATAATAATTATAATCATAGGTGCTAGATGACTTAGAACCTAACTGTTTTCATAGGGGTAACTCTCAAGTGTGGAGGTTGTGGTCCTAACAAGAGAGGTGAAAAAGGCACTGATTGGATAGAATTTTGGATCCAGAAGATCTAGAAAGGAAAACGGGAGGGAGGAGAGTCAGTGAGAGACTTTATTAGTCAATTAAAACATCCTCAAAATGCACCTTTTTCCTTGCAATCATTAATTTGTCTTCTAATTGGATTGTATTTGCAGTGACAACTTCCCAAGTGGTAATGCCTCAAATGACTAGGCCATTGTAAATCTCTTCATGTTGCAATCCTTGGATGAGTTTATCAAGAAATTTGTTATTATTGAAGTGCTCATTTGGAGTACATCAAGAATTTAGATGTTTTAATTGACTAATAAAGTCTCTCACTGACTCTCCTCCCTCCCGTTTTCCTTTCTAGATCTTAGAAGACATGCCCCAAAGCACATATCAATCTTTCAAGAACAATCTCTGAAAATTAGGGTAATGAGCGTGCTCGTCAACCCTGAAGGTTCTATACCATTCTCCAGCCTTTCCACTCAAAGACAAGCTTAAACCATTACACTTATGTAATTCATTATGCTCTTCTAGGGAATGACATATGCGTTCAAACTCCTTGATATGCTTTCTAGCACCTTTTTCATGCCTTTGAATTTTTGGGTGAGCTTGGCGACTTGTGTTGCTTTACTTCTAGGCTCTCTTTTAGGTGTACTATGCATATTCTCCACAATAGATCAACCAATAGGTTGAGTAAACATTGCCAAAGTGCCTAAGTGAGCAGGTATGGCTAGTGGAGGTGCTCGTTGAATTACATGTGGAATGGGTTTTGGCATTGGCCTTGGTATATATGTAGCCGACGCGGGATATGACATGTGAATTGGCATAGCCCCACTTGAATAAGAATTCAAATAATGTGCTCATGGAGCATATGCCATTGGTATAGTTGGGGGTGTAGGAGCTACATGAGAATGAGTGGCCACATGCACATATGGTCAATATGCACTTGTAGGTACTATGGTAGGGACTACACCACTAGGTAGCGGCATTGCGCTAACCATGGTAGGTCGTGGGTGCACTCTCCATCATGCTCCTCACTGGAGTAGGCATTGTTGTCTCTCTAAGAGAAAGTTGAGTCAAGTTTGGAAAACTAAAGGTACTTCTCGTGGTCTCAAACTACATTGAGACTCCAAGAAAAAAAACATAGGAAGGATCTATGGGACTCACCAATGGAGTCTCAATTTGCGATAGAGTTGGTTGTTGGGCCTTGCCCATATCCAAGAATCACTGTTCTGCCGAGTTTTAGATTGGATAATCCTATGGATGGCATCACATATCATTTGTTGTTCTTCCTCTATATTGGTGGCACTAGATGTGGATCACACAACCTCCAACCAACCCACATAGTATGTGTGGCCCGTGTACAAGTTGGTCAATTTCCCAAAGTGTAGGTCATGCTCTAAATTTTCATTGAGCAATACCACATCTAGACTTGGTGTACTAGAGATTCCCATTGAAGTGGGTGCAATATTGCCTCCCATGGTTTGTTGACTCTCAATGACCACTACGTTACTCTGGAAGATGGTAGCTCCGTAGGGACTTCACTAAATGAGGTGGGTAGGATGTCCACATGGACACTCTTAGGGAATGTAGGGTCTACATGATATATGCATGGTGAATCAACTTCCCCACCCCCTTCATTTCCTTCACTAGCCGCAGGTTCAGAGAAAATAGATCTACTAAAGGTTTCCATTAAATGAATGCAAGATCTAGGTTGTGGGGCCTAGACAGGTGTTGTTGGCAGCGAAACATCTAAAAAGACTGCTTGTAAAATCTCACACATTTAACCTTGTAAATGGGCAAATGTAATGATATTGAGGCTACTGAGGCTTCCAACTTGTAGATATGATTCAGTTGATGGGACTAGGGTTACTCGAGCCAATTGGACTATATAAGTCAACTGAGCTCATTTTGTAAGGACCTCAATTTCTGGAGACTAATGCACAAAGAGCTTGTGTCAAAGAGAGTTGTGATTTTCTAGTGCTCACTACATGCAAAGGAGTGAGTATTTTGCATTGATCTTTTGTACATATGTTCTATAGTATGTTTGCTATGTGTTGGCGTGCTTCATGGTTGGTCTGTGTGAATGTGTGTCATATGCATCGTGTGTGCGTGAGATCTTTTGACGCTTGTATTTAGAGCTAGGAAACTCCATTTTCCAACATCAGGCCATACTTGGAACCTCGAGAGTATGTAGATTTAGAATATATTCTGATTTGACATTTTTGTGACACAAAAACGCGTGATACATTTTTTTCTCACAACTCATATATGGAGCCTAAACACTGCCAAATCTTGGCCAAGTTGAGATATAGCTTCCTTGCACCTTGGACTACCTAGTGAAGCTTAGGATTATTGGTTTAGAGTGCCGAATTGTTGTAAATCTAAGTTTTAGCTCTCTACTTGGATTTAGTGTTTTGACTTTGGATTCTTGGTATTCGATGACCTGGAGTGCTAGGGAATGGACTAGATGGTGTATGCACATGTTAATGTTACAAAGATGTTGGTTTAGTTGTGTTATATTCTGCACATTGTCCTTAGTAGTCCATGCTCGTATACTTAGGATTTCAGTGATAGATTCTTCTCTTGTTTTTCCTGGTAGATACACCTAGGTTGACAACCTAGCGTGGCCTCCATCTATCCAGGCTTGGGGTCCCTCTTGGTATTGGCATTGTTGTTGTGTCATACCATGGTGGCCACTACACTGAGATGATTGCCAAAGCTAGTGGCGTTAACACAACTGGCACCATTGTCTTGGCTACCAGAGTTCTAGTTCTTGTTGTTTTTAGTTCTCCAGTGAGAGTCATCCACTTCCATCATTAGCTACCAGACCTTAGAGTAAGGAGACTTTAGGGTCTTAGGCTTGCATTGGTTTGAGTCGTCGGTTGCTAGTTGAGTTGGAGAGTGAGAGATTGTGATGGCATTTTTGCTTGAGTGTTAAGTGAGAGTTGTCAGAGTCGATTAGGAATCTGAAGACCATCCAGTTATTTTTGGTTTCCTTGTACATTTAATAGCTTAGTTTCTTTTTGCATCAGTAGTATAGGAACTAGGAGTAGAGGTAAGTAGAAATTCAAGGTTCAATTTGCGCAAATTCTTGCATTTGGTCGTCGAAACCACCATACTTGAACGCTACTTGGTTTGAGCATTTGAGTGATCATTTAGTATACAATTTGTATGTAAAGTGGATATTTGGCATCTACATGGCCTTGGGAAGAGATTTATTTGAAGACAATTCAAAAAAGGCCCAGTTTACACATGCATGTATATGTTTTCAAAGAAGGTTTTTGCATATTTGAGAATCCTCACATGTTCTCCTTGTCTTATGCATTCCTAAAACACCTCTTTTGAGGAATTTGGACCTGATATGGCCACCAAATCACCTAGAAAACATATGTCAGACTTAGAGAGAAAACAGGGTAGTTCTTTGACAAAAAGTGCTCCAAATTGGATAAAAAGTAGATATTTGAGGCCCTCAAGGTATGCAAAAGTTGAAAGTGGGGTCACAGTTCCAAAAAGTGTTAGTTCACATATACACATATGTGTTGCAAAGTAATAATTTGGCATATTTGACTTTACCTAGTTGTTGCCTAGGTTGAGAGCATCCCAAAAGTGCCTCTATATTTTGATTTGGAGCTGGTTTGACCTATGAACCACCCACTTTTTTGTTGCAAATTACATGCAAAAATAGGGTTGGGGTTCAAGGTTCAAAAGTGGTCCAAATTTGACAAAAGATAGATAGTTTGGATCCTCAAAGAGTGATTAACATTGTGGAGTTGTCAGATTGATTAACATTGTGGAGTTGTCAGATTGAAAAAAAATCACCTTGACACATACACTTATGTGTCACCCTGAAAGTTTTTGTAGATTGAACAATACTGCCACAATCATCACACTTGGTTGAGCTTCTTTGCCAAGTTTCATTTGCAGCTCATTTGAGTAGCCTAATAGAGTGTGAAAGACAGAGGTGCATAGCGAACATTGCATTTTTGTCGAAAAGTTTTGTCTCAAAAAAGGGAATTTGTGTGCACAAGTAGTTGAGCGAGAAAAAATCTTCCTATAAAACTCAATTGTGGACTAGAATAGATCATAGACTAGGGCAAGTATAGCATCGACTTCTCAAGTGCACAAGGTGTTAGGAGTGACTTATTTGCGACTACTGCATGAGACTAACTAAACCTTTTGTTCATGTGGCAAGTGTTGAGAGATGATTGAGTAGTCAGTGGGGAACAAGCATTGAACCTTGCAAGTAGTGTCGGCTTACTCCTCTCAAGAATGTATTTGCATTCAAGCAAATTGTATCAGTCAAGTAGAAGGGAAATAGTACCGAGTGCAAGTCTTAAGTTGAGTGAGGAAAGTGTTACAAATGTCCAACAAAGATTAGAGCCCACCATAGAGGAAGAGGCTTTGTCAGAATCTACCTCTAGTATGGCTTCAGAAACTCATGATGTAGAAATGTCAAAATACTCCATGGAACTCAATGTAAGGTTGGTGTAAAATGAAGACAAACATTCATGGAGCCCAAATTTACAAAGACCCAATAAATAAATAGGTATTACTAGAAGGAGTTGTAAATGGGTGTCAGGTATGTAGTGACTGATGAGCTTGAAAACATGGAAAAGTGGGGGCACCACAAGAGTAGTCAAGGATGAGGAACCACCTTATGGTGATATGACTCCAAGGATTTGAAACTTCTTAATGTCATTGAGACACAATGAGTGCTAGTCGATGACTTGAGTCTAGCATTATACGTGCGAGATATAAGAGATATCACATGCCAATACTTTGCAAGGAATGTGAATCCAAGTACTCTAACAGACTGCAGGATTTTATATGTGTATCTCCAAGGAATGCAAATCGTGAATATAATTCCAATGTTTTTTGATAAGTTTTCCACAAGATATGAGGAGATGGATGCGTTGATAGCACAAGGGTTAACATGGCATGGGTTACCCATTACAGAGTTAGCACCATATATGTCTACCTCGACAAGAAATGGAAGAAGTCACAAAACACAAGAAGGAGTTAGGGATCAGGTAGGAGTTGCTAGGTCACGTCCATTGAGCTCATCAACTGCAAATTTGAGAGCATGAGAGAGAAGTGAGATGAGGGCGCTACCAAGTGCACCACCACCATAATGTCCAGAGCCTTATTCAATCTTTGATCTGAAAAGAGTCAGGTCATTTGCACATGAGGTGCCAGTGAGACTTGATACATTGTCAAAGCCCACCGTGAGGTTTTTAGATACCAGAGAGGAAGCGAGCATGTGTTCCCTAGAAGATTAATGTACAACTCAAGGAGTGTTAGACTAGCTAACTTTCAAAAGTGGGTTAACAAATTCAATGGGTTGGGTGGTCCTTATGACTTGGCTAGTTTTAGACAAGTTACTAGAGCCGAACAAGTGTATGATCTACACACAAAGGTGGAAGGCTTTTGGTTGACATTAGAAGGATGAGAATTATCATGGTTTCAAACCTTAAACCCTTTTGACTACTAAAGCTTTGAAGCGCTAGAGAAAACTTCATAGTGGCTTTCTCAAAAAGGGGATTGAAACACGAGGTATTGTCTCAAATTCCTGGGTTTAAACAAAAATCAGACGAGACAGTGAGAGATTGTGCTAGCAAACTAAGGCAATATCTTTGAAAATGTCCTGAAGAGAAAATGCCTAGTCAAGAGAGATTGGTATCAATCTTTTTAGGAAGCTTGTTGAGGAAGGAACTACATGTTGAGGAAGGAACTACATGTAGCATGTATTCAGAGTGTTGAGGAAGATCTGTAACAAAGCCTATCATTTGTCTTGTTATTCAAAGTGTCATTGAAGGTCTTGATCATGGACTAGCCCCTATATATAATTGAAATACTTTGCATGCATGTTGGCCTTGTCTTTAGGACCTTGTCCCACAAGACCATTGTCTATATATTATATATATAAAGTGAGAACTGACTATACATGAGGACCAAAAGTGCCAAAATACTAGCTAAACAAGGCATAACATCTCAAGGCAAGAGGGCTCATGCATCCTTTAGAGACCCCAAATGGAAAATGGGAGAGTAGCTCTATAGAGTTTTCTTAGGACTGTGTAATGCATAGACATAATTCCATTTGGGTAGTAGTGGATAGTCCAACCAAGAGCGTATTGTTGTTTATCATGACTTACAAGCTAGGAGTCATGTTAGACGTCAAGCACTTGTACAATGGAAAGATAGACATACAGAAGGTTCCACTTGGGAAAACATTGTTGTTCTCAAGAATGGCCTTGCAGAATGCCTGCCAGATATTTCTTACATATGTTTAGTTGCAATGCTCACTCCTACACTAGTATTCAAGGTAGTGGTCTTATTTTCAACATTAAACTCCAAGGGAAATGAGGTAATAACTTCCTTTGGAATCAACAATTGATAGTAGTCCACAATGTTTAGGGGGACCTTTGGGTTTTGCAAGCACTTATTTTTGGGATCGTGCTCCTCAAAATCCTTAGCTTTGCAAAACTTATGATCTTTTGTTAGTTTTTGTGCTTCTTCCCATAGGTGTGGTCGCACTTTGAGTAGGTCTCCTAATAATTTTGTGCACATGAATAGTGCTCACATAAGAA
Source organism: Adiantum capillus-veneris (assembly GCF_014529385.1). NCBI lineage: Eukaryota > Viridiplantae > Streptophyta > Polypodiopsida > Polypodiales > Pteridaceae > Adiantum > Adiantum capillus-veneris. The sequence goes on from NC_140946.1 coordinate 125,648,593, forward strand.
TTTGTACGTTAGAAATGTTCTTCTCTTTAGGTTGCAGATGTTTAGGTTATAGGCACCTCTCTCTTTCACTTTCTTGCTTTAGGGGTTAAATCCTTGGATAGCCCTAAGTAGGAGAGAGGTGCATAAATATGCTTCTATTTGTCAAGCATTTAACACACCTCTATTGACATTTCCGCCAACCAACTTCCCACCCAAAGCTTTTACTTGTGGTTTAGATGATTTCTCTTGTACTTTATGAATCTTTTTCATGAATTCTTAGTTGAACTTAAACCTAGATGTTTCTTATACATACAAGGATAAGCCTGCACCTTTTTTGGAAGATCTTTCTTCAGTGTGATTTGACACTTCAAGGCAGCCTTTACTACCAGGGATTTTAATTGTGCAATGTCGCATTTCGTAAACTGTCAATATCTACATGGTATTGACATAGTTGTTTATGTTATTAACATAGTAATTGACATGACCTAGAGAAATCTGTTGTGCAATTATTACCAGCGGGTATTGCACGATGCCTGACAGGCCCGGTGGAAAATGGAACGGGCCTGATCATTTTCAAGTTTGGTGCCTTTCTCCACATTTGGGGCGGCTATATAAGAGCAACCCCCCCCCCCCTAAAAGCACAACTCACCACCCCCTCCACTTATAGAGAAGATAGAGCTAGACTCTAGTGAATCCTATTGGGTGAATTATAGGTAAGAAGCTTCATTTTAGGTAAAGTAAGATGCGATTAGAGCTCTAATCTTGGGTCTCTAGTACTGGAATGATGGACTGGACTAATCCTAGAGAGGAGGCAGGATGGTGAAGTGCATGGATGGCTATCCCTTCATCGCTTCGTTTGGTTGTGACAATTAGAGCTCCAAACTTGGGTTGTTAGTCCAATGACAAACTGGATTGATCCTAGAGAGGACTTAGGAAGGTGAAGTGCATGGATGGCTACCCCTACGTTGGGATGGGCTTCTCCTTGTCTCTTCATCGATTCGTTTGTTTGCGGTTAGAGATCTAATCTTGGGTTGTTAGTCCAATAATGGACTGGACTTATCCTAGAGAGGAGGTAGGATGGTGAAGTGCATGGATGGCTACCCCTACTTTGGGATGGACTTCTCCTTTTTTCTTCATCCATTTGTTTGCTTGCAATTTGTGCTCTGAATTCGATTGACTCTGAATCTCTTGCATTAATTCAGACCATTATAATGCAATGTGAATAAATTTTGTGTATATGCAGGCAAGAATCCCCATGGATAACGTGGTTAATGCGAGTGCTTCCTTGAGAAGAAATTCCAACACGACGGAGGGAAATATTTTGAACAACATTTTCAACAAAAGAAAAGTGGGTGGAAAACCCCTTGGACCCGAATGGAACTTTGCCACAAATGTACACAAGTATCAACATTGAAAATGTAATTATTGTGGTGAAGCTAAGTCTGGAGGAGCTCCAAGAATTTGGGATCACTTCTTAGGAGCCAATACTAGGATACCAGGCGGTAAGTACAGAGGTCTTGGTGCAGAAGAGGCCGCTGCACAACTAAAAGTTTTACTAAGGAAACTAGTATCGAAAAACAAAAGACCCAGGTCATCCTCGTTTCACCAAGTAGCTACCAACGCTGAGAGATCAATTGTGGAGCAAGTGTCACTTGGAGTCACTCCCACGCAAGAAACTACATTTTCCAATGGAGATGTGATCGAAAGAAGCGGTGTTGCCTCTATAAATGAGGCCTCCCCAAAGTTTGTGGTTGCCTCTTCTAGAAGTAGGAAAGTCAACTTGGAGGCCAGCTTTAGGGCTACTGCTTTGAAGGAAACACAATTTGCACTTGTTAAAGCCATATATTACACTGGTGGTTCATTGATTATTGTGACACGCATGCATGGAAGTCAGCTTGGAAAAGAATCAAAGAGTACGGTGCAAGTTTTATCCCCTCGACATATCATCACGTGAGAAATCAACTTCTAGATATATGATTTATAAGCACTCAAAAAGATGTGTAGAGGCTAATATTGGACACTACAGAGCTATCTGGTTGTACCATAGTTAGCGATGGGTGGTCCAACGTGCAGAGACGCCCATTGATTCATGTTATGCTAGTGTGTCTGCGTATTGAGTGCTTTATCAAAGCGATCGATAGCTCTGTCGAAATAAAGTCCGGCAATTACATAGCTGGAGTTATTGGTGAGGTTATTGATCGACTAGGGGTGGACAATGTGGTGTAGGTGACTATGGACAATGCAAAAAACTGTCGATCCGCAGGCACGTTTTTTGAGCATAGATTTTTTTGATTTGTACACTACTGGGTGCAGTACACATAGCCTCAATCTTGTGCTTCCAGATTGGTACAACAATAGAGATACATATTGGTTCAAAATTATTATTGACGATGCTAGAAAACTAGTCAAATTCATATTGAAGTGATAGAGCGTGCTTGATCAGTATCGACAAAGAATGATAACCATGTTGAATCATATTGAAGTGATAGAGCGTGCTTGATCAGTATCGACAGAGAATGCAACCATGTTGAAACTACCATGTGAAACTAGATTTTGCACCAACTTCTACATGGTGGATTCTCTCTTGAGGAATAGAAATGTAGTTCAAGAAACCTTTGTGTGTGCCAAGTTCACGGAGTGGGAAGCAGGTCAAATAGAGACCATTAAGGGCAAGGTAGTAGGTCAAATAGAGACCATTAAGGGAAATAAGAGAAATGCTTGCTTCTCGTCAATTCTGGGACGATGTTGTGGACGTTCACAATGTCATGCTTCCCGTCATGTTAGCAGTCAGACAACTTTACTCAAAGCTTCCCAACTTGGGCAAGGTGTGGATGGCATTGTGGACAATTCAGGAGAGTTTAAGTAAGCCTGAGGAGCCAAAGGAACCCATCTCAAAGCCTTGGAAGGCCCCGTTCAATAGAAGTGGGGAGACATCCTATCTAGGCATGCTCAATGGGTGGGTGAGTTTATTCCATTGCATAGTATTTCTTTCTTGTTGGATCCAGAATATTGGGCAATGGGCATAAACAGCCTAGGCGAGGAGGTCTTGGAAGACTTTTAGATGTTATTGCACAGTTTTATAGTGATCCCGATGAGCATGCCTCTGTAGTACAAGACTTGACCAGGTTGAAGCTCAAAGAAGTGAGATGTGCCAAATAGTTTGTTCAGAAACTAGCTAAAGAGATGCCAGCGTGGAAGTGGTGGATGGTGAATGGTGGTAGCGCTCCAACTCTAAAACGCCTAGCAGTGTGTATCCTTGCCCAGTGTGCTTCAAACTCCAGCTCAGAAAGAAATTGGAGTACCTATAATATATACCCTCTACCATTAGGAATCGGTTACTTGTCAATAGAGCGAAGAAACTGGTATACATGTATTGTAATCACCGACTTATACAGTAGGTGCAGGCTGAAGATTACTGCGAGGAGATTCTTGCATGGATCTATGACGTGTTGATGGAGGGTGCTGCGGAAGAAAATGAAACAAGAGAAAGTGTTCACAAGGGAGATGTAGGTTGCACAACAGAGAAGATTGAGGAGAATTTGGAGATAGAGACGACACTAACACGTCATAGCAAGAGATGCGGGATTGTATAGATGTCTTGGAACTACAGTGTTGTGGTGCATGGATGTATTGCCATGTTTTTTATGTGACAATGCTTTTTTGAGTAGTTAAGAGTCAAGATCTGGAGATCCAATGTTTTACTTTCCCATCTTGTTTTAATGTATCATGCCTTTCGGAGACAGCGACAGTGAGATAGTAATGTGTGTTTAAATTTCCATCTTTGTTTTAATATATCTGGTCATTACCTGCAAAGTTATCATAAGACCATAAGAGTCAAGACCATAATTTCCCATCTTGTTTTAATGTATCATGCCTTAAACACCATAAAGTCACCATAAGACCATGGACCATGCCATAAAGTCACCATAAATTTGTAGACCATAAAGTCACCTTAACTGTCACCACAATTTTAAACACCATAAAGTCAACATTACACCATAAGAGACACCACAACCTTAAACTCCATGAAGATAGCACAACCTTAAACACCATAAGAGTCACACATTTAAACACCATAAAGTCACCATAAGACCACGCCATAAAGTCACCATAAGACCACGCCATAAAGTCACCATAACTTTGTAAACCATAAAGTCACCTTAACTATCACACAACTTTAAACACCATAAAGTCAACATAACACCATAACACCATAAGAGGCACCACAACCTTAAACACCATGAAGACACCATAACCTTAACAACCATAAAGTCACCGTAACTTTAGATACAATAAAGTCACCATAAGACCATAAGAGTCCCGTTGTTTCATTGCTTGAAGTAGACACAACAATAATCACCCAAGGGAAAGGTCAATGCCTGCCTCCAAAATGTCGTCGTAGTCCGGATTTAGTAGTCCGCAGACATTTTGAACATGGAATACATCTTTTCATCCATTTCATATGGACAGAGGGCACATTTAAGGTTGAGCATCATGTGCTGCATTAGACACGAAATATGGTACATATATCGGCATGGCAGGGAGTAGAAACCGCTCCAAGCATGAAAATATCCCATGCACACTAGGCATGGGCCACCATGTTCAACAGTAGTGGACAGAGGTTGCAGCAAGTTTGGATGCTCAATTTTTGTCGCGGCACTTTGGGATTTTAATTGTTTCTTCAATTCTTGCACATTTCGAGATAGGACCTTAACTTCTCGTGCTAGATCTCTACTCGTTGAAAAGGTTGATGCCCCACCCTGTGTAGCTTGCTTGAGCTGAGTTTGGAGCTCCTCCTTCACTTGGTGGACCTCCATTGCAGCTCCAGAGAGTGCCAATGACAACTCTTGTCTAGTTACTATGATAGCATTACTTCTAATGTCCTCCACCACCAAGTGAGGACTCCAAATCCACAATTTCTCCCATGACAAAATGCATATAGAGCATTTTGGCAAACCATAAGGGACAATCCATGTGATGCATCGGTTGTCCCAAGACGTCAAGATAGATATTCTCTGCATTGCTTCGGACATCTTGGTGGGTGCATCCAGCTAGCTTCAGGCGCCCTTTCTTTATGTCTGCGTCAGACACCCCAGGGAATATGCTCTTCACCATGTCTCGTGTGACACAATTGTTCACATCTTTCCATTTGGATCCCAAGGGGTTTGACCACTCCGAGAAGCGAGTGGCTATGCGTGCGGTGTTGTTTACCCCAAGGCCTTGAGACATCTTTCGCAATCGCTCGTGTGCACATTTTTCTCGCTCATGGTTGTCACCCATGGCTTGCCTACATGAATACCTAGGGCAAACACTTTAGGTCTATGCATTCATCAGCGAACTTTTATAGACAATTTAATTGCACTACTTAGATGACGCAACCTTAGAAACAATCATCATAAATTAATTCAAGCATGGTATCACAATCGCTTACACCAAAACCAAGAGAGCATGACCACAGTCACTAGCACACACCGTTTGCGACAACTCTGAAATACATGACACCAAACAGGGAGGGGCTGCCCATTGTATCTTTGGTGCTTAATAGGTCCTTGTACTCTTCCACCTTGACCTCTAGCTGCTTGCTGCTAAAGTATTTTCTTATCCCCAATCTTTAATTTTTCCACTTTGGTCATCTTGCTCTCAATTGCTCCATACTTGTTAGTTTGATAGACGGTTCTGGTTTTTTTAGGGGTTGTGGTGCATGCACAAGAAGTTTTGGACAAATTCTCACAATAATTCCCACATTGTGACTTACCTCAACATCATGAGCTTCTGTGAGGGAAGCACGGCATACCTAGCTAGGTACGATTGGGGGCAGGGGACTGCCGGCCTGGTGGAAGGGCCGGTGGTCCCCTGCCCCCAATCGTACCTAGCTAGGTATGCAGTGCCTCCCGAGCAGAAGCTCATGATGTTATGCATTGTATGAAACACATTGAAAAAGGCTCCATTTTCCCTACATGAGAAAATTTCTAAATCATCTTATGGTGGTTTAGTCGCCTCAATTGGTTTCCACAAGCGCTTGATCTTTACTTGGTATTTGGTAGTGAGCCTAGGTTATTTGACATTTCCATCATACTCTGTATGTACTGATACCTTAAAAGAGGGTTGGCCACTAGTAGGAAAGCCTCATGATTTTGTGACCGACTTAGGAATTTAGTGAGAGGCATTTCCTTCAGTTCTTCCAAATATGGGCAGAGACTATGCTATGATCAACAACCCATGAACTAAAGAGTCAGGTGCCATCCAAAGTGCGCTTTAGAACTAGTTAATGATTCTATTGCCTCTTTGTTTTTTGGTATCTTGTTTGAAATTTTATATTTTTAGTATTTTTGAGTGGGGTTTTTCATTATTTTGGGCCCTTTTTGTCATCAAGGTATCTGTGCTGCTCTAGAAGGTGGTCGGATATTTTGTAAGATCATTTTGCCACTAGAATTGCTTCAATTTTGAGGTTCAAAATAGATATCCAAGTTGTCAAGATGTGTAATTGTCCTAATCAAGGTTAAGGAACAATTTTTGGACAAACTTGGGCTCATAAATCCAAGCAAATTCTAGACATATTTAAGAAATTCTAATTCCACCAATTCTAGCTTAACCGATTCCAATCCAATTGATTCTAGTAATAGTGCCACCAAGGTACGACACAACCACAATGTCAATACTGAGAGTGACCAAAGGCTTGGACCATTGGAGGCCATGTTAGGTTGTTAACCTAGGTGTATCTACCAGATGAAAACAAGAGAAGCATCTATCACTGAAATCCTAAGTACGCGGGCGTGGACTACTAAGGACGATGTGCGGAATAGACACAAATAAACCAACATCTTCGTAAAACTAGAACGCATATACACCGTCTGGGCCATTCCATATCATTCCAAGTCACTGAATACCAAGAATCAAAATTCAAAACACTAGATCCAAGTGGAGAGTTGAAACCCAGATCTACAAGAATTCGGCACTCTAAACCACTAATCCTAAGCCCCATTAGGTAGCCCAAGGTGTAAGGAAGCTATATGTCACCTTTGGTCAAGACTCGGTCAAGATCCGACAATGATTAGCCTCCAGATCTAAGCCGTGAGAAAAAACGTAGCACACATTTTTGTGTCACAAAAATATTAAATCAGCATATATTGTGAATCTACATGCTCTCAGGGTTTTGAATATGGTTTGCTGTTGGAAAGTGGACTTTCCAAGCTCTAGATACAAGCGATAAAAGGTCTCGTGCACACACGATGCATATGACACACTTGGTCACACACGATGCATACCTAGTGGGCTACCTAAGCCCCACTAGGTAGCCCAAGGTGCAAGGAAGCTATATGTCACCTTTGGTCAAGATCCAACAATGATTAGGCTCCAGGTCTAAGCCGTGAGAAAAAACGTATCACACATTTTTGTGTCACAAAAATATCAAATCAGCATATATTGTGAATCTACATGCTTCATTCCTTGAAATCTTTTCTTCATGACACATACGTGTATGTGTCAAGTAGGGCTTTCCTCAACTTTGAGCACACAGTCCGGTAACTCTTGACATGTAGAATCCCCATCAATTGACCCTTTTTTTTGTCAGAAGCGAACTTGGTCAAATGTTGCTCTTTTTAGGCCCATTTCTGAAACTAAGCACATATTTGGGTTGTCCCTGATGAGATGCACTTGGGGATGTGATCAGATACCTGAAATCATTGCCTAGTGACACATATGCATATGTGTCAGCTAAGGCTTTTTGCACATCTGATCACATATTCTTGATCCCCATGCTGCCCTTACCCTCTGGTATTAGTTTGGTGAATTTTAGATGCGTGGATGGCTCTAAGACATCATTAATTCTAGTGTTTCAGAGCGTTTTCTCTATTTTTGCCCTGAAATGGGGTCATATTTAGGTGTTTTCTTGGGAATTTGGAGTCCTTACTATACCTTGGGACCTGATGATGTGTTCCATTCTCATTTTGGGTGTCTAGATTGGCCTAGATTTGACAAGCTACCCCTTTCTAGGTTCCCGGAGCATTTTGTCCATATCTGGCACTTCCTATGGTGCGAATTGATATGCAAGCACACTTTTGTCTACTAAACATGGGGGTCAAGAGTGCACTCTTCCCTGGGACAAATATAGAGATGGCTATGTGTCTACAACTCAGTCTTTTTCCACTCTAGATTGTAGATCTGGTAGCCCCCACTCCTAGGGTTCCATTGATGTGTCTTTTGTCTCCTTTGGGTGGTTAGTTAGTCAGCTAGAGCCTTTTGTGTGTTAGCGGTGTTTTGGAGTATAATTGCCAAGCTTCTTCCCGTGACATCCTTTCGAGAATAGGTGAAGGAGATGAAAAGTGCAACTTTTGGGTCCAAGAATGTAGAGCTTGAAGTGTTGTGAAGTGCATGTGACAGTGTTGTGCAACATATTGACAAGCATTTGATAGGTATCTGAGGCTATCAAAGCTTGCGGGGATCCTGTCAGCTCCTTGTGCGTTGTGTGCGCTCTCCTGCTCTGATCTATGCATGTGCACCCCAATGTAGCTAAGAGCCTCTCTCAAAGTGATCTCTCTAGTGTGTATAAAAAGTGTGTGAAGTGCCGTTCTAATCGATAGAACGAGTGGTGATCAATAAGCAACACAAGTTCGCGGCTTAACTCTCTTCTAATTCTCTCAACAAGGCAAATGGTGAAAATGAGCTAGCTAAAGTGCTTATATCACAAGAAGATTTAGACGTTTTCTCATGTAGGAAAATGGAGTCTTTTTCTGTGTTTTTCATACAAGGCATAACATCATGAGCTTCTGCTCGGGAGGCACCACATACCTAGCTAGGTATGCGGTGGCTCCCTCTCAGAAGCTCATGATGTTGACAATGTGAGAATTATTGTGAGAATCTGCCCAAAACTTCTTGTGTATGTGCTCTAGGCCCCCCGGCACTTCCCGAACTTACCTCATCGTTAGTCTTGTTAGCTCCATATCACCCAAAACGACTTTATGCACCGATGCTTTGGTGGTCGATCTCATTTGCTTGCAAGGACACAAATCTGGGCTCTTCGTTTTGAAAAAAACACCGTTCGTCGCCCTCTCTGTTGGACTTCAAAGTTGACGTGTTGATCTGTCACGTTGTAAGGATCTTGAATTTGCTTTTTGTTTTGAAATCTAAGCTTGTGTGCTTTATTTTTTACTTTTTAACAAAAAAAGAGGATAATTTAAAAAATAAATTAATAGATGAAAAATAGATATATAAGCCAAACATTAAGTTTATAGACTCTAAAATTAGTAGTACATGTACACAAATATTATTGAGACTTTATCTGCCAATTTGGCCTTGTCAGTGGTCTCCAATAGCATTACTTTGTGCAAAATTGTGTTTATTTGGGCAATTTTTTACCAAAAGGAGAAAAACAAGAGACGCAAGCACACAACCCATATAATGGAAATATATACATGTGGAAAACTTGTAAAAATTTCAACATTATTGCCCAATGCTTATGTACACGACCATATTCTTCAATATTTACTATAACGCACACGTCTCATCTCACCAGTTGACATGTCTCGCACTCACGCTCCCTCCTCCTAATCAAAGCACTACGTGCGATGATCTGATATGGTCGTAGGAATATGCAAGGGTTGTCAAAAAATTGTGCCTATTGCAACGTCTTGTAATGTGACCCTATGCATGCAATTGAAGTCAATGCATTCAAAACAATATGCAATGCAAGAAGAAGTCCCATGGGATTTTGTTGTCGATGTCAAAATCCTAAACTAATTATGTACAAGTGATTTCAAATGGTGCAATTTCAATTGAAGGACCTAGAAGCTTGATGTCTAGCCTATTGCCGCTTAAACTCGATTAGACGTTTATTTGTGGTGCATCTCTGTGTTTTCAAAGAGTGACATGGTAAAAGGGTAGCTTATCAAATACAGCTCAATGATGCTGGAGGAATTGGTCATTACTATGTGTCATAGACCCATCTTAGCTACCTCTTTAGCTTTCTCATTAAGCAAGGTGAGTAAGAACTACTCATTGATTGGAGCTAGTAGGGCAAAGTTTCCAAAACTCCAAATACTTGGTAGTTGTTCTGTAGAAGAGCCTCTAGATATCGGCGGGGGGGGGGGGGGGGGGGGGGGGGGGGGGGGGGGGGGGGGGGGGGAAGGGAGGGATTAAACGGTCCGTGTAGGTTTCCACAGGTTTGCTAGTTTTTCCAAGTAGAGAGCCTGCCACAAAGAACTCTTCCTTAATTGCCTCAACCTCATCTTCCTCCCATTCTTTTGGGATGAGGTTACTTGATGAATTGGTGGAAGGAGAAAAAGAAAATTGAGGGGCTCCTTGGTGCATCCCCTTATTTCTTTGCGTGATGATGGGATCGTTTCTAAGTTATTTCCCATGCATCTCCATGAATCGTGTCATGATCAATGGAGAATGCTCCTATCATTCTTTCTGATCCATCTTTTATTTGGCAAGGGTGTAGATACAGATCCATGTTGGGACATCAAGCACAAAGAGGAGCATGGTTTCATAGTTAGCCCCAGCTTCCATGCAACCATTGTCATGCTCAATAATAGCTGCATGAAAAAAAGGTTCTCTGATGCATAAGAGTAGTCCTTGAATCAGCAGAGGTGATGCCAAGAGTCGGTCATGATATCCAAGTCTAATCAAATCATCATGATATGTGACATTGTCATCCTGCATTAAGATAGCAAGGATTCCATTGTCAATAGTTTGCAAAGGATTTTAGACAGCTTAGAGCAACTACTAAACCTAAGACAATGTGTATGTGTAGGAGATAATCAAATATAGGACCAAAAGGAAAGATTTTGGAAAAAAGCACATGGACATTCATCAAAGATCCCAATAATTTTCATTAACGCTAATTCGGCAAACGAACATGACATAAAAGTGTCCTTTCAAGGTTTTGGGAAAGAATCTAATACTACTATCATATGTATGTGTTTTAAGAAGTCCTTACATGAGCTTAAAGCTAAAACTACACTCTATGTGGCAAAAATAAGAAACACTCACAACTCTTGATTGTATGGCCATGAGGGGCTTTCAAAGTCTAAGGAGTGCTGAAATTGACCAAAAACAACATATTTTCTAGGTGAACCCCATTTTACACTCAAGAGCTCTTCTTTCAATTTTGTCCACACCTGCATCTCTGTCCCCATTTTTACAGTTGTGGGTGGACAAGATGGAGTACTGCCGGGGCGGGGCCTGTAGTGCGTGAAGAAAGCTCTGCTCTACAACAACCGCAAAGACAACGACAGCTCACAAACCGACAGACGACATTGCATGGGAGAGAGAGAGAGCGAGCAAGAGAGAGAGAGAGAAGAAGAAGAAGAGAACTTTTACAGTCGCGGGAAACTATGAGAGAAAAAGAAAGATTGTGTGTGTGTGTGTCTGTGTGTTGAGCAGAGAGACCAAGATGAGTCCTGGCAGTTCTCTGGAACCCCTCGCACTCCACAAAATATCCTTGAACCCCCGCCCCTTCCTTTTCCATGCACAGAAAGAGAGGGCGGATCATAGCTAATAAGGCAGGGTTCACATTGCCCATGGCAATGAGTTTCTTACTGTTGTTACGATATACATGTGGTAGTGATGTGTGTAAACACACTAGCACCACCGGGGCATTTTTTCCCTCTTTAGGAGGTTTTTCCCCCCGTGCATTGTATATACGCCCATCACTCTAGGGCTATCTATCTTTTCATTGCACACTAAGTAATACACTCTCTATTGTGTGCCTTGAGCTTCCTTCATCTTCTCCAAGCTGTGTGCAGTTTCTCTGCAACCCTAATTCCAACAATTGGTATCAGAGCAAGTTGTGTCCTCCCAGGCTTAGTCGCCAGCTCCTCCAGCACACGCCTGCTCACTTTCTCTGATTTCAGTCAGCTTTGGCGGGCGTTTGCAGGTCGACAAATATTTTAGCTCAGTTTGGTCAGATTTTTGATTCGGGCTCATTTCGGCCTCAGTTTCCACTACAGGCAGGTCTGCACAATCAATTTCGTCATTCTGTGCAGAAATTTTGTCAGTGCCATTTACTACATAATAGGTGCCTTATAGTCTTCTACGGTTTGTGCTATATAGCACGTGTTGTTCCCGCTCTGTTTCTCCTATTTTCGGGCAGTTTTCACATCAAGTGCAACATTTACCATGGCTGACAACAACAACACAGATGTGTTCAAGATGTTTGCTGCTGAGGACAGGTTGGATGGGGACAACTACCCTATGTGGGCTTATATGATGCAACATGTTCTTGTGTCAAAGGGCGTCTGGAACATTGTGCAGTGCATTGATGTACGGCCTGGTTCTGAGGATGTAGGCGATGTTGAGGATGTTGTAGGTCTTGCTGCAAGGATTGCCGCTGTTAGATTTGTTTTGCCTACGGCAGAACAAGCTCGTTGGGATGTAAAGGATGCGCAGGCTCATGCATTGATTGCATTGTCTGTGAAGCGCACCATTGTTCCTCACATCCGTTCAGCAAAATCTGCAAAACAGGCTTGGGATATTCTAGCAGGTCTGTATGTAAGCCGTAATGAGGCTAAAATTGCTTTGCTGCGTAAAGAGCTGGAGTCGAAGATTATGCATGAGGAAGATGATATGGACACTTTCCTTGCTAGTGTCAAGGATATCAATGAGCAAATTATTTCTGCAGGTGAAGTCATTTCAGACAGTTCCCCAGACTGTTCTTGATGCCTTACCAGATTCCTACCAGACTTTTGCTAGTACTTGGAGACTGATGACCCAAGGAAATCCTGAAGTTGTCAAGGTTTATGCATTATGCACATTGCTGTTGCAAGAGTCACTTTCTAGAAAAAATAGAACTAGGCAGCGTACAGTTGAACAGGCTTTTATTGCTTCTCAAAGAAAGGGTGGTAGTAGTAATGCAACCACTTCTTATGGTTCTGCTGCGAGTGGAAAATTTTTTGTTCCTAATGCTTCTGCTGGCAGCAATTCGTTTGGAAATTCTGGTGATAAAGGCAAAAAGAAGATGCGTTGCCATTATTGTAAAGCTAATGATCTCTTGATCAAGTCGTGTCCTAAGTTGAAGGCCAAAGAGGCTAAGAAGAAAGAGGGTGGTTCCACTGCAAATGCTGGTTCCACTACAAATGCAGCCGTTGTTGAGTCTTCTGTGAAAGGAGACTGTAATGATGATGTTGATGCAGAATGGGCTTTTAGTGCAGAGTGCACTTACAATCCTGTTGTCCATGATGCATGCTTGTCAGTTGCTGCAGATTCACATGTGTGGTATTTCGACAATGGTGCTACAAAGCACATTACCTCACATTGTGAATTGTTCACCTCTCTCGAGTATGTCCCTCATGGGAATTCTGTCACTTGTGCCAACAATGCCTCTTATCCAGTTCAGGGAGTTGGAAAGATTGTGCTTTTACTGCTGCAAATGGCAGTTCCTTCACACTTGTTGATGCGCTTTATGTACCTGGGATCAAGAAGAATCTCTTGTCTGTATCCGCACTTGCTAGACTTGGACTTGTAGTCAAATTTGTGGATGACAGATGTACAGTTCATGATCTCAATTTTGGTGATGAAATTGTTCATCTGGCCTTTTGTGCCGTGGGCTATATAAGCTCACTTTGTATGACAAGTGTGGACAAAACTTTGCAAATGCTGTTGCAGATTCAAGGGCTATTTCAGATGCAAAACTTTGGCATGCACGTTTTGGTCATCTGAATTTTGCCAGTTTGCTGTGTTTGCAAAAATCTGATATGGTTGCTTCTTTGCCGCATCTTGAAGCACCTATCAAACATGTTTGTGAAGGCTGTATTTTGGGTAAGATGCAGCGTTCTAAGTTTCCAAAGGATGGTTTAGTTCGGGCCACATGCAGGTTGCAGCTTGTGCATAGTGATGTTTGTGGGCCCATACAAACTCCATCCTTGGGCAATTACCTGTACTTCGTGACTTTCATTGATGATTACTCTAGGCATGCATGGGTATTTCCGCTTAAGGCGAAGTCCAAAGTATTTATGTGCTTCAAACAATTTTTGGCTATGGCTGAAAATGTCTCAAAATGTACTATGGGCACCCTCCGTTCTGATTGAGGAGGGGAGTATATGTCTCATGAATTTAATGCATTTTTGGATAATCGTGGGATAAAACGCCAATGTACATTGCCTTATAAACCTCAGCAAAATGGTGTTGCTGAGAGGAAAAACAGGTCACTAACGGAAATGGCACGATGTATGGTCAAAAGTCAAGCTTTGCCGCATTCTTTTTGGCTTGAGGCCATCATGTGTGCCACTTATGTACTTAACAGGTGTCCTACAAAAGCTTTGAAGTGTATTACTCCATATGAAGCATGGCATGATAGAAAGCCTTCTATTGAGCACATGCGTATTTTTGGTTGTTTGGCATATGCTTTGGTGCCACAAACACAGCACAGAAAATTGGATGATAAGGCTGTCAAATGTATTTTTGTTGGTTATAGTGCTGAAAGCAAAGGTTACAGGTTATATCATCCGCAAACGAAGCGTATTCTGGTTTCACGGGATGTAGTGTTTGTGGAAGATTCTGTTCAGTCCTTTCTGTCATGTACTAGAGACAGTAATGTAAGCTCACAGGACATTTGTGACACTTTGTTGCCTCTTTTTAGTGGTGGAAATATGAATGTAAGTTCCAATGAGGCAAATGTATAGCCTATGGGGGTTTCTGAAAATGTTACAGATCAGCCTATTACTGATGGAGATGTACATGATGTACTTGATGAGGAAAGGGCTGAAAATAAGCAGGCTAGAGGTATGCCGAAATGGCTAGTGCACACTTTGCATGACAGTAAATTGGATGCACCTTTGTCTAGTCGTACTCGTTCAGGCTCTCGCAGTGCATCTGATGCATCAGATTGTTATGCATTGGTTGTGTCTAGCTTACATGATGTTGAGGAGCCTCTGTCTTTTGATGAAGCATAGAGTTCAAAAAATTGGATGGGTGCCATGCAATTAAAATATGATGCACTTATAGAAAATGATGTTACTTATAGAATATGTGTCTAGCTTACATGATGTTGAGGAGCCTCTGTCTTTTGATGAAGCATAGAGTTCAAAAAATTGGATGGCTGCCATGCAATCAAAATATGATGCACTTATAGAAAATGACACATGGACTTTATGTGATTTTCCTCCTGGCAAAAAGGCCATTGGTACGAAGTGGGTTTACAAGTTGAAACGCAAGCCGGATGGTGAGATCGATCGCCATAAGTCTCGACTTGTTGCAAAGGGTTATGCATAGCCAAAAGGCATAGATTATGAAGAGACCTTTGCTCCCACTTGTTGTATGACAACTGTGCGTTTTCTATGTGCATTGGCAGCTCATTTTGGTTGGGATGTACATCAATTAGACATTGTTACTGCTTTCTTGAATGGTGACATATTTGAGGAAGTTTATGTAACGCAGCCTCGTGGTTTTGTCATAAAAGGACAAGAGGACAAAGTGTGCAGATGTAAGAAGGCTTTGTATGGGTTGAAGCAATCTCCTCGTGCTTGGTATGAGAAAGCTGACACTCATTTGGTCAAACAAGGCTTTCGTAACAGTCCAATAGAAAGCACATTATATGATTTGCTGATCATTGGACAATATGAGACATATTGCTGAATTTAAGGCTGATTTGAATGCTACTTTCAAGATGAAAGATTTAGGGCTGTTGCATCATTACTTGGGTATACAGTTTAAGCAGTGTGATGGTGGTATTGCCTTCTGTCAGAAAAGTTACATAGAGACATTGCTATGTAAGTTTGGACTTGAGGATTGCAAACCTATTGATAATCCCATGGAAACAGGTTTGAAGTTGAGTCTACATGATGCTTGTGATCCTGCTGATGTCACTCTTTACCAAAATGCTGTTGGCTGCCTCATTTATGTATGCAACACGAGGCCAAATATTCAGTTTGTAGTCTCATAGGTCAGCAGATTTATGCATAGCCCAGGGTCTAAGCATTGGCAGGCTGTCAAGAGGATTTTCCGCTACCTTAGTGGCACTTTACACCTTGGCTTGTTTTATCCCAAGGGGGGATCATTGCCGCCAGACTTACATGATTTTTCGGACTCAGATTGGGTTGGTTGTTTTGACATGCGAGTGTCCACAAGTGGTTTTTGTTTCATGCTTGGCAGTTCATGTATATCATGGTTGGGCAAGAAGCAACCTATTGTGGCCACTTCGAGTTGTGAGGCTGAGTACAGGGCAGTCTTCACAGCTACGGTTGAGTGTGTATGGCTCAGACGCCTTATGGCTAATTTGGGTGTTGGACAAGACACTGCCAACACTATCTACACTGACAGTCAGAGCGCATTGGCAGTTGCGAGGAACCCAGTTTTTCATGCTCGCACAAAGCACATTGAGGTGCATTACCACTATGTCAGGGAGAAGATCTCAGCAGGAGAGATCAGCTTAGCTTATGTGCCAACACAGGACAACCTTGCAGATCTTTTCACAAAGGCATTGTCTCATGAGAAGCTTGAAGCTTTCCGCAAAGCTTTGGGCTTACTCCCCTTTGTGGACTGATCATGTTCTCAGGGCATGGCACTTCCCTTTACTCATGTGCCAGCTCTTGTTCACCGCATCACTCCAGGGGGGATTTGTTGTTACCATATACATGTAATAGTGATGTGTGTGAACACACTAGGACCGCCGGGGCATTTGTTACCTCTTTAGGAGGTTTCCCCCCCCGTGCATTGTATATACGCCCATCACTCTAGGGCTATCTATCTTTTCATTGCACACTAAGTAAACCACTCTCTATTGTGTGCCTTGAGCTTCCTTTGTCTTCTCCAAGCTGTGTGCGTTTCTCTGCAATCCTAATTCCAACACTTACAATCATGGACCAACCAAAAGCTACGCACATGAATATGTAGTTCACACTACGAAGTGCTGGAGCAGTACATGATCTTGCATGGCAAACCATGTCATGGCACAAGAGTGGGAGCGTTGTTCCGGCATGTCTACCTCAACCAAGTGGTAGAAATGATGCCCCAGTCAATCAGCTCCTCGCCTTTTGCAAATATCATGACAATGTGAACCTTGTCCCAGCTTTGGTGCCTCCATTGTGCAGTTTGAAAAGTGCCTAAGAATTTGTCATTGCTCGTTACATGTGACAGTTCCCGTGTCTCTAGTTCAACTAATAAGATTCGAATTTTTGGCTCACCGGCTAGGAGGTCCGGGCGGCCCGTCCAGTGTGAAAGGGCCTTCCGTGCTCCTTTCAAATTCATACCAAGTTCTTCTTGCTGCGTCTGCTTTGCGAGCCTACCATTTTTTGCTTCTTTGGTGATTCGACGTCGGCCTGGAAAACTGCCATATCTTGACGTCCACTCCCGGGTTATGGAGCTGTGCTATAGAAGAGCAAGAGCAGTTTATACTGATCCCTTGGTGGCAACTCTCAGACTTGGTCACCATTTCTTAACGTCCGCTCCCGGGTCCCTTAGGGTCATGGAGCTGTGCTATAGAAGAACAAGAGCAATTGATTCTGCTCCCTTGGTGGCAACCCTCAGACTTGATCGCTTCAATCAACAAGACGGACCAGAGTTTTTGAAGCTTCTTTTCAGAGTGGGGAAAGGCTTGTTGGATCTATCCAGGCATGCTTTGGTGAGGATTATCGTGCAAGATGTATTCCAGGGAACAATGTTGCATGTAACAAGGTATGCCTTGCTCTTTCCTGCTGTTGTCGAGGGCAGAGCCAAGTTGATTTGGTTGCTAGGCTATTCCCTTCAAGATCTTCCAGCAAATGCAAGGGGTGTCCACCTTGTACATAAGGTTTGGTCTTGTGTCAGAGATTAAGAGGTTTGTTGTAAAGGCTGACTCAGTATGAAGACTGGCAGCAGTTTCACTGCTTGTTTTAAAGGAGAATATAGCCATTCCCATTGGACTCGTGATAGACACCAAGGGGTGTGCACCTTGTACATAAGGTCTAGTCTTGTGTCAGAGATTAAGAGGTCTGTTGTAAAGGCTGACTCAGTATGAAGACTGACAACAGTTTCACTGCTTGTTTTAAAGGAGATACAACCATTCCCATTGGACTCGTGATAGAAACCAATAACCAGATATGCCTAAGCCTATGAGCTTTATTCATGCGTGAAGACCCCTGTTTTGAGATATCATTAACATATCCACAAATGAACCCCTTCACCAGAATGCCACTAAAACAATATCTCATAATATTGAAGCATATATTGCTTGCTTCCGGTTGGAG
Organism: Adiantum capillus-veneris; assembly: GCF_014529385.1. NCBI lineage: Eukaryota > Viridiplantae > Streptophyta > Polypodiopsida > Polypodiales > Pteridaceae > Adiantum > Adiantum capillus-veneris. The sequence goes on from NC_140946.1 coordinate 125,666,730, forward strand.
TAATACATGTGACATACACACCAATGGAACTTCACCGTCTTCTAAGCAATCTGAAGCAATAAAACAACACCATCGAAGCATTTCATTACCACTATTTTGCACAAAATGGCTGAAGGGATGATAAACAAAGAAGTCTTAAATGTCCATATCCTCCTGTTGTGTCCCCAGCTACACTGTCCAATATTAAGTATGTGCTTGAATGACACGATTGAAGCAGCTCCTCATGTGGGATTGGCTCTCCGTTGCATAGATGAGGAGCAGTGATATGTGCAATATGAAGAAGCATCGTCCATTCATTTATCTTGGATGACATTGAGCAGTATTTGGAGCGATGAGAACAAAACATCTGAGCCTCACTGCCCATTGCGAGAGAGAGAGAGAGAGAGAGAGAGAGAGAGAGAGAGAGAGAGAGAGAGAGAGAGAGAGAGAGAGAGAGAGAGAGAGAGAGAGAGAGAGAGAGAGAGAGAGAGGAGAGAGAGAGAGAGAGAGAGAGAGAGAGAGAGAGAGAGAGAGAGCAGGCAGGTCGAGTGTATTACTACTTGTTTGTGTATTTTATCCCAAATAGATTGCAAGTACTAATTAGTGCTAATGCTGTTTTCCTCAACCTGCGTTAATGGCAGCCCTTGCTCAAGGTTTCACCTACAGGGGCTGCCATTAACACAGGTTGAGGAAAACAACATTAGCACTAACTAGTACTCGCAGTCTATTTGGGTTAAAATACACAAACAAGTAGTAATACACTCGACCTGCCTGCTCTCTCTCTCTCTCTCTCTCTCTCTCTCTCTCTCTCTCTCTCTCTCTCTCTCTCTCTCTCTCTCTCTCTCTCTCTCTCTCTCTCTCTCTCGCAATGGGCAATGAGGCTCAGATGTTTTGCTCTCATCGCTCCAAATACTGCTCAATGTCATCCAGGATAAATGAATGGACGATGCTTCTTCATATTGCACGTATCAGTGCTTCTCATCTATGCAGTGGAGAGCCAGTCCCACATGAGGAGCTGCTTGAATCGTGTTACTCAAGCGCATACTTAATATTGGACAGTGCAGCTGGGGACACAACAGGAGGATATGGACATTTAAGACTTCTTTGTTTATCATCCCTTCAGCCATTTGGTGCAAAACCATGGTGATGAAATGCTTCGATGGTGCTGTTTTATTGCTTCAGATTTCTTAGAAGACGGTGAAGTTCCATTGGTGTATATGTCACATGTATTACTCCAACCGAAAGTAAGCAATATACGCTTTGATATTATGAAATACTGTTTTAGTGGCATTCTGGTGAAGGGGTTCATTTGTGGATATGTTAATGATATCTCAAAATAGGGGTCTTCACGCATGAATAAAGCTCATAGGCTTAGGCATATCTGGTTATTGGTTTCTATCACGAGTCCAATGGGAATGGCTGTATTCTCCTTTACAACAAGCAGTGAAACTACTGTTAGTCTTCATACCGAGTTAGACTTTACAACAAACCTCTTAATCTCTGACACAGGACCAGACCTTATGTACAAGGTGCACACCCCTTGCATTTGCTGGAAGATCTTGAAAGGAATAGCCTAGCAACTAAATCAACTTGGCTCTGCCCTCGACAACAGCAGGAAAGAGCAAGGCATACCTTGTTACATGCAACATTATTCCCTGGAATACATCTTGCATGATGATCCTCACCAAAGCATGTTCAACAAGCCTTTCCCCACTATGAAAAGAAGCTTCAAAAACTGTGGTCTGTCCTGCTGATTGAAGTGATCAAGTCTGAGGGTTGCCACCAAGGGAGTAGAATCAACTGTCTTGTTCTTCTATAGCACAACTCCATAACCCTAAGGGACCTGGGAGTGGACGTTAAGAAATGGCGATCAAGTCTGAGGGTTGCCACCAAGGGAGCAGAATCAACTGCTCTTGCTCTTCTATAGCACAACTCCATAACCCGGGAGAGGACGTCAAGAAATGGCGGTTTTCCAGGCCGACGTCGAATCACCAAAGAAGCAAAAAATGGTAGGCTCGCAAAGCAGACGCAGCAAGCAGAACTTGGTATGAATTTGAAAGGAGCAAGGAAGGCCCTTTCACACTGGACGGGCCGCCTGAACCTCCTAGCCGGTGCACCAAAAATATGAATCTTATTAGTTGAACTAGAGACACGGGACATGTCACATGTAACGAGCAATGACAAATTCTTAGGCACTATTTAGACTGCACAATGGAGGCGCCAAAGCTGGGACAAGGTTCACACTGTCGTGATATTTGCAAAGGCGAGGAGCTGATTGACTGGGGCATCATTTCCACCTCTTGGTCGAGGTAGACATTGCGGAACAAGGCTCCCACTCTTGTGCCATGACATGGCTTGCCACGCAAGATCATGCACTGCTCCGGCACTTCGTAGTGTGAACTACATATTCATGTGTGTAGCTTTTGATTGGTCCATGATTGTAAGAAACTCATTGCCATGGGCAGTGTGAACCCTGCCTTATTAGCTATGATCCGCCCTCTCTTTCTGTGCATGGAAAAGGAAGGGGTGGGGGTTCAAAGATATTTTGTGGGGTGCGAGGGGTTTCAGAGAACTGCTAGGATTCATCTTGGACTCTCTGCTCAACACACAAACACACACACACACACAATCTTTCTTTTTCTCTCATAGTTTCCCGCGACTGTAAAAGTTCTCTTCTTCTTCTTCTTCTTCTCTCTCTCTCTCTTGCTCGCTCTCTCTCTCTCCCATGCAATGTCATCTGTCGGTTTGTGAGCTGTCGTTGGCTTTGCTGGTGTTGTAGAGCAGAGCTTTCTTCACGCACTACAGGCCCCGCCCCGGCAGTACTCCATCCTGTCCACCCACAACTGTAAAAATGGGGACAGAGATGCAGGTGTGGACAAAATTGAAAGAAGAGCTCTTGGGTGTAAAATGGGGTTCACCTAGAAAATATGTTGTTTTTGGTCAAATTCAGCACTCCTTAGACTTTGAAAGCCCCTCATGGCCATACAATCAAGAGTTGTGAGTGTTTCTTATTTTTGCCACATAGTGTGTAGTTTTAGCTTTAGCTCATGTAAGGACTTCTTAAAACACATACATATGATAGTAGTATTAGATTCTTTCCCAAAACCTTGAAAGGACACTTTTATGTCATGTTCGTTTACCGAATTAGCGTTAATGAAAATTATTGGGATCTTTGATGAATGTCCATGTGCTTTTTTCCAAAATCTTTCCTTTTGGTCCGATATTTGATTGTCTCCTACACATACACATTGTCTTAGGTTTAGTAGTTGCTCTAAGCTGTCTAAAATCCTTTGCAAACTATTGACAATGGAATCCTTGCTATCTTAATGCAGGATGACAATGTCACATATCATGATGATTTGATTAAACTTGGATATCATGACCGACTCTTAGCATCACCTCTGCTGATTCAAGGACTACCCTTATGCATCAGAGAACCTTTTTTTCATGCAGCTATTATTGAGCATGACAATGGTTGCATGGAAGCTGGGGCTAACTATGAAACCATGCTCCTCTTTGTGCTTGATGTCCCAACATGGATCTGTATCTACACCCTTGCCAAATAAAAGATGGATCAGAAAGAATGATAGGAGCATTCTCCATTGATCATGACACGATTCATGGAGATGCATGGGAAATAACTTAGAAACGATCCCATCATCACGCAAAGAAATAAGGGGATGCACCAAGGAGCCCCTCAATTTTCTTTTTCTCCTTCCACCAATTCATCAAGTAACCTCATCCCAAAAGAATGGGAGGAAGATGAGGTTGAGGCAATTAAGGAAGAGTTCTTTGTGGCAGGCTCTCTACTTGGAAAAACTAGCAAACCTGTGGAAACCTACACGGACCGTTTAATCCCTCCCCCCCCCCCCCCCCCCCCCCCCCCCCCCCCGATATCTAGAGGCTCTTCTACAGAACAACTACCAAGTATTTGGAGTTTTGGAAACTTTGCCCTACTAGCTCCAATCAATGAGTAGTTCTTACTCACCTTGCTTAATGAGAAAGCTAAAGAGGTAGCTAAGATGGGTCTATGACACATAGTAATGACCAATTCCTCCAGCATCATTGAGCTGTATTTGATAAGCTACCCTTTTACCATGTCACTCTTTGAGAAATAAACGTCTAATGGAGTTTAAGCGGAAATAGGCTAGACATCAAGCTTCAAGGTCCTTCAATTGAAATTGCACCATTTGAAATCACTTGTACATAATTAGTTTAGGATTTTGACATCGACAACAAAATCCCATGGGACACATTGTACCATGAACTTCTTCTTGCATTGCATATTGTTTTGAATGCATTGACTTCAATTGCATGCATAGGGTCACATTACAAGACGTTGCAATAGGCACAATTTTTTGACAACCCTTGCATATTCCTACGACCATATCAGATCATCGCACGTAGTGCTTTGATTAGGAGGAGGGAGCATAAGTGCGAGACATGTCAACTGGTGAGATGAGACGTGTGCGTTATAGTAAATATTGAAGAATATGGTCGTGTACATAAGCATTGGGCAGTAATGTTGAAATTTTTACAAGTTTTCCACATGTATATATTTCCATTATATGGGTTGTGTGCTTGCTTCTCTTGTTTTTCTCCTTTTGGTAAAAAATTGCCCAAATAAACACAATTTTGCACAAAGTAATGCTATTGGAGACCACTGACAAGGCCAAATTGGCAGATAAAGTCTCAATAATATTTGTGTACATGTACTACTAATTTTAGAGTCTATAAACTTAATTTTTGGCTTATATATCTATTTTTCATCTATTAATTTATTTTTTAAATTATCCTCTTTTTTTGTTAAAAAGTAAAAAATAAAGCACACAAGCTCAGATTTCAAAACAAAAAGCAAATTCAAGATCCTTACAACGTGACAGATCAACACGTCAACTTTGAAGTCCAACAGAGAGGGCGACGAACGGTGTTTTTTTCAAAACGAAGAGCCCAGATTTGTGTCCTTGCAAGCAAATGAGATCGACCACCAAAGCATCGGTGCATACAGTCGTTTTGGGTGATATGGAGCTAACAAGACTAACGATGAGGTAAGTTCGGGAAGTGCCGGGGGGCCTATAGCACATAGACAAGAAGTTTTGGGCAGATTCCTACAATAATTCTCACATTGTCAACATCATGAGCTTCTGAGAGGGAGCCACCACATACCTAGCTAGGTACGATTGGGGTCAGGGGACTGCCGGCGCGGTGGGGGGGCCGGGGGTCCCCTGCCCCCAATTGTACCTAGCTAGGTATGTGGTGCCTCCTGAGCAGAAGCTCATGATGTTATGCCTTGTATGAAAAACACAGAAAAAGACTCCATTTTCATGATGTTATGCCTTGTATGAAAAACACAGAAAAAGACTCCATTTTCCTACATCAGAAAACGTCTAAATCTTCTTGTGATATAAGCACTTTAGCTAGCTCATTTTCACCATTTGCCTTGTTGAGAGAACTAGAAGAGAGTTAAGCCGCGAACTTGTGTTGCTTATTGATCTCCACTCGTTCTATCGATTAGAACGACACTTCACACACTTTTTATACACACTAGAGAGATCACTTTGAGAGAGGCTCTTAGCTACATTGGGGTGCACATGCATAGATCAGAGCAGGAGAGCGCACACAGCACACAAGGAGCTGACAGGATCCCCGTAAGCTTTGATAGCCTCAGATACCTATCAAATGCTTGTCAATATGTTGCACAACACTGTCACACTACATGTCAAGAGTTACCGGACTGTGTGCTCAAAGTTGAGGAAAGCCCTACTTGACACATACACATATGTGTCATGAAGAAAAGATTTCAAGGAATGAAGCATGTAGATTCACAATATATGCTGATTTGATATTTTTGTGACACAAAAATGTGTGATACGTTTTTTCTCACGGCTTAGACCTGGAGCCTAATCATTGTTGGATCTTGACCAAAGGTGACATATAGCTTCCTTGCACCTTGGGCTACCTAGTGGGGCTTAGGTAGCCCACTAGGTATGCATCGTGTGTGACCATGTGTGTCATATGCATCGTGTGTGCACGAGACCTTTTATCACTTGTATCTAGAGCTTGGAAAGTCCACTTTCCAACACCAAACCATATTCAAAACCCTGAGAGCATGTAGATTCACAATATATGCTGATTTAATATTTTTGTGACACAAAAATGTGTGCTACGTTTTTTCTCACGGCTTAGATATGGAGGCTAATCATTGTCGGATCTTGACCGAGTCTTGACCAAAGGTGACATATAGCTTCCTTACACCTTGGGCTACCTAGTGGGGCTTAGGATTAGTGGTTTAGAGTGCCGAATTCTTGTAGATCTGGGTTTCAACTCTCCACTTGGATCTAGTGTTCTGAATTTTGATTCTTGGTATTCAGTGACTTGGAATGATATGGAATGGCCCAGACGGTGTATATGCGTTCCAGTGTTACGAAGATGTTGGTTTAGTTGTGTTCTATTCCGCACATCGTCCTTAGTAGTCCACGCCCGCATACTTAGGATTTCAGTGATAGATGCTTCTGTTGTTTTCATCTGGTAGATACACCTAGGTTAACAACCTAACATGGCCTCCAATGGTCCAAGCCTTTGGTCCCTCTCAGTATTGACATTGTGGTTGTGTCGTACCTTGGTGGCACTATTACTAGAATCAATTGGATTGGAATCAGTTCAGCTAGAATTGGTGGAATTGGAATTTCTTAAATATGTCTAGAATTTGCTTGGATTTATGAGCCCAAGTTTGTCCAAAAATTGTTCCTTAACCTTGATCAGGACAATTACACATCTTGGCAACTTGGATATCTATTTTGACCCTCAAAATTGAAGCAATTCTAGTGGAAAAATGATCTTACAAGATATCCGACCACCTTCTAGAGCAGCACCGATACCTTGATGACAAAAAGGGCCCAAAATAATGAAAAACCCCACTCAAAAATACTAAAAATATAAAATTTCAAACAAGATACCAAAAAACAAAGAGGCAATAGAATCATTAACTAGTTCTAAAGCGCACTTTGGATGGCACCTGACTCTTTAGTTCATGGGTTGTTGATCATAGCATAGTCTCTGCCCATATTTGGAAGCACTGAAGGAAATGCCTCTCACTAAATTCCTAAGTCGGTCACAGAATCATGAGGCTTTCCTACTAGTGGCCAACCCTCTTTTAAGGTATCAGTACATAAAGAGTATGATGGAAATGTCAAATAACCTAGGCTCACTACCAAATACCAAGTAAAGATCAAGCGCTTGTGGAAACCAATTGAGGCGACTAAAGCACCATAAGATGATTTAGAAATTTTCTCATGTAGGGAAAATGGAGCCTTTTTCAATGTGTTTCATACAATGCATAACATCATGAGCTTCTGCTCGGGAGGCACCGCATACCTAGCTAGGTACGATTGGGGGCAGGAGACCACCGGCCCGGCGGTCCCCTGCCCCCAATCGTACCTAGCTATGTATGCCGTGCTTCCCTCACAGAAGCTCATGATGTTGAGGTAAGTCACAATGTGGGAATTATTGTGAGAATTTGTCCAAAACTTCTTGTGCATGCATATGAAATGGATGAAAAAAAGTTGTATTCCATGTTCAAAATGTCTGCGGACTACTAAATCCGGACTACAACGACATTTTGGAGGCAGGCATTGACCTTTCCCTTGGGTGATTATTGTTGTGTCTACCTCAAGTAATGAAACAACGGGACTCTTATGGTCTTATGGTGACTTTATTGTATCTAAAGTTACGGTGACTTTATGGTTGTTAAGGTTATGGTTTCTTCATGGTGTTTAAGGTTGTGGTGCCTCTTATGGTGTTATGTTGACTTTATGGTGTTTAAAGTTGTGTGATAGTTAAGGTGACTTTATGGTTTAAAAGTTATGATGACTCTATGGCGTGGTCTTATGGTGACTTTATGGTGTTTAAATGTGTGACTCTTATGGTGACTCTTACTGTGGTTAAGGTTGTGTTGTCTTCATGGTGTTTAAGGTTGTGGTGTCTCTTATGGTGTAATGTTGACTTTATGGTGTTTAAAATTGTGGTGACAGTTAAGGTGACTTTATGGTCTACAAATTTATGGTGACTTTATGGCATGGTCTTATGGTGACTTTATGGTGTTTAAGGCATGATACATTTAAACAAGATGGGAAATTATGGTCTTGACTCTTATGGTCTTATGATGACTTTGCAGGTAATGACCAGATACATTAAAACAAAGATGGAAATTTAAACACACATTACTATCTCACTGTTGCTGTCTCCGAAAGGCATGATACATTAAAACAAGATGGGAAAGTAAAACATTGGATCTCCAGATCTTGACTCTTAACTACTCAAAAAAGCATTGTTCACATAAAAAACATGGCAATACATCCATGCACCACAACACTGTAGTTCCAAGACATCTATACAATCCCGCATCTCTTGCTATGACGTGTTAGTGTCGTCTCTATCTCCAAATTCTCCTCAATCTCCTCTGCTGTGCAACCTACATCTCCGTTTTGAACACTTTCTCTTGTTTCATTTTCTTCCGCAGCACCCTCCATCAACACGTCATAGATCCATGCAAGCATCTCCTCATAGTAATCTTCAGCCTGCACCTAATGTATAAGTCGGTGATTACAATACATGTATACCGGTTTCTTCGCTCTATCGACAAGTAACCGATTCCTAATGGTAGAGTGTATATATTTATAGGTACTCCAATTTCTTTCTGAGCTGGAGGTTGAAGCACATTGGGCAAGGATACACACTGCTAGGCGTTTTAGAGTTGGAGCGCTACCACCATTCACCATCCACCACTTCCACGCTGGCATCTCTTTAGCTAGTTTCTGAACAAACTCATTGGCAAATCTCAGTTCTTTGAGCTTCAACCTGGTCAAGTCTTGTACTACAGAGGCATTCTCATCGGGATCACTATAAAGCTGTGCAATAACATTTAAAAGTCTTCCAAGACCTCCTTGTCCAGGTTGTTTATGTCCATTGCCCAATATTCTGGATCCAACAAGAAAGACACACTATGCAATGGAATAAACTCACCCACCCATTGAGCATGCAATACCTGGACAGGATGTCACCCCTACTTCTATTGAACGGGGCCTTCCAAGGCTTTGAGATGGGTTCCTTTGGCTCCTCAGGCTTACTTAAACTCTCCGAAATCGTCCAAAATGCCATCCACTCCTTGCCCAAGTTGGGAAGCTTTGAGTCAAGCTGTCTGACTGCTAACATGACGGGAAGCATGACATTGTGAACGTCCACAACATCGTCCCAGAATTGACGAGAAGCAAGCATTTATCTTATTTCCCTTAATGGTCTCTATTTGACCTGCTACCTTGCCCTTAATGGTCTCTATTTGACCTGCTTCCCACTCCGTGAACTTGGCACACACAAAGGTTTCTTGAACTACATTTCTATTCCTCAAGAAAGATTCCACCATGTAGAAGTTGGTGCAAAATCTAGTTTCACATGGTAGTTTCAACATGGTTGTCATTCTCTGTCGATACTGATCAAGCACGCTCTATCACTTCAATATGAATTTGACTAGTTTTCTAGCATCGTCAATAATAATTTTGAACCAATATGTATCTCTATTGTTGTACCAATCTGGAAGCACAAGATTGAGGCTATGTGTACTGCACCCAGTAGTGTACAAATCAAAAAAATCGATGCTCAAAAAACTTGCCTGCGGATCTACAGTTTTTTGCATTGTCCATAGTCACCTACACCACATTGTCCACCCCTAGTCGATCAATAACCTCACCAATAACTCCAGCTATGTAACTTCTGGACTTTATTTCAACAGAGCTATCGATCGCTTCGATAAAGCACTCATTACGCAGACACACTAGCATAACATTAATCAATGGGCGTCTCTGCACGTTGGACCACCCATCGCTAACTATGGTACAACCAGATAGCTCTGTAGTGTCCAATATTAGCCTCTACACATCTTTTTGAGTGCTTATAAATCATATATCTAGAAGTTGATTTCTCACGTGATGATATGTCGAGCGGATAAAACTTGCACCGTACTCTTTGATTCTTTTCCGAGCTGACTTCCATGCATGCGTGTCACAATAGTCAATGAACCACAAGTGTAATATATGGCTTTAACAAGTGCAAATTGTGTTTCCTTCAAAGCAGTAGCCCTAAAGCTGGCCTCCAAATTGACTTGCCTACTTCTAGAAGAGGCAATCACAAACTTTGGGGAGGCCTCATTTACAGAGGCAACAGCGCTTCTTTCGGTCACATCTCCATTGAAAAATGTAGTTTCTTGCGTGGAAGTGACTCCAAGTGACACTTGCTCCACGATTGATCTCTCAACGTTGGTAGCTACTTGGTGAAACGAGGATAACCTGGGTCTTTTGTTTCCCGATACTAGTTTCCTTAGTAAAACTTTTAGTCGTGCAACGGCCTCTTCTGCACCAAGACCTCTGTACTTACCGCCTGGTATCCTAGTATTGGCTCCTAAGAAGTGATCCCAAGTTCTTGGAGCTCCTCCAGACTTAGCTTCACCACAATAATTACATTTCCAATGTTGATACTTGTGTATGTTTGTGGCAAAGTTCCATTCGTGTCCAAGGGGTTTTCCACCCACTTTTCTTTTGTTGATAAGTCCATCGATGAAGAAACAAGGAGAAGTCCATCCCAAAGTAGGGGTAGCCATCCATGCACTTCACCATCCTACCTCCTCTCTAGGATAAGTCCAGTCCATTATTGGACTAACAACCCAAGAATAGAGCTCTAACCACAGACAAACGAATCGATGAAGAGACAAGGAGAAGCCCATCCCAACATAGGGGTAGCCATCCATGCACTTCACCTAAGTCCTCTCTAGGATCAATCCAGTTTGTCATTGGACTAACAACCCAAGTTTGGAGCTCTAATTGTCACAACCAAACGAAGCGATGAAGGGATAGCCATCCATGCACTTCACCATCGTGCCTGAAGGAGTACGAGCGGAAGTGCGACGCGAGAGAGAGTGCGAGAAGAAGAGCACGACGATATGGTGAACTCGCTCTACTATAATGTGTAGAGCATAGTGAGTTCTTATTAGGTTTTTACAAAAGAATATGTGTACATACCTGGCGGCCCGCCCACTTACCTGGGTGACCACATTGGGCTTTATACCCCAACAACCTCCCACTTAAAGTCCAATGTGGTACTTTAAGTGTGAGAGAAGCTACTATACAAGCTAATATACAAGAGATGTAGAGAAGTGATGTACTACCCTACACCTAACTGCTTGCGAAAATGCACAAAGCTCTCTAAGGGAAGTCCTTTTGTAAGTAGATCAGCAGGATTTTCTGTGGTGTGAACTTTGACAAGATGAAGTTGCTTATCCTTGAGCATTTCCCTGATGAAATGATACTTCACATCCACATGCTTTGTCTTTGAGTGATAAACTGGATTGCGAGCCAATTGTATAGCACTTTGACTATCACAATATAACATAGGCATCTCTTCTTTGATTCCCAAATCTGTTACTAGTCGATTAAGCCAAATTGATTCTTTGCATGCCTCTGATGCTGCAACATATTCAGCCTCTGTAGTAGATTGAGTAACACAATCTTGTAATCTAGAACGCCATGATACTGCTCCACCAGCCAATGTAAAGACATACCCTGACGTAGACCTTCGGTTGTCTAAGTCACCTGCATAATCTGAGTCTGTAAAACCCTTTACACTTAGCTCCTGACTCCCATAGCATATACACATACTCTTTGTAGCTTTCAGGTATCTCAATATTCCTTTCACTGCCTCCCAATGTTTCTTGCCTGGGTTTGACATGTATCGACTTACTACTCCCACTGCAAATGCAATGTCTGGGCGAGTAGCAATCATTGCATACATCAAAATACCCACTGCAGACGCATATGGAATCTTATCCATTTCAGCCTGTTCTTCCTCAGACACAAGACAATCTTGTTTGCTAAGTTTCACATATGATGGCAATGGAACACTCAATGCCTTTCCCTTCTCCATATTGAAACGTTGCAAAACCTTGTCAATATACTCTGTTTGAGATAACCAAATCAACTTCTTTGATCTGTCTCTCTCAATGCGCATACCAAGTATATGACTTGCCTCACCCATGTCTTTCATGTCAAATGATTTTGCCATCTTTGACTTCAAAGCTGAAATTTCTTCCAAGTGCTTGCTAGCAATCAACATGTCATCTACATACAAAATAAGGATCAGCCAACTGCCATCCTTAGCCTTCTTTGTATATAGACAGTGATCGAACTCACTATGTTTGTAGCCTTGAGAAAGCATAAACTTGTGGAATTTATGGTACCATGCCCTCGGTGATTTTTTTAAGCCATAAAGACTCTTTAACAACTGGCATACCCAATCTTCCTTGCCTTTCTCAACAAACCCTTCTGGCTGCTGCATGTAAATTTCCACATCTAAATCACCATGCAAGAACGCTGTCTTGACATCCATTTGGTGCAACACCAAATCTAATATGGCAACCAATGCAAGAAAGCATCTTAATGTAGTCATCTTGACCACCGGAGAGAAGACTTCATCAAAGTCAATGCCTTGTTCTTGCTTAAAGCCCTTGGCAACAAGCCTTGCTTTGTACTTTGGCTGACTATCATGAGCGGTGATCTTATACCTGTAAACCCATTTACAAGGTAGAGCCTTTTTGCCCTCTGGTAATTTAACTAGCTTCCATGTCTGGTTTTTATGCAGAGCTGTCATCTCTGACTGCATGGCCAATTGCCAATTCTCGGAGTCCTTCATTTGCACTGCTTCCTTGTAACATGAAGGCTCATTGCAATCAGTCAACATGACATAGTTCATAGATGGAACAAACCTATCAGGAGGTCGCGTGACACGTCCAGATCTACGCACAATAGGTGGCTGAGGCTCAGCCACAACCTGTAGTTCCACTCTATCCTGTCCTTGCTCCTCTTGAGCCCTGACATTTTGTCTTGCACGTGCAGGTCCATCTTCTTGGAAGACAACTCTTCTAATCTCCTCAACCCTCTCTGGTTTAGAATGATATTTGGATTCATTCAAGTGAACATCATTGCTGCGGACAACCTTTCTGGATTCGGGATCCCAATGTCTGTACCCCATCTCACCAGAATTACCATAGCCTAGAAAGATGCCAGCAAACCCTCAACAGACATACATCATCTCTGACAATACATCCCATGTGGAAGTACCTGCAATGTCAGGATGAAATCTAGAATATCAAGCAACAAACACAAGCTACCTGATGAACTAGTGGATGTCGCCTACAGTCTGTGTGTAGATGCACCCGTGTCGTATGTGACACGCCTCCAAGAACTGTGAGCCGTCCTTCGATGTGTAGACAGCCACAAATCAACACTCTGGGAGTGTCGATATCCTCAGCACCTGCAGTCGTAGGCCGAAAACCCCAAATTTGCAGAGTCGGATCTGCACCCGTCGAGACCACGTAGTCGAAAATGGCCCGTGCAGACCTTTGTCAAAGCCGAACGGTGGCCAAGATGACCTCAGAATGAAAATTTGACAACACCAAGTCCTTCGGTCTCGCCGACGAGATTTGGGGCTGTGTCTTCGCCTGTCGAATTTCATTTCAATCTGAGTTGGTGACTCTAGCCTCCTGCAGTGCTGCATCGAGCCTCGATCTGAGCTCTGATACCAGTTGAAGGAGTACGAGCGGAAGTGCGACGCGAGAGAGTGCGCGAGAAGAAGAGCACCACGATATGGTGAACTCGCTCTACTGTAATGTGTAGAGCATAGTGAGTTCTTATTAGGTTTTTACAAAAGAATATGTGTACATACCTGGCGGTCCGCCCACTTACCTGGGCGACCACATTGGGCTTTATACCCCAACACTGCCTCCTCTCTAGGATTAGTCCAGTCCATCATTCCAGTACTAAAGACGCAAGATTAGAGCTCTAATTGCATCTTACTTTACCTAAAATGAAGCTTCTTACCTATAATTCACCCAATAGGATTCACTAGAGTCTAGCTCTATCTTCTCTATAAGTGGGGGGGGGGGGGGGGGGGGGGGGGGGGGGGGGGGGCTTTTATACAGCCCCCCAAATGTGGAGAAAGGCGCCAAACTTGAAAATGATCGGGCCCGTGCAACCACACCTATGGGAAGAAGCACAAAAACTAACAAAAGATCATAAGTTCTGCAAAGCTAAGGATTTTGAGGAGCACGATCCCAAAAATAAGTGCTCGCAAAACCCAAAGGTCCCCTAAACATTGTAGACTACAATCAATTGTTGATTCTGAAGGAAGTTATTACCTCATTTCCCTTGGAGTTAATGTTGAAAATAAGACCAGAACCTTGAATACTAGTGTAGGAGTGAGCATTGCAACTAAAAATACGTAAGAAATATCTGGCAAGCATTCTGCAAGGACATTCTTGAGAACAACAATGTTTTCCCAAGTGGAACCTTCTGTATGTCTATCTTTCCATTGTACAAGTGCTTGACGTCTAACATGACTTCTAGCTTGTAAGTCATGATAAAAAACAATACGCTCTTGGTTGGACTATCTACTACTACCCAAATGGAATTATGTCTATGCATTACAGAGTCCTAAGAAAAATCCATAGAGATAATCTCCCATTTTCCATTTGGGGTCTCTAAAGGATGCATGAGCCCTATTGCCTTGAGATGTTATGCCTTGTTTAGCTAGTATTTTGGCACTTTTGGTCCTCATGTATAGTCAGCTCTCACTTTATATATATAATATGTGGACAATGGTCTCGTGGGACAAGGTCCTAAAGACAAGGCCAACATGCATGCAAAGTATTTCTATTAGATATAGGGGCTAGTCCATGATCAAGACCTTCAATGACACTTTGAATAACAAGACAAATGATAGGCTTTGTTACAGATCTTCCTCAACACTTTGAATATAATGCTACATGTAGTTCCTTCCTCAACAAGCTTCCTAAAAAGATTGATACCAATATCTCTTGACTAGGCATTTCCTCTTCAGGACATTTTGAAAGATATTGCCTTAGTTTGCTTGCACAAGCTCTCACTATCTCGGATGATTTTTGTTTAAACCCAGGTTTTTGAGACAATACCTTGTTTTTCAATCCCTTTTTGAGAAAGCCACTATGAAGTTTTCTCTAGGGCTTCAAAGATTTAGTAGTCAAAAGGGTTTAAGGTTTGAAACCATGATAATTCTCATCCTTCTAATGTCAACCAAAAGCCTTCTACCTTTGTGTGTAGATCATACACTTGTTTGGCTCTAGTAACTTGTTTAAAACTAGCCAAGTGATCATTAGGACCACCCAACCCATTGAATTTGTTAACCCACTTTTATAAGTTAGCTAGTCTAACTCTCCTTGAGTTGTACATTAGTCTTCTAGGGAAGCCAATGCTCGCTTCCTCTCTGGTATCTAAAAACCTCACGGTTGTCTTTGACAATGTATCAAGTCTCACTGACACCTCATGTGCAAATGACCCGACTCTTTTCAGATCGAAGGTTGAATAAGGCTCTGGACATTATGGTGGTGGTGCACTTGGTACTGTCCTCATCTCACTTCTCTCTCATGCTCTCAAATTTGCAGTTGATGAGCTCAATGGACGTGACCTTGCAACTCCTGCCTGATCCCTAACTCCTTCTTGTGTTTTGGTGACTTCTTCCATTTCTTGTCAAGGTAGACGTCTATGGTGCTAACTGTGTAATTGGTAACCCATGCCATGTTAACCCTTGTGCTATATCAACGCATCCATCTCCTCATATCTGGTGGGAAGCTTATAAAAAAACATTGGAATTATATTCACGATTTTCATTCCTTGGAGATACACATACAAAATCCCACGGTATGTTAGAGTACTTGGATCCATATTCCTTGCAAAGTATTGACATGTGATATCTCTTATATCTCGCATGTATAATGCTAGACTTAAGTCATCGACTATCACTCATTGTGTCTCAATGGCATTAAGAAGTTTCAAATCCTTGGAGTCATATCACCATAAGGTGTTTCCTCATCCTTGACTACTCTTGTGGGTCGCCCCCACTTATCCATGTTTTCAAGCTCATCAGACACAACATACCTGACACCCATTTACAACTCCTTCTAGTAATACCTATTTATTTATTGAGTCTTTGTAAAGTTGGGCTCCATGAATGTTTGTCTTCACTTACATTAACCTTACATTGAGTTCCATGGAGTATTTTGACATTTCTACAGCGTGAGTTTCTGAAGCCATAGAGGTAGATTTTGACAAAGCCTCTTCCTCTATGATGGGCTCTAATCTTTGTTGGGCATTTGTAACACTTTCCTCACTCAACTTAAGACTTGCACTCGATACTATTTCCCTTCTACTTGACTGGTACAAGTTGCTTGAATGCAAAATACTCACTCCTTTGCACGTAGTGAGCACTAGAAAATTACAACTCTCTTTGACACAAGCTCTTTGTGCATCAGTCTCCAGAAATTGAGGTCCTTACAAAATGAGCTCAGTTGACTTATATAGTCCAATTGGCTTGAGTAACCCTAGTCCCATCAACTGACTCATATTTACAAGTTGGAAGCCTCAATAGACTCAATATCATTACATTTGCCCATTTACAAGGTTAAATATGTGAAATTTTACAAGCAGTCTTTTTAGATGTTTTGTTGCCAACAACAACTGTCTAGGCCCCACAACCTAGATTTGCATGTTTAGTTGCATTTAATGGAAACCTTTAGTAGAGCTATTTTCTCTAGACCTGCGGCTAGTGAAGTAAATGAAGGGGGTGGGGAAGTTGATTCACCATTCACATATCATGTAGACCCTACATTTCCTAAGAGTGTCCATGTGGACATCCTACCCACCTCATTTAGTGAAGTCCCTACGGGGGTACCATCTTGCAGAGTTTATTCCAACGTAGTGGTCATTGAGAGTCAACAAACCATGGGAGGCAATATTGCACCCACTTCAATGGGAATCTCTAATACACCAAGTCTAGATGTGGTATTTCTCAATGAAAATTTGGGGCATGACCTACACTTTGGGAAATTGACCAACTTGTACATGGGCCACACATACCATGTGGGTTGGTTGGAGGTTGTGTGATCCACATCTAGTGCCACCAATATAAGGAACAACAACAAATGATATGTGATGTCATCCATAGGATTATCCAATCTAAGACTCGGCAGAACAGAGGGATGAACATACCTTCAACAGGTCCCATGTGATTCTTGGATATGGGCAAGGCCCAACAAACCAACTCTATCGCAAATTGAGACTCCATCAGTGAGTCCCATAGATCCTTTCTATGTTTTTTTTCTTGGAGTCTCAATGTAGTTTGAGACCATGAGAAGTACCTTTAGTTTTCCAAACTTGACGCAACTTTTTCTTAGAGAGACAACAATGCCTATTCCAGTGAGGAGCATGATGGAGAGTGCACGCACGACCTACCATGGTTAGCGCAATGCCGCTACCTAGTGGTGTAGTCCCTACCATAGTATCTACAAGTGAATATTGACCATATGTGCATGTGGCCACTCATTCTCATGTAGCTCCTACACCCCCAACTATACCAATGGAATATGATCCATGAGCACATTATTTCAGTTCTTATTGAAGTGGGGCTATGCCAAGTCACATGTCATATCCCGCTTTGGCTACATATATACCAAGGCCAATGCCAAATCCTATTCCACATGTAATTCAACGAGCACCTCCACTAGCCATACCTGCTCACTTAGGCAATTTGGCAACGTTTACTCAACCTATTGGTTGATCTATTGTGGAGAATATGCATAGTACACCTGAGAGAGAGCCTAGAAGTAAAGCAACACAAGTCGCCAAGCTCACCCAAAAATTCAAAGGCATGAAAAAGGTGCTAGAAAGAATATCAGGGAGTTTGAACGCATATGTCATTCCCTAGAAGAGCATAATGAGTTACATAAGTGTAATGGTTTAACCTTGTCTTTGAGTGGAAAGGCTGGAGAATGGTATAGAACCTTCAGGGTTGACGGGCACACTCATTACCCTAATTTTCAGAGATTGTTCTTGAAAGAGTACATACAGGAGGGTGTGCTTTGGGGCATGTCTTCTAAGATCTAGAAAGGAAAACGAGAGGAAGGAGAGTCAGTGAGATACTTTATTAGTCAATTAAAACATCTAAATTCTTGATGTACTCCAAATGAGGACTTCAATAATAACAAACTTCTTGATAAATTCATCCAAGTATTGCAACATGAAGAGATTTACAATGCCCTACTCATTTGAGGCATTACCACTTGGGAAGTTGTCGCTGCAAATACAATCCAATTAGAAGACAACTTAATGATTGCAAGGAAAAAGGTGCATTTTGAGGCAAAGTCTCCTAAGTATCTTGGAATGAGTGATTGTGAAAGAGCAAAATATATCTGACATGACCTTGAAACATCTTAGCAAGGCTATCATAGCTATCCAAGAGAGCATGAGGGATAACCACACTCCACCTAATAGTCATATGTACCCAAAAAGGGAGCAACATTGGTGCTCAATTTTCTTGGACCCACATAGCGCCATTGAATGTCCAACTTTTAGAGAAAAATTCAATGGAAATTGCAATTTGTGTGGTAAGGTGAACATCAATCCAAGTATTGCCTAGTGCTCAAATGTATGTTGGCAAAGTAGACCGCCCTTAGCCTAGACAAACACATCTCAAGTACCTGTGCTAATGCTTGCTCCACTTGCTGAGAAACCACCATTGCACTTAGTCCCTAGGATCCAAAATTCTATCCAATCAGTGCCTTTGCCACCTCTCTTGTAAGGGCCACAACCTCCACACTTGAGAGTTACCCTTATGAACCAGTTAGGTTCTGAGCCATCTAGCACCTATGATTATAATGATTATGTAGACCATGTCTTTCCATATGGACTTGATACATTTGAAATGTGTCCCCAATACTACATGGAGGAACCTTTTGGATAGGTCAAGCGTGTATATCAAGTCTTTGAGTTTTCCCCAAGAGGTCAAAATATCAATAGCTTTGTTAGGAGACCACCTCTTCAATGCTATGAATGTTATGGACCACATCGTGTAGTAGAGTGTCATAACAAATTAGAAAATATTGCTACCCAAGTGTAAGCAACTCAAGAGAACATGTTCACAATGCAAGTACTCATTTGTAATCTTTGTGGCATAGATCATTTGATGGCTCAATGTTTACATAATCCTAATGAATTGAGATTACAACATTGAATTCGGTTGAGGTTACCAATGGGACACAAGAAATACCACCTACTATACCCGCGAATGTAATCACATGATCAATGCTCCAAAATCCATACTATATTCCTGAAGAGAGAGATACTGCATCAATTGTCCGAGTGAAGAAAAGGAAAACACAAAGAAAGAGATCGCTAAATGCTTCAAGTTTAAATCCTAGTTCAAAGACGAACATAGGGACTGGAGATGATCTCATGTATATCAATGACCTTGAGGGTGATTCAAATTCAATAGAGAAAATGGAAACCAAAACCATTACTGTAAGGGAAAAAACCAATGAAGATCACCATGAGAGGGAGTTAAGTGAAAATGAGATTAGGGGAAGCAATAGAGAATTGTAGAAAACACAACAAGTGTTTCCAGGGCTAACCAATGTGATCAAAAGCCCCCAAGATAAACCATGTGAACCAAAACCTGAAAAACGCAAGAAAAAGACTGGGACCTACCCAAACCCAATAGAAGAGTTTGAGAGAGTCCAACACTTAAGGGGTTTGGTGGAAGAGATCAAAGAGAGCTAGAGCTGGAACAAGACATATCAAGATTTTGGACACATTGTTTCCCACTCAGATTCAATCTCACAAGAACAATAGACCATTATCCATACCTAGTATTATCCACAAAGAAAGTGAGGACAAGATGTCAAAAAGTGGGCATACACCTTTCTTTTTTGTAAAAATGAGGGGATATCCAAACCCATTGAAAAAGAGGATATTCCATCTTCACTAGTCCCTTTTCAAGGACCTAAGTCTCAAAAGATGCCAATGAATGTTGCCAAATTGATGGATTTTATGTCCTTTGAAATCCAAACCACTATCATATCCAAATTGTATGGAGATTCATAGTTATTCTTTACACTTTGAGCATTCCTTGATGGAGAGCTACATGCTAGATTACCATAGTTTTCACATATGATCAAGCCTAACTCGGTTATGAGTATTGAGGAACACCTATACAACCACCACATCTCGATGGACATGATGGCGGGAGCAAAGCGAACCTCGAACCCCGACGGCCTCTAAAACACCGGGGACTGAATGGCGCGCCTCGAGCCTGTCATGGTAAAGCAAACAGGGGGCACCACCTAGCTTCAGCGGCTAGGACGCAAACAACACACCACCACAACATGACTGGTCTAAAAGCCATGTCTATCTGCAGTTCCAAGACCCTGTCATTAGAGTGGATTGGGTGATCAATAAAGTGCATCCTCTAGGAGGTAGAGTTATCATTGATACTCACTATAACACTACAATTCACTTAGCCTCACTACAATATTGCTATACTTTTAAGGAGATAGACACTGGGCATGAATCTCCATATATGGATGCGTTACCAGGCATTAACAAGTCTGACAATGCCGATTCGATACATCTAGCAGCAACCATAGACACTTGGGGAAATAAAGGAACCACTTGGGTAACATCTCAAGAAAAAAAGGTACCACAAATCATACCTATAAACATGATAAGCGCAATGAATTAATCTCTGATGACATGAAGGTTGTCGACTTACCTGACATTGCAACTGATTATTCGTCAAAAGACTCTAATTTAGGGTGACTCATGGACTGAATCTCAAGGATAAATTAACTCTGAGCCAGATGAGTTGAATATTAGTCCAAGTTTAAAAACAAAACATTCAAGGCCTAATACAATAGCCTACGGTAGTTTATCTAGGAGTGAAGGGGATATAAGAAAAGACCAATCCAATGAGTATGATCTAGACGCAAATCAAAATTGGAACCTAGGCAAGCAAAAGAGGAGATGTAAAAGGTGACGATATCGAGCAAATGTGTAAGCAAGGATGAACAAAGGGAGATCTACTGCAGAATGTCTTAGTTATGTAGGAGCATATGATGCTCATCAAAAGCTGGTACACAATTGGGGTGAATAACTCCAAAGTGTCATGTGGTGTAGTTTGTAACACCTGGACATTCCCCAATTAGAGATGTCTAAGAAGCCAAAACTAAGTTGTAGTACGTGAAGCCGTCAAGACCAAGTGCTAGCCCAATATAAAAAAAAGCAGATATTCAAGAAAGACCTTGGCACAATTGAGAGGTTGTAGACGTGCACACCATACTCGAGCATTTCAAATCTTACACCATAAGCGAGCATGAAGTCGTGTACACAAAAGCCTTTTGAATGCCTACCAATGGGAGTAGCAGTGTCTACGATGGCCCAATGGTAATTAAGGAGATATAACTAGCAGAACTAGGCGAGGAGTCTAAATCAATTTTTATTGCTCAAGATCTCACCCAGACTGAAGAGGTGGCACTTAAAGCGTTTTTTAAAGAATTCAAGGACATATTTTCCTAGACATGCCATGATATGAAAGGTGTTCCACCTTCAATAGTACAACATACAATTCCAATGATGAGCACTACTAAAGAAGTCTAGCAATGTTCTTATCCAATGAATCCTAATAAGTATGCATATATTGTTCAAGTGGTACTTGAAATCTTATAAAATGTGGATTCATATACCCTATTGAGCACTGAGAATGGGTTTCCCTGATATGCATTATGTCAAAAAAGAATGGGAAACTTATAGTGTGTGTGGACCTCCAAAAAGTTAATGTGGCCACTAGAAGAGATCATTACCCCTTGCCATTTTAGAACATGTGCTTGAGAGGGTTGCAGAGGAAGGATGCTTATAGACTTTTAGATGGGTACTTTGGCAACAATCAAATCAAGGTTGTGCTAGAGGACCAAGCCAAAAGTGCTTTCATATAGAGTTTTCCTTCAATTAGAGTTCAATCAAAGAGGGAAATTTGGTGGCTACGAGCAATTGAGGTTCCCCCCAAAAAATATGAGATCCTAGTGTGGAGTTTTGAAAAGATTCATTGGATTACCGATGTCATAAAAGCGCAACTCACAGGCCAAAAACTAGAAATTCTAGGTAGAGACAAATTTGAGGTTGATTAGCATTTAGGTGGGGACTTGAAGACCATGATGTGTATGTTAGGACGCAAGCAAGGTGCCAACACTCTAATGCCTTGTCCCTTTTGTACAAAGGGCTACAAACCAAGGTAGAATGCTTGAAAAAACTGTAGGGCAGACCCTAATGAAGTTGATGAGACAACGAGGGATTGATAGTCTTTGGTGCTTCAATGTGCTATGCTTGTAAAACTTTGAAACATAGCTTGTCATCTACCCTCAACAACAAACACTTTTGTAAACTCCATGCATTTATGCACATGTTTGAATGTCTGCTTATGATACATATCTCATATGCTTTCATAATGATGCATGTTCAACAATCTACAGAGCCCTTGAGGGGCATTGAAGCTTTACTAAATGATATTGATTGTCAAAAGGGACATGTATCTTTGTTGGTAGACAATAGCAAGGATAGTACATGGGAGCTAGTTCAAAAAATATCCATGAGGGGATAGTACATGAGCGCTATTTCAAACATATCCATGAGTGGAGTAAAAGCACACTAGTTTTTGTAGAGGCGGCACAAAAACACAAGTGACATAAGCTAAAGTGTACAAAGTGAAGGTACTCAAGACGGTAGCCATTGGGAACTTTAGAGGGAATTATGTGGTTGCACAATCAATAAGGATGCAGATGTGGAGCTTGTTAATAAGAAAAAACTTGTTTGGACTGCTTTTCAAAAGGTGGTGCATTTAATGGCTCTTTCAAGTGACATGCCACAAGAACAAGTATAGTTTCAAGAAGCTATACAAGAATGTACTAAGACGGTGGTTCATTCATGGGGAGAAAAGTGCATTAATCACTACATGGTAAGTTCTTTACTACATGGAGTTTGCTCACACTTTTGTGACTAAATGATTTTTCTTTTATGTTGTGTGCGTTTCAGCTTATCCTACATGCCCATGACACATATTTCATGAACAAGTATGGTTCCTTGGACATGTGGAGCACTCAAAGGATGGAAAATTGCATAATACAGCCAAGGGCATCCACTTGAAGAGCACCTATCATGGAGGTGGACTTACAACATAAAATTACCTTTGTGAAATGTTTGATTGGTTTTCAGGACAATATTTGCAAGAACTTGTAGTAGGAGCATGCTCAAAATTCTGCACTCGCCAACGAGATCCGAAGGCAGTAGGTCCAAGTGACAAATTCTGAAAAATGGCAAAGATCATGAGGTCCACAATGGCACAACGCATGATGGCAAGCCACCAATACACATGGCAACCGAGTGTGGATGGCCCATGAAACAACTGCCTAATTCATTCAAGGTTCCTATATCAAGAATCCACTACATGAAGCGGCTCTTATGTTTTCTAAATCCTTTAAAAGCATAAGAGGGGGCCATTTTTCAAGGACTTCTTGGTAGAGACTACTCCCGGGGCGGTCATTTTTTAGAATGTGTATGCTATCACGTGAGTTAACCGGAGAGGATTATTAAAAGATCAAAATGTATACATATAGAGGGGGGTGGGGTTTTTTTAAATAGGCACGTAGTGTAAATATAGTATGTATATTGAGGTATTATTAATAACCTCTTGAACGCACGTGATATAGGAAGATTTTGATAAGTGACTGCCCCGGGAGACCACTATGACACGTACAAAAAGCTCTGCAAAGAATACAATCATCAGAGAAGCTGCACTGCAAACTACATTGCAAGTGGAACAAAGACCTTGCACAAACCAGCTAGGGAGAGGATAGGTGCAACAGTCACTACCCAAAGGCAAAGATACAGAACAACATGTGCAAAGAGAAGGAGCTGAAAGTGGGGAGTCCGAGAGAACAAACATAGATAGTGAGTAACTTCAACAATAAAACCCAAATGACACGCCATGGGAAGGAGATGAAATTGCACCCCTCACACCACATAACACAACAAGTGATAAAACCTTGCCATAAGGGATGGATGCTTCACCTAGCATTGAACAAGAATAACCAAGTCATCTACGCAAGAGAAAATCTACCAATTTCTTCAAGCATTGCAAGCATAAGACACAGAGTGTGGCTAAGCCCTCTGCAATTAGAGTTTACCTCGTGGATGCGGTCTTTCTCTTTAGATTTTCCTTGCGCATCCAAGTTGATCAATGACTTATGATCATTGACCACCAAGGCAGCATGCACATCTAGAGCAAGTATGGGAGTCGTTGTGGAAACAAGTGCGGCTTACACCTCTTGGAACTCCTACTCTAACACATCACATTGCTCTGTTTGTACCACTTTGATATTTGCTATGGAAACTGTTTCAAATACAATGTTCCCGAGTGGCAGCACTTGTTCTTCAACATGATCTAGAGTTGTGTCTAGAGGGATCTTTCCCTGCACCGTAAGCAAGCTCATGCACTCATTCATATGCAAAGAGCATGCTTTCTCTATCTTGTGTAAGAATACAAACTCCTCCCCATCAATGAATACACTTGTAAAGAGTTTGAGTTCCACCTTTGGTATGGAGTCGGCCGTGGACTCATGCTCCTGTACATCAATAAGGTATTCTTGTGCAGATGAGGAAGAAGTTATAAGGGTACTCTCTACTCCACTTGGATATTCTAGGATCAGTTGGTTGGATCTCTGCAAGGGCACTTACTGGTTGCAGGGGAGCATAGGGTCATCCTTGATGAGTCCTCCAAATTGCATGTGTGGAATTACTATGTCCTCCATGGGGCTAGGTTGCTCAGAGAGTAAAAACACAAAGGTACTAGAATGATAGGAAAGTGTTCCCTAACTTTTCTCTCCTCATCTTGGCCGCCACTTGAACATTGAGGGTGATACA
This sequence comes from Adiantum capillus-veneris, assembly GCF_014529385.1. Lineage (NCBI taxonomy): Eukaryota > Viridiplantae > Streptophyta > Polypodiopsida > Polypodiales > Pteridaceae > Adiantum > Adiantum capillus-veneris. Next base: position 125,691,584 of record NC_140946.1, read on the forward strand.
TTGTCCGACCTCTTTAGGAACCTCTTGGAAACAAGCAAGGTGCTGCTCAAATGGTTGATTATCACCGTTGAACATCGAGTGTCCGATATCTTTAGCAACCTCTTGGAAACCGGCAAGGCTCTACTCAAATGGTTGAATACCTTTGTGGATGTAGGATAGGAGATTGCATGGAGTCCATAGACCTGCTACTGGGGGAAGCAGCGTCGTGTACTTGGTGATGTAGGATTCAATGTAGTGTAGAATGTAGCGAAGTGTGTCATGATGGAGCAAGATGGTTGAGTCTAGATTATGGAGGAGAACTGATGGAGGTCTATGTGACCAACATACTCCTTTGTATCCTCTAAGAATGGTACGAATGCCTCCATGTGTCTTAAGGGCAAGGGGTGTGAGAAAGAGGTCTCAAAGTAAGAAAATGCACTAATGATTCTTTCTTTGAAGAGGGCCCCATGTATATAGAGTCCCTCCACCCCCCCTCAAATGTCTCTTTCATACTAGTACACTATGAATGCACACACCCTTAATGCAAAAGTGTTAGCAATTGTAAAGACCATTCTCACTTGCTCTGATCCTCTCTAAAAAATACACCCTCTTTGCCAAAGTTGTTTGATTGTACTAAAACATTAAGAAGTACCAAATGGACACAACATATCATAGACTAGCTCTATGTAGCTAATACCATAAATAAAACAAAGGAAGATCGTTCATGCTCCATGATTCTTGCATCTTCATGATCCCCTCCATTTGTTTTCCCATCTGCAAAACCAAGAATAAATGAATTGAAAGGTGTACACAATATAAGAAAATGAGTCTCACAATGCAAGCACAATAAATCACACTCACCTTGCATCATTTCAGTTTGAAGCTTGCCATATGCACATCCCCAACACCCATTATAAGGAGATTCTTGCAGAGGTTAGATAAGGTCTAATGCTTGCTAACCTAGACCATTTGTAATTGTCCATGTAAGTAAACCAACATATCAAACATGGACACCTTTTCATTTGGTTCTTGTAGAGGAGTCCCTTTTCCGTTCTTGCACATCCATCTATCATAACTGAAATGTAAATACAAAGTAGACCGTTGTTTTAAGTACCTCTTGCAAAGATGGTGGTCAGACACTACACACTTGTAATGATCCCCATTATGGAATCCTTCTACAAATCCCCAATTCTCACCTAGGATACTACTAAGTGCATCCATCAGAATGTCTTTGCAAACATACATAGTAGGGGATTTTGAAAATGGCAAGGACTTAAAAGCATGCACAAACACATGGATTGGGCAACATGAACTAAGGCCTACTAGCCAGGAGGCTTTGCTAACTTTTAGTGAACCTTGGAGGTCATCCACCACCTTTTGCTTTAGGCTAAGCAAGGACCAATTGTCAGGGATAGGCTATGTTGGGCTTTGAAGCAAGGGGAGGTCAATGGTCTAAAGCTTTACATATCCCTCAATAGTTTTAGGGACAACATAATTGTATGAGTAGAAGAAGATGCATCTCTCAACAAGGTGCTTCATAGAAACACTTGCAAACATCACCTCACCAATGTGGGCATGCACTGCCATGAATGTACCGGATAGGCTTTGAATGAGTTGCTCTTCAGCTAGAGTAGAAGGGAGCATATCTACAACAACAAGGAATAGTAAATGATTGATATGCATATATGCTAAAAAATATATACAATTAGCACACTCACAATTTGGAGCAAACTGTCTATGTAGGTTGGGAGGACGACATATGCAAAGGTTTGCAATTGTGTAGACATGTTGAACAATGGACACTATCCCATCATTGTTTTGCTTAAAGTCAAGGAGTCTACCCTTCCAATGCCGGTCCAAGACATCTCAGCATCGAACTTGATATGGACCTAACGTAGATGTTTGCATGTACACCTAGACATCCTTCTTGAACACATTGGCACCCGCACCCAAGTATTGTTGTTTCCTTTCACATTGTGCAGAAGGAGCTCGTCTATCTCTTGTTTTGGTATTTGGTGTGTGATGGAGGTGAACATCTTTGCATGGAGGCCCCCCCTTAATAAGATCCTTATTCTTGGAGTGAAAACCTTTTACAAGCACACAACTTGGTGTGGAATACTCTTCCCACCTCGTTTTGTCAAAATATATCCTTCTTTGTAGAGAAATTGTGCTAATCTTTTGAATAAAGAGAACACACAATCCACAAAGTACAAAACTCTTTAATCCGTTTTGTAAGGAAGATAATTCCGACTTAACAAAATATTAGGAAATTTATGAATCTACCAAGTCCCACGTTCACTTAAGAGGTGAAGATCTAATCATTTGGTCAAACCTTATGCACTTTTGTGAGAGTAGGACTTGGAGGGTTTGCTTAACACAAACTAGTGGAGATTTCCATATTCAAAAAGGGATCTAAGAATTTCCATATGGTTAAATATTAACCATATTGGCAATTTAAATGATTTGGAAAGTCCCAAACTCTTTAGAATAGTGTCAATTGTTCTTCTTGTATGGCATGTTCTTGTCTATCCCTCTAAATTAAACTATTGCACGTTCGTCTCTTCCTCCAGCTTCCAATGGAAGAGAGGATCAGTCTTTGTGTTTCTATGGATGACATCCCTCCTTTAGACATACCACACTTGTCCCCAAAAGAACACCCGCCATGAGCCTCCTAGAGCTACCTTGGTCAAAATCCAAGAAGAGGAAGCTCACCACAAAGGATCTCCTCTATGACATGCTTTGGGGAAAGGTAAGAGAACATGATGCTTTTATTTTCTTTGACCTTGGTTCTACTCACAATTTCATATCCATAGAGTTGGCCACCAAGCTAGGCATACAAGCCTACGAGATGGGAGATGTCCTACCCGTAGATGGTGCTTTCAAGGGGCAAGAAGCTTCAGTCACTCCCTTAATCGGGAAATTGAGGCTCCATCTATGTGGACAAAGAGGACTTCTTTATCTCTCCTCTCAAGCACGAGGATGTAATCCTAGGGGCACCATGGTTTGATCGCATGGCTGCCAATGTTAAATTCCCTGAAAGGAAAATCTACTTTAGGTTCAGGGAAAAAGATATGTACATAGATGCTAAGGAAATGGGTAACACCATACCTATTGTACATACGCAAGCTTTCAACAAGTCAATACAGAGCTCTATTTTCCTGTACATGATTTTTGTTAAAGATTCTCAAAATGAACCTAATGCTTTAGCAAAAGAAAATATAAACGATCACAAGGAATTAGAGTTATCCAACTTTCTCAAGGGGTTTCAAGATGTTTTTATTGACGACGTCCCTTGTGAACTACCTCCTAAACGAGGCAATGATGACCATGCAATTGAACTTCTTCCAGGAAGTTCACCGCCTAATAAACCTCCTTATAGAGTTTCTCAAGCTCAACAAGAGGAGATTATGCGGCAAGTGCATGAGTTAGTTGAGAAGACCATGGTTAGGCCTAGTTCATCTCCATTTTGTTCACCCGTGCTATTAGTGCAAAAGAAAGACGGCACATATCATATGTGTGTCGACTATACAACACTAAATAGGATCACTATCAAGAATAGGTTTCCCGTTCCACGGGTAGAAGACCTATTTGATAAGCACAAGGGTCGACCTACTTTAGTAGAATTGACCTAAAAAGTGGCTACCATCAAATAAGGATAGTTGATCAAGACATTGTAAAGACCACATTTTGCACTACATTTGGTCTTTAAAAATATATAGTCATGCCTTTTGGCTTGACCAATGCACCAACCACATTCAATCACTTGATGGAGTAGCTATTCAGGCCTCACCGAACCTTTACTGGAGTCTTCTTTGATGATATTATCATCTACTCTAATTCACTAGACGAACACAAGCAACACCTCCAGGTAATATTTCAAGTTCTACGAGAGAATAAACTTTATATTAATCGAAAGAAAATTGATTTTTTCTTACAAGAGATTCAATATTTAGGTCACATTATCTCTCAAGATGGCATCAAATGGATCCATCAAAGCTAGAGGTAATCCAAGGAATCTTCATGAACTAAGAAGCTTTATACAGTATGTGTACATACTATAGATGCTTCATAGAAAAGTTCTCACTAATAGCAGGACCATTACATGACCTAACAAAGAAGAACGTTAGGTATACATGGACTGTCAAGGAGAACAATACTTTCGAAAAGCTTACAGAAAAGCTTATCTCTCAACCTGTGCTTACACTACCGGATCTCTCAAAGCCATTTGAGGTCCAATGTGACGCTTGTGGTGATTCCCTTGGAGCTGTTTTGCTTCAAGAAGGGCACGCCATAGCCTATCAAAGTCGAAGGCTCGACCCTGTTGAGCAAGCTTTAGGCATATATGAAAAGGAACTCTTCGCAGTTCTACATGCCTTAGACTCATGGAAGCACTACTTATTGGGAACTCCTTTCATTCTGCGAATGGATCACCAAAGCCTTAAGTACTTCATGGCGCAGAGCAAGCTCTCCGACAAACAAATGAGGTGGGCAAATTTTATTTGGCAATTTCATTTTCATATTGCTCACATTGCTGGCAAGCATAATCAAGTAGCCGATGCGCTCTCAAGACGGCCGAAAGTGAATGCGGTTTCCATAGCAACTCACAATGATCTATCTTCTCTGATAGATGAGTATGCTATTGATCCCGATTTTAAAGATGTGATTTCAGCCCTTGCACTAGAGAAGAAAGAGGAACCATTTACTTTACAACATGGTTATCTTCTCTATGGCAATAGACTATGCGTTACTAACTCACTAGGTGAGAAAGTAATGTATGAATCTCATGCTCCTCCTTATGCGGGGCATAGAGGGATTCAGTCTACCCTAAAAGGGATTGAAACAAATTTCTATTGGCCTACCATGAAAGCAAACATACAAGAGTATGTTTCTAAATGTGTGGTATGCCAAAAAACAAAGTTGGATAGAGGGAAGCAACATGGATTGCTTCAATCTTTGCCAATCCCTAATTCACCATGGGAGAGCATATCCATGGATTTTATCTTTGGATTGCCTAAGTCTATCCATAGGAATACAGGAATATGGATGATAGTAGACAGGTTTAGTAAACAAGCTCATTTTATACCTGTCAAAAAGACTATCAAAGCCCATCAAATGGCGACCCTCTTCATTTCACAAATCTTCAAGTACCATGGCTTGCCAATGTCCATAGTGTCGGATAGAGATCCTAGAATGACCAATAATTTCTAGAAGGGTCTCTTTGAGAATTTAGGGACACAGGCTAAATTTGTCTTCGGCCTATCACCCGCAAACGGATGGCCAAAGTGAAATAGCTAACCTAACAATCCTTGATCTAGTAAAAGCCTATGTAACAGAAGTAGATCAAAGGTCCCAATGGGAGAAGTACTTACCCTTAGTGGAGTATGCCTACAACAACACTATACGTTCTTCCACGGAAAAAGCACCTTTTGAGGTAATGAGGGAAGATCAAAAAGTCCCCTGCTACTTAAGGTACACGGGAAGATCTTCGTTGTAGATGAGTATAGCCAAGACCTACAAGAATTTTTCCAAAAGATTAAGGATGCTATCTCTATCTCACAACAAAGGCGAAAGGCTGCTGCTAATAATCACAGAAGAGCCCAAACCTTTAAAGAAAATGATTGGGTCTTACTTAAATTTCCCAAGGCTCGAATAAGGCACATGACAGACAAGAATCCTACAGGACACCAAAAGTACTATGCTAAGTTAGCAAAAAGGTACTATGGCCCCTTCCAGATTCTAAGGCCAATCAATGAGATGGCCTATCAAGTCAAGTTGCCCAGCCATTGGCTCATACACAATGCTTTCCATACTTAAGCCTTACAAAGGAGAGCCACTTCAAGAACCAAGTATTGAAGACCCATCGGAGATCGAGGACCAAGAAGAGGTGCTGCAGCCCGAGTCCATTCTCCGACATGAAGAAAAGGTATCAAGAGGTGGTAAGACTATCCGACAATATCTTATTAAGTTTAAGAATTATCCTTTTGAAGATGCTAGATGGATGCAAGGCATACAATTAAAGGATAACCTAAACCTTGTCAATGCTTACAATGCTTCCCTAGAGTAAGCAAATGTACAAATGTTTAAAATGAACAAAGGTTTTGTCTTATAAGACTCTCTTTTCTTTATTGTGCACAAATGTGAAGTAGTATGCATGCTTAGAATCAAGTTTGGAGGAGACGACATCTCCCAAACACCAAGTAGAGCTTGTCACTCTACTATGGAAGATTAATAGGACTAATGTGCAGACATGCTTGCGGAAGCCTTAGGCTCTCAAGCGCCAAATGGATTAGTCATCCATTCTGGAACGATGTTGTAGGGTAACATAGGGATCCTCTACCTACTAGAAAAAGGACTAATGAATAGGGTTTATCTTCTCTACCCCATAGTCGAGGACGACTATGATTTCAAGAGAGAGGTAATTTTATAATAATTAATATCTAATTCTCCTAAATGATTTTCTCATGTTAAACTAATCATTTAATATGGGGAAGTGCCAAGGGAGAAAAAGCTAGAATATTGGTTAAGCTGGCAAACTAGCCAGAGTAGGGATCCAAAGGAGGGAAAATAGGATCCAAAGGGGGGGCCATCTGAAAAAGAGCAATGTGCAACAATGGGCTTTAAAGACCCCAAGGTTCAACCCATTAAGACTTCCAAAATGCTAAGGTTCCAAAATTCAAAGGTTGTTCCAATGGTCAAAGCTTAGTAAAATTGGATGCTTTGTGTGTGTACAAAAGTCTTCAAAGGTTCCTACATAGGAGGGAGCGAGCCCTCAAAGTAGGGGATGAGAGAGAAACACACACACACACAAGCTTCCTTTACACAAAGGGAATGAGGGACACATGTCATCTCCCTAGCCCAGATGCCCACAAGGTGCATTCAAACCATATTAAATGGCCATGGAGGTGGACTAATGAGAATAAGGCTAGAGTAAATCTAGTTTTAATTCATTTAAAAACACTTAATAAAAGAACCAATAAGAATTAAGCTCTCTAGAAAACTATTGGACAATCTCCCAGGGGGTCCAATGAGCATTTAATATCCCAAAGACTTGCCTGATTCCTATTGGCCAGGAGACAAAGGGGTCCAATGAGAGTTTAGTTGCATTAATTAATTACCTAAAGCTCTCACAAAAGGGGAAAGGGGGACAGATGTAAGAAGGCTATCACTTATGCCTCTCAATTTTCATTGGCTAAGCCTGGAGAGGTCCAATGAGGTGCTAGGAAGAGTAATTAGCAAGAGGGGTCGACCAAGAGAGAGGGGGCGCTGAATTTTACAAGGAATTATTCCACACACACACACACACTAGCTCATGTGTGAAGTAAGAAGACTCTCTCTCTCCTTCTCAAGCTTTAATGGAAAGCTTATCACCTACTCCAAGCTTGTGAGCAGGGAGGCCTACACCAACAACTGTTGGCTTTATGATGCAAATCCAACCAAGATCCAAGATCCAAGCTTCAATGCATGCTCATCTCCTCTACCATGCTAATTACTAAGCTATGCTATGCTAATATGAGTGATTATGTGAGGAGATGTACATCATTCTTGTAAGACTACTCCTTCTTCCTCTCAATCTACTCTCATACCCTACTAGCTCTCACCATCTTCGAAGGTGTGTGAGGTCTCAAGTCTGAGACCGTGAGGGAATTGATATTGTGTTTTATAAGTGTTTTTCTTAGTGCTTGAAGCTTCCATATTCATTGCACTAGCTAGTTATTGAAGGAACACAAAGAATTGTATTGTAAAATGTCTCTCTTGATGGGGTAAACCTATAATACAAAGCCTTTTGGAGGGGGGATCGGCTCCATGTAAATCTGGTCCTCAACTATTGTCAATAGGTTAATTTCTCTCTCTTTTGAAGTATTGTTCATGCTTATCTAACTAGGTGTTATGATTTTGTTGCTCTCTCCATCCAAGCACTCTTGCTATGCTCATTAGGAATCTATTCTAATGAAATGCTCACTATGTTCTTGTTATTTTCGGCTACACACAAGTTACTAGGCTATTAAATGTCACATGCTTCATAGATAACACAATCAATGCATGAGATTTTGCATCTCTTAGATCCCAACGAGCTTGCTCGATCGTAGGCAAAACGGATGTGGCAACAGCAACCCTGCCATCAATACCTGCAACATCCTCAACATCGACTGTATCCTCAAAACCAGGGTGTACATCAATGCCCTGCACAACATTTCAAATGCCCTTTGACACAAGAATGGGTTGCATTATGTAAGCCCACATTGGGTAATTGTCCCCGTCCAATTTATCCTCAATAGTAGACATCTTGAACACATCAATGTTGTTGTCAGACATGGCGAGTGCATGAACTTGATGTGAAAACTGCCCAAAAAGAGGAGGAATAAAATGAGACCAACACGTACTATGTAGCACAATGCGTAGAAGACTTTAAGGGACCTTTTATGAAAAAACGGCACTGATATAAATTTTGCACAAAATGACAAAATTCCCTATGAACTTCCCCTTGGTGCTTGGTGATTAGATTCCCAGATTGTCAAGCTACACTAGATCCCCAATTGTTGACTCCGAATCCCCAGAACCTTGCCACACTTGGAATTAGACGGGCTCGTCGATCGAGGCTGCAAAAACAGGGAAAACACATCTAGCACCACATCGCCGGTGACTGACACAAACTGTAACTCGCAATATCTCCCCTGATCCGAACTCTGTTTGACATGCCGATTCCAAGGGTCTTCATACACCATATAGCTCTCACCCAAGCCCTGGCGAGGCTGAGTCAACCCCAAATGACACACCATCCCAAGGCGACCAAACTGGCATAGAATTGGCCCCGAATGAAAGTTCAACTGACCAGCTCTTAGCATCCAGGACTCTGATTGTCGATCCAAAAGGAACAACATACTCCTCAACATGAGCACTTCAAGTCTATCAATTCAAACCATCTTCGACCACCTTCCATCGGGGATCTGCAAACCACTCTAAATTTGAACTAACATAACTTCCTTACTGTAGCTCCAATTGACAAGCAGTAAAGATAGGTCATTGGAGCAGTTTGAGTACTTCATTTCTAGTCCATCCCACTTCCAGTATCAAAAGCATAGTTTTTGGCCCTTTAAAGCCACATCTGACATCATTTAGCATTGAACTAGCTTGGCACCGAGCCCACTGCTCAATAAACATATAGGCTTCAAATAAGCCTAATTTGCATCCTTATGTTCTTTTTCCCATCATGGAAGCGGAGTGACACGGCATCACGTATCCGCCTCTACAAGGTTCTCGAATTGGGAAATGGACAACTGACCTCCCTCTCTGTCTCTCTCTCTCTCTCTCTCTCTCTCTCTCTCTCTTATGCGCTCTGGCTCTGTTTGTGTGTCTGTTGGGAAACAAAGTTCTCTGTGGTGCATGAGCTCTTTGCTCTTTGCTCTCTCTCTCTCTCTCTCTCTCTCTCTCTCTCTCTCTCTCTCTCTCTCTCTCTCTCTCTCTCTCTCTCTCTCTCTCTCTCTCTCTCTCTCTCTCTCTCTCTGACCAGGCAGAGATGCAGATAGGAGGTTCTAATCTCTCTCTCTGTGTGTGTGTGTGTGTGTGTGTGTGTATGTTGCGCAAACGAGAGAGACGTGCAGACAGGGTGGTTAGGGGAGGGTAGAGCAAAGAGGATCAAAGCAGACAGCGATGAAGCAAGTGAGGGAGGAGGAGGGGTCGAGCGCGGGCAACGAGTCAAGAACGTGAGGGCTGAGGTAGGAGCCACCCGGGGGGGGGGGGGATACACAGACAGAGGAGAGGTGAGATGCTTGGTGCTGACGTGGAAAGGGGAGGGGGGTAGAACTTAAGATTCGAGGGTATCCGACTAAGGGTGGGTTCAGACTAGGCGGCGGAAGAAAACTGCGAAGCGGCGTCAATGCTCTGTATCTTCCAAACGCGTGTTTCAGTTGTGGGGGAACATGTCACTTTGTCTGAAACTACCCTGCTAAAGCTCCTCTAACGTCAGCCCCCAGCAAATCTCCCTCCTCTAACAAGGAGAGGTCCAAGTAGAACCCCATTCAAAAACCCGAAGCTTCCCCGGCTCCTCCCGCACCCCCCCTAGCAAAGTCCCTAGGGACTCCAGAGGAGGCGCTAGTAGACCAAGGAATCAAAATGGTTTGCCCTGCTAGCGGATATTCCTGACTGGATCGAATCCAACGTCCCCAAATTGGAGTCGAAAACCGAGGTGGAGGATATAAGGGCCATGCCAAAGGAGAATGTCGAGGGCGCTCGAGAGGAAGATGGCCGCATGTAGATAGAAGTAAGAAACAAAGTTCTGGATCTTAACCAAGCCACTCAAGCTCTCTTGCAGGAAGTTGATCTTCTCCCAGTGCCTATGGAAACCCAGAAGCTCAACAAAAGAGCTCATGATTCGTAGCAAGGACTCCTACTAGGGTCCTGCAAAGCAAGGGGAAAAAAAAAACCAGTAGATGAAGCTCATCTCCCGGAACGTTAAGGGGATCACTGACCCCAACAAAACTAGGAAGATCAACAACTGGCTCAGAGAGCAGAACTGGGACAGCTGCGCGTTACAGGAAATCAAAGTTGAAGGGGATGATCTCCTCAGAAGACTTAAGGAAGTCCACCCTGAGTTGAGGTGGTTCTCGTCTTCCCACGCCAGGGGGTCTGGAGGAACAGCCATTGGAATTAAGAAGGTACTTGCTGAAGGGATCTCCTCCCACAGAAGTCATCCGTTTTGGTGCTGTGTCTTCCTTCCATCAACTGTGAACTGGTTTCTGTCTACGCTAGAGGGACGGCATCCAATAGGACGCTGGTTTGGGAGGAAATATCCGCCATTCAAGGGCCAATTATTCTCCTTGGGGACTTCAACATGGTTGAGTCTAGGGAGGATAGATTTCTCAAGAAGGGGCAAACTCTCCAAGGCATCGAGAAAGCCAAATGGGAAACCTGCAAAGGGAAGCATGACCTTTGGGATTTAGGCACAAAGGACTGCTTCACCTGGCAGAACTACAACAAGGGGGATCTGGCTAGGAAGGCTAGATTGGACAGGTGCTACTTCTCCCTCGCAACAACCAACCTATTCAACAGGGTCAAGTCTAAACCCAAATCCATCACATGTGCCTCAGACCACTACCTGCTGGTGATCACTTGTGGTGACAAGACTTCCAAAATTAGAAACAGCTGGTTCCACACGGATCCCCACCTATTTGCTCTCCATAAGGTTCAGATTAAAATGTCAGAAATCTGGTCCAGAGCTTTCGTCAGCAAAGACACCCCGGCAAAGAACTGGAACAAGGCTGTAAAAGATACTCAGCATTTTCTCATTGCCACCAGAAAAGAAGTCACTCAAGCTATGAGGGAAAGAATAGAGAAAATGTATGCAGTACTGGGGCATCTGGAGAACTCCCAGCCGATGACTGCTCTCATTCAAAGCAGAATCTCCCTCCCTCAGAAGTCAACTAAGAGATGAGGAGGACAGGGCCCTTCAACATACAAAGCTCTTCTTCAAGGAGTCATGGCTAGGTAAATCTGATAGGCCCTCCAAAGAGATGTTCAAAAGCCTCAGGAAAAAGAACACTAGAGATACTGTTCCCCTTCTCAACTCCGAACAGGGGAAAGCCACCAATGACTCGTTGAACCGAAGAAGTCATCACCAGCAGGGAGATCATCTGGAAGTTCAGAAAAAAGGTTATCCCGCGGGAAGACCAGGCACTATTGACTGCCCGTTGAGATTAGCTACCTCAACATGGCTATCGAAGGGTTAAAACATAACAAGACCCCCGGTCTAGATGGACTGCCTGCTGAGTTCTTTCAATGTTTCCAAAAGCTTCTCACTCCATTTCTTCTCAGAGTCTGGGAAGAATCGGTGAAGTTCTAAGCCCTACCCAACCTCATAAACACAAGTGTGAGAGAAGCTAATATACAAGAGATGTAGAGAAGTGATGTACTACCCTACACCTAACTGCTTGCAAAAATGCGCAAAGCTCTCTGAGGGAAGTCCTTTTGTAATTAGATCAGCAGGATTTTCTGTGGTGTGAACTTTGACAAGCTGAAGTTGCTTATCCTCGAGCATTTCCCTGATGAAATTATACTTCACATCCACATGCTTTGTCTTTGAGTGATAAACTGGATTGCGAGCCAATTGTATAGCACTTTGACTATCACAATATAACACAGGCATCTCTTCTTTGATTCCCAAATCTGTTACTAGTCGATTAAGCCAAATTGATTCTTTGCATGCCTCTGATGCTGCAACATATTCAGCTTCTGTAGTAGACTGAGTAACACAATCTTGTAATCTAGAACGCCATGATACTGCTCCACCAGCCAATGTAAAGACATACCCTGACGTAGACCTTCGGTTGTCTAAGTCACCTGCATAATCTGAGTCTGTAAAACCCTTTACACTTAGCTCCTGACTCCCATAGCATATACGCATACTCTTTGTAGCTTTCAGGTATCTCAATATTCCTTTCACTGCCTCCCAATGTTTCTTGCCTGGGTTTGACATGTATCGACTTACTACTCCCACTGCAAATGCAATGTCTGGGCGAGTAGCAATCATTGCATACATCAAACTACCCACTGCAGACGCATATGGAATCTTATCCATTTCAGCTTGTTCTTCCTCAGACACAGGACAATCTTCTTTGCTAAGTTTCACATATGGTGGCAAAGGAACACTCAGTGCCTTTCCCTTCTCCATATTGAAACGTTGCAAAACCTTGTCAATATACTCTGTTTGAGATAACCAAATCAACTTCTTTGATCTGTCTCTCTCAATGCGCATACCAAGTATATGACTTGCCTCACCCATGTCTTTCATGTCAAACGATTTTGCCATCTTTGACTTCAAAGCTGAAATTTCTTCCAAGTGCTTGCCAGCAATCAACATGTCATCCACATACAAAATAAGGATCAGCCAACTACCATCCTTAGCCTTCTTTGTATATAGACAGTGATCGAACTCACTACGTTTGTAGCCTTGAGAAAGCATAAACTTGTGGAATTTATGGTACCATGCCCTCGGTGATTGTTTTAAGCCATAAAGACTCTTTAACAACTGGCATACCCAATCTTCCTTGCCTTTCTCAACAAACCCTTCTGGCTGCTGCATGTAAATTTCCACATCTAAATCACCATGCAAGAACGCTGTCTTGACATCCATTTGGTGCAACACCAAATCTAATATGGCAACCAATGCAAGAAAGCATCTCAATGTAGTCATCTTGACCACCGGAGAGAAGACTTCATCAAAGTCAATGCCTTGTTCTTGCTTAAAGCCCTTGGCAACAAGCCTTGCTTTGTACTTTGGCTGACTATCATGAGCGGTGATCTTATACCTGTAAACCCATTTACAAGGTAGAGCCTTTTTGCCCTCTGGTAATTTAACTAGCTTCCATGTCTGGTTTTTATGCAGAGCTGTCATCTCTGACTGCATGGCCAATTGCCAATTCTCGGAGTCCTTCATTTGCACTGCTTCCTTGTAACATGAAGGCTCATTGCAATCAGTCAACATGACATAGTTCATAGATGGAACAAACCTATCAGGAGGTCGCGTGACACGTCCAGATCTACGCACAATAGGTGGCTGAGGCTCAGCCACAACCTATGGTTCCACTCTATCCTGTCCTTGCTCCTCTTGAGCCCTGACATTTTGTCTTGCACGTGCAGGTCCATCTTCTTGGAAGACAACTCTTCTAATCTCCTCAACCCTCTCTGGTTTAGAATGATATTTGGATTCATTCAAGTGAACATCATTGCTGCGGACAACCTTTCTGGATTCGGGATCCCAAAGTCTGTACCCCATCTCACCAGAATTACCATAGCCTAGAAAGATGCACTTTCTACTCTTTGGCTCAAGTTTTTTCCTAAATTCCTTTGGAACGTGAGTATATGTCTCACAACCAAAGACTCTAAGATGCTTGTATGAGGGCATTTTGCCTGACCATACCATCTCTGGCACTGAATCCTTCTGCAAAACCTTGCTAGGAGATCTATTTACAAGATGAACAGCTGATGATACAGCTTCAGCCCAAAACCCATTTGGCAGCTGTGCATTAGACAACATACTTCTGGCCTTCTCTTGTATAGTCCTATTCATCCTCTCAGCAACACCATTTTGAGGAGGATTGTAAGGAGCAGTAAGTTCACGTTTTATACCTTTTGACTCACAAAAGTCCTGAAAGGCCTTTGAAATATACTCTCCACCATTGTCAGTGCATAAGCATTTAAGCTTCTTGCCACTCTGATTCTCCACAAGTGTCACAAACGTTTTGAAAACACTAAACGCTTCATCCTTGTGCTTGAGAAATTAAACCCATACTTTCCTCGAGTAATCATCTATAAATGTCATAAAGTAAGAAGCTCCCCCTAGAGATAGGTTAGGCATAGGTCCACACAAATCACTATGAACAAGTGCCAACTGTGTATCTCTTCTACTGCTTCTATGCTTATGTGGCTGCTGTGTTTGCTTACCATACAGACAATGTTCACAGAATTCAAAATCATTAAATGAAAAGCCAGGCAAATAACCAGAACGAGACAAGATTTCCATTCCCTTCTTGGACATATGTCCTAACCGGCTATGCCACAAAGAAACGTTCGGCTGCTCGGTTACATTGATTACATTTTTAGAGACATTTGATACATAAATCATGTAAAGTCCTCTAGACTTTACTCCATGTGCTACTGTCATAGAACCCTTGGATATCTTCCACATGTTCTGTCCAAAAGTGGTGACGTAGCCAGCATCATCAAGTAAACCTGTGCTGATCAAGCTCTTTGTAATTGCGGGAACATGTCTCACATTCTTCAGCGTGAAAGAAGAGCCATTCTGAAACTTCAATTGAACATCTCCAACACCTAAGATCTCACATGTCTGCCCATTGCCTAGCCGAACATGATCTTTAGTGGTCACATAAGAGGTAAACCACTCCTTGTTTGGAGACACATGAAGTGATGCCCCTGAGTCTATAATCCAGTCACTCAGTGCATTTCCATCAGATGCTGTAAGAAGAGCTGAGTCCATTGTATTCTTCAAGAAGTAGATGTCTCCTGACACTAGACTGTCATCCTCTGCAACAGTGTTTGTCACATTTATTTCTTGAATCTTCACTGAGGACTTGTTCTTCTCACCATGGTCTTCAGCTTTCTCTTTGCCTTTTTCTACTTTCCATTCTCTGCAGTCTCTTTTCATGTGACCCTTCTTGCCACAATGGTAGCATTCTATGTCACTCTTGCCTTTAGCACTGCGGGACTTGCTACGAGACTGATTCCTCTTTCCACCTTTGTACTTTTCTTTGGTCCTTCCCCTGACAACTAAGGCTGTTCCTTTGCCTTTGTCCATTGTCTTTCTATTGGTTTCTTCAGTAAGCAGACTTCCTTCTACACCTGCTATGTTCAAACCATCTGGAGGTGCAGAATTACTGAAAGCTGTGCGAAAAGTGTCCCAACTTTCCGGCAATGTGATCAACAGGAACATAGCTCTAATAGGTTCATCAAACTTGACACCTTGAGCTGACAACTGACTATAGATTGTGTTGAATTCATTCAGATGATTGGACATAGGTGTCCCTTCTTTCATCTTCAAGTCAACAAGCTTCTTAAGCCAGTATACCTGTGAAGCTGCACTCTGCTTCTCATAAAGATCACTCAGCTTTTACCATGCTTGATAAGCCGACATCTCGTCTGCTACATTGAAGTAAACGCTTTCTGCCAAAGTCAGCATAATGGTAGAAAGTGCCAATTCATCCATTTCGCTCCATTCATCTTCGTCCATATCTTCAGGTTTTATCCCCTTGAGCTTTATAGGTTTTATCTGCTTCTTTTGTACCAACACGTGCCAAATCTGCTTCTTCCACAATGGGAAATTGGTTCCATCCAGCTTCTTGATATTGTAAAGAGCAGTGTCCTGTGATCCAGCCATAGCTACGCTTCACAATAGTTTACTTTTCTGGGAAAAATTCGGCAGAGTTTCCCCTGTAAACTGACCTCTGAACCAATATCAACCTGTCAAATGAACCAAGAAAGCTTCAGATTCTGCAGAAATTTTGGCAGAGTCTCCTTTGTAAAATGGCTCTGGTGTACTAAAAACAAACCAAAAAACAGCTCAAAAAACCATTGTCTCTCTAACACTGTAAGCTGTGGGTAAACCTGTCCTGCACCTGTACTGTCTCTGACTGTCCTGTAAGCATAGACTGCGACAATGCCTCAACGGCAGTAAAGCAAAGATGCAATCCCAACTGTCTAACTCACAGTCAATACATCCTAGCTGCCTATCTAAGGGTGCTCGAGGGATCGCTCCAAAGCCTGTATCACCGAAAGGATCTCAACATTCGAGAATCCCCCAGCTCAATAAAACCTCACTCGACCCTCAACAAAGGCTGCAGTAAATCTGACAGTACATAGACTTCCCACAAAGTCATACATCCACAAATTTCCCACTGTATGCTGTAACCGCTGCGGCGGTTGTTTGCTGCGTGACTCACAGCCAGCAAACCCTCAACAGACATACATCATCTCTGACAATACATCCCATGTGGAAGTACTTGCAATGTCAGGATGAAATCTGGAATATCAAGCAGCAAACACAAGCTACCTGATGAACTAGTGGATGTCGCCTACAGTCTGTGTGTAGATGTGCCCGTGTCGTATGTGACACGCCTCCAAGAATTGTGAGCCGTCCTTCGATGTGTAGACAACCACAAATCAACACTTTGGGAGTGTCGATGTCCTCAGCACCTGCAGTCGTAGGCCGAAAACCCCAAATTTGCAGAGTCGGATCTGCACCCGCTGAGACCACGTAGTCGAAAATGGCCTGCGCAGAACTTTGTCGAAGCCGAACGGTGACTGAGATGACCTCAGAATGAAATTCTGAGCACATCCAGCCCTAGGGGCTATCCCACAAGATTTGGGGCCGTGTCTTTGCCTGTCGAATTTCACTCCAATCTGAGCTGGTGACTCTAGCCTCCTGCAGTGCTGCCCCGAGCCTCGATCTGAGCTTTGATACCAGTTGAAGGAGTACGAGCGGAAGTGCGACACGAGAGAGAGTGCGAGAAGAAGAGCACGACGATATGGTGAACTCGCTCTACTGTAATGTGTAGAGCATAGTGAGTTCTTATTAGGTTTTTACAAAACAATATGTGTACATACCTGGCGGCCCGCCCACTTACCTGGGCGACCACATTGGGCTTTATACCCCAACACAGGGGACCCCTTCAAAAAGGGGGGAGCAAAAGTCAAGTGGGATATATGCATATTGCCCAAGAAATTGGGAGGATTGGGAGTAAGAAATGTCTGTGCCTGGGCGGACAAGCTCGCTATCAAAACAATCATTAGAGTTTTGGAACAACTAGAAGCCGAATGGGCCTGCCTTCTGTTCAGACACCTTAAGCGTTTCCACATCAAAGGGCAAAGACTTTGGAGCCAGCTCCCATGGATCACAATGTTTTTTGGAACCCAAGAGATTACCCTTATTGG
The DNA here is from genome assembly GCF_014529385.1 of Adiantum capillus-veneris. NCBI lineage: Eukaryota > Viridiplantae > Streptophyta > Polypodiopsida > Polypodiales > Pteridaceae > Adiantum > Adiantum capillus-veneris. The sequence continues at coordinate 125,709,002 of NC_140946.1, forward strand.
GTCTGCTCTCCTCAAATCCGTGTGGCAAGCTTGGGAGAGAGGTATGAACAAGTTGGGCTTCAGCCAGGAGCACATAAAGGACCAGGGCATCAGAAAGGAGGAATCCATTTGGTGGACCAGGGACCCTATCCCCCAAGTCACTAACCAACCGGCCAGAACTGCCAGGAGAATTCACTTCAAAGGTTTTAAAGTGTGGGAGGACCTTTGGTGCAAAACCAATCACTCCTGGCTCACCAATGAGCAGCTTATCTCGATAGGCCTTCTCCAACCCTGAGAAATCCAATTACTGGAGGCTAGAATCCAGCAGTTCCCTCGGGGGTTTCAATGGATTTTTGAAGCCGATGTCTCCCCTTCAACTAAATGCATTAGATGGAATGGAGGGATTGCGCTCAAGAACCCTCATTTTTTCACTTATGAGCTGGTCCCTCCCCTCCACCTCACCCTCAACAGAAGGTGGGGGCTGCAGCTGGACACGAGTCAATGGATCTTCAAGTTCCAGTCGATCTGGAATAAAAGCATTCAACCCAAACAGGCTGTCCTACTGTGGCTCATCCTCCACAAAGCCCTGTGGACTGGGGCCAGAAGCCAAAAAGCAAACCAAGGCGATGGGAACTGCAGTAGGTGCAAACGGACAGTGGAAGATATCCCCCATCTCTTTCTCAACTGCTAGACCAACCTCCACATTCTAGCCCCGCTTGTCAACACCCTAGGTCACCACATGGATTGGAAACAATTGCTTCTAGGAGACTCAGTGGGCCTGCTGGCTGATTTCTGGAATAGATTTAGAGTCGAGATCTTGTGGATTATTTGGAAACTTAGAAATTGTTTCATCTTTGTTCCTAACTTTCAAGCTCCCAGTGTGAAAACTTTGTTTGCCAGGTGCTATGTGCAGGATGCCAACCTCAAGCTCGAGCAAATGAGGATTTACCGACATCGAGTGGCTGTCCTGAGAGACTCTCTTGAGATGTATGCAAGGAATGCCAACAACCTGCAGGGCATGCTGGATGACAACAACTCACTGAATATCCTTCATAATTGGGTGCAGGAAATGAGGGACGAAGTGGTGGAGTTGGCAATTAAGTATGAAGAAGCTTTGAATTTCGCCAACAGGCTGTAGGATGAGATCAACTGGCTCTAAAGTCTTCACTGTGCCCTCTTAGATGAAAGGATGGCTCTGTTTTGAAGGTTTTTGTAATCATTTTGGCAAAAGAGGTACCTTACTGGTTTTGCACAAAAGCCCTGTACTCCCTCTATTTACCCCATCCCTATGTATCAAGGTTGTTACTTCACAAAAGCTCCCTATTTACCCCTTCCTTGGGTGAACAGTTGTAACCTTTTGTTCCTCTAATTAATGCAAACGCTTAATTACTTGGTAAAACAAAAGAAACACACAGTCGCCCTCGTGTAGGAGCCTCGAGGTTGTGTGTAGGGGCAGCTATGGCGGAGCTCCTGCCAGGCTTGAACGACAAGGTGGCTTTGCTTTGCCTCGCCAGGGTTCCTCGCATCTATCACATAGCTCTAAGAGCTGTTAACAAGATATGGCGGGTCTCTCTCTCTCTCTCTCTCTCTCTCTGGTGGTGCGTGCATGCGCGCGCGCGCGCGCGCGCACACACACACACACACACACACACACAAACATCAGAGATGCCGCCTGTCTGTTCCTACAAGTCTGCTGTGTTTGCATGTGCCACTTTTGCGATGTTTGCTTGTTAAGATCTACATTTTCTCCTTTCTTGCCCGCATGGTTCTGTCCAACGTCTGAAGGGGTTGTAGTCGCCATTCAAGGTTTCTCTTGTTCTTCATGTCTGCAAGAGGATGTGTGAGAAAGCAGCTCAATGCTACCGAGGAGAGTGTCTTCTTGATCAAGAAATTTGACAAACCGCCAAGCAGGCTTCACTCCATGGAAATTGATCTAAAGACCAGAAAATGCTCCAAGGCTCTATTTGTCAATGATGAGGTTACCAGGGACATATTCAATGAGGGCTATGGCTGTGCATCTGTGGGGAACCTTGTATTCTTGGGCGGCCAGGATTTCTCTGAGAACCACACCCCCTCAGGAGTGGTGTACGTTTTCAATACTCTCAGCAAGACATGGACCAAGGGAGCGGATATGCTGTGTCCTCGGGGTGGTTTTTGTTATGGTGTGATTGATGGTAAGATCTATGTTGCTGGGGGTTATGCAGGTGAAGGCCGTGGCTTGGTGACGGATGCTGAAGTCTATGATGCGGATGCCGACTCCTGGTCAGGCATCGCGGCCTTGCCACTTGCCTTGCACACAGACATCTTTTTGTATTTGGAGGAACGAGCTCGTCGTTCGGGGAACGATCCTCCCTGAAAATCGTTAATATGTACTCTCTTATTCACCCGCCAACAATGAGTGGGAGGAGGAGAAGTGGCTGGTTAACGTTTTTAGCTCTTTTAAGCCACTTATTTGAATGGCTACCGGAGTCACGACCAAATCAGACGACTCTCTTCTTGTGGGTTTGGCAGAACACTCATATCAAGGCCGGGTAATGGAAGATTATGTCAGTCTGGTGAAGGTGATGAAGCTTGACAAGAATACTCTGCAATGGAAGACTTTGAGAAATTGGATTTGTATCAGTAATTGGCTGAAAGGTTGTATAAAAAAACAAGGATTGGATTTTACTTCTATACATAAGCCCATTAGGAACAAGCTAACTACTTAGATCAAGCTCATGCCATTGTAGTGGGGATCCAAACCAAACTTTGTGATGACTGACATGGTTAGGTATTTATTAGCTTATTATGAAAAAAAATATCCATGTCTATGTGAAAAAGTGCACCCAGTGCAAGGAAAGAGCAGCCACCCTACATGCAACTTTGTTCCAAATATCTGTTACACTTAAGTGGAGTAGATATTTGGTAGAGTACTTGATGAATATAAAATTTTTCAAAGACGTGAGCAAACAAAGATAGAGAGCAATGGAGACCGAGGCAGCCAATTATTCCATGGTCGGTCAGCAACTCTATAGACGAGAGAAGAACCAACAACTTAGACTTTGTGCCAATGAAGATGAGTACATTCCTATTTTGGAACAAGCACATGTAGGGCTAGTAGGGGGCCATTTCTCTCTTGGAACTACGGCTAGAGTGATACTAATGGCTAGTATATTGTGACCAACTCTATTTGTCAATGCAAAAGAATTTGTTAGATGATGTTACTCATGTTAGAGAGTGAAGATGTCAACTAGAATTGACATCATGTCAATGCGACAAATGATGGGAGAAAGAGCATTCGCTAAGTGGGGTATATACTTTGTTAATCCAATACAACCACCTGCTTACAAAAATTAGGCACAATAAATTATTGTGACCACATATTATTTGACTAAGTGAGGTATAAGTTAGAGCCACTAAGACAAACATAGCATAACATGTTCACTCTCTCTCTCTCTCTCTCTCTCTCTCTCTCTCACTCAAGGATACCCAAATGAAGATCACACTTGTGTAACATTTTGAACGTAACACAAACAATGTAGAGAGCATGAAGGATAAATTATATTACATGCTAGCTTATACGCCAAGCTAGATTAGGTCAAGGATTAGATAAGATACCATTCATAATGACTAATTTAATTGATAAGACTAACAAAGAGAAAGATTAACAACAATGGAAATTATGCAAAGAATAATCTAGTCTATTGACTTTATGAAAATGAGAGTTACAAAGAGTGTTTATATAGGCATGAGAAGGGTTGAGGATGGCATACTTGATGAGCTAAGTGTGGATACACTTGTCATATGATTAGATCTACCTTCCCTTGAATCTCTCCACGTCCACAGACCTCTCAGCTACTTTTGCACCCTTTATACATTCCAAATTCTCTTATTACCTCATAGTTTTGGCCTAGGGTTCATATACTATGACTGTATGGTCATTTTCAAAAGGGTGAGCAGTAGTTGGGATTGCATATCTAACACTCCCTATAAGCAAAATGTGGATAAACTCTTAATGATTAGAAGAATGTCCCCCCTCAATCAAAAATTCCATTCTAGGATTCAACATCTAGGGTGGATACATACCAATGATACAACATTCTAAGTTCTCTTGACTACAACTAGCAATGATGGTCTCTATGCCAAAGAATGCATCTATATCAAATACCTAATTGAGGGGAAAAGAGGGTAAAGAAATCTAGAGTTTTTCTTAGCTTATTTAGGGTAGGTCTTACCATGGAGTACTACTTCATGGTAAGCCCTACTCCATTGGTAGTGTTTAGATTCTTAGAGTTGGATTTTACATTCATTACGTGGATTGAGGTAAATGTTACGGTTGGATTTGCCACAGATTACATGATTGTGGATTCATGCCGATCCTCATGGTGGATGTCTAGTGAAGATCACCAAGAGCACACGCATTGAAACTCCTCTCTTCTTTAATTTCTTCTAAACAAACACGTCGTCCAAAAAAAGACATGCCAAGAGCACAAGCATTGAAACTCCTCCCTTCTTTAAGTTCTTCTAAACAAACATGTCATCCAAAACAAGACAAGACATAATGCAGAAGGTCTTAGTAGAATGCACAAGGCATGGAGAGTGTTAAGTCTCCTTGCATAAATAGCATGAGAAGTGAAATGGCCAAGTTGTATAAGTATGACATAGAAGGAATCCTTACAAACATTATTCATTAACAAAGGTGGCATACATAACAAAATTTCAAGGCAATCTAAAACATTTGTTTAAATACACACATAATGGAAAAATGGGCATGGTGGAAGGGGTAATTCACCATTGAGTCAAGCATGAAACCTAACGTAAGGACTTTGATGTCATGGTGTCAAAGCTAAGTATTTTAATCCCTTGTTCAACCTTTCAAGCTTATAAAACCTACAAATATGTATAGGAAGTTCAAAGAACAAGTAATGATGTTGGTGAGAACCACCTCTTGCTCCTTCTTTAGAAAGTTTCAATTTGTTAGTGAACCAAAATGTGAATTCTACCAAGATGGTTGGTGATGATTATTCACTGTAAAGCTCGATTGAGATGCTAGGGTAAACCCCCCAATAAAAGTTCGACCCTCGTAAGTAGGCCATACACCCCCCCATATAGGAAATTTTATATTTGCGAGCTTTCATTTTCAAGCTTTTGGAATTGAAACATTATTTTCAAGATTTTCAATGCTCCTATTACACTAACAATATCTTCAAACATTAGTGTGGAATGAGAAAATCTATGTTCGATTGTGCATTCTTCAATCACCAAAAAATCAAATGTAACATGCATGCATACCTTTGCTTGTGGAAATGTATGCTCATACACATCTTTTATTAGCCCAAAATGTAACTTTTAAAAAAGCACCATTTTAAATAGTTTGGATTGAACATCATATTTTGAAGAATACCAAACAACATGCCTGCCATAGTCCCAAAGTAACCTAGAAAATCAACTCAAGAAACCTCAAGACCAAACTAGATTCCAAGTAGCAACATAATATGCATATCATAGCACATAGCAAATCTCTAGTCACATAATCAAGTCACATGGCCACCATAATGCCATGTCCAAATCATGTGGACACCATGTACATAAACACACAAATCAAAACATCAAAATGAAATGTCTATAGAGAGCATGTGTAGAAATTCATGCTCAACTATAAGGAGACTATCATTGTCCATAATATTGATGACGCTCACCTTAAGTTTAACGTGTTGGCAGACCATTCTAGAAGACTAAGAGACCTTGTAGAGAAAGGAAAGCAAAGATAGATAAACAGGTAGTTAATTACTAACCATTGCAAAGATAGAGTCCTTGCGGTTCTAAAATTATGGTAGTAATATGATGGTGACCTCGAGAACCGTATAGCCGAGGGAGGGGGGGAGATTAACATTTTACATGGTTCATATGATAAAAAGGGAGGAGACTATCAATGCTGGATAATTTCAACCACATCCTCCTCTATATAGGGGATGAAACCCATAGAGCCGACATGAAAGTAGAGCATGCAATATTCCATGTAGTAGATGCCTAAAAACAAAGCAAAAACATGCACCATAGTGCTGTTATGTAGGAGGCCAAGGTTGGCCACTCTTGCTTGTCCACATGGACATGATAATCTAGCACCAGCAAGTACTCATCGTCTCCTTCTTCTCCGAGCTAGTAACCTAGTAGGACAACCCCTTCCTTGGCCAATCATGCATATCAGGTGCAGAAGTTGGTCTCAATGTAGTGTAGTAGATCAACCAGCACTGCCCTCATCACCACTCCTCTTGTGGCTGTTGACATGCCATTGCCCTTAGACCTGCAAGCACATCAAGCAACTTGAAACAACTCTCTCTCTCTCTCTCTCTCTCTCTCTCCCCCCCCCCCCCCCCCCCGCACACACACACACGTGTGTGTGTGTGTGTGTGTGTGTGTGTGTGTGTGTGTGTGTGTGTGTGTGTGTGTGTGTGTGTGTGTGTGTGTGTGTAAGTTGGGGGTTCTTCCCTAGTGACTACTAAAGAAGCTCTCAAAACATGTAGGTCAACTCTAGCATATGCAAGAGAATGCTTATCCTTATGCATCCTGGAACTCAAATTGCCATCCACACACACACACACACACACACACACACACACACACACACACACACACACACACACACACACACACACACACACACACACACACACACACACACACACACACACACACACACACACACACACACACACACACAGGTACTTATCCCTTCTTGTCATAGGTGTTGTGTATGTTCATGAAGCCCTTCTCTCAATTGCTGGTAATTTTGGGTTGAATCTGAGTGCCATCGATAGGTAGCATAATCGAGCTGAGGGTTTATGCACCTCATCATGAGAAAACAACGTTGGAGAAAAAAACTTTACTTTGCATGATTCGTGAGCCAAAATTGTAAAATTCACTAGTGGAAGAAAGGGGAAAGCAAGCCGAAATATGTTCACACACACACACACACACACACACACACACACACACACACACACACACACACACACAGTGGTATTACTAAATGATTTACTTTCACCCTCCTTCTATATATTCCCCCCCCCCCCCCCCCCCCCCCCCCCCCCTCCCTCTTCTGAAGCACTCATAGGACACTCATTCATAACATACCACTCATGGCCGGTGGGACTAGGCCCTTCCATAAAATAACTCTCTTAAAAATAAACATGAGTAAAAACATTGGGCTCTCATGAGGCGGCCTGTGCATCCTAGGCTGAGATCTCCCCTTGAAAAGTTTCTGTGCATCACTTGAAGATGCTTAACAGGAGGGCGGCTTGCCTCTCTCACCGATCACGCTCAGAAAAGGAAGCTCAACCTCTATAAATAAGGTGAGGGTGCACCTTGCCCCTCACTTAGCTCTGCAGTAGGTATTTCTTTCTATGTTTTTTTTTTCGCTACTATCTGATCTTGCCAACATGGAGCTCATAGCTCAAGTGACACAGGTACCTTACTAAGCTTAGGATTTTGTTCAAGTAATGGTGCAATACCTTGCATAGTAAGAAAGGAATGAAGTCGTCTGAGCTTTACAACGTGTACTTCTTGCTTTGCCTAAAGCACTTGAGAAAAATAAATGGATCCTTTTTCTGCATATAATCGGCTCAGAAAGTAGCCGCTGCATAATTTTGGCTACTGTACTGTGAGGTTTTTTTTGAGCCTTGGGATTGCTTGTGCATACAAAGCATGGGTTTTTTTTGCATACCGTGTACAAATGTTATTTTCTTTTGATTTTCTTGTCCAAAAGCTTGATATGGTAAACACCCCCGCCTTGTATAAAAGCGTCTCCTGACCTCGGAATGAATAGGTCGCCTCTGTAGTATACTGAAGGATATGTTGATTCTTATAAATTGTTGTAGGATCATGAGCTTGACTGGTTATTTTGCTAAAGCCTTCACATCATGGCTGGCCTTGGGTCTTTTGTGCATAGAAAACGTTGGTCGGTGGTTGTTTTGCAATAAGGGTAGCCTCAGGAAGGTATAAAGAGCTTCATCTCCGCATAAAGCTTCTTGTGCATATATGGCAATATGTGTGTATATATTTATATGGTTGTGAACATCATGGTTGGCTTGATGGCCGTTCCTAACACATGCTACAGTTGGATATGGATACAAAGATGGGGACTGATACTGTGTCCCGATTGTATAAACAATGGCAACATAGGGGTTATGACTAATGGGCCACTTGTCTCAGACTCTGGTGGAAATAAACTGCTTTATGACTGGTTTTTTTCGCTATTATAACTGGTAGTTTTTTTTCTCTCTCTCTAAGGAGGTAGAAGCATCTAATTGGCTGGCATCTTTCAAAAAATGGTTGGTTTTTTCTATGATTAATTGGTTATCACTGAGGCTTGTCACAAGTGGGAGCCATATCAGGCCGGACACTAACAGTTCGTGATAGCCTGGCATTTTGTGAAGGTAAGTATACAGCAGCTGAATTTTTTTTTTTGGCTTTGGAGAAAAGCTATTGTTGGTAGGGCCGGACATTACTATTCTTGAAAAATGCTAATGACTGATGAAAATAAAGGTAAGTATATGGCCGGGTTTATTTTGGCTTGGGTATAGCTCCCAAGCTTTTGCCAAAAAAAGAGGTCTCAAAAAAGAGGGGTTCTTACTACTCTCTTGACCGGTTACATGGTTGTCTTATTGGTTTTTAACATAAAGGTTGTCACTACCCTCATCTATGACATTTGGTTGACAAAAAGAAGTCAGATTTCACATCCCTTTGTCTAAAGAAATACCTTTTTGTAACATGGGTTCTACTGATCTTGAAGGTAAGTATATGGTTGCTTTTATACATAGCTACTAAGCTATGGCTTGTAGTTTTACTTCTGATGGACTTCACCATAGACTATAAAGTGATATGAAAGACTGCTAAACATACTAAATCTAATGAATAAAATTGCTTGTCTAAAGTAATTAAAACCTATAAGATGGACATGGATAACAACTGATATAGTCCATTGATACCTGTAAAACACATCCAAGGCTAACAAAATTGTTGTCTTTTTTGGATGGATGCAGGTAAGGACTCTATCTTATCTTGGAGGGTTTTCTTTTCTTTGGAAAGCAACATTATTGTGATGAAATACCCACTGAGGAATGGGGAAGTTTTTTCACTACCAACCCTACTGAAAGAGGACCTCTTTCTTACAACCATTGTACCTAAATAATTCTGATACTGAGTTATTTTTGTACATATCAGTTCATTGTTCCTTGGCCAGCTGTCTTTTGAATGTAAAAATTCAATTATGTCTTATTAGTTAAGATTTAAACAGCTACACACACATCCTATACATAAGGTCTCTCCTCTTCGGGGAAACCGGGATGCTGGCCTAGGAAATTATCGTAGGAATGGAGAGCTAAATTGGACCCACAGTCGTTAAATCCTTCATTAGTAGAATGGTGTTAGGTAGCCCGTTTTAGACTCTCTCCTGGTTCCCTGCTCACGGCTACCATAGTCTCAGACTTTGCCGGTTGAAGGGTTGCAGGACCAAAAAGACTTTACTTTTTAGACACTTTGCTAATTTTTATGTCACCTCTCTTTCAGGACTTCTCATGTTATAGAATGATAGCTCGCATGAGTAATAATCACAATCCTAAGAATCATGCAAAGATTCTTGATCAGATTAAGCTCTACCTTATAGACCATACACCAAAGGATGCCCTAGCTGCTAGAACTAGACCTTTCCTTGCTAGGAAAGCCAAATTATGTATCACATACTATGGCAAGAAAGAATAAACCTGACCTCACTGTTTTTGCAGACTCTTGCTTTATCTCAAGGATTGAAACTTATCGCGGAGTCCCTCTCTGTGGCCTCCTCTTTGGTCCTCAGATGTATTAGCAGTTTGGATGCTTCACAACTTATTTATGATTCAGCTCTTGTTTTGGACAAAAAACTTTCTGTCTTGCATATGTTATCATTTAATGACTGGGTAAAAATTCTGGCTTCATTGGACAAAGACCCCCTAGAAGGTGTTAATCTGATATCACAATATATTGCCCAACTTCCTGTCCTTGCTTCACAATATCAACAAGAGCTTGCCCTGTTCTCCTCATCTGGAGCTGAGCTGTCGAATTTCCTTAGAAAACTCTGTGGACTTAACCCCTCGTTTGTCTGCACCCCAAATACCCCCTCCATCCCTCCAACTGGTGGCATCTTCTGTCGAGATAGTGCAGCTCTAGAAGCAGTAAAAGAGTTTCAAAATAATCTTTGCTCTCTCAATGATGTTAACCTCCTTGAGATGGCACCTAAAATCTCAAAAGTCTTTCCTGTCTTACCAATAAGACAAATAGAAATTGAATCTCTCGGAGTTGACCATCAATTGTGGGTTCTACCAAACAAAGCCTTCCTAGCTCCTATTCTTAGTGAAACCTGGGTATACTTGGCCAACCTCCCCACCTCAACAGTGGAAGACTGTAAACTTAAGATTCTTAAAGGTGGGAAATTCTTGGACAAGGGAGAACTGATTCAAGACCCCTTTCAACCTTCATCTTATCGACCACTCCAAATGCCCCTCAAATGCTGGACTATACATACGTACTAAGGGTAGCATGGAATTTGCGAAAAGTAACCCAGATTTCTACACAGAGTCTATCTGGAGTATCTTCCGCCCCTATGGAAAATATGCTTGCAGATTTCTTGACCCCAAAGCTACCTGTGAATCAAGCATCATGTGGTTTGACCATGCAATATGGTATATCCTCAACCATTTGGATCTGTTGTTCCCAGAGAAACCAGTTGACTTTTATCTATCCCTCATCTGCTCATGGCTAGGTGGACAGGCCAAGCATATTGTGATTGCACAAATTGCCTTTAATATCTTCCGAGGACTGATGCATGATATTCTGAAATAACTTAAAGCTGATGAGCCTGGTCTATACCTCACCACTTATGCTAACTACAAAGGAGTCAAATACATCACTAACCTGCTTAAACCTTGTATTGAAGATGATGATTCTCCTGCTCTAAAAAGAGCTAACTCTTTAGCTTCTCCCAACTCTTTCACCTCCTTTTTTACACCTAGCTCCTTATCTAATCGAGGAAAGTCTCGTAGCTTTACTAGAGGGAGAGGCAGATTCCCTGCAATCAGAAACTTCCCTGAAATCTAACACCTGAATATATTGCAGGTCTCTAGAGACCCATGTGGAAGAAAAGTTCTCAGCAAACATGATTCGAATTATGGTTCTATCTACATACACTTTCTGTTTCACAACATACTTCTTGATTGGATCTTACCAAAAAGTCTTTTTTGTGAGTGCTTTGACTTATTCTTTGGGAATCATAAACTGCTTGACAATATTCTCATAGGATGGAAATATCATCATCCTATAAAAGGATTAGTTTTAAACAATGACTTTCTTAGACAAGAAACAATCCCTTATTGTACATGCATTCAATTTCCCTCATTCTGCAGGAATTTTGAAAGATTTGGGAACCATCTCTGTACTCAGGACCTCAACATTATCGTTAATGTCACAATACGTAAGTTACTAGCCAAAGGACTCAATCACATACCCAACTATCCAAAAAACCCTTACCTTGCCCTATCAGCTTTACTTAGCTGCCTCACTGACCTAGTCAGTGCTCTCCGACTGGAGATGACAGTCCTACCGAACTTAAAGGAATTAATAAAGGAATGCTTCCTTTACAAAATTTCTCTACTTCCTAGAAAGTGGCTTTCTTCTGATAGTTCTTCGCTTACACCTCAGCTAGCTTTTGACTTTCAACTAATCTCAGATAAATGGTTGGTGGTCGGGCTTGACAAAAGCTCTAACTATCCTACTATTATGTGCAAACACCTTGCTTGGAAAGCAGCTCAGGATCGAGTATCAGGAAAAGAATTCTATCATACCAACAAAACACCGCAAGATATCTCTAACCAGATCTCTAAACATTTAGGACAGCTTGGCTACGCTATCAATAACACCAAGTTACCTGTACTATTTCCTACATATAAATTCCACAAACATAAATTCAGATGGATATTTGATGCCTCTAACTGTATCTTCACATTTATCACCAAGATATTACTCTTTGCCTTGATATTATTCTTACAGAATTAGAACTCATTTGTGCAGAGAAACAGAAAATCTGCAAGAATTTCCTAAATATCCAATCAGTCCCTTCTGGCTGACAAAAAATGCTACAAAAGTCACACTCAACCTCCCTCAACATATTTTCCACATCTGCTGATATTACACAATGCTACGAAAACATCCCACTTAGTGGGGATCTTGGCCTTAAGACAGTGCTAGCCAAGGTCATTAACTTAGCCTTTACCAATGCTATAAATAATTTAAAAAAATCTTTTTATCTCCCTAGCCAAGAAACGTAGATGGATTCAAGCATCTCACTCAGTAAACCCTTTACACTTCAATGAAGCAAAACTTTTCTCCTACATTTTTTGGTTGTTGAACAACTGTACTATTATTGCACGTGGTTGCTACTTTAATCAGTGCCTTGGCATCCCTATGGGCTTCTCTTGCTCACCACTTATGTGTAACATTTACCTAGCCTTTTTTGAGTACAAATGGTGCCTTAAGAACATGGAAACTAACCATAAAAAACTTCCACTATTCAATCACACTTTTAAATATATGGATGACCTGATTAGTATTAACAACAGACTATTCTCTTCGGAGGTTGATCAAATATACCCACACTGCCTAAGAATTGAGCCATCCCAGATAATTTGACTCTTGGGAGCTTCTGCAAATCAGCCCAATTTCTTAACCTTTTAATATCCCTTCACTCCCCATCTACAGGTGGATACGACCTTAGATTTATCTGGAGAAAGGATCTTCTTAAGCTACCTCACATAGAAACATAAAGAGAAATAGCAATAGGCCATACAAAACCTCTATCTGCTCTTGTATTGGCCTTCTTTACTTAATCTGCTACTCTTCATCTACACCATCCATGGTCTGAGAAGAAATTTCTGTACTAATTAAAAAATACTACCTTAACGGATTTAATCGCAATCAAATCCGTAACACCATCACTCAAGCTCTCATTAGGCACAATTGGTCTGGACAGTTATTCCAAAGAGAGAGTCTCATCTCTCTCATAAGGTAGCAGGCCCATACACAATGGGCCTACTACCGACCCATTGTGTGTGGTGCCTGGGTTAGGGCGGGTACACACACACACACACACACACACACACACACACACACACACACACACACACACACACACACACACACACACACACACACACACACACACACACACACACTGTGGTATTACTAAATGCTTTACTTTCACCCTCCTTCTATTTATCCCCCCCCCCCCCCCCCCCCCCCCCAAAAAAAAAAAAGAAGAAAAAAACCCCTCTTCTGAAGCACTCATACGACACTGATTCATAACATACCACTCATGGCCGGTGGGACTAGGCCCTTGCATAAAATAACTCTCTTAAAAATAAACATGAGTAAAAACATTGGGCTCTCATGAGGCGGCCTACGCATCCTAGGCTGAGATCTCCCCTTGCAAAGTTTCTTTGCATCACTTGAAGACGCTTAACAGGAGGGCGGCTTGCCTCTCTCACCGATCACACTCAGGAAAGGAAGCTCAACCTCTATAAATAAGGTGAGGGTGCACCTTGCCCCTCACTTAGCTCTGGAGTAGGTATTTCATTCTGTGTTTTTTTTTCGCTACTGTCTGATCTTGTCAAACATGGAGCTCGCAACTCAAGTGACACAGGTACCTTACTAAGCTTAGGATTTTGTTCAAGTAATGGTGCAATACCTTGCATAGTAAGAAAGGAATGAAGTCGTCTGATCTTTACACTGTGTATTCTTGCTTTGCCTAAAGCACTTGAGAAAAATAAATGGATCCTTTTTCTGCATATAATCGGCTCAGAAAGTAGCCGCTGCATAATTTTGTCTACTGTACTGTGCGGTTTTTTTTTAGCCTTGGGATTGCTTGTGCATACAAAGCATGGGTTTTTTTGCATATCGTGTACAAATGTTATTTTCTTTTGATTTTCTTGTCCAAAAGCTTGATATGGTAAACACCCCCGCCTTGTATAAAAGCGTCTCCTGACCTCGGAATGAATAGGTCGCCTCTGTAGTATACTGAAGGATATGTCGATTCTTATAAATTGTTGTAGGATCATGAGCTTGACTAGTTATTTTGCTAAAGCCTTGACATCATGGCCGGCCTTGGGTCTTTTGTGCATAGAAAACGTTGGTCGGTGGTTGTTTTGCAATAAGGGTAGCCTCAAGAAGGTATAAAGAGCTTCATCTCCGCATAAAGCTTCTTGTGCATATATGGCAATATGTGTGTATATATTTATTTGGTTGTGAAGATCATGGTTGGCTTGATGGCCGTTCCTAACACATGCTACAGTTGGATATGGATACAAAGATGGGGACTGATACTGTGTCCCGATTGTATAAACAGTGGCAACATAGGGGTTATGACTAATGGGCCACTTGGCTCAGACTCTGGCGGAAATAAACTGCTTTATGACTGTTTTTTTTTGCTATTATAACTGGTAGGTTTTTTTCTCTCTCTCTAAGAAGGTAGAAGCATCTAATTGGCTGGCAGCTTTCGAAAAATGGTTGGTTTTTTCTATGATTAACTGGTTATTGCTGAGGCTTGTCACAAGTGGGAGCTCATATCAGGCCGGACTCTAACAGTCCGTGATAGCCTGGCATTTTGTGAAGGTAAGTATACAGCAGCTCAATTTTTTTTTTTTGGCTTTGGAAAAAAGCTATGGTTGGTAGGGCCGGACATTACTGTTCTTGAAAAATGCTAATGACTAATGAAAATAAAGGTAAGTATATGGCCGGGTTTATTTTGGCTTGGGTATAGCTCCCAAGCTTTTGCCAAAAAAAGAGGTCTCAAAAAAGAGGGGGTCTTACTACTCTCTGGACTGGTTACATGGTTGTCATATTGGTTTTTAACATAAAGGTTGTCACTGCTCTCATCTGTGACATTTGGTTGACAAAAAGAAGTCGGATTTCACATCCCTTTGTCTAAAGAAATACCTTTTTGTAACATGGGTTCTACTGATCTTGAAGGTAAGTATATGGTTGCTTTTATACATAGCTACTAAGCTATGGCTCGTAGTTTTACTTCTGATGGACTTCACCATAGACTATAAAGTGATATGAAAGACTGCTAAACATACCAAATCTAATGAATAAACTTTCTTGTCTAAAATAATTAAAAACTATAAGATGGACATGGATAACAACTGATATAGTCCATTGATACATGTAAAACACATCCAAGGCTAACATAATTGTTGTCTTGTTTGGATGGATGCAGGTAAGGACTCTATCTTATCTTGGAGGGTTTTCTTTTCTTTGGCAAGCAACATTACTGTGATGAAATACCCACTGAGGAACGGGGAAGTTTTTTTACTACCAACCCTACTGAAAGAGGACCTCTTTCTTACAATCATTGTACCTAAATAATTCTGATACTAAGTTATTTTTGTATATCAGTTCATTGTTCCTTGGCCAGCTGTCTTTTGAATGTAAAAATTCAATTATGTCTTATTAGTTAAGATTTAAACAGATACACACACACACACACACACACACACACACACACACACACACACACACACACACACACACACACACACACACACACACACACACACACACACACACACACACACACACACACAAGTCTCGATGCATATTGACTTAGGGGAAAGATAGTATTTCCTTTGGCCGGCAATTGCTTCCTTTTTATATAACCAAGCATAAAAGTCCTTAGGGCTTTTTTTCACTTGGTAGACATCACTAGTATTGGGTAATAATGTATAACTATGTACGAGTATTAGTGAATATGGTAACTTCTCTACAACGCGATAACTTGGGGCTACAAAGTCGTGATTCATCACTATTATGGAAGGTGTCTGCTAGCGGTGCAGATGGCCCATTTCTAGAAAGCATCTTCCACCAAATGCATGGCCGAGGGTGAGTGGCAGGACTGTATTGGGGCTTCAAAATCTTAGCATGATCCGTAGAACCTTTATAAAGGTGAGGGTCTCCCTCACTTAGCAGGGTCGTGTATGCTTGTGTATTCTCTGTTATTAACTGAGGGTTAGTTGCCTGAGTGATTGAACTTGAAGGGTATAATACTATGGCAAAAGGGAAGGGAAAACAACAGGTCTTGGAAGTCCACCCTTTGGCTTCTTCTTCTTCTTCTTCTTCTCAGGTCGAGTTCTTTTGCTTGATGAGTTAAGATTGGAAATGGTACTTGGTATTATGAAAAACAATAGGTCTTGGAGTCCACCCTTTGGCTTCTTTTTTCAGGTCTAGTTATTTTGCTTGATGAGTTAGGATTGGAAATGGTACTTGGTATTATGAAATCATTGCATGTTGCAATGTGTCATAATATATGCATAGAGCATGGGTTTGCTTGCGATTTTGATGGGCGATTCTATTATTGGTATAAACTGTTACGATGATGAAAAGTATTGTTGTAGAGGCTGGAACCTATTTGGTATTGTTCATTAAGGATTGGATGGGTGACAGCATGATACTTTAAAATTCTAAAAAGCATGAGTACAGAATTTTTTCACAAAAACCAGGTCATTATGCAGGTCCTACCATTTTGTACTAAATTGGGTTTCTTGGGATGCCATGATAAGCTAACTCGGTTTTTAAGTGTCGGATGCTGGTATACATAGATGATCACTCTTTTTAGGTTAGCATGGTTATGATTTCAAAGTTTTAAACACCTTTGTGGACCTTGCTTGAGGCAATATAGGGTCTCGACCTTGGGTTGATTGGCTGGGTAATTTTCTTCTATAAAAATTCCTTTTCCGGTATGCTAATGAAGCTATCCTTTTCCTACTACTGACATTGGTTTGCACTAAACTCATTGGCTACTAATGTCTCAACCTAATACTAACCTTACCTTGCTTAAAGCAGCAGTGTAACCATGTATGTGCTGATGTAGAGATGAGTTTTAGTTTGGATTGAGAATGAGGTAGACTTCCTTCTGAAGCTAAATGATAGAGCTCAGCACTATGCATTCTTGGCTGATGCGTTATACATGCTGATATTTTTGGTAGCATTCCGGCTGATGTGATATACTTGTTGGATATGTTTTGTACTAGCCTTTTGCTAGATTCTTAGGGTTTTTACATAAGCTTGATTTCATGTATAAAACTCGTGGCCTTTTCATATATATGGCATAGACAATGTATGTATCTTATTTGCTTTGGACTAGACAGGAAGGTTTCACTACACTCCTTAGTCTAGGTCTAAAAGCTTACTTTACCTGGTTTACTAGACCAAAACTGGTTATGGTGCTAATATGGGGCTATGTTTTGGGTTGAATTGATAACCAGATTGAATTATTGGATCTTTGATGGATGGTTATTGTCTCTTAGCTGGATGCTTCATACCAATTTCCTTTGTGGACCTTGTTTGAGCCAGCAGACTAGGGTCTTGACCTAAGCATAGGATCTTGACCTTGGGTTGATTCGCTGGGAAATTTCCTTTTGGTGAATCTCCTTTGCTGATATGCTAATGAAACTATCATTTTCCTACTACTGACATTGCTTTGCACTAAACTCCTTGGCTACCAATATCTTGACTAATACTAACCTTACCTTACTTAAAACATAGTTAACCATGTACATGTTGATATAGGGTTGATTTTAGTTTGAGAAAAACTTCCTCCTTAAACTAACTGATATAGCTCATCATAATGCATTCTTGGCTGATGCGGTATACATGTTGGATATATTTTATACTGGCTTTTTGCTAGATTTGTATGGTTTTACATAAGCTCGACTTCAGGTATAAAACTCATGGTCTTTTCATATATATGACATAGACAATGTATGTATCCTTGTTTGCTTCATACTAGAAAGGAAAGTTTTACAAGAGTCCTTAGTCTAGATCTAAAGCTAACTTTACCTGGTTTACTGGACCAAACCTGGTGATGATGCGGATATGGGTCTACTTTTTGGGTTGATTGTTGAGCCAGCAGAGGACCACACCCACATTTTTGCTCACACTCATCATTTTGTAACCATTGATTGTAATAAATGTCTTTCCGACATTAATTTTGATTTGAGCCATTCATTAAGTAACGGGACTCAATTGAGTTTCCAGCTTGTAATCCCGAAGTAATTTCACTTGCTGATGTAATTAGTTAGAGATGTTCTCACCTCCAAGGCTGAGGTATATAAGCCAAATTTTTTGTAACCTAAAAGGGGGGGATTATTAATCAAAGTGAGTTTTTGAGCGTCGTGACTATGTCTGAGAGAGAGAGAGAGAGAGAGAGAGAGAGAGAGAGAGAGAGAGAGAGAGAGAGAGAGAGAGAGAGAGAGAGAGAGAGAGAGAGAGTCTTATCTACTTGCTACGCAAGCTACGGAGCCGCCATTGGAGAAGCGACACCGCCATTGTGTTAGCAATGGCGAGAGCTACACACAGATACCAAGAGTGTGCGCTATCGGCTTCTATGTGTGGTAAGTTCCTACGAGCTTCGGTGTGAGTTTTCTTCCAACTCGTGTGTCGGAATGGAGCGTGCAGCATATCTATAGAACCACAACGAGTAGAGCTACACATTAGTACCATCGGGGTCAAGTTTCGGTCACCTGTATATTTCGGCCTGTCTTCATACGCGTTTACCGCACGGAGTGGTTATAGGTTGAGTTTGCAGTTCAAGTCTTTAGGGTGTTGTTCTTACCTAGTGTATAGACTTCCCCTTGAGTTTGAGATCGATTCAATGATTCTAGATCTTGTTTCGTATAGCATTCGTTCGTAGTACGGATTTCAGTCACTTGCGTATTTTAGAACTTAGATTTGATTTCCTTAGTAGTGATTGTCATTAGAAGGTCGAGTAGGTGATTTGACACCCACCTAGTTGTTTCCATGCGCCTGCGGGTCAAGCTCCGTCCTCGTCTGACAAATTCTGTTGTTGGTTGAGTTCTCGCTATTTAGCTTCCGCTAGCGGCGTAACCGCCTTAACATTTGGCGCCGTTGCCGGGGACGAGAGCCCTAAGTAGGTGACCTTATACTAATCCTACGAGGTGAGTCGTGTAAACTACTTTGTATACTTTAGTTAGAAAAGATCGAGGAGTGGTGGACTTCGAAGATCTCGAGAGATACTAGGAAGTGGGGTATTCCTGGGTCTTCCGTGTTGACAGTATTTTTAGTTTAGCTTAGATTTGTTTGTTGTTTTGTTGGTGTTGAGTAGTTGTTGATAGAAGAAGAATTTGCTAGTCTGTGAGTGGCAATGGATCTCTTTAAAATCACAATTACCAAACCCATTTTATGATTAGGAATAGCTTAGGTAGGACTTCATTTGATCCTGATCTAGAGATAGTAATCATTGGAGTATTTTCTTGATATGGTTGATTGCATGTTAGATCACTAAACCGTCGAGTTAGTAGTGAAACTTGCAATAAACAAAAGTCAGAGAAATTTTCTGTGTATCTGGGAGTTGCTGAGCACTTGAGAAAGCTTTAGGAAGGATTCTGTGCCAAAAAACTGGAAATCTGCAACTTTAGACATTATAGGCGTATGATGTCTAAATGACCAAACAGAGACCAAAACAAAAATTTTGACTTTACCAGAGTGTTCAAAAGGGGGGTTATACCCTAATTTCAATTTAAAACAAGAGCATTAACACTCAAAGAAACCCAAAAAGACAAGTCGGAGTCCAAGAAACGCAAAGAATAGGAAATTTTGGATTCAGATCTTGTTTTTACATTCAAACCTGACAAAAACATTTGAAACTCAATTATAAACATTGGAGAAGGCTTAAAACCAAGAATAGTCAAAATCTGGGACAAAAGACATCATACGCGTATAATGTCTTTTAGCACATCCACTGCTTATTTTTGATATCTGACCTGACAAGATTGTTGCAAACACTGTAGAAAGCATAAATATCAAGTTTTGACCCAAATTGATGAAAAAGACATCATACGCGTATGATGTGTTTGACCTAATTTTGGACATATTTTGATACTTTGCCAACACAGATCCATTGTAATAGCTGTCTAGAGGTTATATTTCAAGTTTCATCCCATTTGGATCACAATTGACCCAAAACAAGTCAAAAGCGGGAAATTGCCAAGAAAAGCCTAAATTAGCCATAACTTGCTCAAACAGAGTTCAAACTGAATTTTGTGAGTGGAAAGAGCATAAGGGGGCTACTGAGAGTGAGCATAACCAAAATAGTCCAAATCTATGAAAAAAGACATCATACGCGTATAATGTCTTTTTCAACATAACTGCAACAAAATTCTCACTTGATGAAACAGAAGTTGTCCAACTGACAAGATTAAACAATTGACCAAGTATTAATCAGTTTGGATCAATTTTGACCACAAAAACTTGGGAAAACAAATTGCCGAGACGGAAAAGTTAAAGTCCTTTAGGGGAATTGATGAATTTGAGATCGGGCAGGAATCTCCAGAATAACCAACCAAAACAAGGGGAACAAGCAAGTGTCATATCAAACGAAGGAAGTGTAAACCAAAGTTGGGTGCAACCATTAGAGCCGATCTTTGAAGGAAGTGTTTCTGATACTTCTTCTTACGAGATCTTACGAGATCTTCACCGAACACTTGGAACACTTGAACCTGAACAACAGAGAAAATATGGCAGTAGGACCATCAAACCCTTCCGCCACAATGAAGCTATTGTTCATAAAATACCAGTACGACAATGATCAAGGTGCCAAGATCTACAAAGATGGAATGGACCGCTATTGTGTAAAGATAGAAGATGGACCTAGTGAGTTCAAGGACTTAGTGCCTGTGAGCTATAGCGGAGATAGATATCTAGATGACGAGGGTACCATGTATTTGGTAGTCCTAAACCCTAACATTGTGGACAAGTGGGGATTGATGGACACCAAAGCCAAAGTAGATGAAGAACTTGAGGAGAAAGCACCAATAATGAACTTCCCTGATGCGAGGTTAAGAAGAGAGAATGAAACTACAAGGATCAACACTGATAACATCTATGTGGGGCTATACAAATATAATAATGGGGAGCAAGATCTCTATTATAGATGTGAAGAACCCTACACTGGAGAGTTGACAGACCAAAAAAGACTTTATGTCTTTACCTACACAGAGGGATCGGAAGTGAAAATTGCCGCTTACGACAAGTATGGGAGGCAATACTCAACAATGGGCAAGAAAGAATTAGAAGGATATACATACTTTGGGGGACCACTGCATCAGTAATATGTTACTTCTAACTCACAAAGACCAGCACCAAAAAATGGAGTGCAAAACCCAATGACAACAGGATGACAAAGAATTCAGGCTGCTGACTCTTTCAGTCAACCTCAGTACTCGAAGCCCGCACCAATGGGATCCTTACATTCCAGAGAGTCAATGGATACGAATCAAGGTAGTGCAGTTCCAATCCCCACATATACCACTCCAGGTCCAAGGTTCGAAGCGGAACCATCACATTTACCTCCTAGTAGTAGACTCAGGGCAGAGGAACCGACAAGGGTAACCCATGAAGTCCATGATGCTAGAGAAAGCTTTAGCCGGGACACAGGAGCAATGAGATTGGTAGCAGACCATAGACGTATGAGACCATCTCAAGGAGCCAAGTGTATGCCAAAGAAGTATGGTGGTTCAGGAGATCCGTATGCACATATGTCACTCTTTAACCAAGTCTTAAGAGCTGAGCAGATAACAGATTTCCATACACAATACGAGGGATTTGGTCTTACTCTAGAAGGTACGGCATTGACATGGTTTCAACCACTGAACAGAGGGGGATTCCATGACATTTACCATTTGCTAAGAGAGTTTGCTGAGGAATTCTCAAAACGAGGGATTAAGCACAATACGGTCTCACAAATATACTTTTTAAACAGAGAGAACACGAAAAAGTGAAGGAAGCTTCACTTCGCTTCAAACAATACATTGAGAGATTTCCAGTACGTGAACGACCACAAGATGACAGACTATATGTTCTCTTTATTGAAGGATTGAGAAACGACACTCTCAAGAAGGACTTGCACTTGAAAGCTTGTACAAGTTTCGAGCAAGTAACGAGAGAGGCATTGTACTTAGTGGATAACTGTACGGTTTATGGAGAGGTGTTAGCGGATACAGATTTTGCATCCAGTAGCTCTTCCTCAGTAGCGAGCGAGACTACCACTAAAAAGAATGTTCAAACAACAACCATGCCAAATGTAGAGCAAATGATAGAAGATGCTCTAAAAAGGATGGCACCATACCAAAAACCATTGCCAAAAACACTGAAATGGTGTGCTATTGAACAAAAATGGACAAACCATCCAACAGAGGAGTGCTATTACAACAAAGGGTATGTAAGGGAGCGTCAGTATGCACCTCCTGCTCAATTAGCACCACCTCAAGTACATCCAGTACCTCGATACCCAACGGGAAATGTACCAGGACCTATGGGGATAGAAAGACCACAACTGGTATTGGGACAACAACCACCTTTACCAAGAGCAAGACCAGTGGGCATTAGATATGCACCAACCTTAGAGAATCAGGAAGAACAAGCCTTAGTGCCTGTTCAAGCCTATTATGAAGAATCTGGTAGCAGACCATAGACGTATGAGACCATCTCAAGTAGCCAAGTGTATGCCAAAGAAGTATGGTGGTTCAGGAGATCTGTATGCACATATGTCACTCTTCAAGCAAGTCTTAAGAGCTGAGCAGATAACAGATTTCCATACACAATACGAGGGATTTGGTCTTACTCTAGAAGGTACGGCATTAACATGGTTTCAACCACTGAACAGAGGGGGATTCCATGACATTTACCATTTGCTAAGAGAGTTTGCTGAGGAATTCTCAAAACGAGGGATTAAGCACAATACGGTCTCACAAATATATGTTTTTAAACAGAAAGAACACGAAAAAGTGAAGGAAGCTTCACTTCGCTTCAAACAATACATTGAGAGATGTCCAGTACGTGAACGACCACAAGATGACAGACTATATCTTCTCTTTATTGAAGGATTGAGAAACGACACTCTCAAGAAGGACTTGCACTTGAAATCTTGTACAAGTTTCGAGCAAGTAACGAGAGAAGCATTGTATTTAGTGGATAACTGTACGGTTTATGGAGAGGTGTCAGTGGATACAGATTTTGCATCCAGTAGCTCTTCCTCCGTAGCGAGCGAGACTACCACTAAAAAGAATGTTCAAACAACAACCATGCCAAATGTAGAGCAAATGATAGAAGATGCTCTAAAAAGGATGGCACCATACCAAAAACCATTGCCAAACCACTGAAATGGTGTGCTATTGAACAAAAATGGACAAACCACCCAACAGAGGAGTGCTATTACAACAAAGGGTATGTAAGGGAGCGTCAGTATGCACCTCCTGCTCAATTAGCACCAACCTCAGTAACATCCAGTACCCCCTCGATACCCAACGGGAAATGTAACCAGGACCTAGGGGGATAGAAGGACCACAACTGGTATTGGGACAACAACCACCTTTACAGGAGCAAGACCAGTGGGAATTAGATATGCACCACCTTAGAGAATCAGAAGAACAAGCCTTAGTGCTGTTCAAGCCTATTATGAAGAATCTGGTGCACACATGTCTCCAACTGTGTATTACCCTCCAGAAGAACCGAAACAACCAGAACCATTGGGCATGATGGGAATGTTGGAACACCAACAGTTACAAGTGCTTCTGATGAAGAGAGTACAATTGGACGCAAGAACATTGATGTTCATAGCGCATGGAGGGTTAACAGGACAAAGACCATCCTTCCACAAAGGACGAATCAAATGGGACCTAGACCAGCACTAGCAGACCCTGTTACAAGTGTGGAGGTGACCATCTGATGAATGTTTGTCCACATACGGAAATCATTAGATTTACGCTTATTGCACTGAGTGCGGGGTTACTCACTTCATTGAAGGATTTTTCAAAGATCCAATCAAAGTGCAAAAACGACATTTGAATATGATAGAAAACTATTCTACCAGCAGTGGGTCCGAAATGAAACTCTGATACCACGCAAGTTGTTATAGAGCTCAAGCTAAAGGAAACCACTAGAGAAACCTGAGAATGGAAAAGTTAGCGACTGAAGTGGTTAGTCAAGGACCGCTGAGTCAGAGAAAAACATGGAAAGCTAGAAAAGCACGCATGAAGTTGAGAAAAGAACGTGAAGGACGCTATTCTAGCTGAGGAACTAAAGCGATACTAAAGATAGATTAGAAAATTGAGAGTCAAAACGGGGAACGAGAGATGAGCCCAGAAAGAAAAACAAAAGAGTATCCGAAAACTACGAGCTTAAGCTCAGAGGGATCAGTGCTAGTCGACAAAGTACACGAACCATTGGACGCACTGATGAGAGCTTACGAAGCTAGGTTAAAGAACAACCAAACACAAGAACAGAGGTGGATGACGTACCCAAACGCAGAATTGGAAAACCAGAGACTTGAAATGTGCCAGAGAATGATCGAGACTGCACAAGCCTTATTAGAACCACCAAGAGAAACAATGAATTTGTGGAACGGAAAAACCCAATTCAGCAAGAGACTATCATTTCACGGGTAGCTAAAAGACTCCCAGTGCACAAAAGCCTGAAAATACACACAAGGATGACTGCCATAGTATTGAACACAACCGATCAGGAGATAGAGAGTTTTCATCCATCATACAGAGGATATACGGAAGAGATGAGGATTACAATGAATTTTGGAAACAAGTGAGAGAGGCAAACTTTGCAAAAGAGCTAAGTTGCCAAGCTAATAAACAAATTGGGAAAAGGACATCAGAATCCTCCCATAGTGGAATTTGAGGCAGGATCTCAAGTGGACTTGGATTTGCAATCTTACTGGGGAGATGGGGCTCTGTTAGAACAATGGAGAGAAAACCTCATTCACTGAATACCTTATCTTCATACTTAGGAAAGTATGAAGCAAAATCAAAGATTAGAGCACTTCCCTCACGAAGAATCTCATCAGAAAAAGTCATGGACTCGCAAGGATTGATAGAGATCTTGTCAACACCAGTGACATGCACTATCACTCTAGCTGAGCTTTTGAGGCTAAGACCACATATGTGGACCACTGTAGGAAAATGCTTGGAGAAATTTGGGATAGAAGACCCAACATCGAGACTGCAAGAGGGTATACAAGAGCTGAGCAAACCACAAAAGAATGCCAAGCCTGTACCCTTAAACAAGGTCGGAGAGTATTGGCAAAGGTGAAGAGGGGAATACAACCTTACCAGTTGAATTCCAAGGAGTGAACACGATGGCAATACTAGACAGCGGAGCTGGGGTAGCCATTGCTACAAAAGAAATCTGGAAAAAATGGGGGAAACCAGCAATAAGGAAGACTAGGTTGAAACTCCAATTAGCAGATGGACACATGGAGAAACCTATGGGGTTATTAGAGAAAGTCGTAGTAACTTCTTGCGGCATTGAATACGAACATACTTTTGCTATTGTCGATTTTTGGAAGGGAGAATAACTATGATATGATACTGGGAAGACCATTCATGAGACAGTTGAAAATGGTCCAGGATTTGGGCTACGATCACATATACCTGAGAAATATGGAAACTACTACACGTGTGAACCTGAGAGACCATAGCTACAAAGATGTGAACCGAACACCGGTGGAGGAGTTTGATTCAGCTACTTTGGCGGGATCCGAATTTCCAGCTTGGTTAGGTAAGCCCAAGGAGTTATGGATGTGTGGAGTCTCGAAATGTGGAAGTCTGAGGCGAGAAGAATATGTTTTAGAAAGGGCTATCGAAGACGAAACTTATATAGGAGAACCCTTTCCAGAGGACACGCTTGAACCATTAGAATGGACACACATTCTAGCAACCGTAGATGTTTGTGCAATTCCAGATGGTCCCACAACGAAATTTTGCGACAAGGACGGGTACGATGTGGTTTCGTACTTCATGCTGAGAACTACACTCGAAAAAGAAACTGAAAAGAACGATACACTGGAAAAGGAAGATGAAGAAGAGGTGTTTCACGACATTCCCGATCATCCAGAGTGGGGAAATGAAGCAGACAACGAGTCAACGGACAATTCAAGCAGAAACGAAGAAACTATAACGGATGTCCGATTTTATGATTTTCCGAACCAAACTAAACAACGCCAGAAACGTTATAGAGCAAAGAGAAAAACAAAGGGGGTTAGAACCAATCCGATGCCTAGAATAAGAGGAAAAAATCAATTCCTAATGCTAGTAAAGGCGGAAGATTGTGTTAAGGACACGATTTCTGGAAGAATGAGAGGCAATGAGCAAAAGAGCTTATGAAAAGACAAAAGAAGCTAAAGAAATCAAGTTCAAAGGAATGAAACGAAAACTGAAACAGAAAAATCAGAAAAGAACAAGCGCAACAGAGAACACACGGAGTCCAAGTTAGAACGTAGAAACAAGTACAGAGAGCTCAAGAAAACTCTGAAAGAAGTTTGGACGACAGAAATTGGGAGTGGAGAGGACGAAAACACCAAAATCAAGGAAAACATGGATGTTCCCTCTCACTACAGGAAATTCACAATAGAGGATAGGAAGGTGGTATTAACCCAACCTGTTCGAGAGAGAAGGGAGAACGAATCTTATGACGGACCGGAGGATGCAAAAAAAGTAGATTTAGCAGCTCCAGGTGAGACACCTAGACCGGTGTACATAGCCACAGATTTGTCTCCAGGCGAGGAAGAGAGACTTTTGAGTCTTCTCAGAGAGTACAGGGATGTGTTTGCATGGTCTTATAAGGACTTAAAGGGAGTTGACCCATCAATATGCCAACACACAATCCCACTAAAACAAGACGCAAAGCCTAGCAGACAGAGACCATACACATATAATGATACGTTTGCTAAGCGAATCAAAGAAGAGATAGATAAGCTAATGGAAGCTGAATTCATATACGAGATTGAACACACCGATTGGGTATCTCCGATTGTGGTGGTACCCAAGAAGAACGGAAAACTCTGAGTGTGTGTCAACTTAAAGAAAGTGAATGCTGCAACAATCAGGGACAATTATCCCCTGCCGATAACTGATCATGTTCTAGAGCGTGTATCAGGGAAAACAACATACTCCTTTCTTGATGGTTTTTCAGGATATAACCAGCTAGCTATAGCATCGGAAGATCAACATAAAACAGCTTTTGCAACGGAGTGGGGAATTTATGCTTATCGGGTTATGCCTTTTGGTCTAATCAATGCTCCCGCAACCTTCCAGAGGGTGACGACGCATGCTTTCAAAGAATACTTAAGGTTATTTCTAGAAATATACATGGATGACTTATGTGTACATTCTATTCTGTGAGATGAGCATCTAGAACACCTAAGAAAAGTATTTGAGAAATGTAGGACATATCACATTTGTCTCAATCCTGAGAAATGTGTGTTTATGGTCCGACAGTGCAGAATTCTGGGACATATTGTCTCACAAAACGGAATATCCACGGATCTAGAGAAGATAAAAGTTATAGTGGATATGCCTAGACCAACCAATGCGAAACAAGTACAGAGATTTATGGGACATTGCAATATATAGACGATTCATTTACATGTACGCTATAATAGTGCCAAGATCTACAAAGATGGAATGGACCGCTATTGTGTAAAGATAGAAGATGGACCTAGTGAGTTCAAGGACTTAGTGCCTGTGAGCTATAGCGGAGATAGATATCTAGATGACGAGGGTACCATGTACTTGGTAGTCCTAAACCCTAACATTGTGGACAAGTGGGGATTGATGGGCACCAAAGCCAAAGTAGATGAAGAACTTGAGGAGAAAGCACCAATAATGAACTTCCCTGATGCGAGGTTAAGAAGAGAGAATGAAACTACAAGGATCAACACTGATAACATCTATGTGGGGCTATACAAATATAATAATGGGGAGCAGATCTCTATTATAGATGTGAAGAACCCTACACTGGAGAGTTGACAGACCAAAAAGACTTTATATCTTTACCTACACAGAGGGATCGGAAGTGAAAATTGCCGCTTACGACAGTATGGGAGGCAATACTCAACAATGGGCAAGAAAGAATTAGAAGGATATACATACTTTGGGGGACCACTACATCAGTATTATGTTACTTCTAGCTCACAAAGACCAGCACCAACAAATGGAGTGCAAAACCCAATGACGACAGGAGGACAAAGAACTCAGGCTGCTGACTCTTTCAGTCAACCTCAGTACTCGAAGCCCGGACCAATGGGATCATTACATTCCAGAGAGTCAATGGATACGAATCGAGGTAGTGCAGTTCCAATCCACACATATACCACTCCAGGTCCAAGGTTCGAAGCGGAACCATCACATTTACCTCCTAGTAGTAGATTAGGGCAGGGGAACCGACAAGGGTAACCCATGAAGTCCATGATGCTAGAGAAAGCTTTAGCCGGGACACAGGAGCAATGAGATTGGTAGCAGACCATAGACGTATGAGACCATCTCAAGTAGCAAAGTGTATGCCAAAGAAGTATGGTGGTTCAGGAGATCCGTATGCACATGTGTCACTCTTTAAGCAAGTCTTAAGAGCTGAGCAGATAACAGATTTCCATACACAATACGAGGGATTTGGTCTTACTCTAGAAGGTACGGCATTGACATGGTTTCAACCACTGAACATAGGGGGATTCCATGACATTGACCATTTGCTAAGAGAGTTTGCTGAGGAATTCTCAAAACGAGGGATTAAGCACAATACGGTCTCACAAATATATGCTTTTAAACAGAGAGAACACGAAAAAGTGAAGGAAGCTTCACTTCGCTTCAAACAATACATTGAGAGATGTCCAGTACGTGAACGACCACAAGATGACAGACTATCTGTTCTCTTTATTGAGGGACTGAGGAACGACACTCTCAAGAAGGACTTGCACTTGAAAGCTTGTACAAGTTTCGAGCAAGTAACGAGAGAGGCATTGTACTTAGTGGATAACTGTACGGTTTATGGAGAGGTGTCAGCGGATACAGATTTTGCATCCAGTAGCTCTTCCTCCGTAGCGAGCGAGACTACCACTAAAAAGAATGTTCAAACAACAACCATGCCAAATGTAGAGCAAATGATAGAAGATGCTCTAAAAAGGATGGCACCATACCAAAAACCATTGCCAAAAACACTGAAATGGTGTGCTATTGAACAAAAATGGACAAACCATCCAACAGAGGAGTGCTATTACAACAAAGGGTATGTAAGGGAGCGTCAGTATGCACCTCCTGCTCAATTAGCACCACCTCAAGTACATCCAGTACCTCGATACCCAACGGGAAATGTACCAGGACCTATGGGGATAGAAAGACCACAACGGTATTGGGACAACAACCACCTTTACCAGGAGCAAGACCAGTGGGCATTAGATATGCACCAACCTTAGAGAATCAGGAAGAACAAGCCCTAGTGCCTGTTCAAGCCTATTATGAAGAATCTGGTGCACACATGTCTCCAACTGTGTATTACCCACCAGAAGAACCCAAACAACCAGAACCATGGGGCATGATGGGAATGTTGGAACACCAACAGTTACAAGTGCTTCTGATGAAGAGAGATACAATTTGGACGCAAGAACATTGATGTTCATAGCTCATGGAGGGTTAACAGGACAAAGACCATCCTATCCACAAAGGACGAATCAAATGGGACCAAGACCAGCACTAGGACCCTGTTACAAGTGTGGAGGTGACCATCTGATGAATGTTTGTCCACATACGGAAATCATTAGAATTAACGCTTATTGCACTGAGTGTGGGGTTACTCACTTCATTGAGGATTGTTCAAAGAATCCAAACAAAGTGCAAAAGACGACATTGAATATGCTAGAAACTATTCCTACCAGCAGTGGGTCTGAAAATGAAACTCTGATACCAACGCAAGTTGTTACTAGAGCTCAAGCTAAGAAAACCACTAGAGAACCTGAGAATGGAAAGTTAGCGACTGAAGTGGTTAGTCAAGGACCGCGGAGTCAGAGAAACACATGGAAAGCTAGAAAAGCACGCATGAAGTTGAGAAAAGAACGTGAAGACGCTATTCTAGCTGAGGAACTAAAGCAAACTAAAGATAGATTAGAAAAACTTGAGAGTCAAAACGGGAAACGAGAGATGAGCCCGGAAAGAACGAAACAAAAGAGTATCAAAGAAACAACGAGCTTAAGCTCAGGGGGATCAGTGCTAGTCGACAAAGTACACGAACCATTGGACGCACTGATGAGAGCTTACGAAGCTAGGTTAAAGAACAACCAAACACAAGAACAGAGGTGGATGACATACCCAAACGCGGAATTGGAAAAGCAGAGACTTGAAATGTGCCAGAGAATGATCGAGACTGCACAAGCCTTATTAGAACCACCAAGAGAAACAATGAATTGTGGAACGGAAAACCCAATTCAGCAAGAGACTATCGTTTCACGGGTAGCTGAAAAGACTCCCAGTGCACAAAAGCCTGAAAATACACACAAGGATGACCGCATAGTATTGAACACAACCGATCAGGAGATAGAGAGTTTTCATCCAGTCATACAGAGGTCTTACGGAAGAGATGAGGATTACAATGAATTTTGGAAACAAGTGAGAGAGGCAAACTTTGCAAACGAGCTAAGTTGCCAAGCTAATCAGACAAATTGGGAAAAGGACATCAGGAATCCTCCCATAGTGGAATTTGAGGCAGGATCTCAAGTGGACTTGGATCTGCAATCTTACTGGGGAGATGGGGGCTCTGTTAGAACAATGGAGAGCAAACCTCATTCACTGAATACCTTACCTTCATACTTAGGAGAGTATGAAGCAAAATCCGAGATTAGAGCACTTCCCTCACGAAGAATCTCATCAGAAAAAGTCATGGACTCGCAAGGATTGATAGAGATCTTGTCAACACCAGTGACATGCACTATCACTCTAGCTGAGCTTTTGAGGCTAAGACCACATATGTGGACCACTGTAGGAAAATGCTTGGAGAAATTTGGGATAAAAGACCCAACATCGAGACTGCAAGAGGGTATACAAGAGCTGAGTAAACCCAAAAGAACGCTAAGCCTGTACCCTTAAACAAGGTCGGAGAGTATTGCGAAGGTGAAGAGGGGAATACAACCTTACCAGTTGAATTCCAAGGAGTGAACACGATGGCAATACTAGACAGCGGAGCTGGGGTAGCCATTGCTACAAAAGAAATCTGAAAAAATGGGGGAAACCAGCAATAAGGAAGACTAGGTTGAAACTCCAATTAGCAGATGGACACATGGAGAAACCTATGGGGTTATTAGAGAAAGTTGTAGTGACTTCTTGCGGCATTGAATACGAACATACTTTTGCTATTGTCGATTTTGGCAAGGAGAATAACTATGATATCATACTGGGAAGACCATTCATGAGACAGTTGAAAATGGTCCAGGATTGGGGCTACGATCACATATACCTGAGAAATATGGAAACCACTACACGTGTGAACCTGAAAGACCATAGCTACAAAGATGTGAACCGAACACCGGGAGGAGTTTGATTCAGCTACTTTGGCGGGATCCGAATTTCCAGCTTGGTTAGGTAAACCCAAGGAGTTATGGATGTGTGGAGCTTCGAAATGTGGAAGTCTGAAACGAGAAGAATGTGTTTTAGAAAGGGCTATCGAAGACGAAACTTATATAGGAGAACCCTTTCCAGAGGACACGCTTGAACCATTAGAATGGACACACATTCTAGCAACCCTAGATGTTTGTGCAATTCCGGATGGTCCCACAACGAAATTTTGCGACAAGGACGGGTACGACGTGGTTCCGTACTTCATGTTGAGAACTGTACTCGAAAAAGAAACTGAAAAGAACGATACACTGGAAAAGGAAGATGAAGAAGGAGGTGTTTCACGACATTCCCGATCATCCAGAGTGGGGAAATGAAGCAGACAACGAGTCAACGGACAATTCAAGCGGAAACGAAGAAACTATAACGGATGTCCGATTTTATGATTTTCCGAACCAAACTAAACAACGCCAGAAACGCTATAGAGCAAAGAGAAAAAAAAAGGGGTTAGAACCAATCCGATGCCTAGAATAAGAGGAAAAAATCAATTCCTAATGCTAGTAAAGGCGGAAGATTGTGTTAAGGACAAGATTTCTGGAAGAATGAGAGGCAATGATCAAAAGAGCTTACGAAAAGACAAAAGAGGCTCAAGAAATCAAGTTCAAAGGAATGGAACGAAAACTGAAACAGAAAAATCAGAAAAGAACAAGCGCAACAGAGAACACACGGAGTCCAAGTTAGAACGTAGAAACAAGTACAGAGAGCTCAAGAAAACTCTGAAAGAAGTTTGGACGACAGAAATTGAGAGTGGAGAGGACGAAAACGCCAAAATCAAGGAAAACATGGATGTTCCCTCTCACTATAGGAAATTCACAATAGAGGATAGGAAGGTGGTATTAACCCAACCTATTCGAGAGAGAAAGGAGAACGAATCTTATGACGGACCGGAGGATGCAAAAAAAGTTGATTTAGCAGCTCCAGGTGAGACACCTAGACCGGTGTACATAGCCACAGATTTGTCTCCAGGCGAGGAAGAGAGACTTTTGAGTCTTCTCAGAGAGTATAGGGATGTGTTTGCATGGTCTTATAAGGACTTAAAGGGAGTTGACCCATCGATATGCCAACACACAATCCCACTGAAACAAGACGCAAAGCCTAGCAGACAGAGACCATACACATATAATGATACGTTTGCTAAGCGAATCAAAGAAGAGATAGATAAGCTAATGGAAGCTGAATTCATATACGAGATTGAACACACCGATTGGGTATCTCCATTGTGGTAGTACCCAAGAAGAACGGAAAACTCCGAGTGTGTGTCAACTTAAAGAAAGTGAATGCTGCAACAATCAGGGACAATTATCCCCTGCCGATAACTGATCATGTTCTAGAGCGTGTATCAGGGAAAACAGCATACTCCTTTCTTGATGGTTTTTCAGGATATAACCAGCTAGCCATAGCACTGGAAGATCAACATAAAACAGCTTTTGCAACGGAGTGGGGAATTTATGCTTATAGGGTTATGCCTTTTGGTCTAACCAATGCTCCCGCAACCTTCCAGAGGCTGATGACGCATGCTTTCAAAGAATACTTAAGGTTGTTTCTAGAAATATACATGGATGACTTATGTGTACATTCTCTTTGAGAGATGAGCATCTAGAACACCTAAGAAAAGTATTTGAGAAATGTAGGACATATCGCATTTGTCTCAATCCTGAGAAATGTGTGTTTATGGTCCGACAGGGCAGAATTCTGGGACATATTGTCTCACAAAACGGAATATCCACGGATTTAGAGAAGATAAAAGTTATAGTGGATATGCCTAGACCAACCAATGCGAAACAAGTACAGAGCTTTATGGGACATTGCGGATATTATAGACGATTCATTTACATGTACGCTATAATAGGCCAACCACTTTACAGGCTAATAGTGAACTTTGAATGGACAGAGGAGTGTGAGGAATCATTCAAGAAATTGAAAGAGGCACTCATTACTGCTCCAGTCTTGAAATCACCAGATTGGGAGAAGATATTCCATGTGCATATAGATGCTTCGGCATATGCAATAGGATGCATTCTGGCTCAGCCAGAAGAAGGAAACATGGATTTTCCTATCTGTTACGCCAGTCGACAGCTCAACAATGCAGAGAAGAATTACACCACAACAGAGCGAGAGGGATTAGGAATGATATATGCTGTGAAGAAATTTCGGCATTATCTTCTAGCCAACAAGTTTGTGTTTTTTACGGATCACCAAGCCTTGCTCTACCTAGTGAATAAACCATGCAATACCGGGAGAATAGTGAGATGGTTCATTATCTTACTGGAATTCGACTTCACGGTAGTAGTAAAGAAAGGAAAAACACATCTTAGAGCTGATCATCTTTCGCGATTGACGAATGGAGAAGACCCTATAGGAGTAGATGACGACATGCCAGACGCGTACTTGTTCAACATAGAAATGATACCGAAGTGGTCTCAAAATGTCGTTAGCCTATTAACCTATGGAGGAGAGTTTGATAGAAGAGAATACAACCAGAAACTATTCAGCAATCCAAGAATCTTCAATTGGTTGCAGGAAGGTTGTATCAATTGGGAAATGATCATGTTTTACGACTATGCATCAATCCTGAGGAATATAATATATATCTGCGCGAAGCACATGTTCAGGAATGTGCATTTCATTGTTCAAGAAGGAACACATATAGGAATTTGTTACAATTGGGAGTCTATTGGCCAGGAATGAAAGAAAGCGTACATGAATATGTCACTGTATGTATTGTATGTTCATCAAAACCGCCAGCAGAGTATTCGACATTATATCAGATAATGATCGCTCCAGAATGGAGTCAGTATATTGTTGAATATCTCACAAATAGAACTTTCCCAGAAGGAACGTCAAAAGCTCGTCAGAAATCTGTAGAGACAGAAGCTAGAGATTACGCTTTAATAGGAGATCAACTCTATAAGAGAGGTAAAGACAACCAGCTTAGGATTTGCGCATCAGAGTCTGAGTATGTGATAATCCTAGAGCAAGCTCATGGAGGAGTAGGTGGAGGCCATTTCTCAGGTGATAAGACAACAAAACTTGTCTTAGCCGCAGGAATATGGTGGCCAACATTACATATGGACGCTGAGGAATACGTTAAACGGTGCGATGACTGTCAGCGGACCAAAGTACCACTTAAAAGAGATGATATGCCGCTTAGACCAATGATGGGGGCAAGAGCTTTTGCAAAATGGGGGATTGATTATGTCGGACCCATTTCACCTCCTGCATATAAGACTCATGCACAATACATCATTGTGGCTACAGACTATCTAACAAAGTGGGTCGAAGCAAAGGCAACTCAAAAAGCAGATGCCAGGACCACGGCACAATTTCTATATGAATACGTCTTTGTACGATATGGATTGCCAATAGAAATTGTGAGTGATCGAGGCACACATTTTATAAATGAAGTGATAGAGATCCTTCTAGATGAATTCATGGTAATCCATAGGAAATCAGCCCCGTATCATCCACAAGCAAACGGACAAGCTGAAGCAACAAACAAAACCATATGCACGGTCCTTACGAAGATTGTATCTGAGTCGAGAACTGACTGGGACCAGAAGTTGCATTCAACATTATGGGCATATAGGGTAGCATATAAAACATCAATAGGAACGACCCCATATAACATGGTTTTTGGGCTAAATGCTATCTTACCAATAGAATTCTTGATTTCAACCTTAAGGGTGGCTAAGGATCTAGAGTGGACAGGGCACGAGCTTTCTGATAGAATAGATGACCTGGAAAAGCTAGATGAGCTTCGCCTAAAAGCAGTAGCTTCTATCTACGCTCAAAAAAGGCGACAAAAGGAATTTTTTGATAAGCATGTGCGGACTAAAGAGTTTAAGGTTGGGGACTATGTCCTAGTTTACACTCTGAAACAGCATGCTAAGAAGCTTAAAAAGCGAGGGATGGGACCTCTGGTGATTAAAGATCTATCACCAAGTGGAGCCGTCAAGCTTGCTACATTAGACGGAGAAGAAATGCCCAATTGGATTAGTGGATGCAGAGTGAAAAAGTATCTTTTGCCGCTAACCCAAGACATGCTTCTCAAAATACATCAAGAAAAGCTGCGTGTCCAGAAAAAGAAAATGATTGTGGAGGAAGCGCAAGCCGAGGCGAAGGAAAGAATGGAGAAAAGAAGACTACTGCGTCAGAAACAGCGCAATGAAGGAGCAATACGAATAAACGCAGTCAGTATAACAGAAATGGATAATGACAAAGAAGAACCCATCATTGAATGCAAAGTAGGAACCAACCAAATCAAAGCCAGAGCACTATTGGATTCAGGAGCTCAAGCTAACCTACTTTCACTCAGTTTGTATAGACAATTGACAAATGACACTAAACTACAAACTGCCAAGCAAGAGTTAAAGAGTTACTCTGAGAATTCAATCAAAACTGTCGGATGCACAGTTTTACATATACAGATTAACCAATATGTGTATCCTCATATGTTTTACGTGGTTGAAGACCAAGCTACACAACATCCATTATTGCTAGGACAACCATGGCAGAAGCAATACAATGCAATGATTGACTGGAGTTCTAAATCAGTGCTTATCAAATACGAAGGTGAAAGTCAATCAGTTAAGTTCACCAAAGAAACAGAGCCAACTCCAAAGGACGAATCCAAGGACAAAGGTAAACAACAACCAGAGAAAAAGAAGAAGCAATGGCAACCAAAAGTTTCTATACAACCGGATTACTCTTCGACGAGGAATTCTCAACAGTGGATAAGGAAGACAAGCAATAATATAACAGCTCAACCTTGGGAAAAAACGGAGTCAAAGTTGGTATGGAGACCAAAAAAGGTTGTGCCAGAGAACACAAAGGTGGAAAACAGAGTCTTCAATACCAGACAACAGAGTGATTCCAGACAATCAAGGACAGTGAAACAGATCTGGATTCCAAAGAAGTTCATGACGGCACAAAGCTATAGCAAGCAAATTTGGATCCCAAAGATTTGTAAACAGGAACTCCCTTCAGTACAATCAACGGAAACTCCTAGGTATTTCAAGGCGAGGAAATCAACACAAAGACAAAGCAGGTTTGGGTCGCAAAGAGTTTGTGGCAAGCACAAGCGAAGCGGAAGCAGATTTGGATTGTGCAAAAGAACAACAAGGTAAAGAAGAATCCATCTACTGATTCTACTACCGAAGTATCACCAACCCAAAACCCGACCACCAATCCTTCAATCAAACAAAGAGCAGCTTTATTGGAAAGGATGTTGTATCATCGCTCTACAATTGCATTGGGAACTTATGACCAAAACAACTACAATGCTTCGCCCACAGACACTTCATAGTCGTCCGGGAGGACTCAGACTAGGAGGGGGGGAGGTATACAGGTATACAGGAGTTACAAAGCAGCTACAAGCGCCAAAAACAAAGAAAAAAAAAAAAAATTATATTACAAGGGCAGTGTCTTACATGATTTTGCAATTTTTATGTTTGATTGCGGATATTGATAATATTTATGCCCTTATATACCTTGTTTTGCAACAAGAAGAGATCAAATGATGAATTTGGGTCTCTAGACGTGTAAATATCACTAAATAAGAGTGTTTTTGGAGCTAAAAAGTGGAAAAAAGTGTTAATCCAAGTCCAGAAATCACAAATAAGTGTATATTCATATACACAGGGTTACCAGCTATTTATCGTGTATGTTTGGAATTTTTTGGCTTCAATTTGCTATTTTCCTTATTTTTTTTATGATTTTCTTAATAAAAGTAAAAGAAAAATAAAAAAGCAGGTGAAATGAGATCGGAAAAAAGAAAAGAATAGACGGTGATGGTCCTAATGACAAGGGCAACCCATGGTAAAAATTGGGTACAATTCTGAAAAAGTTGCGGAAAGCCCGAAATGACAAAAATTTGGCAAAGTGGACAGATTTCTCAGAAACAGGTCAAACGGAGTCCAAATTGAGAAATTTCAAATCCTAAAGTGCATTTCACGACGAGATAGGAGCACATGTCAAATTTGGTAACAAGTGATCCGGGAAGTCCGAAGTTAAGTATTTTTCACTTCACTTTCAAGCTCATTTCCACTATTACCTTCTTGGAGAGAGCAAAGAGCACACAGGAGCATCCGACCTTCTACCGCCTTCTACGACTGCTACGAGAGCTCAGAGGACACCAGACATGAGAGGTAGACTCGTTGCCATAAGCTTTTGATGCTTATCGTTAACTTTTGTCGCGAAAACTGACCAAAACCAAGAAACAAGAGCAGACAGGGAATGGGGAAGAACGCTAGGTAGGGGCACAACCGCCTAACCAAACCTTGCAAGAACTTAGAGGTGGGTTACCCTAACATAGAAGATGGGTTTCTAACACTCAAAGCTCGAGAAAGAACGACTTGAAAAACCCTAGGTCAACAGAGCCTGCAAGAGGCAAACAGGAAAAAGTTGTCGAAACGACACAAAACTTCTCAGGAAGCTTAACAACATCGAGGGCAATGCAACCATGGAGTATCTCCGGGTTTGGATCACCAAAAGTAGGTCGGAATAACCGATTCGGCTGCGGACACACAAAGCGTCATTTTGGCATAACGGCTAAAATTGACGACCAGATGACATGAAACTTCACAAGCAGCTTCAAATATACATGGATGACTTATGTTTGCAAGCAAAACCCAAAAGAAAGCTGATTCACTTACCGATGGTGAAAAAGACGCTTTCGGGAAACCAAATGGAGAAAGATGGAGAACGGGAGCCAAAGTCAAGTTCAACCAAATAGGTGGCTTCACAACATATCCAATGAGCTGGAAATGCAACTCTCGAGAAGAAAAGTTGAAGAAATTCAACTCCAAGGCAAAAAGACGACTTCGGAGACTGAAATGCCTATAAGGGGGCTTTTTAGCTAAACTGATGCACTTTTTAAGTTGAAAACTAGTTAGCAGGGCTTAGGGCACTAGCACAAAGCATTCTTTGCACAAAAAGACCAACATTTCAAGAAAAGACATCATACGCGTATGATGTCTCACAGCATGAATTTCACATCCATTTCAACATTTGAGTGCATAGCCTCATTCCACATGTTAATCACATCCTATGAACCAAGTATCATGAGAATTGGAGTTAGAAAACCCAAGGAAAACCAAAAAGACGCAAAGTAGGCCATAAAATTGATTTTTGGTCCTAATTTTGTCAAAAAAAAGTTTGTAGGATTGTTGTTAAACACATCTACAAGCTATCTGGAACCAAAAAGCACCATTTTGACACAAAAGACATCATACGCGTATGATGTCTATTTGCACTTACAGAGCCAAAACTGCTCATTTGTCATCATACATCCATTATATATATCTAATACATGCTACATATGAAGTTTGGAACCATTTGGTCAAGTGGATCACCCCATTAGCCCAATTGAGGGAAAATCCTTCATCCAAAGCCTATTTTAGCCCAAATCCAACATACTCAAGTCCAAACCAAGATTTGAGTAGATATAGTCCTTCACTAGTACATGGGGAGTCCACAGAACCAATCCATGAAAAATTGATGAAAAAGACATCATACGCGTATGATGTCTCCAGAGCCATTTTTAGCCCAAAATCTATCCAAACTTCATAAATCCACTGAATAAGCCTATCTAAAGCCATATCCAAGCTTATAGAGAAATTTGGTCCAAAAATACACTAAAAGACATCATACGCGTATGATGTCTCACTATGTGATTTTGGCACCTCAGGGCTTCAACCACCAAACAGAAGTGATCTACATGCCATTTGAAGGTGAACCACCAAGTTTTACCCAATTTGGATCATAAAATCCAATTCCCTTTCAAAATTTTGCCAAGAGCCTGAACTGGACTAAACTGGCCAAAACTTGACCAAATGGGATCCAAACTCAAATCCAAGCATATGATACTCATGTATACACTATCAGCTACAAGCACAACCAATATGAAGTCATTTTGACACAAAAGACATCATACGCGTATGATGTCTCCAGCATGATTTTGAGCCCAGTTTGCATATTTTTTCACCTACCCTGCATCCTTAGGCCCTGAATAGCTCATGTTTCAATTTTCAAGTCATTTGAATAGTTAAAAGCTTCATTTCGGCTTTCAGTACTAAAAAGACGCTAACTTCTGAAATTGGAGTTACAGGATCCATGGATTCCGCCAAGTTATCGGCAACGAAGAGAAAAAGACCGACAATCAAAGATGCTCTTGCAGAAGCAGAACCCTTTGACATTCCAGCAGAAACCCTCAAGCCAACCAAAACTTGGGTGGAGGAAGCAGTACTGGAACAAGAGGGAATAAAGATCTACCAGGGGACTTTCAGAGATCCTCAAGGGCAAGCGGTGGATATACCGATGATCCCACAAGAATTGGTGGATTATAGCAGGTCAGAGAACATCAGCAGGTACCTGGAAAGGGCAGACTTGCACAGATTCTTCACCTCGAGACCATCAGGTGTAGATACAAGAAGAGTGTATGAGTTGGCAACCTCCATTCAGAAGGATGGGAAAGCCACATTGACAGCAATAGATGGAGAGAAAGTAGAGGTACAGATCACTCCACAGCTCATTGCAGATGCATTGAAGCTGCACAACAAAGGGAGCTCTGTCAGGGAAAGAAGGGAGGCTATAGAGGTTTATGGGTCCAAGAAACAGAATGCAACTTATGGAGATATGGCAGACCAAAGAGCGGCAACCCTTTGCCGACTGTACAACCAGTTTCTCCATATTTGCAGTAAAAGACCGCAAAAGTATACAACACCACCCCATGCCATTGCAACTACCATCACATGGGCATTGAAGAGCAATATGCCAAAAGAGGTGAATTACGCTCAACACATCCACGAGCAAGTAATTGCCATGCACAACGAGAAGCCAAAGTATATAGGAGGAGCTGAAGTTCTGACAAGAATAGCTTATGAAGCTATTGGAGCCAGAGATCAATGGCCAAAGGTTCCCTCCCAGAATGAGTGGCTTAGAGAAGCCGATGAG
Source organism: Adiantum capillus-veneris (assembly GCF_014529385.1). Lineage (NCBI taxonomy): Eukaryota > Viridiplantae > Streptophyta > Polypodiopsida > Polypodiales > Pteridaceae > Adiantum > Adiantum capillus-veneris. Next base: position 125,749,453 of record NC_140946.1, read on the forward strand.
GAGGAAGAACAGCCTGAAGTATCCAAGAGGGCGTCCACAAGAGCACGCAGGAAACTAGAAATAGTTTCAGAACCTGAAGAGGATGTGGATGAGCCGCTTATGAAGAAAGCAAAGAAGAAGGTTGCTCCCAAGCAAACCAAAAGTCAGAAAGCGGCAAGAATGGAAAGACTGGTGGAGCAGTTTAGAGCGGAAAGAGCTCTAAAGGGGGACTTTGAAGAAAAGTGGGTGCCAGACCCCACTAAAGTCAGAACTAGCTCAGCCAGGCCACATGTTGATCAATATGATCAATATATTAGAGCTTATGAGGAGTCAGAGGCTATACTGGAGCAGCAACCTGTCGAGCCATACACTGAAGAGGAAGGACAGCTTTTAAAAGCTGAGCTGAAAAAGGACGACAAGGGGAAGAAGAAAGTAGATGAGTCTACTGAACCTCAAGAGAAAGACGGGCAAGCAAACAAAGGGAAAGCCAAGATGACTGAGGACAATCAGCCCTCCTTTACTGATGTACCAAGCCAGAAGAAGACGGAAATCATTGTGGAAGAGACCACAGTAGAGATGGACACGGCTGGTATGGAAAAGTCGGAGGCCGGGACCAAGGAAAAGGAGATAGATCCAATTCAGCAAAAGAAAAACGATTATGAGGATCTGGTAGCGATAGGGTACACTGAAGAAGAGGCCCTTGAGGCGGTTTATGGGATCACCCTACAAAAACGAGATGATCGGAGAGAGACAGAGGAAAATACAAAGAGTACCAAAGAGAGTGAAGAGAAACTGGACGAGCAGAACATACTAGAAGAGCCGAAGCCAGTGGAGGTGGTGGCCGAAAAAGCTTTAGAGTTGACAGATGAAGATGAAAAAGACATGCACATGGTGCATGAACTACTCAACAAGATCAAAGAAAGATACAAGGCAAAGGAAGTGGAGATTGAGACAGCCAAACAAAGGGAAGCCGAGTTGCAGAGGAAATTAGAGGATGCTATGACTGAATCTGAAAGTCATAAAGCATCACTCTACAATGCGGAAAACGAGAGAGACGGCTTGATACTCCAGCTAGCCGAGGCTTCGAGAGAAGTAACAAGTGCACAGGAAGCAAGGGAGCGGCTGGAAGACGACTTGGAGGCGGCTAAAGATGAGCTCATTGAGCTAAGGGAAAGAGTCGAGCTCCAAGAAAGAACAATCACTAGACTCAGGACTACCCCTAGAGCTAGCAGAGCAGGAACCGAACAATAGGGAGCTCTTGTACCAGCTCTGGAAGACCAGGTCCGAAGCTTACAAAGAGAGCTAAGATTAGAGCAAGGCAAAGGTTGCACATTGCGGAGGGATCATTGGAAGCAGAGGAGAGGCTCACTTTAGAAAATCAAACACTAAGAACAGAGAATGAGACCCTCCGCAAACAGCTCCAAGATCTACAAGAGCAACAAAGAAGAGAGACAGAGACACCACAAGAAGGATCAGGTGGAGCAGCCATAGAGCTACCAGAAACTGGAGAGGCAACCACAATTGAAGATCCAGTCCCAGTTCAAGAGGTGGCCTCAACTTCAGGAATCTCTGAAGAAGAAGAACAAAGGCTCCATGACCAAATAGAAAAGTCAACAGAGGAGAGTGCCAAGGCGGAAATGGAATGGGAGAGGAGACTCCTAATCTCCATTAGACTTCAGGGATTAGACACAAAAGTGCTCCATGAAGAGTGGATGCAACCCAGCATGCCTTTCCCTTTGATGAAGTTTGAAGTGATAAAAACGAAAAAGAGAATAGAGGAGGAGTAGTATGTCGCTCTTTACGAAGGCGACATCACAAAAGAGGAACAATCAAAGAAGATTGTAGATTCGCAGCCTAGATGGAGGAAAGGTTGGCTGAACAAATACCCAGCCTACCTCATCTACTTGGTAGAGGCACCAAAGGAGATTCGGGAGGATGCAACCTTCTGGCCGGTGCCAAGAGTCAGAAGCTGGAGAGAGCATGGCAGGATTGCAGAAAAGAAGCCAAATTGGCTTAATTACCCCAGGATGCCAGGACCAAAGGCGGGAGAGAGAATAGGTAAAGCCTACATGGTGAAAACCCTAACGGGCACCATCAAGCTCTTTACTGGCTCTCCTGACCTTTCGTGTCAGATGCTCAAGAAAATCTGCAGGACTCTCTTAGCTTGCATTGAAGTGTTCGCGCCAGATAAAGCCATGACCTCGAGTCTACTATCGCCGGCCGACACAGTGACTGATATGATGTATGATCTTTCATTGCAGCCTTCTCCAAAAGTGTTGCACCTCCTATACCAGAGGATTATGTTTTTGCCTAGCTTCCACATGCAAACATTCAAAGAAGCTTTCTACACCGGCTTTTTCACCCACGAAAGTAAAATATTCGGCCCAACCTTGACCATCGGCAACCTACGATACAAATCACATTTGCAGATGCTCAAGACGACAGGACTTTATTGACCAAGCATAAAAGTCATGTCAGGGACGACATGAACGCGGAGGGGGGGAGTGTTGAGCCAGTAGAGGATCACACCCACATTTTTGCTCACACTCATCATTTTTGTAACCATTGATTGTAATAAATGTCTTTCCGACATTGATTTTGAATTGAGCCATTCATTAAGTAACGGGACTCAATTGAGTTTCCAGCTTGTAATCCCGAAGTAATTTCACTTGCCGATGTAATTAGTTAGAGATGTTCTCACCTCCAAGGCTGAGGTATATAAGCCAAAGTTTTGTAACCTAAGGGGATTCAAATTATTAATCAAAGTGAGTTTTTGAGCGCCGTGACTGTGTCTGAGAGAGAGTGAGTGACAGAGAGAGTCTTATCTACTTGCTACGCGAGCTACGGAGCCGCCATTGGAGAAGCGACACCGCCATTGTGTTAGCAACGGCGAGAGCTACGCACAGATACCAAGAGTGCGCGCTATCGTCTTCTATGTGTGGTAAGTTCCTACGAGCTTCGGTGTGAGTTTTCTTCCAACTCGTGTGTCAGAATGGAGCGTGCAGCATATGTATAGAACCACAACGAGTAGAGATACACATTAGTACCATCGGGGTCAAGTTTCGATCACCTGTATTTTTCGGCCTGTCTTCATATGCGTTTACCGCACGGAGTGGTTATGGGTTGATTTTGCAGTTCAAGTCTTTAGGGTGTTGTTCTTACCTAGTGTATAGACTTCCCCTTGAGTTTGAGATCGATTCAATGATTCTAGATCCTGTTTTGTATAGCATTCGTTCGTAGTACGGATTTTAGTCACTTGCGTATTTTAGAACTTAGATTTGATTTCCTTAGTAGTGATTGTCATTAGAAGGTCGAGTAGGTCAATGTTAAGGCGGTTACGCCGCTAGCGGAAGCTAAATAGCGAGAACTCAACCAACAACAGAATTTGTCAGACGAGGACGGAGCTTGACCCGCAGGCGCATGGAAACAACTAGGTGGGTGTCAAATCACCTACTCGACCTTCTAATGACAATCACTACTAAGGAAATCAAATCTAAGTTCTAAAATACGCAAGTGACTGAAATCCATACTACGAACGAATGCTATACGAAACAAGATCTAGAATCATTGAATCGATCTCAAACTCAAGGGGAAGTCTATACACTAGGTAAGAACAACACCCTAAAGACTTGAACTGCAAAATCAACCTATAACCACTCCGTGCGGTAAACGCGTATGAAGACAGGCCGAAATATACAGGTGACCGAAACTTGACCCCGATGGTACTAATGTGTAGCTCTACTCGTTGTGGTTCTATAGATATGCTGCACGCTCAATTCCGACACACGAGTTGGAAGAAAACTCACACCGAAGCTCGTAGGAACTTACCACACATAGAAGCCGATAGCGCACACTCTTGGTATCTGTGTGTAGCTCTCGCCGTTGCTAACACAATGGCGGTGTCGCTTCTCCAATGGTGGCTCCGTAGCTCGCGTAGCAAGTAGATAAGACTCTCTCTCTGTCTCTCTCTCTCTCTCTCTCTCTCTCTCTCTCTCTCTCTCTCAGACACAGTCACGGCGCTCAAAAACTCACTTTGATTAATAATCCCCCCCTTTTAGGTTACAAAAACTTTGGCTTATATACCTCAGCCTTGGAGGTGAGAACATCTCTAACTAATTACATCAGCAAGTGAAATTACTTCGGGATTACAAGCTGGAAACTCAATTGAGTCCCGTTACTTAATGAATGGCTCAAATCAAAATTAATGTCGGAAAGACATTTATTACAATCAATGGTTACAAAATGATGAGTGTGAGCAAAAATGTGGGTGTGATCCTCTGCTGGCTCAACACTCCCCCCCCCCCCGCGTTCATGTCGTCCCTGACATGACTTTATGCTGGTCAATAAAGTCCTGTCGTCTTGAGCATCTGCAAATGTGATTCGTATCGTAGGTTGCCGATGGTCAAGGTTGGGCCGAATATTTTGCTTTCGTGGGTGAAAAAGCCGGTGTAGAAAGCTTCTTCGAATGTTTGCATGTGGAAGCTAGGCAAAAACATAATCCTTTGGTATAGGAGGTGTAACACTTTTGGAGAAGGGTGCAATGAAAGATCGTACATCATATCAGTCACTGTGTCGGCCGTCGATAGTAGACTCGAGGTCGTGGCTTTATCTGGCGCGAACACTTCAATGCAAGCTAAGAGAGTCCTGCAGATTTTCTTGAGCATCTGACATGAAAGGTCAGGAGAGCCAGTAAAGAGCTTGATGGTGCCCGTTAGGGTTTTCACCATGTAGGCTTTACCTATTCTCTCTCCTGCCTTTGGTCCTGGCATCCTGGGATAATTAAGCAATTTGGCTTCTTTTCTGCAATCCTGCCATGCTCTTTCCAGTTTCTGACTCTTGGCACCGGGCAGAAGGTTGCATCCTCCCGGATCTCCTTTGGTGCCTCCACCAAGTAGATGAGGTAGGCTGGGTATTTGTTCAGCCAACCTTTCCTCCATCTAGGTTGTGAATCTACTATCTTCTTTGATTGTTCCTCCTTTGTGATGTCGCCTTCGTAAAGAGCGACATACTGCTCCTCTCTATTCTCTTTTTCGTCTTTAGCACTTCAAATTTCATCAAAGGGAAAGGCAGGCTGGGTTGCATCCACTGTTCATGGAGCACTTTTGTGTCTAGTCCCTGAAGTCTAATGGAGATTAGGAGTCTCCTCTCCCATTCCATTTCCGCCTTGGCACTCTCCTCTGTTGACTTTTCTATTTGGTCATGGAGCCTTTGTTCTTCTTCTTCAGATTTCTGAAGTCGAGGCCACCTCTTGAGCTGGGGCTGGATCTTCAATTGTGGTTGCCTCTCCAGTTTCTGGTAGCTCTATGGCTGCTCCACCTGATTCTTCTTGTGGTGTCTCTGTCTTTCTTCTTTGTTGCTCTTGTAGATCTTGGAGCTGTTTGCGGAGGGCCTCATTCTCTGTCCGTAGTGTTTGATTTTCTATGTGAGCCTCTCCTCTGCGGCCAATGATCCCTCCGCAATGTGCAACCTTTGCACTTGCTCTAATCTTAGCTCTCTTTGTAAGCTTCGACCTGGTCTTCCAAAACTGGTACGATAGCTCCCTCTTGTTCGGTTCCTGCTCTGCTAGCTCTAGGGGTAGTCCTGAGTCTAGTGATTGTTCTTTCTTGGAGCTCGACTCTTTCCCTTAGCTCAATGAGCTCATCCTTGGCCGCCTCCAACTCATCCTCTATCGCTCCTTGCTTCCTGTGCACTTGTTACCTCTCTTGAAGCCTCGGCTAGTTGGAGTATCAAGCCGTCTCTCTCGTTTTCCGCGTCATAGAGTGATGCTTTATGACTTTCAGATTCAGTCATAGCATTCTCTAAATTTCTCTGCAACTCCGCTTCCCTTTGTTTGGCTGTCTCAATCTCTACTTCCTTTGCCTGGACCTTTCTTTTATCTTGCTGAGCAGTTCATGCACCATGTGCATGTCTTTTTCATCTTCATCTGTCAACTCTAAAGCTCTTTGCCACCACCTCCACTGGCTTTGGCTCTTCTAGTTTTCTTCGTCCAACTTTCTTTTTTACTCTTTGTTTTTTCTCCGTCCCTCTCCGTTCATCTTGTTTTTGTAGGGTGATCCCATAAACTGCCTCAAGGGCCTCTTCTTCGTGTATCCTATCTCTACCAGATCCTCATAATCATTTCTCTTTTGCTGAACTGGATCTATCTTCTTTTCTTTGGTCTCGGCTTCTGGCTTTTCCAAAACATCTGTGTCCACCTCTACTGTGGTCTCTTCCACAATTTTTTCCGTCTTCTTCGGGCTTGGTACATCAGTCATAGAGGGATGTTTGTCCTCAGCTTCCTTGGCTTTCCCTTTGTCGGCTTGCCCATCTTTCTCTTGAGGCTTAGTAGACCCATCTACTTTCCTTTTCCCCTTGTCGTCCTTTTTCAGCTCAGCTTTTAATTGTTGTACCTCCTCTTCAGTGTATGGCTCGACAGGTTGCTGCTCCAAAATAGCCTCTGACTCCTCATAAGCTTTAATATATTGATCGTATTGATCAATCTGTGGCCTGGCCGAGCTAGTTCCGACTTTAGTGGGGTCTGGCACCCATTTTTCTTCAAAGTCACCCTTTAGAGCTCTTTCCGCTCTAAACTGCTCCACTAATCTTTCCATTCTTGCCGCTTTCTGACTTTTGGTTTGCTTGGGAGCAACCTTCTTCTTTACTTTCTTCTTAAGTGGCTCGTCCACATCCTCTTCAGGTTCTGAAACTACTTCTAGTTTCCGGCGTGCTCTTGTGGATGCCCTCTTGGATACTTCGGGCTGTTCTTCCTCCTCGTCGGCTTCTCTAAGCCACTCATTCTGGGAGGGAACCTTTGGCCACTGATCTCTAGCTCCAATAGCTTCATAAGCTATTCTTGTCAGAATTTCCGCTCCTCCTATGTATTTTGGCTTCTCGTTGTGCATGGCAATTACTTGCTCGTGGATGTGTTGAGCGTAATTCACCTCTTTTGGCATATTGCTCTTTAATGCCCATGTGATGGTGGTCGCAATGGCATGGGGTGGTGTCGTATACTTTTGCGGTCTTTTACTGCAAACATGAAGAAATTGGTTGTACAGTCGGCAAAGGGTTGCCGCTCTTGGGTCCTTCATATCTCCATAGGTTGCATTCTGTTTCTTGGGCCCATAGACCTCTATGGCCTCCCTTCTTTCCCTGACCGAGCTCCCTTTGTTGTGCAGCTTCAATGCGTCTGCAATGAGCTGTGGAGTGATCTGTACTTCTACTTCTCTCCATCCATGGCTGTCAATGTGGCTTTTCCATCCTTCTGAATGGATGTTGCCAACTCGTACACTCTTCTTGTATCCACACCTGATGGTCTCGAGGTGAAGAAACTGTGCAAGTCTGCCCTTTCCAGGTACCTGCTGATGTCTTCTGACCTGCTATAATCTACCAATTCCTGTGGGATCATCGGTACATCCACCGCTTGCCCTTGAGGATCTCTGAAAGTCCCCTGGTAGATCTTTATTCCCTCTTTCTCCAATACTGCTTCCTCCACCCAAGTTTTGGTTGGCTTGAGGGTTTCTGCTGGAATGTCAAATGGTTCCGCTTCTGCAAGAGCATCTTTGATTGTCGGTCTTTTTCTCTTCGTTGCCGATGACTTGGCGGAATCCATGGATCCTGTAACTCCAATTTCAGAAGTTAGCGTCTTTTTAGTACTGAAAGCCGAAATGAAGCTTTTAACTATCAAATGACTTGAAAATTGAAACATGAGCTATTCAGGGCCTAAGGATGCAAGGTAGGTGAAAAAATATGCAAAATGGGCTCAAAATCATGCTGGAGACATCATACGCGTATGATGTCTTTTGTGTCAAAATGACTTCATATTGGTTGTGCTTGTAGCTGATAGTGTATACATGAGTATCATATGCTTGGATTTGAGTTTGGATCCCATTTGGTCAAGTTTTGGCCATTTAGTCCAGTTCCGGCTCTTGGCAAAATTTTGAAAGGGAATTGGATTTTATGATCCAAATTGGATAAAACTTGGTGGTTCACTTTCAAATGGCATGTAGATCACTTCTGTTTGGTGGTTGAAGCCCTGAGGTGCCAAAATCACATAGTGAGACATCATACGCGTATGATGTCTTTTAGTGTATTTTTGGACCAAATTTCTCTATAAGCTTGGATTTGGCTTTAGATAGGCTTATTCAGTGGATTTATGAAGTTTGGATAGATTTTGGGCTAAAAATGGCTCTGGAGACATCATACGCGTATGATGTCTTTTTCATCAATTTTGCATGGGATTGGTTCTGTGGACTCCCCATGTACTAGTGAAGGACTGTTCCTACTCAAATCTTGGTTTGGACTTGAGTATGTTGGATTTGGGCCAAAAATAGGCTTTGGTGAAGGATTTTCCCTCAATTGGGCTAATGGGGTGATCCTCTTGACCAAATGGTTCCAAATTTCATATGTAGCATGTATTAGATATATATAATGGATGTATGATGACAAATGAGCAGTTTTGGCTCTGTAAGTGCAAATAGACATCATACGCGTATGATGTCTTTTGTGTCAAAATGGTGCTTTTTGGTTCCAGATAGCTTGTAGATGTGTTAATCAACAATCCTACAAAGTTTCAATGAGTTTGGAGTTATTTTGACAAAATTAGGACCAAAAATCAATTTTATGGCCTACTTTGCGTCTTTTTGGTTTTCCTTGGGTTTTCTAACTCCAATTCTCATGATACTTGGTTCATAGGATGTGATTAACATGTGGAATGAGGCTATGCACTCAAATGTTGAAATGGATGTGAAATTCATGCTGTGAGACATCATACGCGTATGATGTCTTTTCTTGAAATGTTGGTCTTTTTGTGCAAAGAATGCTTTGTGCTAGTGCCCTAAGCCCTGCTAACTAGTTTTCAACTTAAAAAGTCATCAGTTTAGCTAAAAAGCCCCCTTATAGGCATTTCAGTCTCCGAAGTCGTCTTTTTGCCTTGGAGTTGAATTTCTTCAACTTTTCTTCTCGAGAGTTGCATTTCCAGCTCATTGGATATGTTGTGAAGCCATCTATTTGGTTGAACTTGACTTTGGCTCCCCGTTCTCCATCTTTCTCCATTTGGTTGCCCGAAAGCGTCTTTTTCACCATCGGTAAGTGAATCAGCTTTCTTTTGGGTTTTGCTTGCAAACATAAGTCATCCATGTATATTTGAAGCTGCTTGTGAAGTTTCATTTCATTCGGTCGTCAATTTCAGCCGTTATGCCAAAATGACGCTTTGTGTGTCCGCAGCCAAATCGGTTGTTCCGACCTACTTTTGTGATTCAAACTTGGAGATACTCCATGGTTGCATTGTCCTTGATGTGGTTGAACTTCCTGAGAAGTTTTGTGTCGTTTCGACAACTTTTTCCTGTTTGCCTCTTGCAGGCTCTGTTGACCTAGGGTTTTTCAAGTCGTTCTTTCTCGAGCTTTGAGTGTTAGAAACCCATCTTCTATACTAGGGTAACCCACCTATAAGTTCTTGCAAGGTTTGGTTAGGCGGTTGTCCCACTACCTAGCATTCTACCCCATTCCCCGTCTGCTCTTGTTTCTTGGTTTTGGTCAGTTTTCGCGACAAAAGTTAATGATAAGCATCAAAAGCTTATGGCAACGAGTCTACCTCTCATGTCTGGTGTCCTCTGAGCTCTCGTAGCAGTCGTAGAAGGTCGTAGAAGATCTGTGCTCCTGTGGCTCTTTGCTCTCTCCAAGAAGGTAATAGTGGAATGAGCTTGAAAGTGATGTGAAAAATACTTAACTTCGGACTTCCCGGTTCACTTGTTACCAAATTTGTCATGTGCTCCTATCTCGTCGTGAAATGCACTTTAGGATTTGAAATTTCCCAATTTGGACTCCGTTTGACCTGTTTCTGAGAAATCTGTCCACTTTGCCAAAATTCTGTCATTTCGGGCTTTCCGCAACTTTTTCAGAATTGTACCCAATTTTTACCATGGGTTGCCCTTGTCATTAGGACCATCACCGTCTATTCTTTTCTTTTTTCCGATCTCATTTCACCTGCTTTTTTTTATTTTTCTTTTACTTTTATTAAGAAAATCATAAAAAATAAAGGAAAATAGCAAATTGAAGCCAAAAATTCCAAACATACACAATAAATAGCTGGTAACCCTGTGTATATGAATATACACTTATTTGTGATTTTTGGACTTGGATTACCACTTTTTTCACTTTTTAGCTCCAAAAACACTCTTATTTAGTGATATTTACACGTCTAGAGACCCAAATTCATCATTTGATCTCTTCTTGTTGCAAAACAAGGTATATAAGGGCATAAATATTATCAATATCCGCAATCAAACATAAAAATTGCAAAATCATGTAAGACACTGCCCTTGTAATATAATTTTTTGTTTTTCTTTGTTTTTGTCGCTTGTAGCTGCTTTGTAGCTCCTGTATACCTGTATACCTCCCCCCTCCTAGTCTGAGTCCTCCCTGGACGACTATGAAGTGTCTGTGGGCGAAGCATTGTAGTTGTTTTGGTCATAAGTTCCCAATGCAATTGTAGAGCGATGATACAACAGTCTTTCCAATAAAGCTGCTCTTTGTTTGATTGAAGGATTGGTGGTCGGATTTTGGGTTGGTTTTGGCACTTCGGTAGTAGAATCAGTAGACGGATTCTTCTTTACCTTGTTGTTCTTTTTCACAATCCAAATCTGCTTCCGCTTTGCTTGTGCTTGCCACAAACTCTTTGCGACCCAAACCTGCTTTGTTCTTTGTGTTGATTTCCCCGCCTTGAAATACCTAGGAGTTTCTGTGGATTGTACTGAAGGGAGTTCCTGTTTACAAATCCTTGGGATCTAAATTTGCTTGCTATAGTTTTGTGCCGTCATGAACTTCTTTGGAATCCAGATCTGTTTCACTGTCCTTGATTGTCTGGAATCACTCTGTTGTCTGGTATTGAAGACTCTGTTTTCCACCTTTGTGTTCTCTGGCACAACCTTTTTTGGTCTCCATACCAACTTTGACTCCGTTTTTTTCAAGGTTGAGCTGTTATATTATTACTTGTCTTCCTTATCCAATGTTGAGAGTTCCTCGTCGAAGAGCAATCCAGTTGTATAGAAACTTTTGGTTGCCATTGCTTCTTCTTTTTCTCTGGTTGTTGTTTACCTTTGTTCTTGGATTCTTCCTTTGGAGTTGGCTCTGCTCCTTTGGTGAACTTAACTGATTGACTTTCACCTTCGTATTTGATAAGCACTGATTTAGAACTCCAGTCAATCATTGCATTGTATTGCTTCTGCCATGGTTGTCCTAGCAATAATGGATGTTGTGTAGCTTGGTCTTCAACCACGTAAAACATATGAGGATACACATACTGGTTAATCTGTATATGTAAAACTGTGCATCCGACAGTTTTGATTGAATTCTCAGAGTAACTCTTTAACTCTTGCTTGGCAGTTTGTAATTTAGTGTCATTTGTCAATTGTCTATACAAACTGAGTGAAAGTAGGTTAGTTTGAGCTCCTGAATCCAATAGTGCTCTGGCTTTGATTTGGTTGGTTCCTACTTTGCATTCAATGATGGGTTCTTCTTTGTCATTATCCATTTCTGTTATACTGACTGCGTTTATTCGTATTGCTCCTTCATTGCGTTGTTTCTGACGCAGTAGTCTTCTTTTCTCCATTCTTTCCTTCGCCTCGGCTTGCGCTTCCTCCACAATCTTTTTCTTTTTCTGGACACGCAGCTTTTCTTGATGTATTTTGAGAAGCATGTCTTGGGTTAGCGGCAAAAGATACTTTTTCACTCTGCATCCACTAATCCAATTGGGCATTTCTTCTCCGTCTAATGTAGCAAGCTTGACGGCTCCACTTGGTGATAGATCTTTAATCACCAGAGGTCCCATCCCTCGCTTTTTAAGCTTCTTAGCATGCTGTTTCAGAGTGTAAACTAGGACATAGTCCCCAACCTTAAACTCTTTAGTCCGCACATGCTTATCAAAAAATTCCTTTTGTCGCCTTTTTTGAGCGTAGATAGAAGCTACTGCTTTTAGGCGAAGCTCATCTAGCTTTTCCAGGTCATCTATTCTATCAGAAAGCTCGTGCCCTGTCCACTCTAGATCCTTAGCCACCCTTAAGGTTGAAATCAAGAATTCTATTGGTAAGATAGCATTTAGCCCAAAAACCATGTTATATGGGGTCGTTCCTATTGATGTTTTATATGCTACCCTATATGCCCATAATGTTGAATGCAACTTGTTGTCCCAGTCAGTTCTCGACTCAGATACAATCTTCGTAAGGACCGTGCATATGGTTTTGTTTGTTGCTCAGCTTGTCCGTTTGCTTGTGGATGATACGGGGCTGATTTCCTATGGATTACCATGAATTCATCTAGAAGGATCTCTATCACTTCATTTATAAAATGTGTGCCTCGATCACTCACAATTTCTATTGGCAATCCATATCGTACAAAGACGTATTCATATAGAAATTGTGCCGTGGTCCTGGCATCTGCTTTTTGAGTTGCCTTTGCTTCGACCCACTTTGTTAGATAGTCTGTAGCCACAATGATGTATTGTGCATGAGTCTTATATGCAGGAGGTGAAATGGGTCCGACATAATCAATCCCCCATTTTGCAAAAGCTCTTGCCCCCATCATTGGTCTAAGCGGCATATCATCTCTTTTAAGTGGTACTTTGGTCGCTGACAGTCATCGCACCGTTTAACGTATTCCTCAGCGTCCATATGTAATGTTGGCCACCATATTCCTGCGGCTAAGACAAGTTTTGTTGTCTTATCACCTGAGAAATGGCCTCCACCTACTCCTCCATGAGCTTGCTCTAGGATTATCACATACTCAGACTCTGATGCGCAAATCCTAAGCTGGTTGTCTTTACCTCTCTTATAGAGTTGATCTCCTATTAAAGCGTAATCTCTAGCTTCTGTCTCTACAGATTTCTGACGAGCTTTTGACGTTCCTTCTGGGAAAGTTCTATTTGTGAGATATTCAACAATATACTGACTCCATTCTGGAGCGATCATTATCTGATATAATGTCGAATACTCTGCTGGCGGTTTTGATGAACATACAATACATACAGTGACATATTCATGTACGCTTTCTTTCATTCCTGGCCAATAGACTCCCAATTGTAACAAATTCCTATATGTGTTCCTTCTTGAACAATGAAATGCACATTCCTGAACATGTGCTTCGCGCAGATATATATTATATTCCTCAGGATTGATGCATAGTCGTAAAACATGATCATTTCCCAATTGATACAACCTTCCTGCAACCAATTGAAGATTCTTGGATTGCTGAAGTTTCTGGTTGTATTCTCTTCTATCAAACTCTCCTCCATAGGTTAATAGGCTAACGACATTTTGAGACCACTTCGGTATCATTTCTATGTTGAACAAGTACGCGTCTGGCATGTCGTCATCTACTCTATAGGGTCTTCTCCATTCGTCAATCGCGAAAGATGATCAGCTCTAAGATGTGTTTTTCCTTTCTTTACTACTACCGTGAAGTCGAATTCCAGTAAGATAATGAACCATCTCACTATTCTCCCGGTATTGCATGGTTTATTCACTAGGTAGAGCAAGGCTTGGTGATCCGTAAAAAACACAAACTTGTTGGCTAGAAGATAATGCCGAAATTTCTTCACAGCATATATCATTCCTAATCCCTCTCGCTCTGTTGTGGTGTAATTCTTCTCTGCATTGTTGAGCTGTCGACTGGCGTAACAGATAGGAAAATCCATGTTTCCTTCTTCTGGCTGAGCCAGAATGCATCCTATTGCATATGCCGAAGCATCTATATGCACATGGAATATCTTCTCCCAATCTGGTGATTTCAAGACTGGAGCAGTAATGAGTGCCTCTTTCAATTTCTTGAATGATTCCTCACACTCCTCTGTCCATTCAAAGTTCACTATTAGCCTGTAAAGTGGTTGGCCTATTATAGCGTACATGTAAATGAATCGTCTATAATATCCGCAATGTCCCATAAAGCTCTGTACTTGTTTCGCATTGGTTGGTCTAGGCATATCCACTATAACTTTTATCTTCTCTAAATCCGTGGATATTCCGTTTTGTGAGACAATATGTCCCAGAATTCTGCCCTGTCGGACCATAAACACACATTTCTCAGGATTGAGACAAATGCGATATGTCCTACATTTCTCAAATACTTTTCTTAGGTGTTCTAGATGCTCATCTCTCAAAGAGAATGTACACATAAGTCATCCATGTATATTTCTAGAAACAACCTTAAGTATTCTTTGAAAGCATGCGTCATCAGCCTTGGAAGGTTGCGGGAGCATTGGTTAGACCAAAAGGCATAACCCGATAAGCATAGATTCCCCACTCAGTTGAAAAAGTTGTTTTATGTTGATCTTCCAGTGCTATGGCTAGCTGGTTATATCCTGAAAAACCATCAAGAAAGGAGTATGCTGTTTTCCCTGATACACGCTCTAGAACATGATCAGTTATCGGCAGGGGATAATTGTCCCTGATTGTTGCAGCATTCACTTTCTTTAAGTTGACACACACTCGGAGTTTTCCGTTCTTCTTGGGTACTACCACAATGGGAGATACCCAATCGGTGTGTTCAATCTCGTATATGAATTCAGCTTCCATTAGCTTATCTATCTCTTCTTTGATTCGCTTAGCAAACGTATCATTATATGTGTATGGTCTCTGTCTGCTAGGCTTTGCGTCTTGTTTCAGTGGGATTGTGTGTTGGCATATTGATGGGTCAACTCCCTTTAAGTCCTTATAAGACCATGCAAACACATCCCTATACTCTCTGAGAAGACTCAAAAGTCTCTCTTCCTCGCCTGGAGACAAATCTGTGGCTATGTACACCGGTCTAGGTGTCTCACCTGGAGCTGCTAAATCAACTTTTTTTGCATCCTCCGGTCCGTCATAAGATTCGTTCTCCCTTCTCTCTCGAATAGGTTGGGTTAATACCACCTTCCTATCCTCTATTGTGAATTTCCTGTAGTGAGAGGGAACATCCATGTTTTCCTTGATTTTGGCGTTTTCGTCCTCTCCACTCTCAATTTCTGTCGTCCAAACTTCTTTCAGAGTTTTCTTGAGCTCTCTGTACTTGTTTCTACGTTCTAACTTGGACTCCGTGTGTTCTCTGTTGCGCTTGTTCTTTTCTGATTTTTCTGTTTCAGTTTTCGTTCCATTCCTTTGAACTTGATTTCTTGAGCCTCTTTTGTCTTTTCGTAAGCTCTTTTGATTATTGCCTCTCATTCTTCCAGAAATCTTGTCCTTAACACAATCTTCCGCCTTTACTAGCATTAGGAATTGATTTTTTCCTCTTATTCTAAGCATCGGATTGGTTCTAACCCCCTTTGTTTTTCTCTTTGCTCTAGAGCGTTTCTGGCGTTGTTTAGTTTGGTTCGGAAAATCATAAAATCGGACATCCGTTATAGTTTCTTCGTTTCCGCTTGAATTGTCCGTTGACTCGTTGTCTGCTTCATTTTCCCACTCTGGATGATCGGGAATGTCGTGAAACACCTCTTCTTCATCTTCCTTTTCCAGTGTATCGTTCTTTTCAGTTTCTTTTTCGAGTGTAGTTCTCAGCATGAAGTACGAAACCACGTCGTACCCGTCCTTGTCGCAAAATTTCGTTGTGGGACCATCCGGAATTTCACAAACATCTAGGGTTGCTAGAATGTGTGTCCATTCTAATGGTTCAAGCGTGTCCTCTGGAAAGGGTTCTCCTATATAAGTTTTGTCTTCGATAGCCCTTTCTAAAACATATTCTTCTCGCCTCAGACTTCCACATTTCGAGGCTCCACACATCCATAACTCCTTGGGCTTACCTAACCAAGCTGGAAATTCGGATCCCGCCAAAGTAGCTGAATCAAACTCCTTTACCGGTGTTCGGTTCACATCTTTGTAGCTATGGTCTCTCAGGTTCACACGTGTAGTAGTTTCCATATTTCTCAGGTATATGTGATCGTAGCCCCAATCCTGGACCATTTTCAACTGTCTCATGAATGGTCTTCCCAGTATGATATCATAGTTATTCTCCTTGCCAAAATCGACAATAGCAAAAGTATGTTCGTATTCAATGCCGCAAGAAGTTACTACGACTTTCTCTAATAACCCCATAGGTTTCTCCATGTGTCCATCTGCTAATTGGAGTTTCAACCTAGTCTTCCTTATTGCTGGTTTCCCCCATTTTTTCCAGATTTCTTTTGTAGCAATGGCTACCCCAGCTCCGCTGTCTAGTATTGCCATCGTGTTCACTCCTTGGAATTCAACTGGTAAGGTTGTATTCCCCTCTTCACCTTCGCAATACTCTCCGACCTTGTTTAAGGGTACAGGCTTAGCATTCTTTTGTGGTTTTCTCAGCTCTTGTATACCCTCTTGCAGTCTCGATGTTGGGTCTTTTATCCCAAATTTCTCCAAGTATTTTCCTACAGTGGTCCACATATTTGGTCTTAGCCTCAAAAGCTCAGCTAGAGTGATAGTGCATGTTACTGGTGTTGACAAGATCTCTATCAATCCTTGCGAGTCCATGACTTTTTCTGATGAGATTCTTCGTGAGGGAAGTGCTCTAATCTCGGATTTTGCTTCACACTCTCCTAAGTATGAAGGTAAGGTATTCAGTGAATGAGGTTTGCTCTCCATTGTTCTAACAGAGCCCCCATCTCCCCAGTAAGATTGCAGATCCAAGTCCACTTGAGATCCTGCCTCAAATTCCACTATCGGAGGATTCCTGATGTCCTTTTCCCAATTGGTCAGATTAGCTTGGCAACTTAGCTCGTTTGCAAAGTTTGCCTCTCTCACTTGTTTCCAAAATTCATTGTAATCCTCATCTCTTCCGTAATCCTCTGTATGACTGGATGAAAACTCTCTATCTCCTGATCGGTTGTGTTCAATACTATGCGGTCATCCTTGTGTGTATTTTCAGGCTTTTGTGCACTGGGAGTCTTTTCAGCTACCCGTGAAATGATAGTCTCTTGCTGAATTGGGTTTTCCGTTCCACAATTCATTGTTTCTCTTGGTGGTTCTAATAAGGCTTGTGCAGTCTCGATCATTCTCTGGCACATTTCAAGTCTCTGCTTTTCCAATTCCGCGTTTGGGTATGTCATCCACCTCTGTTCTTGTGTTTGGTTGTTCTTTAACCTAGCTTCGTAAGCTCTCATCAGTGCGTCCAATGGTTCGTGTACTTTGTCGACTAGCACTGATCCTCCTGAGCTTAAGCTCGTTGTTTTTTTGATACTCTTTTGTTTCGTTCTTTCTGGGCTCATCTCTCGTTTCCCGTTTTGACTCTCAAGTTTTTCTAATCTATCTTTAGTTCGCTTTAGTTCCTCAGCTAGAATAGCATCTTCACGTTCTTTTCTCAACTTCATGCGTGCTTTTCTAGCTTTCCATGTGTTTCTCTGACTCAGCGGTCCTTGACTAACCACTTCAGTCGCTAACTTTACATTCTCAGGTTCTCTAGTGGTTTTCTTAGCTTGAGCTCTAGTAACAACTTGCGTTGGTATCAGAGTTTCATTTTCGGACCCACTGCTGGTAGGAATAGTTTCTAGCATATTCAATGTCGTCTTTTGCACTTTGTTTGGTTTATTTGAACAATCCTCAATGAAGTGAGTAACCCCGCACTCAGTGCAATAAGCGTTAATTCTAATGATTTCCGTATGTGGACAAACATTCATCAGATGGTCACCTCCACACTTGTAACAGGGTCCTAGTGCTGGTCTTGGTCCCACTTGATTCGTCCTTTGTGGATAGGATGGTCTTTGTCCTGTTAACCCTCCATGAGCTATGAACATCAATGTTCTTGCGTCCAAATTGTATCTCTCTTCATCAGAAGCACTTGTAACTGTTGGTGTTCCAACATTCCCAATCATGCCCCATGGTTCTGGTTGTTTCGGTTCTTCTGGTGGGTAATACACAGTTGGAGACATGTGTGCACCAGATTCTTCATAATAGGCTTGAACAGGCACTAAGGCTTGTTCTTCCTGATTCTCTAAGGTTGGTGCATATCTAATGCCCACTGGTCTTGCTCCTGGTAAAGGTGGTTGTTGTCCCAATACCGGTTGTGGTCTTTCTATCCCCATAGGTCCTGGTACATTTCCCGTTGGGTATCGAGGTACTGGATGTACCTGAGGTGGTGCTAATTGAGCAGGAGGTGCATACTAATGCTCCCTTACATACCCTTTGTTGTAATAGCACTCCTTTGTTGGGTGGTTTGTCCATTTTTGTTCAATAGCACACCATTTCAGTGGTTTTGGCAATGGTTTTTGGTATGGTGCCATCCTTTTTAGAGCATCTTCTATCATTTGCTCTACATTTGGCATGGTTGTTGTTTGAACATTCTTTTTAGTGGTAGTCTCGCTCGCTACGGAGGAAGAGCTACTGGATGCAAAATCTGTATCCACTGACACCTCTCCATAAATCGTACAGTTATCCACTAAGTACAATGCTTCTCTCGTTACTTGCTCGAAACTTGTACAAGATTTCAAGTGCAAGTCCTTCTTGAGAGTGTCGTTTCTCAATCCTTCAATAAAGAGAAGATATAGTCTGTCATCTTGTGGTCGTTCACGTACTGGACATCTCTCAATGTATTGTTTGAAGCGAAGTGAAGCTTCCTTCACTTTTTCGTGTTCTTTCTGTTTAAAAACATATATTTGTGAGACCGTATTGTGCTTAATCCCTCGTTTTGAGAATTCCTCAGCAAACTCTCTTAGCAAATGGTAAATGTCATGGAATCCCCCTCTGTTCAGTGGTTGAAACCATGTTAATGCCGTACCTTCTAGAGTAAGACCAAATCCCTCGTATTGTGTATGGAAATCTGTTATCTGCTCAGCTCTTAAGACTTGCTTGAAGAGTGACATATGTGCATACAGATCTCCTGAACCACCATACTTCTTTGGCATACACTTGGCTACTTGAGATGGTCTCATACGTCTATGGTCTGCTACCAATCTCATTGCTCCTGTGTCCCAGCTAAAGCTTTCTCTAGCATCATGGACTTCATGGGTTACCCTTGTCGGTTCCTCTGCCCTGAGTCTACTACTAGGAGGTAAATGTGATGGTTCCGCTTCGAACCTTGGACCTGGAGTGGTATATGTGGGGATTGGAACTGCACTACCTTGATTCGTATCCATTGACTCTCTGGAATGTAAGGATCCCATTGGTGCGGGCTTCGAGTACTGAGGTTGACTGAAAGAGTCAGCAGCCTGAATTCTTTGTCCTTCTGTTGTCATTGGGTTTTGCACTCCATTTGTTGGTGCTGGTCTTTGTGAGTTAGAAGTAACATAATACTGATGTAGTGGTCCCCCAAAGTATGTATATCCTTCTAATTCTTTCTTGCCCATTGTTGAGTATTGCCTCCCATACTGGTCGTAAGCGGCAATTTTCACTTCCGATCCCTCTGTGTAGGTAAAGATATAAAGTCTTTTTCGGTCTGTCAACTCTCCAGTGTAGGGTTCTTCACATTTATAATAGAGATCCTGCTCCCCATTATTATATTTGTATAGCCCCACATAGATGTTATCAGTGTTGATCCTTGTAGTTTCATTCTCTCTTCTTAACCTCGCATCAAGGAAGTTCATTATTGGTGCTTTCTCCTCAAGTTCTTCATCTACTTTGGCTTTGGTGTCCATCAATCCCCACTTGTCCACAATGTTAGGGTTTAGGACTACCAAATACATGGTACCCTCGTCATCTAGATATCTATCTCCGCTATAGCTCACAGGCACTAAGTCCTTGAACTCACTAGGTCCATCTTCTATCTTTACACAATAGCGGTCCATTCCATCTTTGTAGATCTTGGCACCTTGATCATTGTCGTACTGGTATTTTATGAACAATAGCTTCATTGTGGCGGAAGGGTTTGATGGTCCTACTGCCATATTTTCTCTGTTGTTCAGGTTCAAGTGTTCCAAGTGTTCGGTGAAGATCTCGTAAGATCTCGTAAGAAGAAGTATCAGAAACACTTCCTTCAAAGATCGGCTCTAATGGTTGCACCCAACTTTGGTTTACACTTCCCTCGGTTGATATGACACTTGCCGGTTCCCCTTGTTTTGGTTGGTTATTCTGGAGGTTCCTGCCCGATCTCAAATTCATCAATTCCCCTAAAGGACTTTAACTTTTCCGTCTCGGCAATTTGTTTTCCTCAAGTTTTTGTGGTCAGAATTGATCCAAACTGATTGATACTTGATCAATTGTTTAATCTTGTCAGTTGGACAACTTCTGTTTCATCAAGTGAGAATTTTGTTGCAGTTATGCTGAAAAAGACATTATACGCGTATGATGTCTTTTTTTTCACAGATTTAGACTATTTTGGTTATGCTCACTCTCAGTAGCCCCTTATGCTCTTTCCACTCACAAAATTCAGTTTGAACTCTGTTTGAGCAAGTTATGGCTAATTTATGCTTTTCTTGGCAATTTCCCGCTTTTGACTTGTTTTGGGTCAATTGTGATCCAAATGGGATGAAACTTGAAATATAACCTCTAGACAGCTATTACAATGGATCTGTGTTGGCAAAGTATCAAAATATGTCCAAAATTAGGTCAAACACATCATACGCGTATGATGTCTTTTTCATCAATTTGGGTCAAAACTTGATATTTATGCTTCCTATAGTGCTTGTAACAATCTTGTCAGGTCAGATATAAAAAATAAGCAGTGGATGTGCTAAAAGACATTATACGCGTATGATGTCTTTTGTCCCAGATTTTGACATTTTTGGTTTTAAGCCTTCTCCAATGTTTATAATTGAGTTTCAAGTGTTTTTGTCAGGTTTGAATGTAAAAACAAGATCTGAATCCAAAATTTCCTATTCTTTGCGTTTCTTGGACTCCGACTTGTCTTTTTGGGTTTCTTTGAGTGTTAATGCTCTTGTTTTAAGTTGAAATTAGGATATAACCCCCCTTTTGAACACTCTGGTAAAGTCAAAATTTCTGTTTTGGTCTCTGTTTGGTCATTTAGACATCATACGCGTATGATGTCTAAAGTTGCAGATTTCCAGTTTTTTGGCACAGAATCCTTCCTAAAGCTTTCTCAAGTGCCCAGCAACTCCCAGATACAAAGAAAATTTCTCTGACTTTTGTTTATTGCAAGTTTCACTACTAACTCGACGGTTTAGTGATCTAACATGCAATCAACCATATCAAGCAAATACTCCAATGATTACTAGCTCTAGATCAGGATCAAATGAAGTCCTACCTAAGCTATTCCTAATCATAAAATGGGTTTGGTAATTGTGATTTTAAAGAGATCCACTGCCACTCACGGACTAGCAAATTCTTCTTCTATCAACAACTACTCAACACCAACAAAACAACAAACAAATCTAAGCTAAACTAAAAATACTGTCAACACGGAAGACCTAGGAATACCCCACTTCCTAGTATCTCTCGAGATCTTCGAAGTCCACCACTCCTAGATCTTTTCTAACTAAAGTATACAAAGTAGTTTATACGACTCACCTCGCAGGATTAGTCTAAGGTCACCTACTTAGGGCTCTCGTCCCCGGCAACGGCGCCAAATGTTAAGGCGGTTACGCCGCTAGCGGAAGCTAAATAGCGAGAACTGAACCAACAACAGAATTTGTCAAACGAGGACGGAGCTTGACCCGCAGGCGCATGGAAACAACTAGGTGGGTGTCAAATACCCTACTCGACCTTCTAATGACAATCACTACTAAGGAAATCAAATCTAAGTTCTAAAATACGCAAGTGACTGAAATACGTACTACGAACAAATGCTATACGAAACAGGATCTAGAATCATTGAATCGATCTCAAACTCAAGGGGAAGTCTATACACTAGGTAAGAACAACACCCTAAAGACTTGAACTGCAAAATCAACCCATAACCACTCCGTGCGGTAAACGCGTATGAAGACAGGCCGAAAAATACAGGTGATCGAAACTTGACCCCGATGGTACTAATGTGTAGCTCTACTCATTGTGGTTCTATAGATATGTTGCACGCTCCATTCCGACACACGAGTTGGAAGAAAACTCACACCGAAGCTCGTAGGAACTTACCACACATAGAAGCCGATAGCGCGCACTCTTGGTATCTGTGCGTAGCTCTCGCCGTTGCTAACACAATGGCGGTGTCGCTTCTCCAATGGCGGCTCCGTAGCTCGCGTAGCAAGTAGATATATTCCATACACCACTAAGCACATAATGCACCTCATAAGCTAGGGAGATCACGGTGTCATGTTTGTTGCAAGCATGGGCATTTTAGCATTGTCAACATCACCACCACCACCAGTCTCCACCCACACCATGGTTTATTTACTAGTCATGATCATCCCATGCACATAAAGTACTCAGTATCACCCCGCAAAGGCAGCATGATCAGAGTAGGATTGAGTGCACCGACACCAGGCTACCCCGGTCCACTCTTGAGGCTAGTGATCGATGTCTCCGACGGCCACATCATCTTGATGTTTCCCTAAACTAACCTCCCGCTAACGTGCTAGCAACGCTAACTCCAAGGCTCGCCATGCACCATATGGCACTCGTATTCCATCATGTACCCCCAGTGTCAGGAGCAAGGTTGGTTATCAGCCAAGATCACCGTTTGTAAGTATTATCACCATCAATAAAGTGTGCAATTTTATCATGATCTCTGAGTCCATTCTCTCTTTTATCAGGATCTCTGAGTCCATTCTCTCTTTAGCTTTGTTCTCCCCATACCCGTGGGATGGTTCTTCCCTTGTATGGCATATCCCTCCTGCCACCCTAGGTCATCTATGTCTGTGTCTTAGCCGCACTTATGTTAGGTGGTGCCCCTTACAGCTATAGGATAACCCCTTGTTTGAGATGATACTTGAGGAATTTAGGCTATGTGTGGTGTAGAGGCCACCCCACCTGGCACGTCATTTCCAAACGTCATTTTCTAGGTGCCCCCCCACGGAGGATCCTTTTATGAAACCTTTCAGTTTACAAGACTGAAAACCCTAACCCTTTGTGATGAATGGTTAGCAGGGTTTGCTAACTGGACGACAAAAGAAGAAGAGCTCCAAGCACAGTTGGACGAACTTTGCATCTCCATTGAGGCTCGTATTCCAGGCATAACGGTGATAGATTTGCAGTGGAAAAGACAACCAACACGTCAGACTCAGTGGATATACATAGGCCGTGTGCCAAGGAGAAGGAGGAGGTTGAGACCATGTCCGCAACCTACAACCAACCCGCAACAACAAGATGGAGGTAGCTCTCTCGGGGAGTTCACTATGTAAAACTACCATATCACGTGCGTTCAAGCCATGTTTGTAAACCCCTTATCTCTGAATTTTGTTAGGAATATAACGTACCCTTTTCTTTTAAAATATGTAATTTTTTTTCAAATTTGAAAAAGTAATGTCCTTATGTATACATATTTCTGTAAGTTTCAAGAACTTTAAATACCCTTCTATTGAATTCATGTGATAGACTACATTTTTATTAGGTGACATCCCTGGGGGAGCTCTTCACAATAGAGACTACACTATTCTACTTTGAGAACTGGGTAACTCAAGTCACCGAGGTAATTATCACAATCAATTTCCAAGTCGCACCTGATGCTGCAGCATAGATAACGAAAGCACATGTTCACTCTCTCACTAGAGAGACTAGGGATTCACTAAGTCTGTTTTAGGAACGGACACCACTCTCTCTCACAAGTTTGGAAAGCGACTAAGTACCTCTAAGCTTCACATGAGTCAGTTAGGACTTGTATTAGGTGTATGAAACATGTCTAGTTCAAAATTTGTGAGATTCGCAAAGTTTTTGTCATTGTATGAGCATCACTACAACAAGGTAAAGGAGGTCTTAGCCACCCTACCAACTATCTCACCACCTAAGTGGGACAAAAGTTTCTATATCACCTCAAGTGTGGGAGATGACTCCTTGGGGGTAGTGCTACTCCAAAAGGATGCAACGACATCTTTCATGAGGCCCATCTACTTCTCTAGTCGCATGATGATAGCAATAGAGAAAGGTTTCACCCATGTGGAACACCCAGTCCTGGCTCTTAGATTTGCTTGGCCATTTGTTAGAATCACGTTCTAACAATGAAGCTGAGTATGCAACATTGACCAAAGGGTTACAGTGGTGCGTCTCACAAGGGGTAAAACACCTCAATGTATTTGGGGATTCTCTACTTCTGGTAAGGCAAGTAAATGGAGCGAAGACATGTAAGAATCCTAGCTTGAAGGCTCACTTAAGATGTGTAAAAACTTTGTTGGGTAAGTTTGAAGCAGTTCAACTACACCACATCCCAAGGGCTCAAAAGCATGAAGTCAGCGCCTTAGCAAGTGTTGGAGGTTCGCCATAGCATAGGCAATCTCCCACAAAATCTATCAACCCGGAGAGAGAGAGCATGACCCGGCTAGGGCTTGGAGGCATCGCACAAAGAATGTGCGAGAGCGTCATCGGATGCAAAGATTGAGAGGATTCAAGAGCATGCATCCTCCAATGCAAATAGAAATCATCCCAAATCAACTAATGCTAATCGCACATCAAGCATCAATACAAGCAATCATCTACACACATCAAGCAACGAAGTGAAACACACTAATCTTGGAGTCTCTCAAGCACAACTCTAATTACATGCATTGACGATTAAGTACACAAGATCGCATTCAAGTCGGCCATCCCAACCATACCAATCATGGTGTCCAAATCAAGTCACACATAATCAAATTAAGCTCAAGGCTTCTTAAACTTGTTACGAAATTAGCCGCACATGCGGTCCTACGGAGGTTTGGACACTACGGATCAGGAGTCATGCGGTATGCGGTGGCCGTGGCGGCAGTTCTTCACAGGATATCATGGAACAGAAGTGTGTGCACCTTTCCCAATCTACACTGGAGCAGCGGTTGTATATGGAGGGGCATACCTGTCTTTTGATGTAACTCAACCAATCTCTATGATATTCATGGCATCTACTATTGTAACTTTGTGTCTGGATCACACATGAATGAAGCAAGGAGTGTTCTGTGCCTGTGTACTGTGTACTGTCTTCTATCGTCATTCTATGTGTTGATGTTCATATAATGTAGTCACGGGTAATCATTCCCGTAATGCCTATTGCTCCTGTGCGGGCAATAGCCATTACATATGGCAACCACGATGCGTGATGGACGACCTGCGATGAATATGCATGCGCACTAGGTCGCAGGGTCCACCTGACCCTGTGGTTCCAATTGTAGGAAGACGTCGGAGGAGGGGAGGTTCGGATGAATTTGTTTTTTCTTCACCGCAGATTGAGGAATCTGTATCTCCATCACCAAGCCCGGTGCGTGGTAGGCGATTGCGGCGAGCGAGGCGTACTCCACGCAGTCAGTCATGTCCTCCTGTCGTACGTTCACCCTCACCCACACAGGTTGCTCCACCACCGTCTCCGATAAGCAGTCTGGGGGTGTCTCCGCCACTGTCTTCACCTCCTAGTGCTCGTCAGCTTTTTCCGGGAGGAGGTACAGTTGGGCAAGGGGTGATGGCTCATCCTCAGATTAAGTATAGTCAGTTTCGAGGTCTTTTGAGCGAAGACCTTGATGCACATTTGCACCAATTCAATAAAGCTTATGGATTGAATCATCCTGGGGTGGTGATTCCTCTCCATCAACAGTCAGTATTTGAATCTACACTTTCGGGGAAAGTTGCGAAATGGTTGTCCGAATACCCTGATGATCATTTTCAGACTGTTGACGGATCCACAGGGTTTCTACAAAGGTTTCGAACAGAAAAAACAGTCCCTCAACATTTGGAAAAGCTTCGAACGCTACGGCAGAAGTCATTGCCAGTGGAGGATTACGCTGTAAAATTTCGGATGCTTTTGCAGAGGGTACCTCAGGCACAAAGGCCGGCAGCCAAAGTACTGAATGATTATTTTTTGCGGGGGCTCAACAAGGATCTCAGAACGGCTATGGAAACAGTGGATAAGGTAACTACTCCACTGGATAATGTAATTGCTAGGGCTGTAGTAGCAGGAGAAGCTTTAGAGGATACAGAATCTCCAAAGAAATCAAAGAAAAAAGATAGGAAGAAATCTCATCGGAAGTCACAAGACAGTGGCAGTGATAGTTCGGAGTCGGAATCCGCAGTATCAGATTCCTCAGACTCAGGCAACAGCGATTCGAGGAAAGAATCGGAAGAGACACCTCGAAAAAAATCCCAGCGTCACGGGAAAAGTGTTTCATCCGGGTCGTCGGAATCGGCTGTGGTGGCTAAGAGTCTAAAGGAGCTATGGTGTACCTAGTGTCAGAATCCGGGCCATGCTGCTCAGGAGTGCGCAATGAATCAGAAGTGGTGTGCGATTTGCACGACCAATACCCATAATACAGTGGAATGTTATTTCAATGGCGGGGTCGTCGGAGTCAAGGAGACTCTTCTACCTGGAAACAACCATAGATAGGGCAGGGACAAGAGCCTGCTGTGGCGATGGCTCATGCTCATACATCAGAGACGCCTTTGCAAGGCCAAGCAGGAGGACGGGGTCAAGGGGGAGGACGAGGTCGCGGAAGAGGTGGCCGAGATCCTAATCGCCCGAAGACATGCATTTTCTGTTTGGGGGATGGACACTGGTGATCCGAGTGTACTGAAGATATGGAATATGATCGGAAGAAGCAGGAACGCGCTGCAGGGAAACAGCCTAGTGTGGCTATGGTTCAAATTGAAGGATTGGAGGAGTCTGATCCAGTGGTTTCATTAATCACGTGCTCGGGTAAAAATGTGGTTCCAACGCCCGATGTAAAGATTCTGGAGTGGACGGCTCAAGAAGAAGTGCGGAAAAAGACTGTGTCCTGGTTGCCACAACCCGCACCATCAGTGAAGTTATCAGGACCATCGACTGTGGGCTTGGAAATAAAGGAAGGAAAAGCTAGAAATAAGGATAAGGATGATATTAGAGAAGACGAGGATTGGAATTCAGTTTGGAAAGAGGTCCTCACGTCACTAATACAAGTACCTCTGGGTTCATTGCTGAAATTGGTCCCGAATTTTCATAATGCATTGTTGCGACAAGCGTCCACAGAGCTGAAGGAAGTTGCCATCGGGAAAGTTGAAAGTGAGGAGGATGATTCAGCCCCGCTGCCGACAAATAGGATCACGGATACCCGCATTCTGGAGCTTTCAGTTAGATACCATGGAACATACATTGACAAGGTACTACTGGATGGAGGAGCGGGAGTAAACATTATTACTCAAGCAGCTTGTGAGCGTTTTGGCCTCAGTGATTGAGATCCTTCCTTCTTTGTAGTCCGCATGGCAGATCAAAGAAGAGTGCAACGAGTGGGTTTACTTCGGGGCATTGTCTTGGATGTGGCGGGCTTATCCTTTTCTGTTTCCTTAGTAGTCTTGAATATTGAAGATCATAATCAGGATTATCACATTATCTTGGGGAGACCTTGGTTACGACAAGCGAGGGTAAAGCATAATTGGGAAGCAAATATGCTTACAGTAAAGAAGGGTAAAAGGAAAGTGTGGGTGATGTTGGGAACATGCAGACAACCAGTTCAGGCAGCATGGCCGGTGATAGCAGAAATAGTAAATATGGTGGAAGGATTAGAAGAGGATGAAGAGGAGCAATTTTTGAAAGCCAATCCGGATTTGGTCTCTTTATATCTTGCGGATATTTCTCTGGTTTCGAAGGGGAACTCCGTGGGGGTTTCAGGAACTCCAGCAGAAATCAGGGAGCAACAACAAGTGCTTCCAAGTCGTGAATCATTGGAGGACGTGATTCAGCAAGAACGTGTGTTTGAGGCACATATAGAAAAAATTACAAGGGTTAAAGAAGATGAATTAGAGAAGGTCTTTCTTCGGGAGCAAGCGGAGTCGCAGCCCATATACATTAATAAGCAACTTGAGGCAAGTTTTGAGATGATTTGATCAAGTTACTGAGAGAATTTAAGGATGTTTTCGCATGGGAATATGTGGATAGCAGGGATTGGATCCTAAGTTTTATCAACATACGATCAATCTGAAATCGGATGCGGTGCGAGTGAAGCAGCACTCATACAGGATGAATCCGAATGTGGCAAAGCAAGTTAAGATGGAAATTGATCGTCTTTTGGAAGTGGGTTTTATTACCCCTATTGATAATCCGGAGTGGATTTCTCCAATTGTGGTTGTACCAAAGAAAAACAAGCAAATCCGAATTTGTGTGGATTACCAAAAATTGAATGCGGCTACTGTTCTAGATCCTTTTCCTCTTCCATTCTTGGATTCCATTTTGGATGATGTAGCAGGACATGAGATGTATACTTTTCTGGATGGGTTTAGTGGATATAACCAAATCCGAATGGCATTGAGGGATCAACCAAAAACAACTTTTATTACTGCATGGGGTGTGTTTGCCTACACAGTGATGTGGTTCGGATTGCGGAATGCGCCTTCAACTTTTCAAAGGGATATGTTCCAAATTTTTGGTCCTTATTTGACGGATTTTATGAGAATTTTTCTGGATGACCTCAGTGTTTTTGGAGCGCAATTGGAGCATTTGAGGCAATTACGGTTATGCTTTCTGAAGTGCAGAGAGGTAAAATTCAGTTTGAATCCTTTAAAGTGTGCATTTGATGTTCGCAGTGGCAGGCTATTGGGGCATATAATTTCTGAAGATGGTATTTTCGTGGACCCGGATAAAATTGCCGCAATTATGGAAGCGCCTCCACCGCGGAACCAGAAACAGTGTCAGATTTTCCTGGGTCAAGCACGTTGGCATGGGAGGCATTTGCGGTTTGTTGCGCATTTGGCGATCCCGATTACTCAGGCAGCGCATGCTATAGATTTTGCATGGACACAGGAATGTGACTTGGCTTTTCGGAGATTAAAACTTCAGCTATCCAAAGCTCCGATTATGCTTGCTCCGAATTGGGGTCAGGATTTTCATGTGTTTGTGGATGCTTCGGATCGAGCTATTGGCAGTGTGCTGATGCAGGAACAGAGTCAAGGATGGTTCCGACCTCTCTATTATGCTAGTAGACGATTATCATCCGCAGAAAGAAATTATTCAGTAACCGAAAGGGAATGTTTAGGGATGATTTATTCAGTGAAGAAATTCCGGCACTATTTGTTGGGCCGACGTTTTTTCTTCCATGTGGACCATTCGACTCTTTTATACCTGGTAAGGCAATAGAATTTGATACGAAGATTGGCTAGATGGGTGCTTTTGCTGCAGGAATTTGACTTTGAGGTCATACATCGGCTAGGGGCTCAGCATACGGTGGCTGACTACCTATCTAGGTTAGATTCCGGTGAGCTGCCAACGGGGGTAGCTGATGAATTTTCGGATGCGTCTCTGCTTCTAACAGGAGTAGTTGCAGAGGATATAACAGTTTCGCAACAGGCAAGGGTCATCCCTAGCATCCCATGGACATGGTATGAGGAGATGTTTCATTTTCTCGACAGCGGCGAAATGCCTTCCTTCTTGTCCGGCCATCAGAGGAAACGTATGGCTATCAGAAGTAGGAATTTTGAGATTATTATGGGAAAGCTCTATTATCGTACGGTGGCAGATGTATTACTCAGATGTGTGCTACCACAGGAGCAGGAAGCAGTATTGGAAGAAGTCCATACCGGTATTGCGAGAGGTCACTTTGCATCATTAATCACATCTTGAAAAGTTCTCCAATCAGGATTATGGTGGCCCACATTGTTTCAGGATGCGAGGAATTATGTGCAACAGTGTGATGTGTGTCAACGATTGGGGCAACCTACCAAAAGGTCCAGAATGCCTTTTCAGCCGGTTTTACCCTTGGAGCCTTTTCAAAAGTGGGGTTTGGATTTTGTTGGACCTTTTAAACCAGTTGCAGCTCACACGGATTACGCCACCAAATGGGTGGAGGCATGCCCTTTGAGAGATAATACTGCAGTGGATGCTTATATAAGGATATCTTTTCTAGATATGGCTGCCCTATTGAGCTGGTTAGTGATAGGGGTAGTCATTTTTTGAATAAGGTGATGGAGAGAATGCTACGGTTTTATTTTGTGTTGCATAGGAAATATTCTCCATATTATCCTCAAGAAAATGGGCAAGCAGAATCAACTAATAAGCAATTGATTCGGATTTTAACAAAGGTAGTGAATATGCATCAAACAGATTGGGATGTGAAAGTTCCTTCCGCATTATGGGCCTATCGGACATCTTATAAAGTGGCAACAGGATTGACTCCTTTTAAGTTGGTATTTGTGCATGGAGGCAATCACCCCAGTGGAGCATGTGATTTCGAGCCTGCGGATGCTGATTGCGGATCGGCTTCGTCCGGAGGATTCTGTGATTTATCGTTTGGATGTTTTGCAGGAACTGGACAAAGAGTGGTTAAATAGCTTTGCGGTGCTATAGGATCTGCAGTCTAGGGGGAAAAAATGGCTGGATCGCCCGAAAGCACAGCAATTTGTTCGGGGACAGCTGGTCCTGGTCTTTAATTCCCGTCTCGAGAAGATGCTGGGGAAGCTTAAATTACGGTGGTCAGGACCATTCTGGATTTTTCAAGCATGCGGGCCCATCTCTTTTTATTTGGCAGATTTGCGGGGGGAGGTTATTTCTGTGCTGATCAATGGTTTCAGACTACGCCATTATGTTTCACCTACCCCGATTCAGTGCCCCTTTGTTGTAGTACAAGAGTCGGAAGCCGCCCTAATCATGATTGTGGATTCTTTTGCATGCAATCTTGGAAAGCGGGAAAGGAGCTATGATGGTTGCGACACCGTGGATCGCCCTATTTTGGGAACTCATTGTGAGAGGGTTACTACATGCAGACGATTCTTATTGTGCCTCTCCTGTTTTGTGTATCGCGCGTCCTTAGTGCTCTATTCTCTGCTCCTTCATCTCATCGTCGCCATGACGGCTTCTCTCCTGTAATGTATCCCCTTCACTCCCGTACAGCAGCTCGCTCTTCGACGAGTGGACACCTGGCTGCAAGACTTGCGGCTACGTGTGTTCGCCAACTTGGACTGGCAAGGGATACCTATTCACCCGCAGGCAGCAGGTTTGATTGAGCAACTGGCTGCTGGAGATATTGTGGTGCTGAATAATCAACAGATTCAGTTTGACAGCAGAAAGGATCTCCAGGTGTTGTTGTTTGCCCAACAATGGCGTGGTACGCGCGTCTCATGTGATCCCTACTGCAGATGTCGAGCAGAAGTTTGGCTTGAAAGTAAAAGGTGAATATAAACTTTCAGGGTTGTCAAATGTGGCAACCAGGGATGCGTATCGATGGTTTCTCGAGGCGACTTGGCTACAAGCCAAAACCTACACCATCTCGACCAGAGCCAGAAATGTTTTGCATTCGGCCAACTTTGGCCAGTGGCTTGGACAGCTGTTGTCAGAGGACTTCTGGCAGAATGCCAAAGAGTGATGGCACAGTTGGGGCGAAATACCCCAACCAATACAAAAGTTGGCCAACTGATCACACTGATTTTTCCCTTAAGGGAAGTTTTTCCTCTCGCCCTGCGTCCTCTATGCCACTTTGAAGATGATAGATTGGTGGTCCAAGGGACTGTTGCTCCTCTGTCGCAAACACAAATTTTGGCAGTTCCTGCTGGGGGGGAACCACAGTAGCAGAATGTTGGCACTGGGGATTTGCCGGGTCCTTTGACGACAGTGGTATCCTATGGAGTCCCAGAGATGGCCACTGCAGGTGCAGGATCAGCAAATCGCAAGCGCGGCAGGGAGGAACATCAATTTTCTACACCACCTCCGGCGAATGCATCTCTTCTACCGGAGGATTCTGCGGTGGCACGCTGGCGCCGCCAAATGGAGGAGAGAGTGGCAAGTGCTACTCCGCTGAGGACGGGCTCTCCGGCTGCGGATGTTTCTTCGCAACCGGAAACTTCTGGAACTACCAATGCGGTTGCCTCGACGGGAGGTACTCTTCCTGTAGCGCTACCCTGGGAGGCTACGGCAGCAACCCCGACTGACCAAATATAGGCGTGCGGCACTTTTTTGAGCAGACTTGCAGAGTCTATTCATGCGGCCTGGCCAGCCCCCGCCATAGAGGGAAGAGTAAATGAGCTGGAAGCGCAGGTAGCGGCCTCGCAGACTCGCATTGCCGAGTTGTCCAATCAGAATGAAGAGCTGACTGCAACAACCTACCAGCAGGATGCTGAAATTCAAATGCTACGAGGGGCTAATGCCGTGTTTGTGGCTTCTATTCAACATGAACTACTTCAATTGAGAACACAGCAGAGCCTTGCCTCATACTTAGCCTCGCACCCTGGTGATGTAATGATCAATATGAATGATTTGGATGCGTTGGCAGTGGAGATGCAAGAGGATCTCCGTGTTTTTTTGGACAATCAACTACAAAGCTGGAGCACACGCTTATCGGCTCAGGTGAGAGCACAGCCACCCACTCAGCAGGTTGTGGTGCAGCAACCTGAGTCATCCAACACTGACAGAGGTAAGAGTGTTGTTCCCGAGGGTTTTGATGTTGCTGATTGGGTGCAAGCTACAGAGGATTGTGCTGAAGCCCAGGCTCATGTATCTCGTTTGCAGAAAATGATTCATCGATTTCGTAAGGAGCGGCGCAGGGTCTGTTTTTGGGTGGAGACCTTGGCTCATTCTTTCTCTCTCAGTCTACCACCTTGCCCTCCATTTTGGTCTGCTCTTAATAGATACCTTTCTCGCTATTATCCTTTACATACACCTCTTTCTCCTTTGCCATAGGCGCCACAATCTGTTTCTTTACCAACACAATTTATTCCTCGGGCTCCTTGGCCAGAACATATTGAGATAGACCCACATCTGTTGGATGAGGTCTATCGGGCGCATACTACAGATTTTAGAGGCTTTGGCTACATTGATATTTCCTCTTCGCCGGAACACGTCGAAGAGCAACAACCAGAACCTTCCAACTGGAGGGGCTAAGTGTGGGTTCACGCAATCCACCGTGCGTGCCAGGTGTTACGGCATTAGCCGCACATGCGGTCCTTCAGTCCTGCGGAGGTCTGGAAACTGGGGATCAGGCGTCATGCGGTAGTGGTGGCCGTGGCGGCAGTTCTTCACAGGATATCATGGGACAGGAGTGTGTGCATCGTTCCCGATCTACGCTGGAGCAGTGGTTGTATATGGAGGGGCATACCTGTCTTTTGATGTAAATCAACCAATCTCTATGATATTCATGGCATCTACTGTTGTAACTTTGTGTCTGGATCACACATGAATGAAGCAAGTAGTGTTTTGTGCCTGTGTACTGTGTACTGTCTTCTATCGTCATTCTATGTGTTGATATTCATATAATGTAATCGCGGGTAATCATTCCCGTAATGCCTATTGCTCCTGTGCGGGCAATAGCCATTACAAAACCTACACACACACAAACACACCATTAGAGGACAACTCTAATCCCTCAATCACGAGTATGCCCACTCCACTTAATCGAGAGAGTTAGATAAGGACGCCACTAATCAGAGTAGCTTAGCATAAGTAAGAGTTAGATTAGAGAAGATCAAAACTTCAAAACAATGAAGGAAAGTAGAGAAACATGATTGACAACATAATGAAGACTAGATTAATTAAGAGAGGATTACACTAATACATGTGATTAGCACTAGCCTTCTAAGCATGGGCATTAAGCTCAAAGGCTAGGCCATCAAGAGCTACTCTAAGGAGAGAGTTCTTAAAAGGACCACTCTAGAATAACCTCTCATTAAGCATAGGGCTCTTTTACAGCTTTGGGCCTCAAACCCTTCAACTATGGGATAAAGTGAGCTCTCTAGCCTAGACTCATACAACTTTGGAACTCCTAAATGAGTCCAAGCCCTATACAATGAAAAGTAAATACTGTGCACTATGGCACATCCACTGCTTGGTGCATAATTGGTGTAGCCGTTAGCCGCTGCTAACAACAAGTGAAAGAATGCAAGAAATGGTAGTTGGGGCTATAAAGCTAAAGATCCCTCTAATTCAAGGTAGTGATGCCTTACCCGACATAATACATTTCTTGGAAAGCAGATCTGACAAAGAGCAAAAGAAATGGCTCACCGGGAAGGCCACAAGGTATCGACTTATCAATGATGATCTGTACTGTAAGGGTAAGGACCAAGTACTCAAGAAGGTTCCCCTCTCTAATGAAATTACTGGGATAATTACCAGTTGTCATGATGGTGTTTGTGGCGGTCACTTTGCCCTAGATATAACAAGCAGGAAAATCTTGCAGGCTGGTTTTGTATGGCCTAGCCTCAATCGTGATGTACACCACTAGTGTAAGACATGTAAGTTGTGTCAAAATGCCGGCACCAAGTCACTCATGCCTGAGTAACAAACACCTATTCTTTCATATGGGCCATTTGAGAAATGGGATATAAATTCCATAGAACCATTGCCTAGGGCCAACACCGGGAAGTTCTATATCATCATGGGAGTCGACTATATGACTATATGGGTGGAAGCTAAAGCCACAACTAGGATCATAGTTGTGGAGGTAGCCAAGTTTGTCTATGAGCACATCTGTTTTGCAGGTTTGGTACACCATTAGAAATCATCTCGGATAGAGGGCCAGGATTTTGAGAAGACTTGTTAGAGGAGCTAATACAAAAATTATACATTACAAAGAGGCACTCCACACCATATTACTCTCAATGTAATGGCCTGGTTGAAAAAGTGAATGGAATGATTTGCAAAAGTATCACCAAGCAGGTTAACAATCATCCTGGGGATTGGGATAAGTATTTACTCCCAGCTTTGTGGGCCTACCGAACCTCATTCCGCACATCTTTCGGGTTCATCCCATATCAAAAAAGCTTGTTTTTTGTATAGATGATTCTAAAAGATAGCAAGTCTATGGGTAGCTTGTAATTGAAGAGATCTTTATGAGCTATGGTCATTTTTATGTCCGGGTGAACAATCTGTATTTATTTTGAGCATTCAAGAAATCTATAAGTAAATATGTGCAAGAGGAAAATGCTCACTCTTGCACGGGGGGAGATTGCACCCAGTACTTTGTGTTCATCTTCTTCTCTCCCACTTATCCCCTATGGCCATGCCTGTGTAGCACTCTGCTCTAGGAGGAGCACATGCACGTGCTCTCATGCTCTATCTCGCTCTTTGTCTCGATGTGGGTGAAAGCGGTCTTGCTCATGGATTTTCACATATACAATTTGTAGGTACATGATTTGGTGATTCTATTACTTGCAGCATAGTATTTTGTGTATTCGCTAAGCCCTCTACTCTCCTATTTATAGCAAAAAATGACCATAGCTCATAAAGAGCTCTTTAATTACAAGATACCCATAAAATTTCTATCCTTTAGCATCATATATACATCGAGCAAGATTTTGCAACCTGTCAACTGCTATCAATATGTATGTATCAATTTCCATTACAACATAACCTTTTTAATTTGGACTTGCTAAATTTAGACTATCTTTGGTAAGTTAATTTTATCCTAAGGCCTTCCAGACTTCATATTTAGATTCTAATTAATTCAACTACTTAAAATTTATACACCTAGCTTCTATTTTTAGACTCCTATAGTTTCTCTAATTAATCCCCTTTGTCCTATACCTTTGATCAATGTTGCTCGAGATAGATTAGCCTTTATTGATCTGTACCTTTAATCGAGATAATCAAATAGAAATTATCCTTGTTCTTTTATAGAGTTTTTTTCTTTGGTCTCAAGAACTAAGTCTATAAGCACTTTAACAAATTTCCCTTGCTCTCTTTTATTTTCCCCAGACTCAAATGGCCAATTTAGGATGGAAAATACTTTTGGAAAGTTAGAAATTAATTTTCATGGTGTTACCTCTCCCGTGAAGTCATGGTCATTCCTAACAATGGAGTAGGGAAAATTAAGTCATAGCTACTTCTTTTACTTTGGGTAGAGGATCCCTTTTTACGCATCAACATCGTTCCACAATGATGACTAATTCCACTTGGTCCTTGGAAGACTTAGGCATTGCAAGCATGTCTTTAGTTAGCCCTTAAATCTTCTAGAGTAGATTGGAAAATTCTACTTGGTGCTTGAGAGACTAAGCTATCGCAAGAATGATTCATTGTATGCATACACTTAAAAAAACTTATGAATATTAAAAATAAATCTTAGAGTTAAAATGAGAATAAATTCTTTATGAAACATATTTGCTCATACTTGGTTCTTACGTTTGACATAAGTCATTTTAAGCATTTACATTATCCTTTAGCTAGATGTCTGGCATCCACCTTGTATCTTCAAAATGATAATTCTTAAATTTAATAATATATCGTTGCATAGTCTTACGACTTCAAGAAATCTTGTCTTCATACTCTAGGTTGCTTTCAGGCTGCAAGATATCTTCTTGACCTTCAAAACCGGGTGGATCTTCAATTATTGGGTCTTTGGGCAGCTTCTTATAAGGTTATAGAAGGCTCATATGAAAGGTGTTATAAATGATCACAAGTGCTAGGTAGCCTAAACTTATAAGTTAATTCATTAATTGGCTGAAGGATTTGAAATGGACCATAATATCTTTTTGCTAGCTTAGCATAGTATTCTTTATGACATGTTGGGCATCCTTGTTTCCCCTTACATGTTGTATGACTTAGACATGCTTTGGGAAACTTAAGAAATACCCAATGATTCTCTTTGAAATTAAAGGCCCGTCTATGCTAATCAACAATAGACTTTTGCTTCTATTGCATGATGGACATAGCTTCCTTAATTGTATTAAAATGTTCCTTAAGGTCTATACTATACTTATCAGTAGCAAAGATCTTCCCAAGTGTCGAAGTATGAATGAGAGTTTGGGTCTTCCTTCAATAACTTCAAAGGGTGTTGCTTCTTGTAGAAGTATGGATAGTGTTATTGTATGCATACTCCACTAAGGGAAAATACTTTTCCCATTGATCTCTTTGATCTACCTTCGTAACATAGGTTTTCAGTAGATCAATAATGGTTGAGTTTGATATTTCACTTTGGCCGTTCGTTTGTGGGTGACATGTCAAGGAGAAATCCAACTTAGTACTCAGATAAAGAGACTTTTCCCAAAAATTACTAGTCATTTTTGGATACTATGGATGTTGGTAAACCATGATACTAAAGCTTTTTGATATGAAGAGGGTTGCCATATGGTGTGCCTTAATACAATTTTTACTAAACCGGTCTAATATTCTCCATATTTTCATATTCCCATGAATAGACCTTGGCAATCCAAAGATTAATTCCATGTATATACTCTTTCATGGGGAATTAGGTATATGTAGAGTGGCTAAAGCAAACCAGGCTGCTTGCCTCTATCACACTTTTTCTTTTGACATACAATGTATTTGGCAACATAGTCTTGTATGTTTTCTTTCATTGTTGGCCAATAACTTGAATCCCTCTATGTCCCGCATAAGTGGGAGCATGGGACTCATACATAAATTTTTTATGTAACACATAACATATTGCCATAGAGAAAAAAACTATCTTGCACATTGCATGGTTCCTCTTTCTTCACTAGTGCAATAGCTAAAATTACATATGTATAATAGCTGACATTACATCTTTGAAGTATAGATCCATAGCATACTCATCTATCATAGAAGACAGATCATTGTCAATAGCTATCGATACATCATTCACCTTTGGTTCATGAAAGAGCGTCGGCAACTTGGTTGTGCTTACCAGCTATGTGAGCAATATGAAAATTAAAGAGACAATTCATCTTCCTCTACATCCGGACTTGAGCTTTGAATATATTGTCACACTCTATGTCTACAAGCTATATCCACAACATGCTACCAATTTGGACTTCTTTTGATGGGTCAAATCTTATTCCTAGGTCTGCATCGTGATTCTGTTCATCTACCCCTTTTTTGTTACCATATACATGTGGTAGTGATGTGTGTGAACACACTAGGACTGTTGGGGCATTTT
This sequence comes from Adiantum capillus-veneris, assembly GCF_014529385.1. NCBI lineage: Eukaryota > Viridiplantae > Streptophyta > Polypodiopsida > Polypodiales > Pteridaceae > Adiantum > Adiantum capillus-veneris. Next base: position 125,787,137 of record NC_140946.1, read on the forward strand.
TTCCCTCTTTAGGAGGTTTTTTCCCCCGTGAATTATATACGCCCATCACTCTAGGGCTATCTATCTTTCCATTGCACACTAAGTAATACACTCTCTATTGTGTGCCTTGAGATTCCTTCATCTTCTCCAAGCTGTGTGCGTTTCCCTGCAAACCTAATTCCAACAATTGGTATTAGAGCAGGTTGCAACCTCTCGGGCTTAGTCGCCAACTTCTCCAGCACACGCCTGCTCACTTTCTCCAATTTTAGTGAGGTTTGGCGAGCGTTCGCAGGCCGACAAATATTTTTGGTGAGCTCAAAGAGCTCATTCTGCTCATATTTTTTATTCGGACTCATTTTGACCTCTGTTTCCACTACAGGCAAGCCTGCATAGGTAATTTCATCATTTTGTGCAGAATTTCTTTCAATGCCATTTTCTGCATAACAGGTGCCTTACAGTCTTCAGTGGTTTTTGCTATATAGCATGTGTTGTTCCCGCTTTGTTTATCCTCTTTTCAGGAAGTTTTCACATCAGGTGCAACATTTACCATGGCTGACAACAACACATATGTGTTCAAGATGTTTGCTGTTGAGGATAGGTTAGATGGGACAATTACCCTATGTGGGCTTATATGATGCAACACGTTCTTGTGTCAAAGGGCATCTAGAATATTGTGTAGGGCATTGATGTACGTCCTGGTTCTGAGGATGTAGACAATGTTGAGGATGTGGCAGGTCTTGCTGCAAGGATTGCTGCTATTAGAGTTGTTTTGCCTACGGTAGAACAATCTCATTGGGATGTAAAGGATGTGCAGGCTCATGCATTATGCAAGTCGCAATGAGGCTAAAATTTCTTTGCTGCTTAAAGAGCTGGAGTCAAATATTATGCATGAGGAAGATGATGTGGACACTTTCCTTACTGGTGTGAAGGATATCAATGAGCAACTTATTTCTGCAAGTGAAGTCATTTTAGACAGTTCCCTTATGCAAACTGTTCTTGATGCCTTACCAGATTCTTACTAGACTTTTGCTAGTACTTGGAGACTTATGACCCAAGGAAATTTTGAAGTTGTCAAGTTTGATGCATTATGCACATTACTGTTGCAAGAGTCACTTTCTAGAAAAAACAGGACTAGACAGTGTGCAATTGAACAGGCTTTTATTGCTTCTCAAAGAAAGGGTGGTAACAACAATGCAACCACTTCTTATGGTTCTGTTGCGAGTGGAAAAACTTCTATTCCCAATGCTTCTGCTAGCAACACTTTGTCTGGCAATTCTGGTAATAAGGGCAAAAGAAGATGCGTTGCCATTATTGTAAAGCTAATGATCACTTGATCAAGTAGTGTCTAAAGTTGAAGGCCAAAGAGGCTAAGAAGAAAGAGGGTGGTTCCACTACAAATGCAACCATTGTTGAGTCTTCTGTGAAAGGAGTTTGTGATGCTGATGTTGATACACAATGGGCTTTTAGTGTAGAGTGCTTGTTGTCCATGATGCATGCATGTCAGTTGCTGCAGATGCACATGTGTGGTATTTCGACAGTGGTGCTACAAAGCACATTACCTCACATCGTGAATTGTTCACCTCTCTCGAGTCTATCCCTTATGGGAATTCAGTCACTTGTGCTAACAATGCCTCTTATCCGGTTCAGGGACTTCGAAAGATTGTGCTTACTGCTACAAATGGCAGTTCTTTCACACTTGTTGATGCACTTTATGTACCTGGGATCAAGAAGAATCTTTTGTCTGTATCCGCACTTGCTAGACTTGGACTTGTAGTCAAATTTGTGGATGACAGATGTATAGTTCATGGTCTCAGTTTTGGTGATGAAATTGTTACATCTGGGCTTTTGTGCCATGGGCTGTATAATATCACTTTGTATGACAAGTGTGGAAAAAATTTTGCAAATGCAGTTGCAGATTCAAGGGCTATTTCATATGCAAAACTTTGGCATGCACATTTTGGTCATTTGAATTTTGCCAGTTTGCTGCGTTTGCGGAAATCTGATATGGTTGCTTCTTTGCCGCCTCTTGAAGCACCTATCAAACATGTTTGTGAAGGTTGTATTTTGGGTAAAATACAGCGTTCTAAGTTTCGAAATGATGGTTCAGTTAGGGCCACATAAAGGTTGCAGCTTGTGCATAGTGATGTTTGTGGGCCCATGCAAACTCCATCCTTGGGCAATTACCTATACTTCGTGACTTTCATTGATGATTACTCCACGCATGCATGGGTATTTCCCCTTAAAGCAAAGTCCAAAGTTTTTATGTGCTTCAAAAAATTTCTGGCTATGGCTGAAAATGTCTCGAAATGTACTATGGGCACCCTCCATTCCGATCGAGGGTGGGAGTATATATCTCATGACTTTAATGCATTTCTGGCTAGTCATGGGATAAAACACCAATGTACAGTTCCTTATACACCTCAGCAAAATGGTGTTTCTGAGAGGAAAAACATGTCACTTACGAAAATGGCACGATGTATGGTCAAAAATCAAGCTTTACCGCGTTCTTTTTGGTTTTAGGCCATTATGTGTGCCACTTATGTACTAAACGGGTGTCCTACAAAAGTTTTGCAATCTATCACTCCATATGAAGCATGGCATGATAGAAAGCCTTCTATTGAGCACATGCGTGTTTTTGGTTGTTTGGCATATGCTTTGGTGCCACAAACATAGTGCAGAAAATTGGATGATAAGGCTGTCAAATATATTTTTGTTGGTTATAGTGCTGAAAGCAAGGTTATAGGTTGTATCATCCACAAACAAAGTGTATTCTGGTTTCATGGGGATGTAATGTCTGTGGAAGATTCTGTTCAAACATATCCAAAAAAAGGAGTAGCCATTTAATAGCCACTTGTGCACATTTAAACAACTTCATACGGATCTTGGAGAAATGATTTTCTTTAACCTTTGCCCAATCAAGTTGGTGCAAAGTAAAATTTTCTTCTACTTACACTCCTATGTTATCCTCACTAGTGTGCAAACAATTATGGTAGACTTTCACTCCTTGATATAGTAAGTAGTTTCATTTTTCATTATTCCAAGTTCTTACCATGTCGTTTGAGATACATTTTAAGTAACTTATCAATAATGTTTGTTTGTTTTGCAGATCATGCCTCATTACAACTATAAAATTCTTTTTCATTGGTTGGCCATGGAGGTCCATAACGACTTAAATGACATGGAGGCTGAAGAAAAAGATTTCCGGTTCCTTGGCCACCCTGGAGCACAAGTTGTGCAAGATCCTTTTATATTGTAGTGAAAAAATTGTTGGGTTCCAAGCCCAAGTTTGGTTTAGACATGTCTGCCCGTGGGAACAGACATGTCTCCCCGTTGGTTTAGACATGTCTGCCCGTGGGAACAGCTCCTAAAGCATGCAGTTAACACACTCATGTGCATGGGAAGTTTTACTTTTATATGTGAGGTTTTTGAATCATAATAATATCATAGCGTTTTTAATCTACCATGTCGAATCCCTCTCTCTCTCTCTCTCTCTCTCTACTTTCTCCTTGCCTTGCACCTGCACACCAAGGATGCTTCTACTCGATGGAATCTTGCACCTTAGCCATCGATGCACACAACACTGGTATCAGAACTCAAGCGATGTGGGCTATGGCGTTTTGAAACGTTGTTGCATGTGTTAGACGGGTACAACTCGGGCGCTCCAAGCAGGTACTTATAAGTGCATATCAAAAGGCATACATAGTTGTTGTGGGTGGTGCAACAGAGATCCCCTTTGCAACTTGGTGGCTGTTAGACGCAGATAGAGTGTTTCAGAAAGCAGGCGTCAACACAAGTAGTGCAGTTTTTTCCATGGTGGTGCTAGAACAGCATATCAAAATGTTGTCGATGTTGTCATCTCAAAATGCTACTGCCCTAGTCCACAAAGGTAGCACAGGCATAGGAGGTTGCAACAAAATGTAATTGTTAGTTGATGAAATTGAAGTAGTTTTGTCAAGCCTTTTGAAAAGCTACCTGTGGACAGTTTTGCAACGTTGTCCAAAGATAAAGAGAAACACAGACATGCTCTTCAGGACAGTCTTATTGAGTTCCATATACATCACAAGGTACAAGAAGAAGATTCAAATATGGTGTTTAAATTCGATAAGCTCAACGGATCCGAATCTAGGTTGATACCATTCAAGGGAATCAAGTTCTCTTTCAACTCGTTTTGGACTTTCTGGCAATATTCTTCAACTGCTTTTCAGTCTAAATGTCCTAGCCAAAAATCATATTATGTAATTTTCTTCATGTTGTCATAGATCTATTGTCAGTTATTTCCATATAGTGAAGGTTTGTACGGGTTATAGACACTGCCACACATCAGTGGTAAGACCACCCTTTTATGTTTGGTTTTCAGTTGAGGTTGTCTCACTCTGATAGTTGTTTGAGGGAAGTGCACACACACACACACACACACCTATGTTGTTGTGAAAGGGGGGGACTTCTACTCATAGTTGAGGTTTTCAGTTGAGGTTGTCTCACTCTGATAGTTGTTTGAGGGAAGTGCACACACACACACACACACACACACACACACACACACACCTATGTTGTTGTGAAAGGGGGGGACTTCTATTCATAGTTTCAGGTGATTGAACTCTACCATGGTCTATATCAAGTCCATAGTCAATGGTTTGGGCTTGAGGGGGGAGTTGTTGGGTTCCAAGCCCAAGTTTGGTTTAGTCATCTCTACTCGTGGGAACATCTCCCAAAGCATGTAGTTAACACACTCAGTGTGCATGGAAAGTTTTACTTATATATGTAAGGTTTTTGAATCATAATAATACCATATATAAGTTTTACATATATAAGTTTTACTTATATATGTAAGGTTTTTGAATCATAATAATACCATAACTTTTTTATCTACCATGTCAAATCTCTCTCTCTCTCTCTCTCTCTCTCTCTCTCTCTCTTTCTCCTTGCCTTGCACCTGCACACCATGGCTGCTTCTCCTTGATGGCACTCACCTTAGCCGATGCATCCAACAAAAATTCCCTTTGTAAACTGTTATTCTTTGAAAAATTCTCCCTGATTGCCCTATATATATGATATAAACTCTCCTTACAAGTGCCCTACATTGCTACAATGAGTAGTATGTAACCCTTATTTTTCAATGCAACATTTTTAAAGGAATTGTAACATTTATAGTCCAATATTTATTTCATAGGACTGTGCCAGATACATAAAATGTCCAGAATGCATATGGAAATCAAAGGACTCAAATTACTTTTGCTTTGGAGGAAAGTTTGTCACGATGAGTTCAAGTAATAATTATATAGTTCTCCTTCCTAGACACTTCTTGTGAAGTATAACCAATTGGAAATAATTTTCTTTTTGCATCAAGCTCTCCAAGCCCCTAAGGATGCCCACATGGCACACTTTGGACACCAAGGATCTAGCTTCAGAAACTCACCAAGGGTTTCCAACATAACCAATTGGTATTTAATCAAAGCTCACATGTGGGACCTCATCAATAACCTGATATTCCTATTCAAAATAGATCCTTTTCACTGCTTTGACCCCTGTAGTTATAAATGTTAATTCAATCTACTTTGTATTCCTCCACATGGAAACCACTAGTTCATAGGCATAGCTCTACTTCCAACTTATTGCAGTGATCTTATTCTACCCAAAAACTTCATCCTTGACTTTCATTTCTGCTCAATGGTAAGCACCATTTTCTCATTGCACTTAAGCTAATAAGAAGCTCATCACCAAGATATTCCACATATACATCTAATGTTAAAATGAATAAGGGTAATAGCCATGAAATTGCTATGAGCCACCAAGTTTTGGTCTTGTGAGGTTCCAAGATTTGGGTATTGAAAGGAGACGTTGTCAAGATAGGCAATAGAACTTATCGATGTTTGAAGACCCGGGCCACAAGGCAGCCTTTTGTTTTGCAACAGGCTCTTCAAGCCTCGAAGATGCCCGCATAGCACACTTTGGACACCAAGGATCCCAGTTTTAGAAACTCTCCAAGGGTTTCATGCATTACCATTTTGTCTATGATCAAAGCTCCCATGAGCCACTTCATCAATAACCCAATATTCCACATCAAAGTAGAGTCTTTGCACTGCATAAATGTCATCATAGCCATGTTTTCTAGAGCCAAACGTGGAACGCATCATGCAATGAGTTTTAGTTTGATTTTGGGACATATTTATGTAAAACTTACATGCAATTATGCATCAAATACTTGGCTTTGAGGGCGCTGCCCTTGAACACCCCCACCAGGGGGGTTCCACAATCTATCACTGCCCCCTGAACCCCCACGATAACAAAAAGGGCTCAAGGAGAGATAGTGAAAATGGTTATTGAGCTATGGCCATGCAACATCTTTATTTTGAAAATAAAATATTTAATTTTGATTCCACAATTACGCGGTGGCAATTTCACCAAGATTTATTCCTTGGGAATTGTTTTTAGATCGGTCTCTACTCTATCATGTCTTCTCATTGCATCATGGACAGAAGGATCATAAGGGCACTCTACACTAAAAGCCCTTTTTGCATCTACATCAGCATCACAATCTCCTTTCACACACGACTTTACAATAGTTGCACTTGTAGTGGAGCCAACCTCTTTCTTCTTAGCCTCTTCTACCTTCAACTTAGGTTACTGCTTGATCAAGTGATAATTAGCTTTCCAGTAATAGCAACACATTTTCTTTTTCCCCTTTTCACCAAAGTTCCCAGACGAGGTGCTGCCTACAGACGAGGTGCTGCCTACAGAAGCATTGGAAATAGGTGATTTTCCACTCCGCTGAAGACCCATGAGAAGTGGCTACAATGTTGTTACCATTTTTTTCTTTAAGCAACAATAAAGGCCTGTTCAACTGCACACTGTTTAGCCCCGTTTTTTCTTGAAAGGGACTGCCATGTTTTTTCTTGAAAGGGACTCTTGCAAGAGTAATGTGCATAATGCATTAACTTCAGGATCTCCTTGAGTCATAAGTCTCCAAGTACTAGAAAAAGTTTGGTAAGAATCTGGCAAAGCATCAAGAGCAATCTACACAAGGAAACTGTCAGAAATGACTTCGCCTGCAAAAATAAGTTGCTCATTGATATCCTTGATACCTGCAAGGAAAGTTTCCATTTCATCTTCCTCATGCATAATCTTTGACTCTAGATTTTTACGTAGCAACAAAAATTTAGCCTCATTGTGACTTGCATGAACACTAGCTAGAATATCCCAAGCCTGTTTTGAAAATTTAGTTGAGCAAATGTCGGTAGTAATAGTGTGCTTTGTCATAATAATTAATATCTAATTATGCTAAATGATTTTCTCATGTTAAACCGATCATTTAATATGGGGAAGTGCCAGTGGAAGAATATTGGTTAAGCTGGCAGACCGATCACAGTAGGGATCCAAAGGAGGGAAAATAGGGATCTAAAGGGGGGGCCATCTGCAAAAGAGCAATGTGCAACAACGGGCTTTAAAGACCTCAAGGTTCAGCCCATTAAGACTTCCAAAATGCTAAGGTTCCAAAATTCAAAGCTTGTGTCCAATGGTCAAAGCTTAGTAAAATTGGATGCTTTGTGTGTGTACAAAAGTCTTCAAAGGTTCCTACATAGGAGGGGGTGCTCCCTGGAAGTAGGGAATGAGAGAGAAACACACACACACACTCTCACAAGATTCCTTTACACAAAGGGAATGAGGGACACATGTCAGCTCCCTAGCCCAGATGCCCACAAGGTGCACTCAAATCCTATTGGATGGCCATGGAGGTGGACCAATGAGAATTAGGCTAGAGTAAATCTACTTTAATTCATTTAAGAACACTTAATGAAAGAACCAATAAGAATTAATCTTTTTAGAAGACTATTGGACAATCTCCCAAGGGGTCCAATGAGCATTCAACAACCCAATGGCTTGCCTAATTCCTATTGGCTAGGAGACAAAGGGGTCCAATGAGAGTTTAGTTGCATCAATTAATTACCTAAAGCTCTCACAAAAGGGGAAAGACAGACACATGTCAAAAGGCTATCACTTATGCCTCTCAATTTTCATTGGAGAAGCCTGGAGAGGTCCAATGAGGTGCTAGCATGTCAGAAAAGTACTTGAGCTTCTTAGGCAACATAAACTTTTTGCAAAAAGGAGTAAGTGCACCTTCTTTGCAGAACATGTAGAGTATTTAGGTTTCATAGTTTCCAAGGATGGCATCGCTATTGATCTGTCTAAGATCGAATCAGTCGTAGCGTGGCCACAACCCCAAAGGAGTCAAAGAGGTACATGGATTTCTTGGTCTTATAGGGTTGTATTGTATCTTTATTCAAGGGTATGCTACCATTGCTACTGTGTTTACATCCATTCTTAAGAAAACTAAGGTTTTCAAATGGTCTCAATCAGCTAAAGAAAGTTTTCAAAATCTAAAGGATTCTTTAATTCAGGCACATGTCCTTCAACTTCTTGATTTTTCAAAAGCCTTCACAGTTCTTACCGATGCAAGAGGTCAAGATATTGGAGGAGTCTTATCTCAAGAAGGCAGACCAGTTGCCTTTACCTCTCGTAAATTATGCATTCATGAGCTAAACTACCCTACTCATGATCTTGAGTTACTATTAGTAATTCATGCTGTCAAATTTGGTGTCACTATCTTCTGGGAAGGAGATTTCACCTCCACACCGACCACAAGAGCCTTAAATGGATCTTCACTCAACCAGACCTCAATATGCACCAACACCGGTGCATAGAGTATAAATTAGGAAAAGAGAACTTAGTTGCAGATGCTCTTAGTCGTAAAATCTCTCTTAATGCCATTACTCTCTCTAGTGCCTACATTATGGATGAGATTCATCAATTTATGCCTACAGATAAGTATTTTTCCAAGATCCTGATGATTCTCAATCTTTCAACCAAGATAGAGAAGCAACATAGGCAAGTTAAAGGCTTTTCAAATGATGTTCATGTCTTATACGTTAATAATTGGCTTTGCATTCCTGACAATAAGGAACTAAAGAGCTTGATTCTTACGGAAGCTCATGATATTCTCATCGTTGCTCACCCAAGCTATATTAAGATGTATCACTCTCTTTGCCAAAGCTTCTTTTGGTCAAGATTGAAGCGTGATATCCTCACATATGTGAATCATTGTCTCTCTTGTCAAATAGTTAAGGTTGAAAGGGTTTGTTATCCAGGCAAGCTACAACCTATCGAGGCTCCACAAATGAAGTGGGAATGCATATCTATGGATTTTATTACAAGTCTTCTTACAGCATTAGGATATGACTCTATATTTGTTGTTGTTAATATGCTCACCAAAATGACTCATCTATTCCCCGTAAAGACAACCTCTACCGCCAAGGATATTCCCCATGTTTTCATGAAATGTGTTTTTATTTACCATGGATTGCCTTGTTGAATAGTGTGGGATCAAGATACCAACTTCACTTCAAATTTTTGGAGAGCACTATTCTCAACCAGATGAACTTAATAAACTTTTAGTGCAACCTATCATCCTCAAATAGATGGTTAGACCGAGCGTACAAATCAAGTCATTGAAGATATGTTATGTGCTTATTGCATGCATGAACAAACCAAATAGACAAGGTATTTATATTTGGTCGAGTGTGCCTATAATTCTTCCTATCATCGCAGCATAGGTATGTCTTCTTTCAAAGCTCTCTATGGTCAGGATTGTCTTACTCCACTTAAATGGACGGATTCTCTTATTTGTGTCCAAGTTTCCAAGGACATGCTTGTTAGTGGGTACACCGTGATGGACGATGTAGCACAGCGAGAACACAGACCAATAAACTGTCAATCCGAGGATGTAGCTGACCCGACTAGGACATGGAGGCAATCGTTGGGTTGTCAACCCTGAGCTAGACACTAACAACACTCTACAGTCACTGATCCTATCACACAACACTACCAAAACACAGAGAACTCACTATGTTTCCTACTTTACATCACAAGACAGAAACAAGGTCAAATCAACTCAGAATGACTCAAAATTGGAGGGGAGCACTCACAAGGACATAACCTTCATGGCCATACACCAAAACCCTAAAAACCATAACCATAAGACCTCTGATCGCTATCATAATAGAGTAGAAACAACAATTTTCAAAGTGTCAAGAACTAAACTACAAGGACATCAACACAAAGAGCTTCTCGCCCTGATACTAACGACTACTTGATCATTGAAAATGGATGTTGTTTGAGACACTTATGACCAAATATAGCTCGTAGCAGGCGGGCTTGTGATGTCATCCTCGGCTCACATTGCTAGCATTGACGTGAAGAGCTCTTCAATGCTAATACACTCCTACCCTCAAATCTGTGATCTAACAAGTGCGCGCAAGGGTGTGTGCGTGCAAAGATCACAACTCTATGCAGCATAAGTCACGACATATTATATTTCATTGAGATAACGTAATGTTGTGTTTTTCAAAGCTTTAGCTTTTTCGCTTATATACTAAGCTTTAGAAAGGCCAAAGTGACCTGATCTGTCCCTAGGCTTCTATAGAGTATAAATACAATGAATTAAGCTGGCTTTGCTCATCATACAACCATCAACGGCCAAAATACAAGTATCGACTTTAAAAATGTAAAAGTTATTTTAATCTTTACAAAAGTGGACGTAACGGGTTAAAATATATTAACGGGACATTTGATGACATCCATGAGCTTGTATCTTCACATTGTAGCATTCACCTTGTAAGGTTTCCAGTTTCTGAAACCTTAAAAATTGTACAAAGCTTGTAAATTAACTTGAAAACCACTGTTGAATGATTCAATCATGGCTGATGTTGGAATTTTTAAGCAGATCTTTACTATGGTTAGTAATTTTCAGAATTAGAATCCAATAAAAACTGGAAAAGTTACGGGCCCTGGAAGGTTACACTAGGAATTCAATTAGTTAATGAATTCAATTAGTTAATAAAAATTGGATGGTTTCAGTAATTATTATTAACAAAGACTTTCTTATCCTAAGGTTCTAGAATTAATTGATATTCCAATTTTCATCATTAAAAATCAGTAAAATCAACCAAAATCAATTCTGGAAGCTGAAGGGGCAGTGTGGTGTTGTGGGGAACCTGCCAGAGACAGAAATAGCAGCAGTTGGCACTACCTTGAAGCTGGGGGCTTGCTTGAGGTGTCAAAACCTGCCAGGAACAGCCCGGGGCCCAGAAAAACTATAAAAAGACCCCCTTTGCTTCATAAAAATTTAGACTTAGAGCCTTGACATGATCTCTCTCATCTACAGAGACCGCTACATAGAAATCACTACAGATCAAGCTCTAGTTGGTTAATTAATCGATAATTAGCATAATCCTACTTAATTAGCAAAGCTAGATTAACCTATTTTCTTAATAAATTAAAGATTAATCCTATGTATACTCAAAAATCCTCTCTTAATTAAATATTCTTTGTTTGCCGATTGTTGTAATTAAGCTTAGGGATATTAATCTAATTAATTATTATATCATTAGGGATGAAATTATCCATATTAATCATAAATTAATGAGAAATATATTAAATAAGTTTACATTAAGTTCATACAATTATCAGAGCTGCATTAGACTGTCATTAAGCTAGGAATATTAACTTATAATTTTTTGAGTAATTTTCATAATTAATTAAGCAGACAAAATGCTATGAGTTATTTATCAGAGGTTAATTACATGTTAGGGAACCCGTGATAATTATGTTAACCTCAGATAATTAATTTACCTAATTATCTTAGTAGAATTACACTGTTTTTAGGATAAATTAAAAGAGGGAAAATCGCAAATTGATTCAAAATGCTTTGAGTTATTTATCAGAGGTTAATTACATATTAGGGAACTCGTGATAATTATTTTAACCTTAGATAATTAATTTACCTAATTATCTTAACAAAATTACAGTGTTTTTAGGATAAATTAAAAGGGGGAAATTAGCAAATTGATTATTTGAGGCTAACATAGTTATCACGGGTTCCCTAACATGTAATTAACCTTTGATAAATAACTCAAATCATTTTGAATCAATTTGCTAATTTCTCCCTTTTGTCCTAAAAATAGTGTAATTTTGTTAATATAATTAGGTAAATTAATTATCTGAGGTTAGCATAATTATCAGGGGTTCCCTCGCATGTAATTATCTTTGATAAATAACTCAAGCATTTTGAATCAATTTGCTAATTCCCCCTTTTAATTTTTCATAAAAACAGTGTGATTATGCTAAGATAATTATATAAATTAATTATCTGAGGTTAACATAATTATCATGGGTTTTCTAACATGTAATTAACCTCTGATAAATAACTCATAACATTTTGAATCAATTTGCTAATTTCCCCCTTTATTTTTCTCAAAAAAAGTGTAATTCTAACTAACTAATTATGAAAATTACTCACAAAATTATAAGATTATTTTTCTAGCTTAATGACAGTCTAATACAGCTTTGATAATTATCTCAACTTAATATAAACTTAATTAATATATTTCCCATTAATTTATGGTTAATATAGATAATTTCAGCCCTAATATGATATAATAATTAATTAGTTGAATATCCCTAAGCTTAATTACAACAATCAGCAGATAATATTTAATTAAGAGAGGTTTTTTGAGTATACATAGAATTAATCTTTGATTTATTAAGAAAATAGGTTAACCTAGCTTTGCTAATTAAGCAAGATTAGGCTAATTACCAATTAATTAACCAACTAGAGCTTGATCTCCAGTGATTTCTACGTAGCGGTCTCTTTAGATGAAAGAGAGTGTGTCAAGGCTCCGAGTCTAAATTTTTATGAAGGAAAGGGGGTCTTTTTATAGTTTTTCTGGGACCCTGGTTGTTCTGGCAGGTTTTGACACCTCAAGCAGGCCCCCAGCTTCAAGGTAGTGCCAACTGCTGCTATTTCTATCTCTAGCAGGTTCCCCACAGCTCCACACTGCCCTCTCAGCTTCCAGAATCGATTTGGGTTGATTTTACTGATTTTTAATGATGAAAATTGGAATATCATTTAATTCTAGAACCTTAGGACAAGAAAGTCTGTTAATAATAATTACTGAAACCATCCAATTTTTATTAACTAATTGAATTCCTAGTGTAACCTTCCAGGGCCCGTAACTTTTCCAATTTTCATCGAATTCTAATTCTGAAAATTACTAACCATAGTAAAGCTCTGCTTATGATTCCAAAAATTCCAATATCAGCCATGATTGAATCATTCAACAGTGGTTTGCAAGTTAATTTTACAAGCTTTGTACAATTTTTAAGGTTTCAAAAATTGGAAACCTTACACACCTTCATCTTCATCACTTCAACATCATCTTCATATGGAATCTTTATAGAATCTTTGAGAAATCTTCATGAAATCTTTATGGAAATGTTGTTGAAAGGGCGTCCTTTCAACACACACCCCTCCGAATTCTTGTCGTCCCCGACAAGACCCTATGTCTTCACTGGCCTTGACGAGTTCTTCGTGTCTTGGTGTTGGTTGAAGCTATTGCTATTGCAACGGCTTTTGTTGGTTGCTTTGAATGATGTCAAAGCTGCCTTTAGCTTGTACCTTCTTGAGATCACAAAAACTTGTAAATATCATATTGATTGTGGTAGATTTTGTGAAAGAAACTATTGTTCTACTGACAATACTCAGCTGATGCATAGTTTTGAAGTTGATTTTATACTAATAAGGAGTCAAGTGCACTGGTGAAGTAAAGGAGCAATCATCAACATTTGAAGCAAAAAAAGGAATTCAGGTAATAGGTTGGGTTTTAGCCTTTTATCTTGTTCATGTACTTGAGATCAAGACTTAGATATAGGTTAGGAGAGAATCTACCAAGAGACCAGGTAAGTCGAGGATCCACGAAAGAGAGTGTTAACCAAGTTGAGATTGAGCACTTGTCCACTATTTAGGAGGAAGTAGCCTCTGAAACTTCTCAAAACCTTTTTATTCCTTTCATATGGATAGAGTTCCAAGCATGGACTTACATGGTGATATGGGACCCATTGGTGCCATTAAATGTTGTCACAAGGGCACAAGCCAAAAAAAGAAACAAACGCAAAAAATGATAAAAACAAGCACTCTAACAAGTCAACACGCATGGAACCAACGAGAAAATACATTCGAGAATGACTTAGAGCTCAATACCATAGGAGACTAAACGTTGTCACAACTGAACTGTCACAAGCTCAAGAGCATTTACAACAAAACTAGGGAGCGTCATCTAGCATAGTGCTAGAAGAAATGTCTCCATCAGCACAAGAAACTAGCGGACAAGAACAGAAAGAATTGAGTTCAGGAGGATTTGTCCTAGGAGACAAAAGTTTTTAGCCATTAGAAGCAATTCTAGAGGCCTAAATGCGAGATTGGAGAAGCATCAGACTATAGAAAACAAATGGATGACTTACCCAGACACAAAACTAGAAAAACTAAGACTAAAAATGTGCAAGGAAATGATTGAAACAGCTCAAGTTCTCATGGAACCTTTGTCTGCTATGCCTATACATGAAAGGGTAATACCTCAACCACCTACGAAATCTAGGGAAACCAATGAAACCATTAGGGAGGAGGTAAGAATCGAGCCGATGACAAAGCCAGATAAACCAGTTGAAACTCTAGGAATGAATAAAGTTCACAACCAACAAGGCAATAAAACACCTCAACAAATAGCTAAAGAGAATGCATTGAGAGAAAACAATGGGATAGATAATCAGCGAGTAGAAAACTCAACCAATGGATCTTTCTATCAAGGAGCTCAACATGTACCAAAAGTGAACCAAAATTGGCTTGAAAAAATGTGGGATATGGTTAGAGAGGCCAAGGATGGTAGCCATACGCTAGATGCTGCACCCATTGAAGAAGTCAATCTTGACCAAGGCATGATGAACTTAGAGATGCGATCACCCTACAAAGAAGGTTCAGATGTCATAGTTCTACCTTCACAAAAGAAAGCTCATACGCAAATTATGGATTCTCGGGGCTTACATGAATTTTTGTCAATGCCTGTGAAATGCACATTCATTTTCAATTGCGTTTGTCAATAGGGTACTTGTTTTAGCCCTAGATCATGCTTACTTCTCTTTGAGACACTCTAATAAGGCCTTAACTTGGGTTAATGAACCATTACACATGTACTACTTTTTTGTTCTACATTGGAAACGTAACACATCCTAATTTCTTGTATTCCATAGTTTATAGTGTCTAAGTGTCACTTATTGCACTTCCTCACATGTTGCACTTGTGTTTTCACCTCTTTTGTTTCTTATTGTGTTGCAGGTCCTCTCCTATGGAGCCATACGATCGCATGCTTTTTACAATCATAGCTTCCGAGGACGGAATCTACATCAAGAAGGGGGGCATGTTAACCGATGACATATCTCATATTACTTTGCTAGAGTCATAGGCCGTCCTTGTCAATCTTACATGTGCACGTTAGGTGCTTACATAGGTCTTGGGTGATCGCCGATGAGAGGCGCACCGCATATATTATTTGACACTATGTTTACTTTGACCGGCCAAGTGTTGGCACCCATGTGTGGACAGGCCAAACCCATATAAAAGGTTGTTTGTGACCTAATTTCCTCATTCCTGAGGGTGCATGCTATAGAGATTGCTCTTGCTTTATCTCCTTCTCCTTCTCCATCTCCTTTGTGTGCTCACGTGTGTGTGTGTATGCTTGAGGAAGAGAGTGAGAGTTGGGAAACTTAAGCAAGACCCAATCATTTTCTTTAAAAATTAAGGATCTTCTCTGCTTGATAGCAGTAGCCTTTTGCCTTTGTTGAGAGATGGATATAGCTTTTTTAATCTTTTGGAAATATTCTTGTAAATCTCGGCTATTCATCCGCAATAAAGATCTTCCCATGTATTTTAAGTAGAAAGGGACTCTGGGAACCTCCTTCTATGACCTCAAAAGGTGTTTTTCCTATAGAAGTATGTACAGTGTTATTGTATGCATACTCTAAAAGAGGTAAATATTTTTCCCATTGAGAGCATTGATGTACTTCCATAACATAGGCTTTTAGTAGATCAAGAATGGGTAGTTTAGCTATTTCACTTTGGCCGTCCATTTGTGGATGATAAGCCAAAGAGAAATTTATCCTTGTACCTAAATTCTCAAATAGACCCTTCCAAAAATTATTGGTCATTCTAGGATCTCTATCCAACACAATAAATGTAGGCAAGCCATGGTACTTGAAGATTTGAGATATGAAGAGGGTTGCTATTTGGTGTGCCTTAATAGTCTTTTTGAAAGGTATAAAATATGCTTGTTTACTAAACATGTCGACTATTGTCCACATTCCTGTATTCCCATGGATAGACTTGGGCAATCCAAAGATAAAATCCATGGATATACTCTCCCATGGTGAATTAGGAATTGGCAAAGGCTGGAGTAATCCAAGTTGTTTCCCTCTATCAAATTTTGTCTTTTGACATACCATACATTTTGAAACATAGTCTTGAATGTTTGCTTTCATGGTAGGCCAATAGAAGTACGTTTCTACTCCTCAAATAGTAGGTTGAATCCTCTATGCCCTTCATAAGAGGGAGCATGTGATTCATACATTACTTTCTCTCGGAGAGAGCTAGTAACACATAGCCGATTGCCATAGAGAAGATATCCATCCTGCAAAGTGAATGGTTCTTCTTTCTTCCCTAGTGCAAGGGTTGAAATTATATACTTGAAATTGAGATTAATAGCATACTCATCTATCATAGATGATTGATTATTGTGAGTTGCTATGGTCACAACATTTACTTTTGGCCGTCTTGATAGTGCATCGGCCCCATGAGATTGTGCTTGTTAGCAATGTGAGCAATATGAAAACTAAATTGCAAAAGAAAATTTCCCCACTTCATTTGTTGTCGGAGATCTTGGTTTGCATCATGAAGTACTTGAGACTTTGGTGGTCCATACGTAAATGGCTTTGAGAGATCGGGAAGTTTCAGGACGAGTTGAGAGGTAAGCTTTTCTTTAAGCATATCAAACACTTTTTGTTCTTTTGTAGCCCATAAATACTTAACATTCTATTTCGTTAAGTCATGTAATGGTCCTGCAATTAGTGATAATTTCTCTATGAAGTGCCTATAGTATGCACACATACCAATGAAGCTTCTTAATTCATGTAGATTCTTTGGATTAGGCCATTCATTTATTACCTCTAACTTTTTTGGGTCCATGTGGATTCCATCTTTAGAGATAATATGACCTAAATATTGAATCTCTTGTAGAAATAACTTCACTTTTCTTTTGGTTTAGGTAAAGCCTATTCTATCTCAAAACTTGGAAGATTACTTGGAGATGTTGTGTGTGCTCCTCAATTGATTTGGAGTGGATAATAACATCATCAAAGAAAACTCCATTAAACTTGCTATGGGGTCTAAAATTTTTCTTCATCATTTGGTTGAATGTGGCTAGAGCATTTGTCAAGCCAAAAAGCATGACAAGATATTCATAGAGACCAAATGTAGTGCGGAAAGCGTTCTTTACTATATCTTCATCCACTATCCTTATTTGATGATAGCCACTTTTAAGGTCAGTAGATAGAACCTTGAAGTTTGTCAAATAGATCTTCTACCCTTGGCCCATGAAGTCTATTTTTTATAGTGATTCTATTTAGTGCTCTATAATTGACACACATACGATATGTGTCATCTTTCTTATGCACTAAAATAATAGGTGAGCAAAAAGGAGATGAGCTAGGTCTCACCATACCTTTCTCAACGAACTCATTAACTTGCCTCATAATCTACTCTTGTTGGGCTTGAGAGACTCTATAAGGAGGCTTGTTAGGTGGGGTACTCCCTAGAAAGAGTTCTATAGAGTGGTCATCATCCCCTTTTTTCTGTGGAAATTCACCAGGGATATCTTTGATGAACACAGCTTGATATTGGTTGAGAAATTGAGATAACTCTAACTCCTCACTTGATTGCTCACATGATTTCATAGAATTAGACTTATCATTCATAAGATCATTGACAAAAATCATGTACACAGAAATAGAACTTTTCATTGATTTGTCAAAAGCTTGAGTATTTACAACGGGTATAGAGTGACCCACTTCATTGGCTTGGATGCAAACACACCTTTCTCAAAACCTAAAGGTGATTTTCCTTTTGGGATGTTTCATGTTAGCTCCCATATGATCAAACCATTGTAAGGCTAGGATTACATCTTCATGTTTAAGTGGGGAGATATAAAAATCCTCTTTGTCCACATACCCTTGGACATGAAGCCTAAGCCTACATATGAGATGTGTTATTGGGGCTATTTGACCTTTAAAAGGCCCATATGTAGTAATGGTTTTCTCCATCTCATGTGGATGTACTCATAGATTTTGAGCTAACTCCAAAGAGATGAAGTTGTGGGTGGAACCATTGTCAAAGAGAAAGAGAGCGTCATGCTCTCTTACTTTTTCCCAAGTATAAGAAAGTAGGGATCTTTGCAATGAGCAACCTCTTGTGGAGCCTCAACCATAGAGGCTCTAGGTTGTTCATTGAAAATATTTCTTTGAGGACAATTTTGATAGTAGTTTCCTTGCTCCCCGCATTTGAAACATTTAATATCAGGAGGAGAGAGACAATTTTACCTTTGTAGACTCCTTTTTCCTTATCTTTGTTTTTGTTTTTGGTGTTGCTTTTAGGAGAAGTCAAGGCATTATTCTTCCCTTTAGGCTTGCTCCATCTTTAGTCTCCATGGGCTTAAAATTCTTCTTAGCCCCTTGTCTAAAATTGATGCGAGAAGCATCCAAAGTGTGATGTATGACAACACAGATAGTCTTGGGCTCTTGGGAGTTAACATACTTAGCCATATATTCAGATAGCACAGTACAAAATTGTTATTTTTTCTCTCCAAAATCTATCTTTTTTTAGATTATGGCTTTGAGATGTAATTCCTAAAACTTGTCCACATACTGGTGGATAGTTTCATAAGGAGACATCTTCAAGCTTTTCCATGCACTGATAACTTTGTCTTCAGCATCATCTGGGAAAAAATGCTTCATTATGGAGAATCTCAAAATCTTCCATGTTTTTGGAGCTTGTCCATTAGCCCGTAGACTTGGCCACCATTGCTTGGCAGGTTTTTGAAAATGCATGTATACATTTCAAAGCTTGGAGGACTTCCTAAATTCCTCCTCTCCAAAGGCTGCATCAAATTGTTGGATAAAGGCAAACACTTTGTTTAGGGCACCAAAAGTGCCATCAGAGGTGAGAAAAGTGATGTTCTTTCCTCCCTCTTCGAATTTATTCAATTTGTTGGACCTCTTCCAAGCAGCATAGGACCTCCGATGTCCTATCCTCCTAGGTGGTGATGAGCCGCTGCTTTAGTCAAAAGAGGAAGATGAAGGTGAGGAAGAAGGAGAAGATGGATATTTCTTCCTTCTCTTTACCTTCCTTCAATCTTTCCTTTCCCTCTTTTTGTCTTGGCGAGGAAGAGGAGATCTCTTTCTCTTTGGTGGTGATAGTAATCGTTGTGACCTCCATCATTGAGGAGCCACATCCTCATCATCTCAAGAGTCAGAGGTATGACCCCCATCCTCCATTGGAGATTTATCTTCATGTGTATTCCCATGACTTTGATGGGCTAATTCCTTGCCTCTTTGTTCATGGGATACAAGTTGTCCTTGCTCTCCTTCTCCCGCAAGAATTTCTCTTTTGGAGGTCTCACCATGAGGCCTCTCAGAAATTCTTTCATTTTGGGGAAAAGTATGTAAAGTGCTAGATTTAAGTTGAGCTTGCACTTCATCTTGTAAAGCAGGGTTACCCATAGCTTGTTGTATCCTAGTGACAAGAAGATTCACAAGCATAGGGGCATCATTAGTAGCATCTTCATGTGCAAAATCAAAATCATCTACACTAATTCTATTCTCTTTATTATTTTCAGCCATGTTGCTAGATTGTGTATGTGCTAATTTGGGGGATTTCCATTTTACGAGCTAAAATGCACGAGCTTTCAAGCTAGAGTGCCTCAACCAATGCAAAAAGAATTGCTTCTATAATCAAATTTCTATAGAAATAGGAGGAGCTACTTCAAATTCATATATCTGAGGTTTTAAAATAAATTAAAATCAATCACATTCAAAGATCCAAATATGGATATAACTCAATTGTAAAATGTATCCAAGAAGGATATCATCATAAGATACTAATACATAATAAATAAAGGCTACATTTATATGATAATATATTCACACTTATTTTCTTTAATAAAATTCATATTTAAAAAGAAAAGCACATTAATTAACTTTCAAATAATTCACCTGGCTCTCCTTCCTCTTCTCGTGTGTGTGTGTGTGTGTGTGTGTGTGTGTGTGTGTGTGTGTGGAGAAGAAAGAGAGAGAGAGAGAGAGAGAGAGAGAGAGAGAGAGAGAGAGAGAGAGAGGGAGAGCGCGGGTTACCTCTTTGCTTGAGCACCAAAACTCAGATCTGAGATCTGAGTTTTTGGGCGCTCTCGATTTATTTTTTACCCCTATCGGGGTCGCTATGGGCGTTGCTATGTTACAAATAAACTAGCGACACTCATAGCGACGCCCATAGCGACGCTGATAGCGATGTCGTGAATTTTCACTTTTGAGCATCGCATTGCGAAGTCGCTAATGTGAAGTACCTAAGTTGTAGTGCCATTTATGTAGCCATAGAGCTGCAACTCCACATCAGTCCTATAAAAGAGTACATAATCCAAAGTAGCACTCACATGGCACAAAGTGCGCCTCACTGCATCCAAGTGTGGTTTCCTGGGAAACTGCATAAACTTACTCACCAATCCAACTGTGTATCTCAAGTCTGGACGTGAGATAGTCAAGCACATCAAGCTACCCACAATATTCTTGTACATGGTAGCATTATCAAGCACTTGAATTGCATCATTTCCCAACTTCAAATTGTGATATAAGGGCATTGCAATTGGCTTACAATCAGCCATACCATACTTTTTTGACATATCCAAAGCATATTGCCTTTGTGACAGCCATACACCTTCTTTTATGCGAATAATTTCAATGCCTAAGAGATACGGCAAGTCTCCCAAGTATTTCATGTCAAACTCCTACATAAGTAGATCATGGTATGCCCTCTACTTCAGCCATATTATCACCACCAACAATCACATCATTCACACATATATATTTTACCACAATTCCTACCTCATTCTTCCGCACATACAATGGATGGTCTGCATCAGACATTCAAAGCCCAATGAAATGAGGAATTCCACAATCCTCTCATACCAAGCTCTAGGTGCTTGCTTCAACCCATACAATGATTTCTTTAACTTGCATACAAGGCCACGTAGCCTCATATTTGCATAACCTTGTGGCTGCTCCATATACATAGTTTCCTCCAAGTCTCCATATAAAAATGCATTCTTTACATCCATTTGTTTCAACACCCATTTTAATGTGGTAGCCACTGCAATAAACAGATGAACGGTAGCCATCTTAGCTATGAAGCTAAACGTCTCCTCATAATCAATCCCATAAATCTGTGCATAACCTTTGGTCACAAGTCTAGCCTTCTACCTGCTCACACTGCCATCAACATTATGCTTTATTTTGTAAACCCACTTACATCCAATTGCCTTCTTATCCTTTGGTAATGGCACCAATTTCCATGTCCCATTTGCATCAATTGAAGCCAACTCTTTATACATAGCACCGCCATTTTTCATCCTTGACAGCATCCTCAAAACATGTGGGTTTTACTTCGTCTGTAATCTTTGCCACCATAAATGCACAATGACGAGCCACATAACTATCATAACTCAATTTGTACACATGATTTCTCGCTCTTTCTAACCTGCATGGTCTAGGATCACTTCCAAGTGCCCTATTCCATGCGTGCATTCTTCTTGCACCCGGAGTCTTCACAGAGGGTCTGTCAAAATCCTCATCCAAACTCTACTCAGAACCATTGCTATCGGCATCATCATAACCAACACTCAAATTTGGCAACTTAGGGGCATCTTCAACTTTTTCCTTTCCTTTCTTTGATACATTTGAAGAGTTTGTAGGACTCACTTTTTCACATAACCTGCCACTCCAAGGATTCTCACCATGAGTTGCACTAGAGGACTGTTGCGGCCCACTCAAAACTTGTGACTACGCAGCTGTATTTTTTGCAGCCACATTCTCTCTTACATCAACCCCCAAATCATCTTTTACATTAGCATACCAACTTGCCATTTCATCAAAAACAACATCCTTGCTCAGCCTCACTTTACCCTTGACAGGATTGTAACACTTGTACCCTTTTTGCTCAAGGGAATAGCCAAAAAAACAAGTATTTTTTTTGCTTTTGGATCAAGCTTACTTGCTAGCTCATCCGGCACATGCACAAAAGAAATACATCCAAACACTTTAAAGTCTGATAAATCTGGTTTTTCACCACTGAAATTTTATTCAGGTGTCATATCATGCACTACAGTAGTAGGGGTCCTGTTCCTAATGTAGACACATGTAGCAATAGCCTCAGCTCAATAACAATGATGCGTGTTCTTCTCATCATCAATTCTCTATCCCTTCTGCAATGTGCCTTTTCTTTCACTCACCAACACCATTTTGCTACGGAGTATACCTGCATGAAAACTACCACTGAGTTCCATGCTTTTTCAGAAAAACCATTGAATTCATTGGACAAGTATTCACCCCCTCCATCTGACCTCAGGCACTTTACATGTTTCCCAGTTTATGAAAATTCATAAACACTAAGTATACCCATACCTTCCTCATACAGTCATCAATGAAACACATAGTATCTATATCCACCCGTAGATGTAGTCTTTGTCTGAACCCATACATATGCATGCACTAAATCCAATGCATTCCTGCTTACATGCTTATCACGCGGAAAGGATTCTTTTGCCTGCTTTTCAAATTGACAAGCTTCACATAATTTTTGCATTTCAGCAACTCAAAACATAGGTAAACATGTAACCATCTCTTTAGTCTCCATCATTTTTAACTTTTGCAAACTTACATGACCAATACGTTTGTGCCAAATCTCTACATCTTGAACAACACCTGCACCTCATGAAAACATGGTAGCATTCACCTTGAGCACATTTACATCCAAAGTAAACATCCCACTTTCCTGCCTTGAACAACCAACCTTCCATCCTTCTAATTCTCTTCGAAAAAAAGACCATTGAATTTAAACCTAACCTGTAAATCCAACTCAACCATTTGCCCAACAGAAACTAGGTTCGTTGTAATGTTGGAACTTGGGTACATGTAGTACATCAGCCAGGCACTTCATATGATTGTTCATGGTTGTTCATGTGATTCGATGCATCAGAATCCACATACCAGACATTATCAGTGGATTTTGCCACATTTGCAGACATAGTATTCAACATGTGCTGCAACACAAATAGTCTATTGGGCTCATCTACATTCTTGCTAGTAGTTGCATATTTGTTTGTTACCTTCTATCTAGACAGTCATGTTCAAAGACCATGTCTTCCAAAGCCCCAACATACTACATTTTCTTTTTGACCTTGATTATTGCACTTCACATTTCCACGACCGCTTGTACTCCCTCTATCTCAAAAGTTTCCTTGACCACCACCTGTGTTCTGACCATGATTGTTGTTCTGTTGTTGTGCTTGGTGGTTGCCTCTTCTTCGGTCTTGCCCCCATGACCTGTACCACATCTTCTTCCTCTTCCTTTGTTGTTGAGAATGACATGTTCAAACTTGTCTCCATCCTGCATAGAGGAGTCTTCCTCAAGTTCCTTCTCTTCCACAATCAATAAGGACACTAAATCTGTAAATAAGGGAATGTTCTCTCAAAGATGGATGCCAGTTTTAAAGTGTTTGTAATCAGGACCCAAACCTCACAAACAAACTTCTACTTTATCATCACCATCAACTGTAACACCAATTGATGCAAGTGACTCACATATGTTCTTTATCTTCAGCGAGTAGTCATTGATGGACATGATTTTCTTTTGAATAATATTCAGCTCAGTCTTCAACTGTAGCTTCCTTGCCTTTTTGTTGGTCACATCCAATGACAACAACAAAGTGTCCAAAGCCTCCTTAGGAGATTGAGCATCCAGTATATGCCCAATCATAGTGTCATGTACACTGCTAGAAAGACAATGCATAACCTTCCAAGCTCCATGGTTCCAATCTTTAAATTTATGTCTTAATTTTTGCAGCACTCGCATGGCAGTAGTGGTGCTACCTCATACTCTCCATCAATGTAGTCCCAATAACCTTTTCCCATAAGGAAATTGGTCATTTTGGACTTCCAAGCATGGAATTTTTTCTTGTCCAACTCCTCACCGAAAACCTAGTTAAGCCCATCATTGTTGGACGACATGTTTCCAACCCTTCACATAGTCTTTGAGCAGCCTACTAAAAATAGTTGGTTACCACCTTTAAAACCACAATCTACATACATACACCTAGTTCACTGTACTAAATAGTGTTAGTACACACTACAGCCAAACCAAATCTTTTTGTGGATCTACAAATCTTTCTGCACCACCTATATGTGGATCTCAACCTTAGTGTTTTTGCATTCGAACACACTCTAGCTCCAAAACAACGGTCGAAATGCGCCCAAAATGGAAATATAGTTGCACAAGTGTAGTTGAAGGATTGTATAGAACCCTCAGATGCACACTCTCCAAAAGAAATTTCCTTAATCGCAGATCATTAATGATGGTTCTCGGGAATATCGAAGCCACTTCCTAGACTGCTCATGGTTCATCGATGCTCCAAGAAATTTCCTCAATCGAAGATCGTTTATGATGGTTCTTGGGAATATCGAAGCCACTTTCTAGATTGCTCCTGCTTGATGATCCAAGAAATCGCCTCAATCAACGATCGTTGATGATGGTTCTCGGGAATATCGAAGCCACTTCCTAGACGGCTCCTACATGATGCTCCAAGCTCCTTAGACAAAACCAAGCCTTGATACCAAGTCAGAGATAGAGACCAAGAGAGGTTGAGCTCTTGCAAGTGCACGCACGCACGCACACACACACACACACACAAAAATGGTGGCAAAAGAATGTACTTATTCTTCTTCATAGACTCAAGATAAGAGGTCTACAAAACATAAGGAAAAAGACAACATAAAAAGGGGACCTAGTACAACGGTCTAGTATAACCGCTAGTGAGTGAGGTGAGTAGATAAGTGTGACATCACTCCGGTAGCTCGATGTAGTCTAGTTGTAGTATCACTGGCAAGGTTTGCTAATGATGATGACTGTCGGTGGTGGTCATCCAAGAGTCGTACATGCTGATCTTGACATCTCAACACGTTACAAGTGCAAGGGGCTCAAAGCAGGGCATTGCTCTCTCTCTCTCTCTCTCTCTCTCTCTCTCTCTCTCTCTCTCTCTCTCTCTCTCTCTCTCTCTCTCTCTCTCTCTCTCTCTCTCTCTCTCATCTTCTCCTTGAGTCTTGCAACAGGCAACCATTGCCACTGCTTTTGGGAATTCCTTAAAAAGTAGGGTTAAAAAAAAACCCAAGGAGGGGGTGCCTTAAAAAGTAGGTATAAATAAAAAAGGGTTCCCAAGGCACCCCCCCCCCCCCCCTCTGCCTCTTTCTCCATCATCCTGTCACTTTCTTGGCGAAGCAAATCTAGACGCATAGAGTCTAGGAATTCAAGTTCTTGGACCAAACAAGCTAAAGACGAATCAGGTTTCAAAAACTTACAAAAATTCTAGCAATTTTGAATCAAGTTCTACACATGCAAAGAACGTCTACTTATCGATTTTCAATACAATCGATAGATGGTTGATTTTTAACACTGCAAGCACTAAAGAGGTGCCATTTTGCGGCTTGGATCGTGGATCAAGCACACCACATGATTTTTTGACCAAGGTATTAAGTTTGTAAAGCATCGAGGCACTTGGACAAAGGTTGCGACTTGTTGTTCGACCTCAACATCATCTACTGGTGGTGATATCTACTTGGCACGACCAATCGAGGTAGTTTCAAATTGTTATCATCCAACCACACTGAAGATAAGGTGTCTTCTATTCTCTTGCTAGAACAACACATATAGCCATGTATTTGGACATTAATATGACTCATGCATTGTTTTTTAGCATTCTATACCAAATCCTCATGATGTTGCCCTGTGGTCGGATACTCTCATGGAGGGTACCTGCGCTGCACCAGGGCTGGATGATAGCTATGAACTGCTTGATATACAAGATTTTTAAGCCATGCAAACACGTATCTCTGTGATGGAGAAAAAGTTTGCATCTTTGAATGACAATGTTTCTAAATTATCAAACTTAGTAGTGCAATATATACAATAGCAGGTGAAGGTCTCTACTGATACACATATGCAGGAGCAAGGATCAAACCAAGGACAAGATCTCCCTTCATATTCTCTACATTCTCTCACCCAAAAGAGGTGGATGATTTGTTGAAAAATACAAAGTTGTTGACTTTTAAGGGAGAGGAAAGAGAACGCAATAAATATATGGTGAATATATTTTTATGGAATTCACGATCTGCGACGCACTCTGGATGCAGTGAAGGCACTGCAAAAGAAGTCTGACATTAGAAGGTAAGACCTATAGATGGTGGATGTCTCTTAAGCAGAAGTGAATCGTACCATAGACTTGGGCAATCTTTGAGGCTGTATTTAGAAAATAATTTCTTTCCACAAATGAAGCGAACAAAAATTGGTATGCTTGGGATAAGTGTTCCATGTGGCATCATAAAATATTGTTGGAATATATCTCGCACTATCGTGATGTCATTCATACGTTGGAGAGATTAGATACCTTTCAACAAGTGCATGGGTTTATTTGCGGTTTAACACCAAAGCTTAAGAAGCCTGTCAAGACTTAAGATCATAAGACACTTGAGGAGGAAATAGTGCAAGGTCATATTCATGATGATCCCGATGAGAGATCACTGCATAATAATCATGTGCCTACTACACATGCAAATACACACACACACACACACACACACACACACACACACACACACACACACACACACACACACACACACACACACACACACACACACACACACACACACACACACACACACACACACACAACATGAACACAATAAAATAAAGTTTTTAGTGGTTGCATTGGAGGCCTCTAAAAACCCCAAGGGGTATAGGGATCCTCTCTCCGTTGAAGAGTTTGAGAAGGATAAAAAAGAAAACCTATGTTTACATATTTAGAGAGTGAGCATGGCAAAAAGGATTGTCCCAAGGAGAAATCTCCTGCCAAAGAAAAAGAGAGACCAGTGCACATGGTGCAGTTGTTGCCTCTTGAGTTCTCCTCTCATTTCTCCAATGTGGAGGTAACACACACTGAGGTGGTGCATGAATACTATATCATGGCTTCCATGTGGCAACCGACCTTCGGTCCACATGAGTTGGTGCATATGCATGGGTCCATCCAAGGACACAAGGTGAGGATCTTGGTGGACGATGGTGCTTTACACAACTTCATTAACTATACATTAGTGAAATGGCTCAACCTACCTCACACTCCGAGTTTCCATCATTACAAGGTAGAGATGATGAATGACCATGATAGCAAGGTATGGGAAACTTAAGTGAATAATGTGCCATTGAAAATTCAAGGGTATCACACATCCTTCAACTTTCAAGTCATGAATATGGAGTGAGCATGTATGGTTCTGGATAGAGAATGGATGCATAGTCACCACTCATTTGTATAGCAAAGCTTATGAAGCTCAATTCTAACAATGAAATAGAAGAAATTTTCTTGTGTTACTCCATGTGTCGTTTTCATTCTAATGTAGATCGGGTCTTACTTGACAATTCCTCGAAGTCACATGCTTCGCTCTCTTCTATTCTATCTATGGATACTTCTCTCTCTCTCTCTCTCTCTCTTGAACAAGAAAATGTTGCAAATAGTTTAAAGAAATTTTTAACGGAACATAAAGATGTTTTTCCACATGATTTAGCACCAAGGTTACCATCGACATGGGCTGTGCAGCATAGCATATACATATTTGCATCTAGTAAACCCGTAAATAAACCATCCTACAAAATGAGCCATTTTGAGGATGCTGAGGTGGAATGTCAGCTTGCTGACTATCTCAACAGAGGTTTGCAACCGAGTTCCTCACCATGGGCCTTCTTCAATCTTATTGGTGAAGAAAAAATCCAGTAGTATGTGCATGTGCATAGACTATTGAGGATTCAATGTCGTAACTATTAAGAACAAGCACTCTTTATCAAGAGTGGATGAGCTATTTGATAAGCTCACTCACGCACGTATCTTTACAATGTTAGACTTATGTTCAAGGTATCATCAACTACATGAGGGAAGGCCAATTGCATTTGAAAGTAGAAAGCTTGATTCAGTCCAGCAGATAACTGCTTATGAAAGAGAACTCTATGCAATAGTGTCAACGTTGAAAACTTGATGACATTATTTGTATGAGTTAGACCATGAAAACATGAAATGGTTTATACAACAATATGATGTAAAGGGTCGAAAGGCTAGGTGGACTAAGATCCTTCACGAGTATAATACTAAGCTCCGATATCATAAAGGATGATATAATGTGGTAGTTGATGCTCTTAGTTGAATGCGTGAAATCAACTCCCTTCTTTTCACTGAAATATGAAGCGAGTTTTGGAGTCTCACAAGGGCAAATGTCGAGACATAATCCAAAGTGTGGAGCCATGTACAAATGAGAGATCCTTCTCCCATCAATACTGGTAGTGTGTCTTTTACCTCCACACTAATTTCTCCTCTATCGAGTGATGAACTACAAAGATGAACGAATTTTTCCATCAATGATAGGTACCTGCTCCACAAGAGGAGAGTCTGTGTATTGACGGACACAAATATTTGGCCCCAAATTCTTTATGAATGTCACAACACTCCAAGTGCAGGGCACCCAGGCATTAAGAAAACTTATACTCTTGTACGACGACAATTTTATCAAGATTATGTCTTACATTGCCAAAAATGATAAGTTAATAAAGAAGAGCGCCTGAAGATAGGAGGACTCTTACATCCTTTGGCGATTCTCACTAAAAAATGAAAAAATATCTCTATGGATTTCATGGTGGGTTTACCAACCACTATACGAGGTCATGACTCGGTACGAGTAGTCATAGATTGGTTGACTAAACTATGCAAGTTTATTCTCACTAAGTCAACCATTGAGAATCTAGAGCTAGCTAGGTTATTTGTGGACACTATGTACCGTTGTATGGATTGCCAAGTAACATAGTGAGTGATCATGAACCCAAGTTCAACAGTCACTTTTGCAGGGCTTTATTTAAACAATTGGGTACACAAATCAACCTAAGTACTATAGATCACCCTGAAACAGATAGTCATACTAAAAGAGTTAATCAAGTGCTAGACGATATGCTATAGTATACGTTAGCAAGAAGCAATCAGACTGGGAAGATTATCTTTCAATTTTTGAGTTTGCTTAAAATTGTGCTAATCATGTCATGACTCGATTTAATCCTTTCATGCCCATGTATGGTTTTAAACCTAGGTCACTAGTTACGTTGGGTTTGGCAACTGAAAAAATTCAACAGGTCAAGACTGACTCCTCAAAATGTTCGACAAGCACAGGATCAATATAAGAAGTATGCTGATGAGAAATGTCGGCAAGTTATCTTCACGGAAGGGGAAGAGGTCTTTCTACGTGTGCAAAGCAGTCTGAAGACTGGGTCAACACCTAAATTATCTCCAAGATATATTGGGCCTTTCAAGATACTCAATCGAGTTGGTGATCGTGCCTACAAACTCTCATTACCTGTGCACTCTCGTATTCATCCAATGCTTCATGTAAGTTGTTTATGCAAATGCTTGCATGGGGACGACAATATTATTGAACAAAAAATTTTGATTGATTTCATTAAACCTCCAATCCAATTTTATGACCCTGAACGCATCTTAGAATATCATGATTTGTAAACTCGTCATCATGTACGTTGACAAGATTTAGTCAAGTGGAAAGATCGACCTGAGGAAGGTGTCACTTAAAAAAACATTAGTGTTCTAAAGAAGAAATTTCCCACTTTTGTTTTCTAGGACGAAAACACTTCTCCAAGGGGAGAGTAATGTGATGCCAAGGGCCACCTAGGGAGTCACGCACTTAGACCAAGGGCCTAGATGGCTAGGAATGTCTATGAGGCACTTGAATGGTTATCAAAACCATCCTAGTTTGTGCGTACATTGCTTTTCAAGATAGGTCTCTTGGGAATGGCAAAACTTCCACAATGCCACCTCAAAAGCATAAGGATTCTCTTTGCTAGACAATCAACATTATTATTATTATTATTTCAATCATCTTCGTCTCTAGTTATACCCTCAGATTGAGTCTCAACTTAGTCTCTAAACTACAGTAAAAAGAAAAATTGTTTGACTTTGTTCTTAGCCAAAGTTTAAAGCCATTAAAATAGCTTTAAGAATGCCATTAAATGGCTTGAAATCAACACTAGTCTCAGTCTTTTAATGAATTTCTCTTGGTACACACTACCATGCTAGAGAAAAATGATAAAATTATAAGGAAAGAATAGGGGAACGACTTAGCTTTAGCTCTTAGAGATTTCTATAGGTTTTCTTGCATCTGTAGGAACATAGACCTCGCTTTGATACCACTGCAATAGCCGTGAGCATAGAGGGCTTGCAAAATACAAAAAATAGCATGCAATCAATGATATAATCAATGGATTTGCATACTTGAACAATTGTGTACACAAAATCGATAACAAGACCAATACAAGAGAGGCAAAGAGCAAGAAGGAGAGGGAAAGAGAACGTGTAAATGCACCTCCTAGAAATGAGTGATGATGAGAAAGGAGAGGAGAGAAGATGAACATAGACACTAGGTGCAATCTCCCCCCATGCAAGAGTGAGAATTTTCCTCTTGCACGGATTTATTTATAAATTCCTTGAATGCTCAAAATGGATACAAATTGTCCACTCGGACATAATAATGATCATAGCTCATAAAGAGCACTTAGATAATATTGAAATATTCATAAATGTGATATCCTTTTGCATAGTCCATAGCTCATTCATGGTTTTTTTTCACCTGTGAGCTGTAATAAATAGCTTTTTATCAATTTTTATTACACATAATATCTAGATTACCACTATAGATATTAGGATCAATCCAACGGCCAAGGATGTGAACATATTGTAAAGTTTATATAGGCTTTCGAACGTAATAAAAAAACTCTCTTTTATTTTTGTTATACACTAAGTACTTATTACAGCTCCTGAAGTTGGAAGAAGATAGAATTCAGACACTCTATATTATTGAAGAAACTCAAAGAAGAAGGCAAGCATGGATGGATATAAATTTGAAGCATAAATATTTTTTAGAAGGAGATTGGGTATTGATGTGTAATAGTAAGTTGAGAAAGAGACGAGGAAAAGTAAAGCTTAAATATTTAGGTCCTTTTTAAACTGCAGAGGAATGAGAGAGGAACTTGGACCTTCAACTTACTTACTGGCTGAACTTTAGGAGAGGATTTTCCCTAAATTAGTTAGCAAATTTACATCTATCACACGATGTGGTGATAGAGAAGGACCTTTCAACACCCATAGAAGAGTCGCCTTTAGCAATGGAGACAGTGCCGATCGACTGTGGCTTTGTTGACATGCAACAAAAGATAGACTTCAACGTCCCAATGCATAAGGAGAAATTGTAAAGGATTCATCTGCTAGACTATGCAATGTTTCCACAAAAGCATTGGAAGCATAACCTCTTAGTGGTGGTAAACACAATTACCCACATTCAAGACACCAAGGGCATCTTTGGTAGATATTGGACGAGTCTTGAAATATTAGGCATATTTTTTAAATTACATGTGGAGGAAGATAATCATGTGGATAAATCCTTAGATGACTCAATGGAATTAGAAACTATTACCCAATTTCAAAAATGCAGAATCCTTTTCGACATCAACAATTGTAATGGTATTTAAAGAGAGCTTTTGTATTGATGAAGCTTGAGTATATCTCCAAAGAAAACTATGTAATACTCCATGCTACAGAGTGTGGAAGGAAAATAGGCTAGGCTAAGTTTTTGTTTCAAAGATTGAACATAGAGATCTACCAAAAGAAGAAGAGAAAGTATAGAACTACAAAGATTGCTCCATTCTTGATATGTTTACAAATTCATGCTATGAGCATGACCTCACTTGTGGGTGGTACTCTAAGTAAGATGGAAGGAGAGTCTCTTCAATCTCTAAGATCCAATCTGGGGGAAGCAAAGATGCAGAGGCACAAAGGATGAAGAAGAAGCAAAGAACAAAGGCTATGCAGGCACTAAATAAGGATTAGGGTGCATCCTCCTATGAGCTTGCAAGAACAAGAGGATATTTGTAAAATTCTAGGGATGGAATTTGATGCTAACATGGAAATTCTATTAGCTATACCAAAAGAAAACCCAAAGCAAACACCCTGTAATATCTTTTCCTTTGAATACTCTTTGAAGTTTAAGAGAAAAAAGCTAGATGATCAAGAAACTAAACAGAGGAAAGATACAACACCTACGCTTCATAAAGGGGAGAAATTGATCAACAAATTTGATAGACAAATTAGTATTGCAGATGCTTATAAAATTTAGACTTGGTGAAAAATTTTATTAGACAAGGGTAGGTTAATTACAATGTCCTGCAAAGGAAAAAGGTTCAATTTTACAAGGTCAGATATCAGGATTAGAAAAGGTGTCAAGGACATTAGAGGAGGATGCTAAACTGAATAAGGACTTAGAGGAATCTGTTGGAAACCTGAAGCAAGAGCTACAAAAGGTGAAAGATTCTGCTCAATTTTACAAGTCCCAATTGTATAGGAGGGAGTACTACAGAGACATTGCAGGAATGGAAAAACAAGTGGTCTGAAGCTTTGAGTGAGCAACTGGAAATGTTGAAATTTGACTATTCCAAGATTATCCTACTCAATAGACTACAAGCTTGCAAGGATTTGGAAGGAAAATTGAGGATCTGTCTGAAGAT
Organism: Adiantum capillus-veneris; assembly: GCF_014529385.1. Taxonomy (NCBI): domain Eukaryota; kingdom Viridiplantae; phylum Streptophyta; class Polypodiopsida; order Polypodiales; family Pteridaceae; genus Adiantum; species Adiantum capillus-veneris. Next base: position 125,820,021 of record NC_140946.1, read on the forward strand.
GATTTAGATCTTGATGGTTGGTATGAGTCAACTCAAGATGTGGAAGTACTCAAGTCAAGAAGTAGGGTGAAAGAGTGTGACTGGAGCTGAGAAAAAAACTATTTTCTTTGGTGAACATTCCTTATCAAATGTTTGCTGAAGTAGAGGCAAATGTTGAGTATTCTCTACTTCAAAAAAGGTTTGAGGACTTCGAGTTGGAGATGACAGATTTCAAAGCAAAAAGCACTGTAAGGAATACCTAGGTACTTGCTCAGGGACATGAGACAATGACATATGAAATATAAGCATCTGTAGTGGACCATGATTTCTTTGCTCTAGTAAAAGTTGCACAAACACGTGGTTCTATTGAGAGAGGAGATCAAGTACAAGACATGGAGAAGTGTGTCCAAGAGGTTACTAAACAAGAAATAGAGATAAGAAACATCATTGTGGAGGTGGTTTAGAAAGTACTTGAGGAAAGTGTGGGAAAAGAGCAAGTTGAAGACTTACTTGTCAAGGCAAATAATACTTTAGAGAAGAATCAACCTCAAGTGATAGAGAAGTGTAGGATACTAATGTATAGACAACAATTGAGATGATTGATTAACAAAAATGTTTTTAAACACTAAGGGGGACTTGTTTTGTTAAGGGCAGGAGGTATTTTCACATGTGACTGCATCTTAGATTTAGTTCTAGGCACTACAATCCATAGGGGATGACTTACCAATATTTTACTTTTAGGGATGTATTGGTTCGAGTCAAAAGTTTTCTGCTTGGAATTTTTTTTCCACCAGGTTGTGCCTGGTGCTGAAGCCCACATTGGCTAGTCTTTTTATTTTTGATCAATAGTCCAAAAAACGATCAAAACACCTCTTTGCATCAAGAAATACGTTAATCCCAAATGGATGTAACGATTTGAATGTAGAATGAAGGAGAAGGAGATTATTGGGACCCTATGCCATGACTATTCTCTGTGTATGAAATGGATGGTTAAGATGTTTGCATGCTTCTTTGCAAGTGCCAGAAGCCCCAAAAACAATAAGGAAGTGTGTTGGGAGGAAAACTATTGGGTTGATTGACATGTCCTTATCCCAAGTATCAGAGTGCTTTCTTTGGCATGAGGAACTCATTGTACATAGCTCTCACTTTGTGGAAGGCGAGCATTGGTGCATCTGCAAGTAGGCAGTCATTCCAGATCTCACCATTAGAGCTTGATGCAAGTAGGCAGTCATTCCAGATCTCACCATTAGAGCTTGATGCACATGAGACCACTTAGATCATGAGTAGATTGGAGTAGAGACGCATTAGGTGAGTTTTATTTTAGCTCACAATGTGTACAAAAGCATGTGTGAGATTGCATTTGGCTCATAGAAGCATTGGGAGTGTATGTGTGGATAGATTTTCAAAACAAAGTTTTAGCTCATTTTTGTAAACCTATTTTTCTCTTTATAAACAACTCATTTTAGGCTGATCTACATAACTGTTGACTGATTTTTTGCGCTCTACAACTTTGTAGTTGGACATTTTTTAAGGTTCTTCACCAATTTGGAAATAGAGCATTTAAACTACTTGAAGATCACTAATTATAGCAGCTTCACCAATTTTGAGATAGAGCATTTAAACTACTTGAAGATCATTAATTAGCAGTAGAAAATTTTTGTAGCTTTATTTTTTTTCCTTCTTTTTTTATTGAAGACGGATCCAACAAAACTTCACTATTTTTTTGAGATAGAAAAATTTGCAAAAAAAAGATTTTGCAAACTCCTCATGGTTGGGAGATATGATGATTTGATTGTCTAGTTTCACTAAATCTATGGCAACCATTGTTGTTTTGGTTCCATATCAACATAGTAGGAGCAAAAGTTCATAGGGAGGCTACACATCTAGCCTCCTTCGATAGACACATACACTCTCAAGCTCTTTAATGAGTATTTGAGACTTGTTTATAGCCATATACTTTGGCACATATATTTTATACATGGATTGAGAGACCGACTCTCTATTTTGTGCATAGCTATAGATTGTATTCATAGATTGCTTCTACATTTATTGTTGGGTATAAGTTTCACACACGTACATATGAAAGCTTACAAGGACAGGTTATTGATTTCATTTGTGTTTGGTAGTTTCAGAATTTTGCAGTATGTTTCACATCATCAACAGATTGCCTGGCTTGCAATTGAATCATAAGATTCTAGAGGATTTTTGGTCACACAAGAAACCACACTATGATATTTATGTGTCTTTGATTAGAAGGCATATGATCATGTGCCAAAGGAACTTAGAAAGAAGATTGATTCAAAGTCACACAAATGCATCTCTGTTAAATATGGTGTAGATGAGAGATGGGCTATTGTCTCCAGCACCCAAAACTTAGTAAATTTATTTGCAATGCACACATTATCTTCAATGAATCAAAGATGCACAAGAAGTTTGTAAAGGAAGTTTACAAAAAAAAATCACATTCAAGGATGTTGTGTGAGGATCGGGGATCTTGAGCGGAGAGTGCAAGAGAGGGAAGGAGAGAAGGGGGAAGGGGATGAAGAGCAGACACAACAATTGGGTTAGTGGAGCTGGAAAGTGAGAGTTGGAGTCAACTCTCACTTTCTCTCTGTATATTCATTAGAGTGTAAGTGAATAGGGGGTGGTTCCCATGGCCACTTGGCCTACACCCCAACAACCCTCGACTTGCAGGTCAAGGTGGCCAATAGTGACGTTAGTGTAGTTAGTCTATACAAAACTGATGAAGCATCATTTAGGCTTCATCCTACACCCATAAGCTCTATGCAATGTGTAAACCACTTGAGGCTAGGCTCTTCATGAGAGGATCTCCGGGGTAGTTTTCAGTGTGAACCTTGACAAGCTCAATGCACTTGCCAACCAATACATCTCGTATGATAGTCTTGGAGACACAACAACATACTCTGGCTCAGTGGTAGAGAGATAGCCACTCTAGCAAACATGAACACATAGCCAAATGTGGATCTTCTATTATCCACATAGCCCGCATAATCCGCATCCATGTAACCCAAAATAGATGCATTGTTGTTTCCAAAGCGTAAACACTTGCTAGCTGCACCCTTTAGGTATCTGAGGATTTTTCTTCTCTGCTTCTCAATGCTCCTTGCCAGGGTTTGACATGTACCTACTAACCCCTCCCACTACATGTGACGTACATCAATTGAAAGAGATGTTAGGCACTCGATTTTCCATGAAAGACTTGGGAAATGCCAATCACTTTCTTGGTATGCGCATCAAGAGAGATAGGCAATATGGAATTCTTGAATTGTCTCAAGATAAGTACATCCACAAGGTCTTGCAACTTTTACGTATGCACAGGGGGAAGTCATTGAGTACCCCAATGCAAGCATACTTAAAACTCAGCGAAGATTCTCTCAAGACAGATGCTGAGCAAGAAGAATATGGCACTTTCGCCATTTCCTCTTTCTCAGCATTTGTCTTGGGAGAATCTTCCTTGCTCAGTTTTAAGTATGCTTGCATTGGGGTACTCAATGACTTCCCCTCCTGCATACTAAAATTTTGTAAGACCTTCTGGATGTACTTGTCTTGAGACAGTTCAAGAATTCCACATTGACTATCTCTCTTGATGCGCATACCAAGAAAGTGATTGGCATTTCTCAAGTCTTTCATGGAAAACTGAGTGCTTAGCATCTCTTTCAACTAATTGATCTCATCAACTGATTCCCTACGATGACCATATCATCTACATAAAAGATCAAGATGATTAAAGAACCATCGTTAAACTTTCTTATGTATAAGCAATGATCCTTGTAGTCCAAGTAGAAAAAGGAACTAGTAGAGAGCGTAGTGCCAGAACGTGTTACTACTGCCATAAAAAGGGTCATTACAAAAAGGATTGTCGTAGTTTCTTAAGAGACCAAAAAAAAAAATCAAAAAGATAATTCTGGAAAAGGCAAAAGTATGGTAAATATTGAGGAGATCAACGTGGCTGAGTCTCCCATGCCCACCACTGCGGTAGAGGATGCTCCTCCTCCAGTGATGAATGTTATGCCATCAGTGATTTATGCAAAGGTGACAGTAGATACCTCAAATTTTCTCATTTTCACTTTGAATCTCACTCCAGATGCTTCTATTGCACAGGATGAGGGTTATGCACAAAATTGAATTCTTGATTTTGGTGCAAGTTTTCATGTCACACAACATAGAGATTGGTTTTCCTCTTATGCATCCATGCATGGCATAGTCAAGCTTGGTGATTTCTATGAGCTTGACATTAGCTTAAGATGCGTAACGGCGCTACTTTTGTATTGAAGAATGTCAGACATGTGCCCAATCTTACAAAGAGCTTGCTTTCTATAGGGCAATTGGATGACCTTGGTTACACTACAATATTTGGTAATAGTTCTTGGCTAACCCACAAGAACAACCTTGTCATGATGAAAGGTCGTAAAAATGGATCCTTGTACACTATGTTTGTATCAAGTGTCAACAAACACTCTATCTATGTTACCGAGCTTTTGTCTATTGAGTTGTGGCATAGCCCGCTAGGGCATATAAGCCAGAAGGGGATGAAAACACTTCAACATTTTGGCTAGGTACATGTGTTAGATTACACAGATTTTCCATTGAGTGAGCATTTTCTATACGGCAGACATACTAGGTTGACATCCTCGCCATTGAACAAGAGACTAGGCGAACCCTAAACTTAATGCACAGTAATTTGTGTGCTCCAATTCCACATAAGACTCTAGGGGGGCAAAATACTTTCTCACGTTCATAGATGATTCTACCAAAAAGTTGTGGGTGTATCTCCTTAAGAGTAAGGAAGAAGTCTTTTCTACGTTCCATAAATTCCTCGCCATGGTTGAGAAACAAATAGGAGAAAAGCTCAAATCTTTTCACCACGAACAATGGTGGAGAATATGTCTCCATGGAGTTCAAGGGTTTTTGCAATCAAAGAGGCATTTGTAGGCAGTTGACTTCTCCGTACACACACCTGCACAGAATGGGATCGCTAAAAGAATGAATCACATGATTCAAGAGCGAGTTATCTCTATGATTTCTATGGAAAAACTTACTCTAGAGTTTTGGGGGGAAGCTTTTCTAACAACAGTACACATTATCAATATGTCACCTAGCTTTCCTTTGAATTTCAAGATTCAAGAGGAATTGTGGATTGGAAAAACACCAAGCTATGAGCATTTACGTGTGTTTGGATGTGAGGCATATGCACATGTGCCCAAAGAACTTCGTCAATTAGATCCCAAGTCAGACAAATGTATTTTTATTGGCTATGGTGCAAATGGACACATGGGCTATCGTCTCTAGCACCCAAAATTCCACAAAGTCATTTGCAGCTCACATGTGATTTTCAATGAATCAAAGATGCACAAGAAGCCCATTGAATAAATTGAGTATAGACATGTTCGATTTGAGGATGCAGACACAACAATTGGGTTACTGGAGTAGGAAAGTGAGAGTTAAGTCAACTCTCACTTTCTCTCCCTATATTCATTAGAGAGTAAGAGAATAGGGGGTGGTTCCCATGGCCACCTGGCCTACACCCCAACATATTGCCTCAGATTTGGTAAGACCTCAGAATTCTAGTGAGGGCCCTTACACTAGAAATGTTGGAGAGAGAGCAGATATCAGTAGTCATGGTTTGCAATGCTCTAGTTGAGCCTCACATCCACCTAAATGGTTTCAACCAGGTGTGTATTATGTCACGTTGATTGATTGAGAAGGACCATCTTGCTTCCAAGAAGCCTTGCAGATGGTTGATAAGCTGTAATGGGAAAGACTTAATGATTTGATTGTCAAATAATAAGACTTGTGAATTGGTCAACTTTCCTAAGGGAAAGAAAGGACCTTTACCTTGCAAATGGAGCTTGTATGGCTTGAAGAAAGTATCCTAGTAGTATTGATGTCAAAATTTCCATTTGTATGCAGTCTCATGGATAAAAAGAATTCAAGAGGATCATTTCTTGTACACAAAGAATCGCATTATTAATGGATCATTCATTCTTCTTGTGTTATTTGTTGTTGACATACTTATCGCGCTGTGGGAAGAACTCTCATGAGATTTCCAATTTAAAGAAAATGTTGGGTCAAACTTTTTCTATGATGGATTTGGAAGAAGCTATTCACTTTCTTGGTATGTGTATAAGGTCAAAGAAAATTCTTGAACTGTCTCATTCAGAAGGTCTTGCATCATGTCAATATGTAGGGGGGAAAGACATTGAGTACGTCAATGTCGTCATATGTGAAACTTACCAAGGATGATTCTCCTAAATTGGATGTTGAGAAGACCAAAATGGCTAAGATTTTGTATTCCTTAGCTATGGGAAATCTCATGTACAACGTGATGGTGGCTATGAGGCTATACATTCCATTTTTGGTGGGAGTGATGATTCATTGCATGCCTAACCCTAGCAAGAAACATTGGGATGCAATGAAGTATATCCTCAAGTACTTGAAAGGTACATCAAGATATTGCTTATGCTTTGGAAACAATTTGTTGCATCCGTCATTGGACATGTAGTGATAGCCGTTTTTCGGCTCTCTGTGATTGCCATAGTGAGTTATTCCCCCCTATCAAATCACTCAAACACTGTGATTACCCTCACCCTTTCACTGTATATAGGTGCGTGTGAGTTAGGGGACTTTTCCCATATCTCCTTACTGAAATAAAAAACCCTCAATTAGCTAGTCATTGAGCTAGTTGAGCCAAAAAAATAAAAAATATAAAAATATAAGTATATTATGGCCCATGCGTATGTAAATATTTCTTTGTATATAGGGCCTAAATAAAAGATTTTTTCATAATTATTTTGGTATTTATTTAAATATTTCTACCTAGGTGTGTGTTATTTATGCTTTGTACATTGCCTCACCATTACCACAATTTTTTCTTACCATTTTTCATACTCTTTATTCCATATAGAAATATTTTCATGTAAGCTTCTCTTATATTTGGTGTAACTCCACCCCAACAAAAATCCAAAAAAACTAGTTTTATTTATGTGTATATTTTTTCACTATGGTGATTTTTTCCTTCCTACATCTATTTTGTTTTTTTCAAAAAAATTAGAACACCAAAAATATTTATCTTTTTATGGTAGTCTCATAATGAGAGAGATTTCTTTTGACCCCTTTATATTTTTTTCACTTATATTATTTATATTTGACATGTACATATTTTTTAGACCCCTCAATATTTGATTTTCTTAGTTGTACTATTCACTTATATCATAATCTCAACAATATCTTCAATTATAGACCTACCAAATAAGGTCAAGGGTAGGTGGCATGCATACATGCACTATGGAGGGCTCACTCTTGGAGGTATTCAAAAGAATCATCCAAAGAAGGACCCCACAAGGACCTTGTGCAGTGGAAAAAAACGGTCGGTTTTGCCGAATTTTTAAAGTTCACTTGCTCTCCGAATTTGAAAAGGTGATACAAACAAAAGTTGTAGCTCGTGGGCTGAACTTTTGCCTCAAATTTTTTCATATTTTTTTGAGCTACGAGCTGTGAGCTATGATTTTATTAGTGGACCCCAGTTTTCCCATGCTATGCAGCCACACTCTCTCTTCCACTTTATCATTTTCCTCTTTCACACACACTTCTCCACTCATCATCCCCACCTCTCTCACCACTCCTCTCTGCACCCTACTCACCTTCTCCTCAACCTTGAAGAATAAGAGAAACCATGGTGAACTCATACCTCCCACACACAATTCCATTCCAAAATTGACCACCTAGTCTCATTTTTCCTCCTCCAAATTACCCATATCTATAAAAAAACCACAAAATTCAGCCTCTTCTCTTAAAAGACAGCATCATGGTGGTTGATTACTTAGCTTCAATTACCTTGTCTCTCAAAGAAGGTCAAGAGTGGAGAAAAAATGTACCGTCAAAGCTAGTGGACCATCAACAAGCGTCAAAATTGGCCCTACTCAAGACACTTGGAGCATCAACCTTGTAAGAAATCCACCTTTTCTTACCTCTTAAGAGTTTTTCTTCCTTATTTGTATCCTACATGGATACTCCCATTGTAAATATCCAATTCCATTTGTAAATTAATACTAACTCTACTAACACTAACCCACTATGAAAAGTCCTATCACCTCCATTTCTCTCCTCTCTCTTTCCCCACCAACTTCTTGATAATTCCAAGCAAAAGAAATTAGATAAATTGCTGAAAATCTAACCCAACCATGGTTAGAAGAGTAACCCTAGCCTTCAAAATTGCTATAAAAGGAGGGTGTAGCTAGCACAAAAGGAGAGCCATAAGCAAGAGCACTATGCTATAGCTTGAGAAGCCAAGCTCAACCTCTCTAGAAGGAGCTCTTGAGTGGAAGCTCATTGTCTTATGCATGTGCATGTGTTGTAATAGGGGATTATCAAGGGAACTCTATGCCATTGTAAGAGAGAGAGTGATCATTCAATTGAGAGTAGGAAATCTATCATTTCTCCTACTAGTGTAAGCCCAACATTTGCTAAATCAAGGAGGGTGGATTTGGACTAAGCTTGGATACTTTGTCTCCCTTCCAACGTGAAGTAATGGACAACAATGATGCGTAAGTGTCTTGGTGTTTTTTGTTAAGTTCTTGATAGCTTGTCTCTGGTGTTGTCATCAATCTAGCCATAAATCCCACATACTGTAAGAGGGTGACAGGGTGGAGAGGACTCCCCTGGCTTTAAGACAGTGATTGGGGTGGCTTTTCTTGTGATGTGTTGTGGTGAAATTTACGCAAGCTATGTTGAACACATACTAATCTCACTTTGAGTTGTCATGACAGATTTGTAAGAAGGTATTAATGCAACAAGAACCCCCTCCCCCTTTCTCTCTCTTTCTTAAATATATAGTTGTGTTTGCTTGATCATTGCCGATACGTTTCAAAGCAGCCCGAGCACTATCTCTCTCTCTCTCTCTCTCTCTCTCTCTCTCTCTCTCTCTCTCTCTCTCTCTCTCTCTCTCTCTCTCTCTCTCTCTCTCTTGTTTTAGTGTGTGAGAGTAATCCATTGGTGTTAGGGTTAGTGTAAATTCCTTGCTTGTTTGTGGGTTGCTCTAACGATTCTCCTCTTTTGCGTCCTAGTTCGCTCTTAAACTAGGTGGTGCCCCTTGTGTAGTTGGGATTTGGCTGGGGGTTTGTTGTTTTGGTTTGTGTTGTGTTGTGCCCCAGCCCCATTGAGCAGCACGGGAGCCTTGAAGGGTGTCTAGAGGTTGCTCTTCTTGTTGCCCGCCCCGGACCGCTTCAAATTGGTGCCCCCACGGAGGACGGCTTGTGTATTTTTGTGTAGAATCAACCTTTAGCATAATCAAGTAGCTTGCATGAATCACGAGAATTTCTATGATCCCTTCATTCCCATTGCAAGGCAAAAGGTACACATAATTGTTAGTACTAAGTTGCAATTTCAGCGAGTAATTCGTAGAATTTTAGGTCCTCTTAGGTTAGCCGAGATAAACACTTCGGTAGATCCTTTTATTTTGCCTCTCATTAGGTACGATATTAGCTTGGACGTCTATAGTTTTGTGTTATTTTAAGCATTAGGACATGCATAGGCCATGGATAATGGTCCAGGAATAGAGGTTTTCCCCTTCCATTTCACTCCACACATTAGAATAAACATTGCAATTAGTAGGAAAATCCATTTTCAACAACGTATGGTGTTCATGTCTGGTGCCCAAAGAGTAGGAGAAATTCTTGCATCACCAAACCCTGTCATTCTACCTCTCATCAACTACCACACTTCTTTTGATGTACATGTGTTCATTTTATTTTAAAATGAAGTGCAGCCTGGCAAAATAGTGTGTATGTTTGTTTTTTCTTTGTCCAAGTTGTTACAAGAAACAAAAAAATGATCATTTGTTCTAACTGGGAATGTGTGTGCAGTGAAAGTTCAATCCTTAGAGATCTAGCTCTATTACCAATTGAGTTGCAGGAGCAAGTAGTAAGGCGTCTCCCTCATAACAAGAGGGTGGTGAAGTTAAGACGGAAGGTCCTACGCGTGGATTCCATTTTCCTCTTGTTGTTGGGCACTAAGGAAGACCGCGCATTCATCCAACTAGTGTGTGCCCTAAGATTGGTAAATAGAGTGAAATTTGGCATTTGGCAAGTGCATTTCACCATTGAGGAAGACTCTTCAGGAAACTTGCGGCCAGAGTTCATGCTTCATAGACTCACATTTGGTGAATTTTTCCCTCATTTGCGTCTTATTAATAGTCTTCCTTTCGCTTTCAACAAAGGAGATAGGGAGCTATTCATAGCTTGTCTTAATAAAGAGAGCATAGAGAAGATTGCAAATTTGTATAAATTCTCATCCTTCTCTACTTTCTATGACACTTTGTTCATAGAGACATTGTAAATCTCTTTATGCTTTTGAATGATTTAACCATAATCCTAAGGAGTTTTTGTCCAGGAATTTTGTAGCACAAGTGGAGTCTTTAAATCTTGCAAACTTGATTGGACTTGATGAGGATGTTCTTTATGAAATTGTGAGAAGGTTGCCTCACTCCGACTGTGTGGAACTCGAAGGAAAGGAGCTCCTAGTCAATTGCTACTTTCTCACGGCCTTCGACGAGCATGAAGATCTAGTTTTTATACAAACCGCTTGTGCGTTGGGAATTGTAGAACAAGTGCAATTTATCACTTGGGACGTGGTTGCTCTTTTGGATCCAGAAAATGAAGTTCTAGAGATTTTTGTTTATTGCCTTAGCTTTGAAGAATTTCAACCCTTCTTAGAGCTCATCAATAGTCTACCTTTTTGTTTTGATCAAACAAATCGAGACCTCATTGAAGCTTGGATAGCTGAAGAAGAAAACCTAGAGTGGTATTTTCTTACTTCTTCATTTGCAGGCGAGTGTATCCCTTATTGTAACTCGTGTTGTAATCTTTCATAATAATGGAGAGCCAACGCCAAATGTCTGGATATCCTCTTTTCTTTGGAGAGCCTGGAGAGGATGCAGAATTATTTTTAGCAAATTTCAAGATGTCTTGCCGTATCAAGAGGATAGTAATCGATGAAGAACGTGTAGAAATGTTTGAGGTGGTCCTTAGGAAAGATGCTAGTACTTGGTTTGACTCTTTGCCTAAGGAAGTTAAGGGGAATTACATAGAAGTTTTGAATCGTTTTAAGAGATACTTCTTTGATCCCCAAAACACTCAAAAACTATGGCAAGACATTGTTTCTCATAAGCAAAAAGACTTAGATGACTACTACTTGTACAAGCAAGAGTTTCTACGTCTTTGGGCTCTATGGATACGAAATGTTGCTAACCCTAGTGATGGTGCAGAATTTCTAAAGAAGGAGAGGTTCATAGCCGGACTCTTTCCTGACCTTAAGGTAAAAGTTGAGGCGGGTGTACCTGCTACTTTTGATGCAGCGGAGACTAGGGCTGCTGAGAAGTATAGGAAACTCAAGTGCTTAAGGGGAGAGGTTCCAATAGAAGGTCTTAGACCCAAAGGTAAGTCACAAGCATCAACATCTAGGGAGCTTCCTGAGGTAACGGCTGAAGTGATTGAGAAGTTAAATGAATCTTTAAGCAGCCTGTCAATTCACCTTGCACAAGCTGTAGGTCCAAAGGGACAAGCAAAGAAGTCTGAAGAGCGAGACCCACGACCTAGGAGAGTCTTGCAATGTTGGAACTGCGGAGAGTCTGGACATGGGATGTATAATTGTCCTTGGCCCCGTGGGGAGCCAGGGAGACCTAACTTGAATTACCCAGTGATGAATGCAGGAGAAGGAGCTGGTCAACAACCAAGGCTTCTACAAAGGCCAAATGGACCAAGACCACCTCCACAAGGGGTAGAAGGAGTTCCACCTTTGCCAGATCCAAATGTGCATATGGTAGAGGTGACAAATTCAAATGAGGTTGACATGGAAGCCAATGGCATTAAGCGTGGCCGAGGAAAAGGTAAAGAGAAAGAGGGTGTCCCATCACAGAGTGACCATGGACAAGGCAAGAAGGCAAAGGAGACCAAGGAAGCTAAGAGGACTCGACGTCGTATCAATCTCCAAGACTTCCCTCTTGGACATGGTATGGCTCCATACAACCTGTTGGAAGATATGCGAGGTAAGGGTCCTGATATCTCATGGCCTCAGTTTCTTGCATTATGCCCACAAGTTAGGAGGGATTTAACAAAGGCAGTTAGCACTAGGAGAAAGGTAAAAGAGAGTTTTCCTGTTGTAAAAATTGCACATGCTGAAATGAACGAGGATATTACACCTGTGCTAGATTGTTACATAAAAGGAAGATTGGTTAGGAAAGGTCTAGTGGATGGGGGTGCACAAATTTGCATCATGACAGAAGGGCTCATGCAAAGACTAGGCATGCACATCCATGAGACACCTGAAATCAAATTGAAAATGGCAAACAATAGCAAGGCTAGGCGCGTAGGCATTTGTAAAAATGTTTTTGTGGAGGCTTTGGCATTAAGAAGGCAGTGGATTTCTATGTCATGTCAACCAAGGGAAATGGTTACCCATTTATCCTAGGAAGACCATGGCTAATGAAAATGCGAGCTTTGCAGGATTGGGAGAGTGGAAAGCTAATTTGCAAGAATGACAATCACAAGAAGGTTGTCTTTGACATGAAGGAGCAACGCCAAGAGGAGCTCCATGAAGAATCATCTCGAAGTGAGACGGAAGAAGATTGGACTGAAAACACTTCAGAAGAAGAAAGTAGCGGCAGCATTACTGAAGAGGAGTCCTCCATTGAAGTCATGGGGGTAAGGTTTAAGCCAAACAACCAGGAGACCTCTTCTCGAGGTTTGGAAGAGGTAGGTTCCCAAGAGAACCAAAAGGTGGAAGATGAAGGAATGTTAGAAGGTATGTTGTCTACAACACTTACAAAGGATGAAAGAGAGGAGTTCAAATGTGTGCTAAGGAAATTTCCGAGGCTTTTTGCTAAAGACTACACCGATGTGCGTGGAGTAGATGTTGTTCAACACAAGATTGAGTTGAAGCCAGAGGCCACACCTAAGGCTCAAAAGCTACGAAGGCTAGGAGTCATTAAGGAGCAGGCTCTACTCAAGGAGGTAAGAAAGCTTCTAGCAGCAGGTTTCATTTATCCAGTGGAGAATTCAGAGTGGGTCTCTCCTGTTGTTGTCACTCCTAAGAAAAATGGCAAGTGGAGGGTGTGTGTGGATTACCGTCCCCTCAATGAGGCAAGAAAAAGAGATCACTTTCCCCTCCCATTCCATGATGAGATACTAAATGAGGTAGCTGGTCATGAGAAGTACACTGTGTGCGATGGTTACTCAGGTTACTTTCAAATAGGGATTGCATTGGAGGATCAATTGAAAACAACCTTTATCACTCCTTGGGGTTGTTATGCTTTTAGAGTCATGCCATTTGGTCTGACAAATGCTCCTGCAACATTCCAACGTTTCATGAATATGGTGTTTCAAGCATTCTTTGGAAAGTCAATTAGGGTGTTCATTGATGATTTCTGTATTTATAGCTCAAAATCATTGCATCTACAAAGGGTAGAAGAAGGTTTAAAGAAGCTCTACGACATGGGAGGTCAACTCAACCCCGATAAGTGCCATATAGGTGAGGATGAAGTAATCTTGCTTGGTCATAAAGTTTCTTACAAAGGCATTGAAGTGGATCCTTCAAAGGCAAAGGCTCTTATTGAGCTACCATCACCCAAGAGTCTTAAGGAGGTCATCTCATTCATTCAAAAGGTGAAGTATATGTCACGCTTCATTCACTTAGCCTCGGAGTTGCTTCATCCTTTGCAAAAGTTGACACAACAAGTAGAATTTGCATGGTCTGATGAGCTTGAAGAGTATTTTTGTAACATTAAAGTCATTTTGTCAGAGCTACCAACACTCATGCCTCCTTGTTGGGAGTACACATTCTTTGTTATCTCTAGTGTTGGAAGGGAAACAATTGGTGTTGTGTTGCTACAACAAGATCCCCACAGTACAAGGATGCGACCTATCTACTTTGCTAGTAGGGTCATGAATGCTTTGGAGAGAGACTACACAGAAGCAGAACTCATGATGCTTTCTCTCATGTTTGCGGTGAGAAAGTTTAGATCCTACCTGCTACCAAAACCTTTTGTAATTCTCACTACAGAGAATTTGTTCCCTTGGGTGTCATCTCAAATGAATCTTAGTACTAGGATCTCAAAGTGGATTATGGAGTTGCAAGAGTTTCAATACTCTTTCAAGGTAGAAGATAGTGTGCGTGCACAATTGGCAGGGATTCTCACTTATAGGGTGCATGAAAAGGAGATTAAGGTGCCTGAAGTAAAGACCCTACCATTGCCACCACCAAAAAGTATTCCTAATGCTTTTACCTTGTTCTTTGATGGAGCTTTTCGTCGAGCCACAGGAAAAGCAGGGGGAGGGCTAGTGTTGCTCAACCCAAGTGGAGAGGTGGTCATGAAAGAGAAGCTCAATCTACCAAGTTCAGCTAGCAACAATGAAGCAGAATACGACACACTAATTCATGGTTTGAAGATGTGCATTGGCCAAGGGATACAACGCCTCATGGTAAAGGGAGATGCACTTCTCATTGTTAAACAGATTTTAGGTATTTGGGCATGTAAGAATGAAAGCTTACGGACAAAAGTTCATGCCATTCGTAGATTGTTTAATCAATTTGAAGAAGTGCAACTATATCATATTCCTAGGAAACAGAATGAAGATGCCGATTTACTTGCACAACAAGTAGTTACATGTGTTGAGAAAGAAGTGCAGGTCATCATGGTGGCAGCAACTGTCAAGCAACCGAGATACCAGGGATTGGAGTCATTGACTCCCATTATTAGCTACATTTTGGAGGGCGAGTTTCCACAAGACTTCACGAAGGCTCAGAAGAGGAGACTCATGAAGAAGGCAAGCGCATATCTCTTCCTAGAAGGCTCCCTCTATGAAAGAGGGAGGGATCAAGTATGCAAAAGAGTACCAACTATTGAGGAAATTCCAGCCATTCTAAAAGGTTTGCATGAAGAAGCATGTGGTGGTCATTTTGCCCAAGAATTAACTGTGAAGAAGATTTTGCTTGCGGGGTATGTTTGGCCAAGTCTGCATGTGGATGTCCAACATTGGTGTAAAAGTTGTCACAATTGTCAGGTAAATGGGAATAGAAGATTGGTTTATGGTCCAAGGCAAATCGTGCTTGCAAATGGACCGTTTGAAAAGTGGGGCATTGATGCTATGGGTCCTCTGCATAGGACAAAAAATGGTAAACTCTACATTCTAGTGGATGTAGACTATATGACTAGGTGGGTGGAAGCACAAAGTGTGGCAAAGGTAAATGAGAAGACAGTGAGCAAATTCGTCTACACTCACATTTGTTGTAGATTTGGTTCACCTTTGGAGATTGTTTCTGATAATGGTCCAGGGTTTAGAAAGGGATTGCTCACAGAAGTCTGTGAAGAACTTCACATTCTACATCGTCACACTACACCCTACTATCCCCAATCAAATGGTTTGGTAGAAAAAGCTAATGGTGTCATTGCAGGCATCATTAGAAAGATGGTGAAAAACAAGACAAAGTTGTGGGATGACTTCTTGGATGGTGCCTTGTGGGCGTATCGAACCACATATAGGGAATCCACGGAGTTCACACCATTTCACTTGGTCTATGGTCAAGAGGCTTTACAGCCAATTGAACTAAACATTCCAACAATGCGACTTCATGGCAAATCAGCACAAGATGATCAAGAAGCATGGATGGATCGACTTCTTAGCTTAGCTGAGCTTGAGTGGAAAAGAGAAGCAGCATACGAGTGCTATAAGAGGAAAGCCACACAGACAAAGGAGAAGCTTGACAAGAAACTGAAGGACAAAGGCATCAATGAAGGAGATCTTGTGCTAAGGTATGACAATCGACTCGATAATCGTTTTGATGCCAAATTTGAAACAAGATGGCAAGGGCCATACATAGTCAAGAAGGATTTCAATTCAAGTTACTATCAGCTTATGGACTTGAATGGTAAAGAGCACTCCAGGAAAGTAAACGGGTATCGCTTGAAGCCTTACTTGAGTCGCCTTCTACCAAAGGATCAACCAGAACAAAAGGCAACTATCCCATGTAAGTATTGTTCCATGAAGCATGAGTGTAACACAAACCAAAATTCCAAGGGGCCAAACAATGAAGATCTTGTCAAGGACTCTGAAGCACTCTCTTTGAAAAAGATTCTTTATGATGGTACATGAATATACCATCATCCTGGGGGAGGGCTAACGATAGCCGTTTTTCGGCTCTCTGTGATTGCCATAGTGAGTTATTCCCCCCTATCAAATCACTCAAACACTGTGGTTATCCTCACCCTTTCACTGTATATAGGTGCGTGTGAGTTAGGAGACTTTTCCCATATCTCCTTACTGAAATAAAAAACCCTCAATTAGCTAGTCATTGGGCTAGTTGAGCCAAAAAATAAAAAATATAAAAATATAAGTATATTATGGCCCATGCGTATGTAAATATTTCTTTGTATATAGGGCCTAAATAAAAGATTTTTTCATAATTATTTTGGTATTTATTTAAATATTTCTACGTAGGTGTGTGTTATTTATGCTCTGTACATTGCCTCACCATTACCACAATTTTTTCTTACCATTTTTCATACTCTTTATTCCATATAGAAATATTTTCATGTAAGCTTCTCTTATATTTGGTGTAACTCCACCCCAACAAAAATCCAAAAAAACTAGTTTTATTTATGTGTATATTTTTTCACTATGGTGATTTTTCCCTTCCTACATCTATTTTGTTTTTTTCAAAAAAATTAGAACACCAAAAATATTTATCTTTTTATGGTAGCCTCATAATGAGAGAGATTTCTTTTGACCCCTTTATATTTTTTTCACTTATATTATTTATATTTGACATGTACATATTTTTTAGACCCCTCAATATTTGATTTTCTTAGTTGTACTATTCACTTATATCATAATCTCAACAATATCTTCAATTATAGACCTACCAAATAAGGTCAAGGGTAGGTGGCATGCATACATGCACTATGGAGGGCTCACTCTTGGAGGTATTCAAAAGAATCATCCAAAGAAGGACCCCACAAGGACCTTGTGCAGTGGAAAAAAACGGTCGGTTTTGTCGAATTTCTAAAGTGCACTTGCTCTCCGAATTTGAAAAGGTGATACAAACAAAAGTTGTAGCTCGTGGGCTGAACTTTTGCCTCAAATTTTTTCATATTTTTTTGAGCTACGAGCTGTGAGCTATGATTTTATTAGTGGACCCCAGTTTTCCCATGCTATGCAGCCACACTCTCTCTTCCACTTTATCATTTTCCTCTTTCACACACACTTCTCCACTCATCATCCCCACCTCTCTCACCACTCCTCTCTGCACCCTACTCACCTTCTCCTCAACCTTGAAGAATAAGAGAAACCATGGTGAACTCATACCTCCCACACACAATTCCATTCCAAAATTGACCACCTAGTCTCATTTTTCCTCCTCCAAATTACCCATATCTATAAAAAAACCACAAAATTCAGCCTCTTCTCTTAAAAGACAGCATCATGGTGGTTGATTACTCAGCTTCAATTACCTTGTCTCTCAAAGAAGGTCAAGAGTGGAGAAAAAATGTACCGTCAAAGCTAGTGGACCATCAACAAGCGTCAAAATTGGCCCTACTCAAGACACTTGGAGCATCAACCTTGTAAGAAATCCACCTTTTCTTACCTCTTAAGAGTTTTTCTTCCTTATTTGTATCCTACATGGATACTCCCATTGTAAATATCCAATTCCATTTGTAAATTAATACTAACGCTACTAACACTAACCCACTATGAAAAGTCCTATCACCTCCATTTCTCTCCTCTCTCTTTCCCCACCAACTTCTTGATAATTCCAAGAAAAAGAAATTAGATAAATTGCTGAAAATCTAACCCAACCATGGTTAGAAGAGTAACCCTAGCCTTCAAAATTGCTATAAAAGGAGGGTGTAGCTAGCACAAAAGGAGAGCCATAAGCAAGAGCACTATGCTATAGCTTGAGAAGCCAAGCTCAACCTCTCTAGAAGGAGCTCTTGAGTGGAAGCTCATTGTCTTATGCATGTGCATGTGTTGTAATAAGGGATTAGCAAGGGAACTCTATGCCATTGTAAGAGAGAGAGTGATCATTCAATTGAGAGTAGGAAATCTATCATTTCTCCTACTAGTGTAAGCCCAACATTTGCTGAATCAAGGAGGGTGGATTTGGATTAAGCTTGGATACTTTGTCTCCCTTCCAACGTGAAGTAATGGACAACAATGATGCGTAAGTGTCTTGGTGTTTTTTGTTAAGTTCTTGATAGCTTGTCTCTGGTGTTGTCATCAATCTAGCCATAAATCCCACATACTGTAAGAGGGTGACAGGGTGGAGAGGACTCCCCTGGCTTTAAGACAGTGATTGGGGTGGCTTTTCTTGTGATGTGTTGTGGTGAAATTTACGCAAGCTATGTTGAACACATACTAATCTCACTTTGATTTGTCATGACAGATTTGTAAGAAGGTATTAATGCAACAAGAACCCCCTCCCCCTTTCTCTCTCTTTCTTAAATATATAGTTGTGTTTGCTTGATCATTGCCGATACGTTTCAAAGCAGCCCGAGCACTCTCTCTCTCTCTCTCTCTCTCTCTCTCTCTCTCTCTCTCTCTCTCTCTCTCTCTCTCTCTCTCTCTCTCTCTCTCTCTCTCTCTCTCTCTCTCTCTCTCGTGTTTTAGTGTGTGAGAGTAATCCATTGGTGTTAGGGTTAGTGTAAATTCCTTGCTTGTTTGTGGGTTGCTCTAATGATTCTCCTCTTTTGCGTCCTAGTTCGCTCTTAAACTAGGTGGTGCCCCTTGTGTAGTTGGGATTTGGCTGGGGGTTTGTTGTTTTGGTTTGTGTTGTGTTGTGCCCCAGCCCCATTGAGCAGCACGGGAGCCTTGAAGGGTGTCTAGAGGTTGCTCTTCTTGTTGCCCGCCCCGGACCGCTTCAGTAGGTGCAAATTATGTAGAGAATTTTGATAATAGGAGGTCTACATCTTGATATGTTTTCATATTTTCTAGAGGACCTATCTCGTGGAGATCAGGTTTCATAGTTGCTAGAGGAGCTATCTCTTAAAGATCATGTTTTCAAAATTGCACATTCTCTTCCATTACAAAGGCTAAGTATGTTGCATTGTCAAAGGTTATCACTAAAGCTTCATGGTTGGCACATTTAATGCCCGATTTGGACAAGGGTTAGTAGATTCCAAGGTTGCATTGATAGTCTGTGCTAGATATATAGACCCAAATGTGTCTCACCCTTTTGGAAATGACCCTATGGTCATAGTATATGAACTCTAGGTCAAAACCATGATGTAATAAGAGCATTTGGACAACTATAAAGGGTCCAAAAGTCCTATGGGTGTGGAGAGATTCAAAGGAAAGTATATCTAATCATTTGACAAGTGTATCTACACTTACCTCATCAAGTATGACATCCTCAACCCCTCGCAAGACTATATAAACACTCTTTGTAACTCTGATTTTTATCTAGTGAATAGAGCAGACTACTCTTTGCACAATTGCCAATGTTTCTAGTCTTTGTCTTTGTTAGCTTTCTTAATTAAATTCATCATGATGGTAGCTTATCTAGTCCTCCATGGCCTAATCTAGCTTGGTGTATAAGCTACCATGTAATACCTAACATGGTATTAGAGCAAGTTTAGGTTTTTTGCATTAGGATTTTCATTAGTCATTAACCTACTCTCTAGTTATGGTTTTCCTTTAGCAATAGCTACTTTCATCAATAACTCTAATCCCTATATACACATTCCTCTTGGGAGAATTTGTGGAAGGAGCAACATTGGCAGTCTTATTCGTGCTCGATTTGGTGGTTGAGATTTGAAGATTACATCACTTGTTGACACGCCCCACACACAAGGAGTTTTGTGTTGGATATTTTATCTTTTTCAAAGATTTAGAGGATTTTTGCAAACAGGTAGACGTTGTTTTGGCTTGCATCAGATTGCATCAGCAATCTTGTCTTCTTGTTGTTTGCTTGCTTCATGAACACTCAATTGGGTGGGGGTAGAGAGAACTTTGCACATTATGGTAGAGTTACAACACTAGGTAGGTAGATGCTGACATTACAAGGTGGAAGTAAACTCTTCATTGTGTGAACTACCACTTAGATAAGTGCAAGCTATTGGGGTTGGTACAAGCGACGGTTTTGCCAAAGCAAGGCTAAGAGCCACTACATTTGCTTCATATCACACACACACACACACACACACACACACACACACACACACAACAACTCGACCAACTTGGCAACTTCAAAAGCAACATCCCACCTCTTATTAGCAATAGAGTAGAAAATTGATATATTTTGGCTGCAAACCATGTGATTAATGTGCAATGTATACCATGTCTATCAAACAAGAGCCTTCATCACCTGTTGATGTAGGAGGGAGGCAATAAATTACACATTGGTTAATATTGAGCAATCATAGCCCCACAACCCTCGGCAAGTTGGTGGTAGGAAGCTTGGCATCAACAGTGAAAGGTTGTTTTTGGGCTGGTCCGTTTTTAGCCAAACTTGGAAGCATCTATTGCATAGGTGCACTCAAAGGTGGTGTCTCTCCAGTAAGGAGCTTTCCTAGGGTAAAACCCTCAAAAGGACTCCACCTAATTTGGCATGTTGTAATCTCTCTCCATGTTGGATGGAATCAGCTGTGGCAAGGTACTCATTGAAAATCTCTCCTCAAAGAAAATCCACAAAAATAGGGTCAAGAGAGAAGACGAGTTTGGGGGGTGGTAAAGATTTCCATGCATGCTAATAGGGATCGAACTCGCCAAGTGTTGTATAGGACTGAAACACGTTAGCGTTGAACTAGCTACTCCTTGTTGACAAGTGTGTATGAACTAGTCTCTATGCTGCAATGCATTATATATGGGGAGAGTGTTTTTTTTGCGAGCTTTTGATTTCGAGCTTTTGTAATGAAAACCGTTTTTGCAAGCTTTTGGAATTTAAATTTGGATCTTTTTAACAACAAAAAAAAGCTAACCAAAAAATAGCCATTTCTCATATGATACACCAAAAAACATACATTTGTTTCCCAAAGTCCTAACTTTGAGCTTGAGGATTTGTCAAGATATGAACCACAAAGCATACATCTATAATGAAAGGGGATTCAAAAAAGACTTCAAGGGGTAGATGACTCCCTTGATGTACACCTCTAGACCGGATTGTTTTTTCACAGGTTCACTACACTATGTTACCATATACATGTGGTAGTGACTTGTGTGAACACACTTAGGACCGCCGGGGCATTTCTTCCCTCACTAGGATGTTTTTTCCCCGTTCATTGTATATACGCCCATCATTCTAGGGTTATCTATCTTTCCATAGCACACTAAGTGATACACTCTCTATTATGTGCCTTGAGCTTCCTTCATCTTCTCCAAGCTATGTGTGTTTTCTTGCAACCCTAATTCCAACAATTGGTATCATAGAAGGTTGCGTCCTCCCAGGCTTAGTTGCCAGCAGCTCCAGCACACGCCTACTTACTTTCTCCGATTTCAGTGAGCTTTGACGAGTGTTCACAGGTCGTAAAATATTTTGGGATTGCTCGAAGATCTCAGTCCACTTAGATTTCGGGCTCATTTTTGCCTCCGTTTCCACTACAAGCAATATTGTGCAGGCTATTTCTCCATTTTGTGCAAAAATTCTGTCAATGTAATTTTTTGCGTAACAGATCCCTTACGGTCTTTTATGGTTTGTGCTAGATAGCACCTGTTGTTCCAGATTTCCTTCTCCTCTTTTCGGGTAGTTTTCACATCGTGTGCAGCATTCACCATGGCTGACAACAACACATGTGTTCAAGATGTTTGATGGTGAGGATAGATTGGATGGAACATTTACCCTATGTGGGCTTATATGATACAACATGTTCTTTGTCAAAGGGCGTTTGGAACATTGTGCAGGGCATTGATGTACGACTTGGTTCCGAGGATACAGGTGATGTTGAGGATGTTGCAGGTCTTGCTGCAAGGATTGCTATTGTTAGAACTGCTTTGCCTATAGTTGGGATGTAAAAGATTTGCAAGCTCATGCATTGATTGTGTTGTCTGTGAAGCGCACTATTACTCCTCACATTTGTTCAGCGAAATTTGCAAAACAGGCTTGGGATATCCTAGTTGGTCTTTATGCAAGTCGCAGATGAGGCAAAAACTGCATTGTTGCATAAAGAGCTGGAGTCGAAGATTATGCATGAGGAAGATGATATGGAAACTTTCCTTGCTGGTGTCAAGGATATCAATGAGCAACTTATTTTTGCTGGTGAAGTCATTTCAGACCATTCCCTTGTGCAGACTGTTCTTGAGATTCTTACCAGACTTTTGATAGTACTTGGAAACTTATGACCCAAGGAAATCCTAAAGTTGTCAAGTTTGATGCATTGTGCACATTGATGTTGCAAGAGTCACTTTCCAAAAAAAACGGGACTAGATAGTGTGCAGTTGAACAGGCTTTTATTGATGCTCAAAGAAAAGGTGGTAACGGTAATGCAGCCACTTCTCATGGTTCTTTTTTGAGTGGAAAATTACTTGTTTCTAATGCTTTTGCTGGCAGCAATTCATTTGGGTGATAAGAAAAAAAAGAAGATGCGTTGCCATTACTGTAAAGCTAATGATCACTTGATCAAGCAGTTTCCTAAATTGAAGGCCAAAGAGGCTAAGAAGAAAGAGGATGGTTCCACTACTAATGCTGGTTCCACTACAAATGCATCATTGTTGAGTCTTTTGTGAAAGGAGACTGTGATGCTGATGTTGATGCAAAATGGGCTTTTAGTGCAAAGTGTACCTATAATCATGTTTTCCATTATGCATGCATATCAGTTGCTACATATTCACATGTGTGGTATTTTGACCTCACATCGTGATTTGTTCACCTCTCTTGAGTCTGTCCCTCATGGGAATCCAATTACTTGTGCCAACAATGTCTCTTATCCAGTTCAGGGAGTTGGAAAGAGTGTGCTTACTGCTGCAAATGGCAATTCTTTCATGCTTGTTGATGCACTTTATGTACCTAGGATCAAGAAGAATCTTTTGTCTGTATCTGCGCTTACTAGACTTGGACTTGTAGTCAAGTTTTTGGATGACAGATGTATAGTGCATGATCTTAGTTTTGGAAATTGTTGCATCTGGAATTTTATGCCATGGAATTTATAAGCTCACTTTGTATGACAAGTGTGCGCAGCATTTTGCAAATGCAGTTGTGGATTCTAAGGCTCATTCAAATGCAAAACTTTGGCATGCACGTTTTGGACATTTGAAGATTTCCAGTTTGCTGTGTTTGTAGAAATTTGATATGGTTGTTTTTATTTCGCCTCTTGAAGCACCTGTCAAACATTTTTGTGAAGAATGTATTCTGGGTAAGATGCATCGTTCAGAGTTTCCAAAGGATGGTTCAATTAGGGCCACATGCAGGTTGCAGCTTGTGCATAGTGATGTTTGTGGGCCGATGCAAACTTCGTCCTTGGGCAATTACCTTTACTTTGTGACTTTCATTGGTGATGAATCCAGGTGTGCATGGGTATTTCAGGTTAAAGCAAAGTCCAACGTATTTATGTGCTTCAAACAATTTCAGGCTATGGCTGAAAATGACTCAAAATGTACTTTGGGCACCCTCCATTCTGATCGAAGGGGGGAGTATATGTCTCATAAATTTAATGCATTTTTGGCTATTCATGGGATAAAACACCAATGTACAGTGCCTTATACACCTCAACAAAATGGTGTTGATGAGAGGAAAAATAGGTCACTTATGAAAATGGCATGATGTATGGTCAAAAGTCAACCTTTGCCACAATCTTTTTGGCTTGAGGCCATCATGTGTGCCACTTATGTACTTAACATGTGTCCTACAAAAGCTTTGTAGTCTATTACTACATATGAAGCCTGAAATGATAGACAATCTTCTATTGAGCACATGCGTGTTTTTGGTTGTTTGGCATATGCTTTGGTGCCACAAACACAGTGCAAAAAATTGGATGAGAAGGTTGTCAAATGTATTTTTTGTTGGTTATAGTGCCGAAAGCAAAGGTTACAGGTAGTATCATCCGCAAACAAAGAGTATCTTGGTCTCACCGGATGTTGTGTTTGTGGAAGATTCTATTTAGCCCTTGCTGCCATGTCGTAGAGACAATATTGTATGTTCACAAGACATGTATGACACTTTGTTGCCTCTTTTCAATGGTGGAAGTTCAAATGTAAATTCCAATGAGGCAAACCTATAGCCTATGGCGGTTTTTGAAAATGGTACAAATCATCCTATTACTGATGCAAATGTACATGATATACTTGATGAGGAAAGGGTTGAGAACGAGCAAGCTAGAGGTATGCCTAAATGCCAGTTGCATACTTTGCAAGACAGTAAATTGGATACACCTTTGTCTAGTCGTACTTGTTTAGGTTCTCGCCATGCATCTTATGCATCAGATTGGTATGCTTTGGCTATATCTAACTTACATGATGTTGAGGAACCTCTATCTTTTGATGAAGCACAGATTTTAGAAAATTGGATGGCTTCCATTCAATCAAAATATAATGCACTTATAGAAAATGATACATGGACTTTATGTGATTTTCATTCTGGAAAAAAGGCCATTGGTACAAAGTCGGTCTACATGTTGAAATGTAATCCGTATGGTGAGATTGATTGCCATAAGACAACTTATTGCAAAATATTATGCACAACAAAAAGGCATAGATTATGAAGAGAATTTTGTTCCCACTTGTCGTATGACTACTATGCATTTTCTATGGGCATTGGCATCTCATTTTGGTTGGGATGTACATCAGTCAGGCATTGTTACTTCTTTCTTGAATGGTGGCATATTTGAGGAAGTTCATGTAATGAAGCCTAGTGGTTTGGTCAATAAAGGACAAGAGGATAAAGTGTGCAGATGTAAGAAAGATTTGTATGGGTTGAAGCAATCTCTTCGTGCTTGGTATGAGAAGGCTGACACTTATTTGGTCAAATGAGGCTTTCATAACAGTCCAACAGAAACCACGTTGTATGTAAAGTGTGAGGGTGATGTACTTCTCATTGTGGTTCTTTATGTGGATGATTTCGTGATTATTCGACCAAATGAGAGACATATTTCTGAATTTAAGGCTGATTTGAATACTACTTCAAGATGAAAGATTTGGGGCTGTTGCATAATTACTTGGGTATACAGTTTCAGCAATGTGATGGTGGTCTTGCCTTGTGTCAGAAAAATTACATAGAGACATTGATGTAAGTTTGGACTTGAGGATTGCAAACCTATTTCCACTTCCATGGAAACATGTTTGAAATTGAATCTTCATGATGTTGGTGATCATACGGATGTTACTCTTTACCAAATCAATGTTGGTTGCCTCATTTATGTATGCAACACGAGGCCGGATATTCAGTTTGTAGTCCTACAGGTCACCAGATTTATGCATAGCCTAGGGTCTAAGCATTGGCAGGTTGTCAAGACGATTTTCCGCTACTTGAGTGGCACTTTACATCTTGGCTTGTTTTATCACAAGGGGGAATCATTACCGTCATACTAACATAATTTTTCAGACTCAGATTGGGCTAGTTGTTTTGACATGCGAGTGTCCACAAGTGGTTTTTGTTTCATGCTTGACAATTCATGTATATCATTGTTGAGCAAGAAGGAACCTATTGTCGCCACTTCTAGTTGTGAGGCTGAGTACAGGGTGGTCTTTACATCTACAGTTGAGTGTGTATGGCCCAGATGCCTAAAGGCCCAGCCAACACTATCTACTTTGACAGTCAGAGCGCATTGGTACTTGCGAGGAACCCAGCTTTTCATGCTTGCACAAAGCACATTGAGGTGCATTACCACTATGTCAGGGAGAGGCTCTTAGCAGAAGAGGTCAGCTTGGCTTATGTGCCAACATAGGACAACCTTGCAGATCGTTTTACAAAGCATTTTCTCATTAGAAGTTCGAAGCTTTCCGCAAAGCTTTTGGCTTACTTCCCTTTGTGGATTGATCATGTCCTTAGGGCATGTTACTTTCCTTTACTATTGTGCTAGCTCTTGTTCACCGCATCATTCCCAGGGGGATTTGTTACCATATACATGTGGTAGTGATGTGTGTGCACACATAGGACCGCCATGGCATTTTTCCCCTCACTAGGAGACTTTTTCCCCCGTGCATTGTATATACGCCCATCATTCTAGGGCTATCTATCTTTCCATAGCACACTAAGTAATACACTCTTTGTTGTGTGCCTTGAGCTTCCTTTGTCTTCTCCAAGCTGTGTGTGTTTTCCTACAACCCTAATTCCAACACACTATATAGGGTGTATCTTGCATGATTTCTCCAATACAAATGCAAGTTCCATGGGAGTTAGTGTAGATTGATGAATGACCATGTGCTCTTTTGGTTGAGTTCCAAGTATGTGCGCATATATATAACACATGTGCTTACATGCTAGAAAGGCTTTATGCATAGATTATCTCTAAAAATCAACACAAGTGCTACTAGGTTCTTCCTTTATGTGTACATCATAACAATTCTCCGTCGATCAAGACTCAAAACTCCATGTGCTATTCACTTTCCACTCTCTTCCAAAAACATTGCAACCATGCATACAACTGACTCCAATCTCGTTTCTGCTTCTTTGGAAATACCATATCTCCACTTGAACCTCCTATTGCTTGAGCATTATAAAGTGCATTAAAAGGCGAGATCTTTTGTCTTCCACATTCACCTACCAACCAACTTTCTCTCTCACAAGTTTATACTTGGAATTTGAGCATTGTCCCAAGGACTCTTGGTGGCCTATAAATCCAACAAGAAAAAAAACCATAATACGTGAATCCCTATTTCCATGTATGTTGTAAAAAACAAAGAACATATTGATATACCATCAATGTAGCTCCTTCCCACTGGGAATTCGTTGCTCCCATCAATTAAACAATCGCTCTAAAGTCTTTACATTATCTTTTGTCTCATTTTGCCTCCACCATTCTCTTATTGTGGAAGCTATGAAACAGGCTTCTTTAGTTCTCCTTGTCAAGCGCCATGCTTTTGGTCTTCATGATCCAATTTTGACAACACATTGACCTTGGTCATAGACCTTTCTGTCTGTACGATTGTTTCCAACCCTTGAAATTTGACACAAGGAGGTATCATGCTTTGCAAAAATATTCACTAAGGAGAGGTTATCCATTCCTTAATGAGACATAGCTCTCCCCCTCCCCTCCCCCACACTGTCTCTTTGTATTGGCCTATCTCTCTTTGATCTAGCCCTTGAATTATACAAGTTATTGAATCTTAAAAGCATGAAATCAAAAATAATATGATGTTTGCACAAACCCAACTTGTTAGCTATTAATGCTCTCTCCAAAAATTATTATTATTACTATTTTGTCTTAGCAACAAGCCAAATCAAATCTTGGAAGAGGTTCTAAATATGGATAATATAATCTTCCCTTGCAATAAAACGACCCAAGATGTATATTGTCACCTCAAGGAGTAGATCCTACAAGATAAATTCCAATGCTTATACGTCAGGCCATGTATAAATTTTCTCCCTAAAATATTTCATACTAAACATATAGCCTTGTAATGTATACATAAATCAGAGAAATAGCTTGGTGATAAAGAGCAATAGCAAAGTAGTCTCGAGCCTCATGAAGAGTAAACTCCAAACCTGTCTCCATAGGAGTGGCAATAGGGTTGCATTCTTTAAGGCCAAATCTACATAGCTCTCTATCAATGTACTTTGTTTGACAGAAAGAAATACCTCAATCAATTTGCTTAAACTATATGTCCAAACAATGCTGCAAAAGGTTCAGGTTTTACATTTCAAAAGAAGCATTCAAATTAGCCCTAAAATCAATAATATGTCCCTCGTTTGGAAGAGTAAGCAACATGTCATCAACAAAGAGCACAATAATTAACAATACATCATCTTTATGCTTGACAGACAAAGTCTATCTGATTCTAATTTGCAAAGATCGAAGACCCTTGTTGACTACTTTTTCATACTTCAATTTTCCAAAGAGGTTTTCCCATAATACTTGAGGTGTATACAAGAGCATACTTCAAAAGGTGAAGCCAATAGGAAGCTATATGCAAAATGGTTTCTCTCTAGATTTGTTGCTCTTGAACTCCACCAGTAAGAGGTACGTTGAATTCTCTAGCGTAATCATGTAAAATTCCGCACTGTGGAGGCCCCTAATGCTTTGACTTGCTTTCCTTTTGGAATTCATCATAGCCCATAAGGCTGGTCAATTTTATAAACTCATGATATAGTTATGATGGCAATAATGTGTGAACGCATGCAAAACCATTGGGGAACCTTTCCCTCATGGAGCGGTCTCTTTACATGCATTATAAAACGCATCAATATAGGCTTACATATCTGAGTAAATTGCCATCAAGAAATATTGTTTACATGTGTGTTTTTAACCACAGTTGTCTGCTATCATATAGCCCTATTTCAACATGTTCTACCCAAAATGCATCATTCCTCCCTCAGTTTTGTGCTATCATATAGCCCTAATTCAACATGTTCTACCAAAAATGCTACAAAAGGCCAATAAAAACCCACAAAAAAAAACAAAAAATAAATAAATTTTGAAGTTTAGGTAATGAGATTTTGGACATTTCATACTCTAAAGGTGTCTAGACGCTCACAATAATCAAGGTTGTATTACAAACGCCTGTTTATCAGTATGTCCATACCATATGATAAACAATGTATTGGTACTCATTACAATATATACATGCATTTACATGTATCCAAGCATGTGTAAGTAGACGTGTATTCCATAACTAGCATATTTTTTGTGCTAGTAGTGAATTCACATATTGCACAATGTTTTTTAACATTTTTTCATATCATACTTATCATACCTATCCACCTTGACAATAATTACACTTTTTTTACTCAAACTTTGGGTCTCGCCCATTCAAAAATTTCCTTGAACAAAAGCTAGACGCAATTAGTGTCCATCGCCTTTCCTTGTCTTTACCCTACACAAATAGAGTTTGGTCATGTGACCCAAAAATAAAGCTTTTTTCATTCAAGATAGCCCCTCTTAAAGTAGTAAACCAATAGAGTAGTCAACTTGAAGAGATGCACTCATCAACACAACGATCATTTTGCAAGTGTTGCATAATGCTATAACTTATACCGCATTTAATTGTAGCTACTAATGAAACACTAATATGGCACAACTCTAGGTTCATAGTCCCATAAACCTTTTCAATTAATACATTTGCAATAGTAAACACGTCTTTGTTTATTATGTGAATCATGGAGATGGTACACACAAAGGGACCAAGTAGTAAACACATCTTTGTATTATGTGAATCATGGAGATGGTGCACACAAAGGGACCAAGAACCTACAATAGAAAAACTCACCTACATGAGAGTAAAGTACTTTCTAATGTGCTCATTTAAAAAGATTTCGAAAACACATAAGGATTTGAGGTTTAAACCCTAGGTTTTCTCTTCATAATATTCTTACAGAACGGAAAACATTATCTTCAAAAATTTACTTTGCATATGTTGCTCATCACAAAACAAGATTTTGAAGGCATTAAAGACTTGGAAGTGTAACACAAACTCTCTCAAGTAAAATACTCTTCAAACCATTGTTTGGAAAATTTTCCTCTTTGTTGCAACTAATCACAATACTTTTTTCACAATTTTCCAAGGGAAAACTTTGAAAATATCAGCTAGTCTATAATATTTTACATTAATTCCTCACAAATTAGGCATGATTTTTCCTTTTCCTTCTCCTCTGAATCGGCATTTTTAAATGTCAAAGCGGCATGCTTGTAAGGTGAGCCATACTTTTCCCAAACACTTCTTCAAAAATGGCATATGGGTCTTTTGTTGGTTTAAAGAAATAATAATAATTAGGTGTAGCTTATAAACAAATGAAGGAGCTCCCCAAATCAATAATTGCAATCCTACTTTTTAAACAAGGCAAATAGGAAGATGAAGAAAGGGACAAAGGTAAAGAGAACATGTGGAGAGGAAGAAGAAATGTCTTTTTGTACTCTATTCTATGGACTTATTGATACTAAGAATCGGTCTAAGTAAATCAAAAGAGAAACACTGAGCGGAAGAAAAATCTCCCTCGTGAAATTTTGATCTTTCCAAAGCCCTCCTGGCTTCGCACTATGAGCCATGACTCTCCATTCACACCATCATGTTCAACTCTTTGCTGCTTATTTGATTTTATCTCACAAAAAAAAATATAACGTGTTGTCAATTGTAGAACATTTGTGAATCAAATGCACTTGCACATTTAACACATAAATACATTTAGAAAG
Source organism: Adiantum capillus-veneris (assembly GCF_014529385.1). Classification (NCBI taxonomy): domain Eukaryota; kingdom Viridiplantae; phylum Streptophyta; class Polypodiopsida; order Polypodiales; family Pteridaceae; genus Adiantum; species Adiantum capillus-veneris. The sequence continues at coordinate 125,850,280 of NC_140946.1, forward strand.
GGAACTTTGTCTAAATATGAAAGCGTTGCCACTCTTGGAGTGCTATTCCACAAGTTGTCCACCACCAAAGGTCATACAAAGCATATAAGCACAACGATGATTGTACCTTGCCACTTCTTCTGAAAGAATTGGCACAAATGTTGCTTACACAAAACATGCGATACATCACCTTGTCACATCTTTATAAAAAGTTGGCACATTTGTGGATCACAAATAACATAAAGTACTTCACCTTGTGGCGTCTTTTGAAAGCACGTGACATTCATCTACATTTTAACGTTGTCATCAATTCAAGTTTGAAAACTCCAAATCTTCTTCACTGATCTGTTTTTTTAAAAGTAGTACTCCCTTCGATAGAGAGAGCTAATCTATATTAGCAACTCATACAATACCTCCATGCTCAAGATCAGCCATGGAGTGTCCAAAAAAGAAATACAAATTGTTCCATTGGCTAACAAGGGAGCCTCCTTACCACAACCATAGGATCAAACTACAAAAATTAAGCTCGCTCAACTGGAGCCACCCAATCGAAAGAGAAATATAGCCAAAAGGAAACAAACTAACCAACAATCGCGCCACCTTCGGTCCATATATTTTTTACAAAAAGAACCATTCCGCCATAACAATCACCCCCAACGCCCACCACGGGTGGATGCGGCAACTAAACATGCAAGAGCAACCAAGGACTTAATTGACTTCCCAAGTGCACTGCATAACCAAATCCAACCACCTACAAGACATTGGCAAATCAAAACGAGGGTGCACCACACAGACCAAAGCTCAAGGATGCACCACGCACCTGCAAATGCCACCATGCGGCTACTTACCCCTGAGCCAAGGCAAATCGCCATTGTAGGGTTTACTCCCAGAAGAGAGAGGGGTTGCCAACATACCCCCGTGCACGAAATAGATTGGGCGAACAGGAGACCCTTGAGGTCAAAGCATGTTCGTGCTCTATTTGTCATCTTTAATTCCCTACGTCCATCCTCTCTTCCCTTCAATGTTTTTGAAGTTTTTAGGCTTCTTCTTTTTAACCCAAACTCTCATCTATCAAAAACTTGGTTTCACCTACTTGAAACATGGATTGTGCTTGTAATCTTTTTTTTTTTCCGACACACCATAGGGCCCACAGGGGGAGGTGTTTATCCCTTCCAAATATTAGCCATGTTACATGGTCGGGCAAGGGCCGCGTACCATCGAGCAAAAGCCACGCGCAAGCATCACCATGGCCACCTAATTGATGCACCACATGATGGGACCGACGGAGAGAACTCGTAGCAACCAACTAAGAACCTCCTCCTCGAGTGTCCAAGGGCAAGAGCCCTAGCAATGTGAACACGTGAGCAAAAGGTGTCCCTCTAGAGTATGACCCAACAAGGGCTTTGAACCCACAACTTGTAGGTTGAGAGGCCAAAGCCTTACCGTTGTAATCTTAAACAATCATGATTAGCATCTTTAAGCAACCCCAATAGGTTTGTTCATCATGTGATTAATCGTTATAAACTTCCAAGCAATCTAAGTAACTTGACTATATTAGATGTAAATGCAAATATTATAAAAACTCCTAAATAACTTGCTGCACCATGTTAAGCCCTCCTGCAAATAATACATGCAAGAAAGCCATTTATCCATTTAAGATAGGACGATCCATTATAGCAATGCAAATTTGTCTTTACCAACAATATGCAAAAGTGTATTCAACCAACTTTTGTGCGAAAATAGTCCCTCTTCTTAGAGCTTACTACAAAGTCAAGAATGTGATACAAGTCAATGCACAAGGAACCATTAGTTGCCCATTACGGTAAAAGGCCCATATTGAGGACACTCAAACCTAATTGCAAATGGTGTCAATCTTGCTGATTTTGTGGTGCAATGTATCGCTGAGAACAACTAGTTTCAAAAGAAATTAATGTCATCGTTTCCAACAGTGCATACAAACAAGTTTTCACCTTCACGTGCCAAAAAAAATTGTCTACCAAAAGTAGGGCACACCCATCAGTTGGAAAAAGGACAGAGTTGCATGGATATTGAACCAACAACCCCGCCGAAGGGTTTGGACACGCCATGCAAACTGCCCCAAACACCCTGTTGTAATCATCCAGGGCAAAGATCAAAGACACTAACACCCTGTTGTAATCATCCATGGCAAAGATCAAAGACAAACACAAACAAATCACCATTTTTTTTTGAGGCAAAGCTCTCCTACAAACTTGGTCCCTTGCTTGGTTAATCTGAAGAGTAATTATGAAGAATAGCACTATGCCAGTCAGCACCCAAAGAGCATAGCTCAGTTGGTTGAGCCTTTGTGATGCAACCACAAGGTTGCGGATTCGAGCTCACAAGCTGCGCATAACTTGCCTATTGGGGAAGTTGTTCCCACAATATGGCCCCTTGTGGGTGTTATGTGTGTAGCAACTTCAAATGTAAATACACAAATATGTATAAAATTCTCCTTACTACCTTCCCACGCGCTGATGGTTTAGAGGGGGGAAAAAAAGTATGCCACTCACAAGGATTCTAGTTCAACAAGTACAATCATTACACATACATACATGCTCGTTGCAATCCAGCACGCTTGACCTAATGCCAAACATCAGACTGCCAAAAAGAAATCTCAAGAATACATTGTCTATGCAAACATCGTTGTGCTTCTATTTGCGAATTGCCTAATGTACCTCCTCCATTGATTGAAATGATCAGAATGGTAATACCTCCGAATCATGCTCATGAAGTGGATGTGAAATCCTTTCATAAACTGGCTGAATGCCTTACCTTAAGTCACATATTTCATTTGACCTGAGAGAGAGAGAGAGAGAGAGAGAGAGATTCCCTTATCATCCTTAGATGTCCATTATGACCTATAGGAGAAAAAGAACCATCTCATGTGGGATGTGTGGAGCTGTCAAGTGACTCTCGATGCTAAGGACTGGAAATGAGCGTCGCAATTGAGAGTCCACACTTTGGTTGGGACAAAAATGTGTGTAAAGAGTGCTTATGGCTAAAATGAGCACGAAAGTAGACACAAACACACACACACACACACACACACACACACACACACACACACACACAGAGTATGGCTCGAATCCTCTGTTGTAGTCTCCACCGATGCTGTGTAGCCCCTCTCCTCAATCGTGGCCGTCTGGATCTTCGTAGCTCCAGTGCTCGGTTGATGAGAGTGCCAGTAGTGGTCGAATGAGTGTGGGCCGAGCTCTGCAGTGATGGTTGCTCCTCTGGCTGTCCCATATCTAGTGAAAAAAAATATGTAATCTGTCTATGGGACTGTCTCTCTCTATCTCTCCACACATAGAGAGAGAGAGAGAGAGAGAGAGAGAGAGAGAGAGAGAGAAGAAAAAGAAGAAGAAGAAGAAGAGAGAGAGATTAGCCCAGTCTTGAAACGAATAGCAAAAAGCCTTCACATAAGTTTTTTTTCAATGAGGGCAGCAGATCAGCCTCAATTACTAAGGAAAACATTGGGTCACCATTGTTTCAAACCTGACATAAATGAGGGTGAGCGTAGAAGAGAGAGTGACATTACTCTGCAGCAAAACTTACGTGCAGCGGCAAGAGCAGACCGAGCCCACAATCAAGCCACCTTCTCCCCCACGACTGCCTCCAAGGCGACCAACATTCACTAACATCAAGAAAATAAACCTAATTCTCTGGCTCTTAATTTGCTTTGGCTTTGGTGATAAAATATGCAACTAACCACTATTAGAGCACACTGTTGGCATTCATCAGGTTCATCCAAAGAATGGCTTCCTCCAATTTCCTCTTCTGAATCTCCAAGTCCAAAAATCTTAGAGTCGGTTCAATAAAATGAATTCAAGATTGTAAAATACTCGCACAAACCTGCTCTAGAGTTTGCTGCAAGGCGGTCACTGCGCCCGCTTTCACCTCTTGCTGCGTAGTGGTCCATATACTCGAGAAATGTGTCTCCTTCTCATCCTGCCATCCCAAGAAACTCACATTCATAAGGCTTCTGCAAAACAAGAACAAAGACACAATTGACAAAATTGTCCTCTCCTCTTTTGAAAAAAGGGGGAAAAAAAGGAGGAAGTGTTACAAGTAGAAACCATTGCTTCTAAGAAATGTAACCAAGGAGAATTCTAGATACCTTGAAACAGAAAGCAAACCATACTCAAAACTCAATAGCAGCAAAGTTTGTAACATTTGCAAATCGTAAAGACTCTCTATAGTGGGTCATGTTTAGCACGATGTGTTTGTAAAACGAAGCACATTTAATCTGGCCTGTGACTAAGCACAAGACAAACTCCATGGACATAAAATACCTACTTTAAAGCTATCATAAAGATATGAGAGAAATATTGGCAAGATAAAATGTTGCCTGTACGTGTATTGATTGTTTCGGTCCATGAGACATACAGACGCTCTAGACCAAGAATCCACAACTCTAAACCCTGAACCATGAACTTATTTGGAAAGAACCTTCACATGTAAAAATAACAGAATCTACTTTTCAAGAACCAGGTTCCATATAATCAATCAAGGTTCATGGTTGCAGAAGCAACACACACAGCTCAGAAGGTGAGGAGGAAAGCTCTACCAAATATGGTGGCGAACCCCTTACCAAGGACTTTAGTGCCTACCACTTTTCGTCCTTTTAACATCCAATGGGTGCAAGTTTTCACTACTAGAGGTAATTTCCCAAGAAGTATTCTAGTTCTAGAGTTCTTAAACCAAAAAAAGAAAAAACGCAGAAAAGAAAATCTTTTCATTTAAAAATCACCTCAAGGGCACAGACCCTAAGGTAAAATTACATCAAAGTAATACAAGAGAGAATCAACCATAAATGGTATCACCAAAAGATAAATGCCCTAAGGCAATCTAAAGTACAAGATTGCCTGAAATCAAGGCTAGGAATGGGGATTAAGCCTAGACGACCTCCTAGGCTTGGAGGTCCTAAAAGCCTTCTCCTCAGCAGACTTCTTACCGATTCTAACCAAAGATGGGAAATGACATTCGTAAGCTGAATTTATGAGTTCAAAACTGCTCCTGATGTCCAAATCAGTGCCTTGGAATCAGGTGGTGGATCGTGCAGAGGTGTTGAAGAAGTATCTGAAGAGGGACGAGAAATAATAATTCTGCGTCTATACACAAGCTTTGGAGCCTTTGTCCTTCGAGCTCGTCGTCTTCTTTTCTTCGCTTCCTTCCTCCTTGGTTTTTCTACTTCACTTCTTTTACTTACACTAACACCTTCCATTCCCCCATTTGCATGAAGTGCCTCTTGTTCTGATGCTTGCTGCCTCTGATCAGGATCCTTCAACGAGTACAAACTGCAGCAACATGGTCCTTCCTGCCACAAATAAAGCAGTGGCCACGAAGACCAATGAAGAAAGGACCGTCCTAATGAAAGTTGTGTGATCCTCATCTTTGGGGCTCACAACATCGCCAACCACAAAGCCCATACATCTTCCAATTTCATTTACATGTGGAGCATATTCTGGATGAAGACCTGGAATTCTACCTGTAACTGCGATTCCACCATTAAGTCCATTGAATTTCATTCCCTGTGTCCATCTAGCGAGAAAACCTATAGCAAAATGAAAGTCCACACGGCTCTATGCCCAAAGAACAAGACTCCAAGCTCATAGTAGATTCGTGTATGACGGATGAGGTGTTAGAAGAAAGACGAATATAGAGAAAGAAATGCAATACATGCCCCTAAAATAAGAACACTAATGGTTCCCCAACTGGAATCCTCCTCCGGTCTATCTTTCAACTTGTTGCTTTCTAAAATTGTTTCTTAGGGCGGGGCATATGTGTGGCTCAGGAAGTAGCATGCAAGTTAGAGACCATCAGTCAAGGACAGGCAACAAGCAAAAGCATGCACAGCTTCAGTCTTTGAATATGGTAGAGCTGATGGGCACCTAAATTTGTGTATGTGCCTCTTCACTTTTCACAGAGCGCTGTATGTGCACTCAACAGTGAGAAGATAAAAGGAAATTTAATGTGCTTTTCTCTACTGATCTATCCAGTAGCATGAGTAGCTTTATTGAATAGTTCAAAACCTTGAGACTTCAGGAAAATTGAAAGCTTCTTTTGGAGGACGAGCTAAAATGTCAATTAACAAACTCTTATCAGAGAAGACATTCTTTTTCTTACTGACTCACCTCCAATGCTTTCAAGAAGAACTGCAATTGGCACTGCAGAGACTTTAATCGAATGGTACACTCCCTGTGCTCTGCCGAATGCTCCATCTGTGCCAAGAGCAGTAAAACATATAATTATGGTATCACCAGCACCGGCACATTGCTGCACCACATCTTTGTAAGACATCATCAAAATAAAAATGCAGAAAGGGCCACTTCTGGCAAATGCTCAATCCAGGCAGGTCTCTTCACATCTCTCACAATGTGCACGACTGGTCTCTCTCTTCATCTGTTCACGTTGGTGATGATCAAAGGATATTAAAGGGCTTGCATATCTAAAGAACTAAATGATGAATAACCATACACAAACATATAGACATACTACACGATGAAATCAGGCAGGTCTGGGGTAATAGGAATATAAAGACTAAAGTCTTCACAACGGTTGACTCGTTTTTACTCTACAACTCGAAATTAGGGCTACATTTCCAGTCCTTATCCACTATGTGAGGACTTGGGGCAGAGAAATGTGGTATATTCCAGACTCTCGTTATTTTGAAATCATGTGACACATCTGAAGGTAACTTCTTACTTGCTGAACAGGCAGCTTTAGTTAATATGAATCTGTCAATTGATATACAGATTGCATGAGAGCGATGAAACCTGCATGCATCAGTCTTTGGTGTTAAGAACAGACACACAAGCAGACCAAAATTGATCTCCACAGAATCAACTTCTTCAGCCAGGATGTTGTAAACACGGAGAGATTTCAAACCCATTGAGCATCTTGATTTTCCAAGTAAACCCAATGTAGAGATTTACACACAATTTTGCAAAGAGCATTCATTGTACAAATGTGGATATTAACAAGTGGAATTGCCAAAACTGGGTAGAAGTTGGGATCTTCCTTCAAGGCTGTATTCCTAGTGATCTAGAGCAATAGGACGTCGTAAAGGAAGTCTCTGCTATGCCACAGATGGCAGCAAACAAAGCAGCAACAATTGCAGAACTGAAGGCAGAGCTGGACCTGAACTCCCCAACCACGGTGGAGGTGGTTGAAGAAGTTTTGAGGCACCATGGCGAGCACAGAGAGAGAGAGAGAGAGAGAGAGAGAGAGAGAGAGAGAGAGAGAGAAATGAAATGAAATGAAATGTTATATTAAAGTCTTCAAAAGGCCAAAGTGACCTATGAGACCAGAAAGTTACAATGTGGTGGATCTGATACAAAGTCAGAGTAACAAGATGACAAAATGACAAAATGACAAAATGAAATACCATGGAATCCTGAACTGCTAGGTGTGAACTAAGCAACTAAACAGCTAGCCAGGAGAGAGAGAGAGAGAGAGAGAGAGAGAGAGAGAGAGAGAGAGAGAGAGAAATGAAATGTTATATTAACGTCTTCAAAAGGCCACAATGACCTATGAGACCTGAAAGTTACAAAGTGGTGGATCTGATACAAAGTCAGAGTAACAAAATAACCTAACAACAGTACAAAACAAAGATATATACTATGGGGTCCTAAGTTGGTCGATGTGAGTCAAGCAAAAACTAAGCAGAATAATGGGCAGCTTGTTGGGATAGCTGAATCACAAGAGATCTAGCATCGGTCATCGGCGAATCTCATCAATTTCCTCCATGGTTAGTAGTCTGACCGGGCGCCGTGTATGCCTCGCCAGCGTGCTCCGAATTTTCTGTCGTAGCTTTCGTCGATGTTGTGTAGTTCTTCGCAGTCGCGGGTGCCTGGATTTCCCCAGTTCAATCGCTCGGTCAATCAGTGTGCCTCTAGTGTGAGACGGGAGGGAGCTCTGCTGTGGGAGTGGCTCTTGCGGTTGTCCCATGTCTGCTCTGAAGAAGTCCGTGATCCGTCTTTGAGACTGGTTAGCCTCGCCATTCATCAGGCTATCTCTGTGTCTGCGCAGCTCGAGCAAGAACAAACCCAGGCATCTCTGATCTTCGTATCCCATGACTCTTGAGAGTGGTCCAAAACCCTCTCTGAACAGGCAATGGAAGCGGCCTCGTCTCTTGTAGTAGACGGGGCAGCGGCATGTATAGTGTAGCTCTGTCTCAGGTTCCATGTTACACAAGGGCCATGTCCTGTCCTCTGCTGGTACTCCGCTGTATCTCTCAATCTCAATCCGCAACTGGTGAGAAGATGTGCGTAACTGGCCAATAGCACATCGTATCCCATGCGACAAGTGGGTATCCATGTATATGGGCTGGGTCTCGCCACAAAACCATCTTCCGTAAGCTGGAGGAGGTGGTCTCTATAGAAAGCCATCTTCGTGCCCAATTCCTGTGCTGGTTGTATCCATGTCCTCCTGGTGTCTAGCTGGGTCAGGTCTTGGCGGATGAGCTTGGTGATCTCTGACTGTATAAGAGTGAGAGATGGTGCATCCAATGAGTACTGGAATGGTGGCAGCCTGTCTATGCTGAACCCATGTGCCTGAAACCATGATGTCATCTCCCCATACCAGCATGTTGTATCTCCTTGTATGGCTAGCTGTCGAGAGGATTCAAGTGCTATGCGAGCATATCTGTCTCTAGGAAGTGCCCATGTGTGGTTTATGAAGGAGACTGATCTGGTGAGCGCCTCCACCACAAGTGGGGGGGCCGCTAGCTCTACTCAGATAATGGCCCGTGGTACTGATGCCTTGGCTCTAATGAGCCGCGACATCATAGAGACGGGAGGTTTCTCCATGTTCCCCCATCCGTCTGAGCGACCCGGCCTCCCGTGGTGATCCAGTGAAGGTCCCCATATCTCGGTTCCATAGAGCAATGCCGAAGCCACCAAGGTGTCAAAGAGCCAGAGCTTCGTCCGGGCTCCTGAAACTGAACCTACAAACACATCCTCTCCAATCTACCCAATGTTGCGTGGGCTCTAGTAAGTCTGGTCTCTGCTGCTCTTCTGAGTGAGAATGCAGGTCCGCTAAAAACCACTCCAAGGTAAGTGTAAGCATCTGTGTACTCCACAGTCTCCTGGCCGTATGTGAATGTAGGTGCTGACCTCCTGATCCACTGTGGGGTGGTATTAAACACCATAACCTTGGTTTTACCCACGTTGACAGACAAACCACTTTCGTGGGCAAATGTATGCAAAGCATCCAATTGACGTTGCATTCCTTCTGGGGATTCGGAGATCAACACTACGTCATCAGCATATAACAAAAGTGGAATCCATGTTCCTGCCAGCTGAGCACCTTTATCCCCATCGCTGTCAATGTAGTAAGAAACCTCATCCACATACATACCGAAAAGAGTAGGAGAGAGCGGGCAGCCCTGCTTCACCCCAATAGTGGAGTGAACCGGTGTAGAAAGTCCCTCCGGGGTGCGTACATGCCCTACTACTGATCTGTACAATGCCATGATCCCCCAAATGAGTTCTGTGGGTACTCCCATTTCTTGTAGTCTGCGCATCAGTCTAGCTCTGGGTACCGTGTCAAAAGCTTTGTAGAAGTCCACAAAGCTACAATAGATCCGTCTCCCATGGGATGTGCCCTCCTCCATGATGGCCTTGAGTGTCAAGATATGGTCAAGAGTAGAAAAACCTCTCCTGAAACCTGCCTGCCCAACATCACGCAATCCCTTCATCTCTGCCCATCTACTCAGCTCTGCTACTCAAGAATGAATGCGTACAACAGTGCCAATGTGTGTCCAATCACGATAGTGCATACATCCGTCTCCCATGAGATCTGCCTTCTTCGATGATGGCCCTGAGTGTTAGGATATGGTCAAGAGTAGAGAAGCCTCTCCTGAATCCTGCCTGCCCAGTTGCACGTATCCCTTCCCTCTCTGCCCATCTACTCAGTTGTTGCTCCAGAATGGATGCATACAACCGTGCTAGTGTGTGCCCAATCATAATAGTGCGATAATTCCCAGGCTCCATGCCCTGATTTGAAGATAGGTACGATCGTAGATAGGCTCCAAGAGTCTAGTAGGCCCTCACACATGGCCCGGTTAAACATAACTGCTAGAAGCTCTACTAGAGAGAGAGAGAGAGAGAGAGAGAGAGAGAGAGAGAGAGAGAGATGAAATGAAATGTTATATTAACGTCTTCAAAAGGCCAAAATGACCTATGAGGCCAAAATGTTACAAAATTGTGAATCTGATACCATGTCTGGGTACAAAAAGACTAGAACAAAAATACTACTACTACTAGAATCCATCCTCATCTGCACTCTGGATGCACATACTGCCAGCACGGAGGGAGGTTCGTCCTACTGCAGCAGTTCATTGGCAGGAGGAGGGCCTCACAGCTGAGTTCCTTTCACGTTTCTGAAAGTGGTTGTGGGACTCTAGACAGCCGAGGAGAGTCACTTTGTTCCTGTGGCTTGTTGCACACAAAGCTATAGCAGTTGAGAGTTGGCTAGTACACACCCATTTTGTCATGTTGAGGACCTCAGTGAGCTTAATGAAATGCATTTAATTATGCGAAGGGATAGATGCGACAGATCGATTGTCAAGATAGATAGTAGATGCTTTAAGCTTAAATAAGTTTTTATGCCTATATACTTTTTTTTTCCGAGAATAAGATCCTTCCATTAGTTAATAAGGGCTACAACCACCTCTACTACAGAGGTCTATATCAACAGCAAGGGGCGACTCTCCCAATGAAAAAACAAAATATGTACAATGGGGACTAAATCACAAGAGCGGGCCCGCCATATGAACCAGAGTGTCAGGCCACAATTGAGCTCCCAACACGCCTCTCTCTCACTACACCAGTCCTGGGGGGTAAGCTCTGTGGCAAGCTACCCCCCTGGATCACTATCATCCTAATAGTGGAAGCCAAGTCAAACTGGAGTGTAGGGTCTGTAAGAGTGGACCAAGTTGCAGCAACCCAAGTGTGATTGCAAAAAATCCTCTCTTTAGAGCAAGATTAGCAGTTTCATATCTTATAATGATTCTAGACACAAGACATAGAAACTTGCAAGATCAATTCCTTGACAAAACTGAAAGTAACCTTGCAGACGCGCGAGTCTACCTGAAAGTAAGGCTGAATTATGTGTCTCTAGAAGGCCTATATGTTGGTGAAGCCTTAAGCTTGCTATCAAAATAGTTGGCTGTGAGCATTTAACTCCTAATGTAGAGATTGCTTTCTTTGTATTCAAGAGAGCAGTAAACTCTGGGTTTCTAGCAATCTATAAAGGTAATATAACATCTAATGAAAGAAGGATCATAAAGGGCAAACCATTACAACGCATTCTGATGATTATTCTTAGATGTTACGTTGTGACCAGATTGCTTGGTCCTGGGTCAAACGGGCAAAAATTTGGGTAGTTGATATAGTCTACTCTAAAATCAGAGTAAGAAAATCAATAAATAATTTAGACTCTTCCAATAATATGATTTCTTCAAAAGCAACCAGTTGCATCTTTCTCTGTGCATAAGTCTTTAGCTAAATCTAGAGCATTGAGAATAAAAGACTGTCAGCACTAAGAAACATTTGATTCTGATGAGAAAACTTTTCATAGACATTGTCTAAGACTCATGGGAATTGCTTTTGCATACTGGATTAAATTTTATATGATTGAAGGCAAAGATTTTATTAACTTACAAAAATTGGATAATCATAAATTGGATCGCGAATCGGTAACCATTGGGAGATATTAGCCAAGCTTCATAGGTGATAATACAGAAAATCTGCATACGGAAACATGCACAAAAAGAGTGCTCTATGACACCAAAGATTTTGTGCTGATTCTAAGACGAAATGCTTTTACAAGCATAAAAAGAAGAGCTCCAAAGAGAAAAGTTCAAAAGGAAACCCAAACACCTATTCTTTCAAAAACGTAAGTCCACTTCCTCAAAAAATGATAATAACTGTTTTCTATGTGGATAAAATTGTACATTAGGTGTTTGAATATCCTAAGAAGAAAAATCGATTTATTCTTGAAGATGCAATAGCTATTCAAAGATACCATCCAATGATATCTCCTACTTTGAGTTCAGCATTGCTCAGTTTCAAAGCGAAGCGTCTTCATCAAAAGAAGATACTTATGATTCAAGATTTGAAGACCAATGCAATGAGCTTAGAAGATTTCATAACCACTCCCTCAATCCCCAGGAAGTCTTCCAAAGGTAAGCATCCTTCACATAAATATAGGATTGTCTCAGGCAGATGATTCCAATTCTACCTCAAAATTTGAAAATAGGGTACAAAGGTTGAAGTTGAAGTATCTGCTTACAAAAGCAGCTGAAAGCTACTCTAAAAGAGCCAAGCAAAGCTAAAGCACTGGCTTTTGAGAGAATAGTAATACCTACCTTGGCCAAAATAATGAAGATGAAACAAAAATAAAGGCCACATCAATGTATGAACTGCCACCACAAAGAGAGTCTTCTTTCGCTTCCTCTAGTCATGATAATGAAGAATGGGAATATCCTGCAGATTTTCCCTCTACTTCACAAAAACCGTCTACTTTCTCCTAGGACCAATTCCTTCAACAATGGAAGGAGCTTAAGCATTGCTTAAGAGTGAAGAACTTCTTGCAAAACAAGAAGCATTGCTTCGATGGAAAGCAGATCTCAAATTAGAGAGGAAACTCTTCACTCTCTTGGGGGGGGGGGGGGGGGGGGGGGGGCAAGGGGAATCAACATCAACATCAACCGCACATACAACAGGCAACAAGCTGTTAACAAAAGATGCTCAAAACCTCAAAGAAATAATAACTCAATTCAAGCAGCACAAGATTGAGCCTCCCAATGAAGAATCTACAAAGTTACATATAGCCAATGATTTTGAAATTGTCAATGAAAACAATGTGGCAACTCGTATTGTTGGACTTCTCCTAAAGCCAAAAGGTTTCCAGGCCACTGCGATTAATGTCCTAGTAGGTACAAGTGCAATAGAGAGCTTTATTTCCAACAACAAGGATCCAGCAATATCCCAAACCCAAACAAGTGGTCTATGGTAATGGCTTTAAAGCACTCATCAAAGACTTTGTATATGTGTGGGAGGTGTGTGGATACCCTTAAACTCTACTAAATTCCCTATTAGACTATCTTTACAAAGTTCTAATATGTGCTATGATTTAGTGATAGGATTTGATCTTGTATCAAAACTAACCCCTAGCACTTTTACTGAAAATAGTTTTGTTTTCTCCTATACCGCTAAATCAAAAACATGGGGAGACTCCCAGTGAGAAAAAAGTATTGAGGGCTAGATCACGAGATGGGAGGAGGAAAAAGCCACACTGGTGATCAGTAGAACCATCTAGGCACACCTACAACATGGTGAAGAAAGGCCCTGGGCACAAAAGTCACAAGGAAGCCCGTGGGAAGCCGGCCCTCCCACAAGCGGTCGGAGCTTCCCTGAAGTCTCTCAAACTAACCCCAGAGTGTATGAATCAGCTCCAGCCAAATGTCCCAAATAATCTATGCCCGTGGAACAGGGCAAGCCTCAAAGATGCGAAAGCAATGGGCCCGCCACATGAACGAGAGTGTCAGGCCGCAGATGAGCTCCCAACACCACTCTCTATCGTTGCACCACTCCTGAGGGATGAGCTCTGTGGCAAGCTGAAGTGTAGGTCAACCCTCTTGGATCACTATCATCCTGCTGGTAGAAGCCAACTGAAAGTGGAGCGCAGGGCTCATGACAGTGGACCAGGCTGCACCACCCCAAGTGTATTGTCGGGCTGTGGAGAGGGCTGGTATCAGACGGAGAACCCGAAGCCAAACCTGACGTGCCATGGGACAGTCCCACAAACAATGACGCTAACTGTCCAAAGGATGGCCAGAAGCTGCAGATGCTGCGGAGGAGCCCTTGTGTACCAACCAACTCCCAACTATTGTAGCCCTGTGCGTTACAAGTTACTGAAACATAGTAACTCTCCTCGACTGCCAGCTGCTACAAAAAACGCCGCAAGGCCGAGGTTGAAACCCCAACAAGGGATCTCTGATTCCTATAGATGAATGGCAGTAGGGCTGCCAGCAAGTTGTTTTCATAGCGGTTATAGACACCTCGAGTTTCGTAGGTCCAGGAAGCCCACCCCAGATCCTATAAATTCCCAAAAATGTGAGTGGAAGTGTGCAATCTGCACACTATTTTTGACCTACAGATGAAAGCATATCTCCCAAATGCCTCACCCCATTGCACAAGACCATGCGCCCTTTTGTAATCTACGGATTGATGTCGATGGATGTCCACTGAAGTATGTAACACCCGTTAAACACCTTGTGCAAACCATGTATGCAAAGAGAATGTCACACTGACAAAACCTAATCTAGTGTCTTGCACGGATATGCAGATCCTCCAAACAAGCTCACAAACCATAGGTGCCAATTCCTTTAGTTTATGTAGACACCATTCGGTGTATCACATCCATGTGGCAAATAGAGCCATGAGCACATAAAAGCACCTCACTCCTCATCTGCATAACAACACACCCTACGTCAACAAAAAATACAGAAAACCAAGTATAATAAAGGAATATAAGGGATCGCTCATTCGCTACACAAGAGTGAAGCTGCCAGTGTTGTGCTTGGTCAAATGATGACGCTTGCATATCCAGCAGACCTTACATCAACATTCGCAGATGTGTCCAAGATACACCTTAAATGATAGGTTGAAAGTTGCAGATAAAAAGAAAGGAGAAACAGATGTCTTGAAGCATGGGTTTGAGTGATGTCAATGTCATGGGATATAATCAGACAAGGATCTTTAACTACTCCAATGGATATGTCCACACATGCAAGTCTTGCAAACAGGCCCACAATCGTGCCTGTACAAAATCCCCTAGGGTTTCTTAGTCTATGGATCAGCTATAGGCATAGTAGCATGTCCACATGACACGTGTGCATGGGACATAAAGAAGCCGCAATCTTTTGCAAGCATGCAGGACAATGTGATACAAAAGTTAATTGAATGAAGTCTTCAATTGTGAACATAGGGTAAAAGGGCATCCCAAGGTATTTACCATTAGGAGTGTGATTTAATACAGCTTGCCCATATCTTAAAACACACCTATGGCAGTTCTCAAGTGCATGGTTCTCAGTTTTTACCATTCAATTTCATCTCTTTCAAAACAAAGATGGGTACATTCATACACATCCAGGCACAATTTCCCTGGGCAGCACCGCCGTTTCATCACAACTTTCCATGTCACGTGCAAGCTTAAACTGGCATCCCAACAAATACTACACTGTTATCCAAACTTGTAGCCCAGCAATGTTAACAAAAAATTTCCTCCTACACTACTAAGTGAAAAATTGGTTTGGTTAGCTGGGCAAGCAAAGGCTCTATTTTAGCCAGCAGAAAACAGTTGTCAGGGACACCAATATGAGATCAATAAACACGTTCCATCATTGAGCTTCGTACTAGGCCTTTCCCGATTTTCCTCTAGCTACAAGTTGTATAAGTTTAGCAAGTCTTTACTGTTCGCTAACTTGAATCATATGATTCATTCCTACCTGTAAAGAGAGAGTTCTCCCAGCATAGAACAAATGACATATGACTGAATTTTACACGGACTAGAAAATTCTCATTTTGTGTGCATAAAAATGGCAATACCTCAGCAACTACAGTACAACTTCAGCAGTGGAATGCAACATTACCAGTACATGAAGTCTGCGTGCCATTTGTGGTATATCTGCATGGCAGACATCCACTGCACCTACAGCACATTCACTCATACAATCCAATCTTGTCAAAAACTGCTGCAAAACTGTTTTGCTTGAACCGACAGCAGTGGAGAGACTGTCTGGGAGTTCAGATACAGAAGGAGTAGGACCTCCCTTCTCTGTACCTAAAATAGAAACAAGCTCAGCTTACGTAAAAGAAAACGATGTCCTAGCAGAAGTTTGAATGTTCGTACCTTCACAAACTAATGCTCTTTCTTCTTCAAATGCCTTGCTAAGAGCCTCCATAACACTGAGAAACAAATTATATCCGTCACTCTCAACAAGGACAGTACAACTTACACCTCACAAACCAGAACTTTCAACCGCTTCAGAAGAAAAACTTTACCCAAAAATTTGAGAATTCGACTGATTCATCGAGTAAATAATTAGATTGACGTGTTTGAGTCTGACAGTCACATACGATGGCAAAAGCTGACAGGCACTGTAAAAAAGAGGCAATCAAAATAACCTGTCTTAACTCTTATGATACAACTTGCAACAGCAGCGTAGCATAATGTGCTTGAATTTCGTACACACGTGAGACAAAAAGTACTGCTAAAACTGACCATAAGACTATTTTGAAATTGAAAAAAGCATATATTGGCTTTGAGACAAACCAAGTGTTATCCATTTCGCCACCTGCTGAGGCATCACTGTACTCCTTACAAATCTTGCATCCTTGTTCTTGCCTCCATGAAGATATTGACACCACCTTTATGGTAAAAGGTACCAGAATGTATGTAACAAATGCAAATATGATTTGAGATAAGAATATACACCAAAATGTATGAAGATATTGATACCACTTTTATGATAAAAGGTACCAAAATGTATGTAACAAATGCAAACATGATTTAAGATAAGAATTTACACCAATCAAAACAAAGTGCATGTTTTACCTGTTTGAAATCTAGAAAATAACAGCAGCCGCTACTATCAAAGGAAAATACTATATCCCTGAAACAAATAAAGAAGTTGAGAACTCTCTCTCTCTCTCTCTCTCTCTCTCTCTCTCTGTAATCCAGGCAGCGCTCTCCACAGAAGGTCACAAAACACGTCCGCAGTCAAGTGGAGGGCTACGCACGCGGGTACTGCAGGTTTATTTGTGCTAAAAAAAGCCACGTCAGCCTAAGGTTAACGTTTGACATGCAGTGGGCAGCAAACGGCCAATGTCTCGTGCAGCTTCTACAACAGTGTACAAACAGGAACCACAGAGCACGACTCTCTCTCTCACCATTCTTGCTGCTGCCCATTGCTCCCGTCACCTGCACATTTCACCCCCATCACACCCAACCATAGTCTTTACACACAACAGCAGCACAAAACACTTTCACTGCACAATATTCATACAGTATGTCATCACACACACACACCTGCATTGCATCATTACTACATAGTGCTGCACATTGCACTTTATTAACAGAAACAGCACCACACAAAAAAACAAAAAAAAGGTACGTACAGACTGTCAGCCAAAACCAAACAGCAGGATCAGGTTACAGATCTTCAGACCTATCAGTTTTTCAGCAGGCATAGAATTTCCAGAATTGCTTCTCTCTCAGCAGACAGATTTTCAGCTATATTATGTATGCATAATTGACGACAACAAATATATTCACATGGTGCAAGTATCTTGAATAAACCAAAATGGGACTGAGCCTCTGGATATTTGGCAGAGGAGACTGAGTGTCCCGCAGTGGGCTGTGGTAGTGCATATACCCGCATTCGGGTTGTGGTTATTACTTCTCCGCCTAGACTCAGCCGAGCCAGGGCGTCGAGCTATACCCGCATCGCTAATGGAGGCCATGAGCGCTTCGCCAATGGAGGCCATGATCGTTTCGCCAGTATGTAAGCCCCATACGAAGGCAACCTTTGTGCTTACAAACAAGCGGATAACACAAATGGAAAGGGAGATGAAAGAATGGAAAGCAGAGACGGAGGGATGGTGGAAAGAGAAGGCCAACTTTCTTCAAATTTTCCTCAACGAAGGCGCGCAATGGAAGAAGGAGAAAGAGGACTTGCACACAGAGCTACAAGCACTTAAGGCGGATTCACAAGCACTTAGAGAAGAGGTCACAGCCCTCAAGCAAGAGCTTGCGGATAGAGTAAGCAGTGGACTGGAAGAAGGGGAATTCCAGCCCTCGGTGATAGAGGAGATCAAGGTCATTAAGGAGCAGGTACGGATGATCACAGAGGAGGAGAAGCAGAAGGTGGTAAAGACGTCTTCGTGGATGGATGTGATCACGAAGACACAGAAGAAGGCGGATGAGGCCGAGAAATGGATAGAAGTCGCTAGGAAAGGGAAAGGGAAAGAAACCACATCCGTTCCCACTCCTACAATCATCAACATGACTCTAGAAGAAGAGCAGCGAAAGGAAAACTAGAGCCTTGCATGTAAGAGTAACCGGTCTATAAGACCGAGATGATGTGGCAGGGGAGGTCGAAGAACTTCTCCGCACGATGGGTAGTGAGGCTACTCATACAAAGGCATGGAGGGTAGGGAAGAAGACACAAGGCAATGGGGAGACTTCAAAAGGGAGAGCTTTAATCATCCGTTTCCCATCCATGGAGGCAAAGAAGGACTTCTTGAAGAAGCGCCCTACACTAAAGAAAACGGGCATATTCCTTGGAGATGACCTCACTCTCACACAGCTTGCGCATATGAGAGAGGTAATGCCAGAGATTCAAGCGGCAAGGGAGAAGGAAAAGACGGCCTTCTACAGAGATGGCCGGGTGGTGATTGTAGAGCGGCGCTCCACATGACAGTGCGAGACCTATGGGACCACACTCAAAGTTGCCACCTGGAATTGTAATGGATCTATGCGCCTTGATGTGGGTGCTTTTGAGGATAGTTTTACGGAAAGAGACATCGTCTTCTACTCTGAGACACATCAGGCCCCGGGACAATCTATGCCTCAAATTTGTGGATATAGATGGGAGACAGCTTGTAGACAGGAGACACGATCAGAGCACAGAGGGCGGGGCTCAGGAGGAGTGGCAGTGTTATTCAGGGAGGAGTTGCAACCATTGATACATATAGCCCGCAGGGATGAGCAAGCTAGGTAAATGTGGGTGAGATTGAGAGCAGAGACAGGCAGATATCTCTACATTGCTATTTGCTACTTTCCCCCGAGTACGTCAGTTTATGCACCACCCAGAGGACAGTCACCCTTCTCTATTTTGGATGATGACATATGGGAGTTCTCTAGAGATGGTGACATCATCATTCTAGGGGATTTCAATGCTAGGACTACCCATCATCAGACAGTATTTTATGATACTTCAGAGGAGATGCTGAGAGAGTTGGATGTTGCAGAGACGGGCCTATCCAGATTATCACAGGATGGAGAACACACTGAGTATGGAGGATACTTGATAGACATGGGGACTGCACATGGATTGGCCATCTTGAATGGCCTACAGAGATTTCCCGCTGCGGGGGTTTTACATGCTTTCCACATAGACATGGAGCCAGCACCGTGGATTATGTCATGGCACAGCCGAGCCTCATCTCTAGTATCCAAGATCTCACGGTTGGACCCAGACCTGTTGGTGTGGCAATGGACCATGCTCTTGTGTCGTTGACCATCTCTTTTCAGTTTAGTGTAGCACACAGGCTACGGGCAGCAGTCCCTACTCGCTACACCTTCACACGAGAGACGGACTCTGTATACATAGATGGGATCTATAGACGCCTGTGCACAGAGGAGCCAGGGCGACCTCTGGAGGAGCTTACTACTATACTGACACAGACACTACATGATGCAGCAGCAGAGGCATACCCACATACCAAGCCTGAGCAGAGACGCCGTTCGGGGAGCATGCCCCAGAACAGTTGGTATGATGAGGAATGTCTGGGCACCAGAGCTAGACTTCACAGGGAGGTGCTTTTAGGGGACATCACTCACAGAGTCACAGATTGACTTCCGACGCCTAGTGCGGCGGAAGAAGAGGACATTTTTGGCTCGCCTAGAGCAGGATCTATACCAGCTATTCTTGAGTCAGGACTCACGTGAGGCATGGCGGCTCTTTCATGACCACTCCCCCCCACCTGCCCTCACTTCTACAGAGGCCTGGGGCCAGTATGCATCATCTCTGTACACAGTTCCTGAGCAGCCCCCCCTTCCCGACCCCCCCGATCCATGCCCACACACGTATGCTTTTCTCACCGCTGAGATGGTGAGGAAGGCCATTGACAGGATGAGGACTGGAAGAGCATATGATCATGATGGCTTAGTGGCTGAGCATTTCACGCATGCCAGAGATTTACTAGCAGAGCTTCTAGCAGTTATGTTTAACCGTGCCATGTGTGAGGGCTTGCCTGATACTTGGAGCCTATCTACAATTGTACCTATCTTCAAGTCGGGAGACCCTATGGAGCCTGGGAATTATCGCACTATCATGATTGGACACACATTGGCACGGTTGTACGCATCTATTCTTGAGCAGCAGCTGAGTAGATGGGCGGAGAGGGAGGGGATACGCGCAGCAGGGCAGGCAGGTTTCAGGAGGGGTTTTTCTACGCTTGACCATATCTTGACACTCAGAGCCATCATTGAGGAGGGCAGATCGCGTGGGAGACGGATCTATTGTAGCTTTGTGGATTTCCGCAAAGCATTTGACAGAGTGCCCAAAGCTAGATTGATGCTCAGATTACAGTAGATGGGAGTACCCACAGAGCTCATTTGGGGGGTCATGGCATTATACAGGTCAGTAGTAGGACATGTACGCACCCCAAAGGGTCTATCCACACCGGTTTACTCCACTATTGGGGTGAAGCAGGGCTGCCCGCTCTCTCCTACTCTATTTGGTATGTATGTGGATGAGGTTTCTGACTACATTGAGAGAGATGGTGATAGAGGTGCACCGCTGGCAGGGACATGGATTCCACTATTGTTATATGCTGATGATATTGTGTTGATCTCCGACTCTCTGGAGGGGATGCAACGTCACTTGGATGCTTTGCATAGGTTTGCCCATGAGAGTAGCTTGTCTGTCAACCTTGGTAAAACCAAGGTCATGGTATTTAATACCACCCCACAGTGGATCAGGAGGTCAGCGTCCACATTCACATATGGCCAGGAGACAGTGGAATATACAAATGCTTACTTGTTTGTCCCAAAACCCTTGAAAAGGTGCAAGTGGACATTGCATGGCCAGTGTGAAACGGCTGCAGCCAAATGGGTTTCTCACATCGGGGATCTAGGTCGGTCAGACAGGGACTACCCGGGCCAGTTAGCACTGAATTCTGATGAGTATGGAAGCTCGTGTGCGCCAAACTGGAATTTGGGCCACTCGTCAAGTCACTGCAACTTTATAAGTTGAAAGGGGCCAGTAAATTAACCCACATTGTAGATGTTGGTCAAATGGTAGTCTTCAATGATGGTCAAGAGATCGATAGGGACGCCATGGAAGCATCTCCTAAAATTTAGGGAACTGCTATTTTTGACCGGAAAATGTGTTCGCGTCATTAGCTCTGGAATGACAAGGGGAACATTTTATTGCTCTGCTCCCAAGTCAACTGATGCACCAGTTGAGATATTTTTAGCAGGGAAAGCCCAAACTCGGAAACTGGGCGACGTGTCAGCCTGTGAGCGATTATGCCACTCTACGAGGCAAAAACGAGCTGCATATCAACAAAGGGGGCGCCATTTTCAGCCTCAGGTGGATTGTAGCAGGTACAGAAGCTATGGAATGCTTACCTTGCCCTCTATGCACAGTATGCTGACGGGAGTGATGCCCCGCACGCTACATACTGCTCTCTTTCTCCCCTACGTACAGTATGTTATGCCCCACTAGTGGGCTTCTCATTTGACCTATGTACAGCTGTGTGGAAATATGCTTTCATGCCGAGGCAAGAGCCTCTTTGCACAGGAACCGGTGTAGCTAGCTGCTGCACCAAAGCAGGTCCACTAGAGGGTGATAACCTCTCGATTGCGCAGTAAATTCAGCACTGTTTGCTTGCTGATTTTACTTTGTTTTGAGACTGTTTTGTGCCCGGGATGCTTCTCGAATCAAGGGACACCAAGCCCAAGGTGCAGGGAACAGTGTAGGGACCGTCGTGTGCCCAAATCAGGTCAAAAACAGGATTGAACCAGAAATTACAACGACCTGGAATTTACTGTTTTGTGCTCCCGACTGAGGGATAACGCCAGTGGGATAGAGTCCTGAGCTTGGAAACTGATTCGGATTAATTTCGGTACCGTTATGCTGCCGAATCTGGAGCGTACTAGCTGGATGCAGGTGTTATCTTCCAAGGACTCTTTTTTGTAATTCCCTCTGTCTAAATTAAAGAAATACCCAAAGGGGCGCCAGTCTTTGGGGCCTACAGGGTGTCGGTCTCGTGTGCGCAGTGACATTCTAGTCGCTGGACGCAACTGTGTTCTCTTCCCTTCTCAGTGTTGTGTGTAAAGTTAACAAGTAATTGAAATAGTACCGTCCTCTACGTTGTATAGGCCGGTTATATGGTTCCATCGACGGGATAGTCACTTTTTCTTCAAAAAGTGCAGCGTGGATTGTTGTGGGTGAAAGCAACACAGAGCTTGTCGATATGGCAGAGAAGAGAGACCAAGTACCTGAAGAGGGATCTTCCTCACATGGCACAGAGAAAATTCCTTCAACTCTTCAAGAAGAGGACAGGTTGTTTAGAACTCAACTGCGCTGTTGCATGGACATGTTTCAGCAGTTGGCTAACAACCCAAGGATGCAGGAATTCTTACAGGCTCCGACACAGGGTTTTCAGCCTCCAACACAGGGCATGAATGAGCCGTTGCAGGAAAAGGAGATTTCCAATGCGCAGAGGACTCATGATGCTCGAGGGAAAGCCCATGTGGTTGAGCAACTAGCGGTGTCCAATGATCCAAAGCAACTTGCTTTAGCTGGACAGGAACCGTTTGTGAATGGTCAAGGGAGCAATGAACAGGCTATGCGTCAGACCCTTCCATTACCTAATACTTATCCTCGTTATTTTGGAGGTGGTTCAGTGTTTCAAGCTATGGCTGGACCTTCCACAGGTTATATGCCAGGGAATGTGTTCGGGACAATGCAAACAGGCATGGGTAACCCTATGTACGCGAACATGGGTGTCCAACCAGGTTTTCAGGGTGCCTATGGCTAGTTTCGAGTGCCTGAAACACAATTTGGTATGGCTGGTTTTCCGCAGCCATACGTACAAAATGCAAATATGACAGGGAAAAAAGTTGATGCGAGTGCTGGAATGAACACTCATGGAGCACCACTGTTACTGGCACCTGTTTATGATAATGTGGCTCCTTTGAGTCAGCCTAAGGATTACAAGGAAGGTGGGCAGGGAGTGAAGTTTGAAACTTTCAGAGGAACTGAGGACCAATTAAAGGCTTTGACCTTCATACAGCAATTCGATGCAGCTTATGCTGGAGGCAACTTCACGGAATCTTCAAAGATACGCAAGGCTGCCACTTTCTTGAAAGGGAATGCGCTTCAATGGTGGACCGCATTGTTGAACCAAGGTCAAGCCCCAACAACGTGGGTCCAATTCAAACAACTTTTTGCACTTGCATGGTTGACAAACACTTTTGAAGTGGATGTGATGACGGAATGGCACGAGTTGAATGCTAAACAGTGTGCGGATCTGGAAGAGTACAATAAACGGTTTTGGGCCGCACTGTTGCCAGTCACCTCTTAAAGGTTTGTGCCTTTGTCAGAACAAATTGATAAGTACTGTTGCGGATTGCCCAAGAAAATCAGGGACTACTGCACAAAGACTACTGTCATGAATATGTTTCAATTGATAGAGAATGCAAGAGTGGCCAACAATCTGTCGAAGGGAGATTCCGATGGATTTAATAGCCACAAGAAAGGGGCCCAGGGCAAACAGTTTTCAGCCAAGGGCAATGTTGCAACAAAGCCTTCTGAGTCTCCTGCAAAGAAGCCCTCCACTGAAGAAGCTGATACGTCCAAGAAGCAATCTAAATCTTCTTCGGGACGAGGACAAGGACAAAAAAGGCATTTTTCTGGCAAAACTTTTCAAGAAAGGAAAGCTCTTAGGGAGGCCAAGAAATGCTACATTTGTGAATAGGAAGGACACTTTGCAAATGAGTGCCCACAGAAAAAGTCACAGGATAAGGATGACTAGTCAGACCATAAAGGGAAGAAACCAAAGCCGCGTGCAGGACTTGTGGATGCGGAAGAATTTCATATTATGCCGCTTGAGGGCTGTGATGTGTTACTGGGTATCCCATGGTGTTACAGGTTGCATGCTATGGTGGATACTTACAACAAAAAGATTACCCTTGTACATAGAGGAAAGACTCATGTCCTTGATGTAAAGTTTAAAGGCGAGTCTGTTCCATTTGTTTCTGCTTCTGCTATTTCATCTGTAATAAAGAATCATCTTTCTGCGTACTTGATCTTTGCAAAAGAAGTACCTCAAGTTATATCTAATTTGTCTAGCTTAGATAAAGACAGGTCAACTTTTTTGAGTGGTTTCAGTGATTGTTTTTCGAACTCTTTGCCAGGGGAGTTACCTCCTGAGAGACCTGAGGATCATACTATAGATCTTGTGCCAGGTTCTAGTCCACCGAATAGACCACCATACAGGGTTAGTGCAGCCCAGCAGAAAGAGATTATGGGTCAGGTCAACGAGCTTTTAGAGAAGGGGCTGATTCAGCCCAGTTCATCCCCTTTTTGTTCGTCTGTACTGTTAGTGCAGAAGAAGGATGGTTCATGGTGCATGTGCATTGACTATCGCGCCTTGAATAAGAATACCATCAAGAACAGGTTCCCCATACCGAGGATAGATGACATTCTTGATCGGCTTGAGGGAGCGGAGCATCATTGTTTACAAGAATAGACCTAAAGAGAGGGTATCATCAGATACGCATTAGACCAGAAGATGTCCATAAGACTGCGTTCAGGACAACATTTGGTCTCTACGAGTTTCTTGTCATGCCATTTGGTCTCACAAATGCTCCTGCCACATTTCATAGAATGATGGACAAAATTTTTAGACCGCATAGAAACTTCGTGGGTACCTTCTTTGATGACATGATTGTCTACTCAAAGTCTGAAGAGGAGCATAGGGATCACTTGACCGCAGTTTTCAATGAGCTACGCAAGAATAGGCTACTCATTAACGCGAAGAAAATTGGGTTCTTTTTGCAAGAGATTCACTTCCTTGGGCACATTGTTTCAATGGATGGGGTACGCATGGATCCCGCTAAAGTGGAAGCAATTAGGTCATGGCCAGACTTGAAGTCCGTACATGACATTCAAAGCTTTCTAGGCTTATGTTCCTATTACAGGAGGTTCATCCGAAATTTTGCTGAGATTGCTTCTCCACTCCATGCACTGCAAGGAAAAGGAGTTACTTTCAAGTGGACAGCCAAGGAAATTTTAGCGTTCAAACACTTGAAAGAGAAGCTGACTTCAGATCCGGTAATTATTTTGCCAGATCTTTCTAAACCTTTTGTGGTTCAATGTGATGCGTGTGGCCATAGTCTTGGTGCAGTTCTAATGCAGAATGGCCGAGTAGTCGCATATGAGAGCAGAATTCTTTTGAAGACTGAAAGGAACCTGCAAGTCTATGAGAAAGAATTGCTGGCAGTAATTCATGCTCTCACTAGTTGGAAACACTATTTGCTAGGGGCTGATTTTGTTGTCCAAACGGATCATCAAACCTTGCGATATTTTCTTACACAGACGAAGTTGTCTGAGAACCACATGCGATGGGCAAACATCTTGTCAATGTTCCATTTTCAGATTGTGCATGTGCAAGGGAAAAAGAACGTGGTGGCTGATGCGTTGTCACGAAAGCCCCAAATTTCAGCAGTGTCAATTCCGTACCATTGTGAACTAGACGAACTGAAGACACAATATGCTGAAGATTCAGATTTTGCAAGGATCTATGACCAGCTTGTTGATGGGCAACATCATGAGCACTATATGCTTAAGAATGACTTTCTCATGATGCATGGAAAGTTATGCGTTACTAAACAGTTACGGCCAAAGATTTTGATGGAAAGTCATGCTCCACCTTATGCTGGGCATCGTGGAATTGATGCGACAATGAAAGGGGTTGAGGCATTCTTCTATTGGCCAGCTTTGCGTCAAGATGTTCACACATTTGTAAGATCATGCTTAGTATGCCAAAAAGTCAAATTTGACAGACAAAAGTAACCGGGATTGTTGCAGCCATTGCCGATCCCTGATAGGCCATGGGAAAGTATAGCAATGGACTTTATCTTTGATCTTCCAAGGACGCAAACAGGAAATGATGGGATTTGGACTATCATTTGTAGGTTCAGTAAGCAGGCCCATTTCATTCCTGTTAGGAAGAAGATAAAGCCAGAACACATGGTCAAGATATTCATGAGCAATATCTTTAAATATCATGGGATGCCTCAGTCTATTGTCAGTGACAGGGATCCACGTATGAGGAGTCTTTTCTGGAAGGCATTGTTTGAGAACATGGGCACTACGCTCAAGTTCTCTTCTTCGTTTCATCCGCAAATTGATGGACAATCAGAAGAGGCAAATTCTACTGTCTTGGACCTGCTCAAATGTTATGTGTCAGAGCATAAGGCAACTTGGGAACACCATCTTCCATTGGTTGAATATGCTTACAATAACACTGTGCATACATCAACAGGTAAGGCACCATTTGAGATAGTGGAAGGAGGAAAGAAAGTCCCGCCCATTTTGCAGACTAAGGACAAGATATTTGAGGCAGACAAGTATGTGCAAGATATGGATGAAACATACAAGAAGATAAAGATTGCTCTTGAGAAGACTCAGGCTAAGCAAAAGAAAGCTGTTGATCGTCACCATCGTGAACTTGTATTTTCACTTGGTGATTGGGTACTTTTGAAAGGCAAGGAACGCTTGTTTCCTAAGCTCAGTATGCGATATTATGGTCCTTTTCAGATTTCAGAAAAGATCAGCGATGTAGCTTACAGGTTAAAGCTACCAGAAGGCTGAAAAATACATAATGCTTTATATGTCAGCCTTCTAAGGCCCTTTGTTCGTGATGTGCCAAAGAATATGCTTGATGAGGAACAACCCGAGGTGGAAGAATTGGATGAAATCCTTGTTCCTGAACAAATATTGGCACCTAAAGAAAGCAAGGTTAGAGGAAAGGTTGCAAGACGCTATTTGGTGAAGTTCAAGAACTATCCATCATTAGATGCCAAATGGATGGAAGAGTCTGAATTGATTGATTCACCTCAGCTATTGCAATTGTATCTTGAAGCCTTTCAAATGGAACCCACAGTGACTTGATGCAGCCTTTTTGGAGCAAGGCAAGAGCATGGTTCATGATGCTCAAGAGAGTAGTTAAGCAATTGTATCTACTCTTTCAATACAGAATTTGGCTAGAGAAGTTTGTGCTCAACAGTACACTAGAAGACTTCTATGCTTGATATATGTGTCGTAGCCAGGTTGGTGGGATTGTTTAATCGTCCAACGCTACATTTCCGAAAGCATGTATATCTTGGATTCCCATCATAGAATATATGTGATATAAGGAGATATCTGCATGTATTATTGGCATGCAAGCGAGGTCGCTTGCAGTATTTCAAGGGTGGGGTGTGTCACCAGGAGGTGTATTTTTCCTGTTGCCTTCCGTAAATAAGTATTAGATATATTTATTTTATTTTTACTTGTTTGTCCCAAAACCCTTGAAAAGGTGCAAGTGGACATTGCATGGCCAGTGTGAAACGGCTGCAGCCACATGGGTTTCTCACATCGGGGATCTAGGTCGATCAGACAGGGACTGCCCGGGCCAGTTAGCACTGAATTCTGATGAGTATGGAAGCTCGTGTGCGCCAAACTGGAATTTGGGCCACTCGTCAAGTCACTGCAACTTTATAAGTTGAAAGGGGCCAGTAAATTAACCCACATTGTAGATGTTGGTCAAATGGTAGTCTTCAATGATGGTCAAGAGATCGATAGGGACGCCATGGAAGCATCTCCTAAAATTTAGGGAACTGCTATTTTTGACCGGAAAATGTGTTCGCGTCATTAGCTCTGGAATGACAAGGGGAACATTTTATTGCTCTGCTGCCAAGTCAACTGACGCACCAGTTAAGATATTTTTAGCAGGGAAAGCACAAACTTGGAAACTGGGCAACCTGTCAGCCTGTGAGCGATTCTGCCACTCTGGGAGGCAAAAACGAGCTGCATATCAACAAAGGGGGTGCCATTTTCAGCCTCAGGTGGATTGTAGCAGGTACAGAAGCTATGGAATGCTTACCTTGCCTTCTATGCACAGTATGGTGACGGGAGTGATGCCCCGCACGCTACATACTGCTCTCTTTCTCCCCTACGTACAGTATGTTATGCCCCACTAGTGGGCTTCTCATTTGACCTATGTACAGTTGTGGGAAAATATGCTTTCATGCCGAGGCAAGAGCCTCTTTGCACAGGAACCGGTGTAGCTAGCTGCTGCACCAAAGCAGGTCCACGAGAGGGTGATAACCTCTCGATTGTGCAGTAAATTCAGCACTGTTTGCTTGCTGTTTTTACTCTGTTTTGAGACTGTTTTGTGCCCGGGATGCATCCAGAATCAAAGGGCACCAAGCCAGTGGGATAGAGTCCTGAGCTTGGAAACTGATTCGGATTAATTTCGGTACCGTTATGCTGCCGAAATTCTGCCGAATCTGGAGCGTACTACCTGGATGCAGGTGTTATCTTCCAAGGACTCTCTTTTTTGTAATTCCCTCTGTCTAAATTAGAGAAATACCGAAAGGGGCGACAGTCTTTGGGGCCTACAGGGTGTCGGTCTCGTGTGTGCAGTGACATTCTAGTCGCTGGATGCAACTGTGTTCTCTTCCCTTCTCAGTGCTCTGTGTAAAGTTAACAGGTAATTGAAATAGTACCGCCCTCTACGTTGTATAGGCCGGTTATACTTACACATTCCGAGATCACCAGGCTCATTCGCCAGGACTTGACTCAGCTAGACACGAAGAGGACATAGATACAGCCGGCACAGGAGCTGGGCACGAAGATGGCTTTCTACAGAGAGCATCTCCTCCAGCTTACGGAGGATGATTTTATGATGAGGCCTAGATACATGGACACCCACTTGTCTCATGGGATACGATGTACTATTGGCCAGATACGCACATCGTCACACCAGCTGCGGATTGAGACTGGGAGATACAGCGGAGTACCAGCAGAGGCCAGGACATGCCCCCTGTGTGACATCGAGCCTGAGACAGAGTTGCACTACACATGCCACTGCCCCGTCTACTATGAGATACGAGGCCGCTTCCATTGCTTGTTCAGAGAGGGCTTTGGACCGTCATGCGGTACGAGGATCAAAGATGCCTGGGTTTGTTTTTGCTCGAGCTGCGCAGACACAGAGAGAGCCTCATGAGAGGAGAGGCCAGCCAGTCTCAGAGACAGATCACAGACTTCTTTAGAGCTGCCATTGGACACCCGGAGGAGTTACCACCTCAGCAGAGCTCGTCGCCTCACACCAGAGGCACACTGATCGACCCAGCGACTGAGCTGGGGAGATCCAGACGCCCATGACTGAGGAGGACTACACAGCATCGACGGAGGCTGCATCAAAGGATTCGGATCACTTTGGCTCGACATGCACGACGCCCGGTCAGACTACTGACCATGGAGGAGATTGATGAGATCCGCCAGCGACCGATGCTGGATCTCCTGCGATCTAGCTATCCCGGCTAGCTGTTTAGCTGCTTAGTTCACACATAGCAGTTCAGGATTCAATAGTATTTCATTTTGTCATTTTGTCATTTTGTTACTCTGACTTTGTATCAGATCCACCACATTGTAACTTTCTGGTCTCATAGGTCACTCTGGCCTTTGAAGACGTTAATATAACATTTCATCTCTCTCTCTCTCTCTCTCTCTCTCTCTCTCTCTCTCTCTCTCTCTCTCTCTCTCTCTCTCTCTCTCTCTCTCGTAAGCCCCTCACGTAACCACACCCCCCCCCCCCCCCCCCCTCCCCCCGCGCTGCAATCCCACCTCCACCCCACCCCTCCCCCGCGTGCTGGCCCCCCCGCCCCCTCCCCCCTCCTTCGCGCTTCCACCCCCCTGCCCCTCGCCGTGCTCGGCTGCCTCCCCCCCCCCCCCCCCTTCCCCCCCGCAGGTACAGCAGCAGCAGTACTCAAATTCTGCAGCAAATCAGAATTTCGCAGAAAATCAGTTTTTTGGACAGTTGCTGAATTTTCAGAAAATTTACAGGAATTTACAGGAAATTACAGAATTTAGAAACTGCAGAAATTGCTGATTTTCAAAAATTGCAGAACTGGCAGAGAATTGCAGCAACTGCATAAAGGGAATTTTTGTCGTTTTTATCGTATTTTGCAGAAATTGCAAGAAACGTACGCCATGTATGCTTAGTGTGGAACATCTATGCATAATGTGGAAGCACTTGTGCGTGTAGGTCAATTTTCTCTCGTTTTTGACACCAATCAAACATGAGGAAGCAAAATAATAAGGCCGACCCCTTAGAAGATGCAGTTCAAAAGTGCAAAGAAGAAATGGTCGAAACCATTAACAAGATCAACCGCCACCTATTAGGGACAATAAAAATGCTCGAGGATCGCGTTTCCCCCCAAGAAAGAAAGATCACGGCAATGGGAGATCGGATGACGGTCCAAGACGAAGAGATTGCGTTACTCAAGAAGGATCTCGCTGAGGTACGCTCACGAAACACGCTTGAAGAGGGAGAATTGCAACCCTCTGTGATAGAAGAACTAAACACAATCACAGAGCAAAGTGCATAAAGAAATGACGACTTCTTGGGTGGACGTTATTACAAAGACTCAACAAAAAGCAGATGAAGTTGAGAAATGGATTGAGGTTGCCAAGAAAGGGAAAAGCAAAGAAACAACATCCACACCCACCCTTATCAACCTGACATTAGAAGAGGAGCAAAGAAGACGTGTACGCTCTCTACATGTGAAAATTTGCGACCTTAGAGACAAAGATAATGTAGACGAAGAGGTAAAAGAACTCATGGCTTTGATGGGGGTTCATGAGCTGATGCACCCAAGAGCTTGGACAGTGGGTAACAAGAAAAATGGGAGCAAGGACGAAACCTCGAAAGAAAGGGCACTCATCCTTCGTTTTCCCTCCATGGAAGCGAAGGACTTTTTGAAGAAGAGACCAACTCTTAAGAAGACGGGCATCTTTCTTGGGGATGACCTTACCCTCTCACAGGTCGCCCATATGCAGGAAGTAATGCCAGAGATTAGAGCGGCAAGGGAAAAAGGTAAGATTGCTTTCTACCGAGATGGAAGAGTGGTGATATTGCAGCCACACTCCACATGACGGTGTGAGGCCTATGGGACCACACTCAAAGTTGCTACCTGAAATTGTAATGGATCTATGCGTCTTGATGTGGGTGCTTTTGAGGATATTTTTACCGAGAGAGACATCATCATCTACTCTGAGACACATCAGGCCCCTGGGCAGTCTATGCCTCCCATTAGTGGATACAGATGGGAGACAGTTTGTAAACAAGAGACACGATCAGAGCACAGAGGGCAGGGCTCAGGAGGAGTGGCAGTGTTATTCAAGGAGGAGTTGCAGCCATTGATACATATAGCTCATAGGGATGAACAAGCTAGGTACATGTGGGTGAGTTGAGAGCAGAGCCTTGCAGATATCTTTACTTTGCCATTTGCTACTTTCCCCCGAGTACGTCAGTATATGCACCACCCATAGGACATTCCCCCTTCTCTATTTTGGATGATGACATATGGGAATTCTCTAGAGATGGCGACATTATCATTCTAGGGGACTTCAATGCTAGGACTACCCATCATCAGACGGTATTCTATGATACTTCAAAGGAGATGCTGAGAGAGCTGGATGTTGCAGAGACGGGCCTATCCAGGATATCACAGGATGGAGAACATACTGAGTATGGACGGCACTTGATAGACATGGGGACTGCACATGGATTTGCCATCTTGAATGGCCTACAGAGATTTCCCACTGCGGGAGGCTTCACATGCTTTCCACACAGACATGGAGCCAGCACGGTAGATTATGTCATGGCCTCATCTCTAGTATCCAGGATCTCATAGTTGGGCGCTTGTGGGGGTGCCAGTGGATCATGCTATTGTGTCGCTGACCATCTCTTTCCAGTTCAGTGTAGCACACATGCCACGAGTAGCGGCCCCTACTCGCTGCACCTTTACACAGGAGACAGATTCTGTATACATAGACAGGATTTACAGACGCCTATCCACTGAGGAGCCAGGACGACCTCTGAAGGAGCTTACTACTATACTGACACAGACATTACATGATGCAGACACACAGCCTGGGCAGAGACGTCGTTCTGGGAGCATGTCTCAGAAGAGCTGGTATGATGAGGAATGCCGTCAGACTAGAGCTTGACTTCAGAGGGAAGTGCTTTTGGGGGACATCACACACAGACAGTCACAGATTGACTTCCGACGCCTAGTGCGGTTGAAGAAGAGGGCGTTTTTGGCTTGGCTAGAGCAGGATCTATACCAGCTATTCTTGAGTCAGGACTCGCGTGAGGCATGGAAGATCTTTCATGAGCAGTTCCCCCCCCCCCCCCGCCATTACCTCTACAAAGACCTGGGGTCAGTACGCATCATCTTTGTACAGAGTTTCTGGACAGCAGCCCCTTCCCGACCCCCCCGATCCATGCCCACACACATGTGCTTTTTTCACCACTGAGATGGTGAAGAAGGCCATTGACAGGATGAGGACTCCGAGAGCATATGATCATGATGGCTTAGTGGCTGAGCATTTCATGCATGCCAAAGATCTACTAGCAGTTATGTTTAACCATGCCATGTGTGAGGGCTTGCCTGATACTTGGAACCTATCTACGATCGTACCTATCTTCAAGTCAGGAGACCCTATGGAGCCTGGAAATTATTGCACTATCATGATTGGACACACATTGGCACGGTTGTACGCATTCATTCTTGAGCAACAGAGCTAAGTAGATGGGCAGAGAGGAAGGGATTGCATGATGTTGGGCAGGCAGGTTTCAGGAGAGGTTTTTCTACTCTTGACCATATCTTGACACTCAAGGCCATCATGCAGGAGGGCACATCCCATGGGAGACGGATCTATTGTAGCTTTGTGGACTTCCGCAAAGCATTTGACACAGTACCCAGAGCTAGATTGATGTGCAGATTACAGGAGATGGGAGTACCCATACAGCTCATTTGGGGGATCATGGCACTGTACAGATCAGTAGCAAGGCATGTACGCACCTCAGAGGGTCTATCTACACCGGTTCACTCCACTATCGGGGTTAAGCAGGAATGCCCGCTCTCTCCTACTCTATTTGGTATGTATGTGGATGAGGTTTCTGACTACATTGAGAGAGATGGTGATAGAGGTGCACCGATGGCAGGGACATGGATTCCGCTATTGTTATATGCTGATGATATTGTGTTGATCTCCGACTCTCTGGAGGGGATGCAACGTCACTTGGATGCTTTGCATAGGTTTGCCCATGAGAGTAGCTTGTCTGTCAACCTTGGTAAAACCAAGGTCATGGTATTTAATACCACCCCACAGTGGATCAGGAGGTCAGCGTCCACATTCACATATGGCCAGGAGACAGTGGAATATACAAATGCTTACACTTACCTTGGAGTGGTTTTTAGTGGACCCGCATTTTTTTTGAGGAGAGCAGCAGAGACTAGATTGACCAGAGCCCCATTCGACATTGGGGAGACTGTAGAGGATGTGTTCACATGTTCAGTTTCAGGAGCCTCGGACGAAGCTCTGGCTCTTTGACACTTTGGTGGCTTCTGTATTGCTCTATGGAGCTGAGATATAGGGACCTTCAATGGATCATCACGGGAGAACAGGTCGTATTGATGGATGGGGGGACATGGAAAAGCCTCTGGTCTCCATGATCTCGCGGCTCATTAGAGCCAAGGCTTCAGTACCACGTGCCATTATCCGAGCAGAGCTGGCTGCCCCCCAGCTAGTAGTTGAGGCGCTCACAGATCTGTTTCCTTCATACACCGCTTGTGGGAACTTCCCAAAGACAGATACGCCCACCTTGCACTTGAGTCCTCTCGACAGTTAGCCAGGCAAGGAGACACAGCATGTTGGTATGGGGAGATGACGTCATGGTTCCAGGCACATGGATTCAGTATAGACAGATTTGCCCCCTTCCAGTACTCACTTGATGCACCCTCTCTGACTCTTTACACGGTTCGAGACCACCACGCTCATCCGTCAGGACCTGATTCAGCTAGACACCAGGAGGACATGGGTACAACATACTTGGTATACCTTCACGAGGGAGACGGATCACGTATACACTGATGAGATATAAAGGCAGCTATGCACTCAGGAGCCAGGATGACCACTAGATGAGCTCACCCATATTCTGACAGAGACGCTACATGATGCAGCATCAGAGGCATATCCCCACAGCCAGCCTACACTCAGACGATCCGGGAGCATGCCTCAGAACAGTTGGTATGATGAGGAGTGTAGAGAGACGAGGATTAGATTACAGAGAGAGGTGCTCATGGGTACTACTACACATAGACCGTCACGGATTATCTTCCGCCGCCTAGTGAGACGAAAGAAGAGGGCTTACCTATCTCAATTAGAGCGTTATCTGCATCAGCTGTTTATGAGTCAGGACTCTAGTGAGGCATGGAGGCTTTTCAATGAGCACTCTCCACCGCCAGCCATCACTTCCACAGAGACATGGGGGGAATATGCTACATCTCTCTATACAGCATCAAGACAGCCACCTTTGCCTGACCCTCCAGAGGCATGCCCAGAAACATGTACTTTCTTTACTGTTGAGAGGGTAAGAAAAGCCATTGACAAGATGAAGACAGGAAAAGCACAGGATCATGATGGTCTAGTAGCAGAGCACTTCATCCATGCCAGAGATATGCTTGCACAACCTCTTGCTATGATGTTTAATAGAGCCATGTATAAGGGTTTCCCTGAGACTTGGAGTATGTTCACTATTGTGCCTATCTTGAAGTCGGGAGATCCTATGCTTCCCTAGAATTACCGAACCATCATGGTTGGTCACACTCTGGCTAGGCTATATGCATCAATTCTTGAGCATGAGTTGAGTGGATAGGCAGAGAGAGAGGGCATACGGGCAGCAGGACAAGGCAGGGTTCAGGAGAGGTTTCTCCACTCTTGACCAGATTTTGACACTCAGAGCCATTATTGAGGAGGGTAGACACCATGGCAGGAGGATATATTGTAGCAGTGTGGATTTCCGCAAAGCCTTTGATACAGTGCCACGAGCCAGACTCATCCGAAGATTGCAAGACATGGGGTTGCCCACAGAGCTGATCTGGGGGATCCTAGCTTTATATAGGACAGTGGTAGGACAGGTACGTACTACTCAGGGCATGTCCGACACGGTTCACTCCACCATTGGGGTGAAGCAGGGTTGTCCCCTATCTCCGACTCTCTTTGGAATATATGTAGATGAGTTTTCAGATTATGTACATACAGAGGGTGATAGAGGTGCTCAGCTTGCAGGGACATGGATTCCGATGCTATTATATGCTGATGATATTGTGCTGATCTCCGATTCTCTAGAGGGGATGCAGCGTCATTTGGATGCATTGCATGTATTTGCACGGGACAGTGGATTGTCTGTGAACCTTGGTAAGACCAAGGTAATGGTGTTTAACACCACGGCGCAATGGGTAAGGAGGTCCGCCCCCACTTTTACATATGGTCGAGACATTGTGGAGTATGCAGATACATACACTTATCTTGGGGCGGTTTTCCGTGGTCCAGTATTTTCGCTGAGGCGTGCAGCAAATACGCGATTGACGAGAGCCTATGCAGCACTGGGGAGACTTGAGAGGATAATGTTCGCAGGTTCAGTTACAGGAACCTCGGACAAAGCTCTGGCTCTTTGACACTTTGGTCACTTCGGCCATGCTGTACGGAGTGGAGATATGGGGCCCCTCAATTGATCATCATAGCAGAGCTAACAGTACTGATGGGTGGAGATGTATGGAGAAGCCCTTGGTGTCTATGATTTCTCGGATGATTAGGGCCAAGGCCTCAATACCACATGACATTGTTAGGGCGAAGCTCGCTGCTCCTCCATTGGTAGTGGAGGCACTCACTCCATCAGTTTCATTTATGCATAGCACTTGGGCTCTCCCTACAGACGGATATGCTCGATTAGCACTAGAGTCTTCACGACAACTGGCATTGCAGGGAGATAGACCATGTTGGTATGCAGAGATGGCATCTTGGTTTCAGTTACATGGCTTTAGTACGGACCGACTACCCCCATTTTAGTACTCTCTGCATGCACCCTCCATCTCCCTCACTAGGGTAGAGATTACCAGGCTCATCAGGCAAGACTTGATTCAGTTGGATACGAAGAGGACATGGATACAACCTATACATGAGCTAGGTACAAAGATCACTTTCTATAGAGAGCATCTTCTCCAACTCACGGAAGATGGTTTTGTGATCAGACCAGGATACATGGATACTCATCTATCCCACAGGATACGATGTGCTATTGGTCAGATACGCACATCCTCACATCAGCTAGAGATCGAGACAGGCAGATTTAGAGGAGTACTCGCTGAGTCTAGGATTTGTCAGGTGTGCCAAATAGAGCCAGAGACAGAGCTACATTACATATGTCACTGCCCACTATACTATGAGATACGAGGCCACTTTCACTGTCTATTCAGAGAGGGTTTTGGGCCACTTTCTAGAGTCATGAGATACCAGGATCAGAGATGCCTCGGATTATACTTACTGGAGATTCGCAAACACAGAGAGGACCTATTGAAGAGGGGCACAATGAGAGAGATCCAACGACAGCGAAAAATTACAAATTTCTATCAATCACAGTTAGAGGAGTTCGAGCAACCCCCACAACATAACAACACCAGAGGCATTAGAGGCATACTGCTTGATCGGGCAATAGAGTTGGGGCGGTCCCGTCGCCCACGGATGAGGGGGCCCTCTCGATATCGACGCAGTTTGCGACACAGGATCCATACCATACTGGCGCGACATAGGAGCCGTCCCGGATACTAATGTATATGTATATGATGCCTCGACTGTCAGAGAGCTCCATTGTATTAGCTCACCCTTTGTATTTCCTATTTCCCTTGTATCAGCTTTCACCCCACCCCTACCCATTATTTTCTTTTCTTTTCAGTTCTTTGTACTTTTTGTACCCAGACCTCGTATTAGATTCACCACATGTAACCTTTTGGTCTCATAGATCATTTTGGCCTTTTGAAGACGTTAATATTACATTTCATTTCATTTCTCTCTCTCTCTCTCTCTCTCTCTCTCTCTCTCTCTCTCTCTCTCTCTCTCCACTTCATGATTGTACTTCTCTAAGCACATACATGTGCACCCATACCCCTAGAGATAGAGCTTCACCCCCCCCCCCCCCCCCCCCCCCCCCCCCACCACAGGACCACATTTTGTTACTTTGTACTTTTGTCCTTTCCCGATAGATGCAGGACACGCACATGTACATTTGATTTGTCTCATAGGCTGACTTCAGCCTCTAATAGACCTAAAAATTTCTCTCTCTCTCTCTCTCTCTCTCTCTCTCTCTCTCTCTCTCTCTCTCTCTCTCTCTCTCTCTCTCTCTCTCTTTTTTAGAAAAATCAGGGCTGTATATTACTGAGTACAAGATAATCCCCAACGGATGCCAAAATAGCCTATCACGTGGGGTGTACAAGCTGAATGTAAGGTTGAGAGCCACTATAGTGACAACTTGACTACAATAATCTCATGGTGGTTTGTATGATGAGTGGAGGAGGAACCACTGAGGAGGCGCATAATGCCATGTAATCTGTCCACCTGTAAGTGTGAAGAAGAGTGGAGATCTTGCCCAACGCCGAAGGAAATCAAATCGACGAGCCTCGGCTGCTCTAGATGTACCTGAGGAAGAATCCCACTGCCAAATGAGGGTGTGAATGATGTCCAGCCAAATGGCAGTGAGGATATCCGGAAGGAGCTGAGGTGCCGCACTGAGAATATGAAGACAACGAGCTCTCCAAACATTCCAGAGTGCAATGCTAGTGATGACTCAGAAGATTTCATCACGTGTCTGAGGATCCCCCTGCCAAGCAATCTGTGGTAACATAGCCAAAGTCCCTCGTCAGTAACCAGTCGTGGTAAGCATAAGAGCTGGATCTGTGTCTGAGCCCTCGTAGAAAAGATGCAGTCCGGGCATCGGCATCAACCAGGAAACAGATCCCCAAGTGAGAAATCCATGCTGAACACCAGCTCTGCTAAGTAAAAAGCAAACTGCTAGCCAAACTGCATGAGAAGACGAGCATGACCAAAGGCAGTGCGCAGGTGACTCAGGTAGACGCAAAGAACAGCGAGTACCTAGCGGATCGTGACCCATAGAAGCTAACCAAGTCCCAACTGGAAGTCCTGCATGTGCAGTCATCCAGAGGAAAAAGGAAATACGACGAGCCACATGTAAATCCCAGATGGCTGACCAAAATTGCCGTAGATAGGCATGTGAGAGACCTGAATGTAACCAGAAACGCATACGAGTGGGCTGCTCTGGGTGTTGTCTCATCAATGCGAATCTTCCAATTTTGACTGTATACTCAAAGAATGATACATGTGCACCGGTGGGGTTAGAGTGAGGCCAATGCCACTCTCATGGGTCCCAATAAAGCTAAGATAGGGCACGACCCTCCCACACCCAAAGCCTCCAAAGTGCAGCATCAGCGAAAGCGAAACGGGGGTCAACACAACGACGCTTCCCGCAGGATCCAACTACTCGTATGGCCTCCCAGCGAGCATCGGGGTAGACAAGGCGCGGAGAAGTAGTAGCATATGTCAGCCTAGCATGCATCCCCGAAGAGTAGTCAGTATCAACTGTGAACAGCATAGTGTCGAAACGAACTAATAAGAGAGTGCTCTGAGAAAAGAGGCCTTCCCAGCCACAATGTGGAGGCATCTGAACTGTGCCTCGCATGACTGCGTCCCAGTGTGAAGGAATGGCGGAGCCAATCTCAAGCAGTCTGTCTGTTACCCCGCGACCAATGTCATAATGTTCTGCCACAAAATCTGCATCCAGCATACGTGTCTCATGAAACAACCGCATAGAGGCAGCAGGGCCAGTGTCCCAAGCAGCCCAGTCAATGTGAGTCCTCTCTCCAAGCTGACGGGGTGGATTAACCAAAGAATCAAGAACTGCATCATTCCAAATGAGAGGCTGGCGCTCAATCTCCTCACGGCATGAGGGAGGTGAGCGTTTGATAGCGCGTCGCATGGATACCCATATCTGAAGGAGCGATCGAAGGAAGGGTGAGAGAGTGCTGGTGCACAAGGGGGCATCCGTAAAGAGAAAACGATACCCTGTTTGCCAAGTATGGCCATCTCTAGTGCCTAGGCGCGGAGTCGCTGTGGAAAGAGCGGCCTGAAGAAGCATCTTCCAAGGTTCTTGGCCGGGAAAAAGACCCCGAACAATAAGCTTGGTAAGAAGGGCGCGGCTCTGTAATTCTGGATCAATAATGCCAAGGCCCCCCTCTGATCTAGGACGAATAATCGTGGAGCAGCGAACTCGAGCACGAGTATCAGTAGTCCCATCTGTGCCACTCCATAAAAAGTTCCGCACAAGTCTGCGTAGCTGAGCTATCACACCAGAATGTAGCATCCAACAGGAGGCCGTATACCATACTGTAGCCAGAATGACCTGGTTGGCGACTAATGCACGGCCAGCCAACGACAGATGACGTGAAGACCAATGACAAAGCTTCCTGCGAATAGACTGAAGCACAGGTGCAAACTGCTACTATGAGGAAACGTCAAATCCAACCTGAAAGCCCGGATATCTGCATGTCTGACCTGGCTGTAGCCATGTGAAACCATCAGTTACCCCCCAAGTAGGTATGTCATCACTGCCAACCAATAACCCATAGGATTTATGCCAGTTAATGCGTGCACCACTAGCAATGCAAAAAACCTCCAGGGCTCCCCGCATGGCATCAAGAGCTGCTAGCAAATAGCGCAACATCAACATAGTGTCATCAGCAAACTCCTGATCGATAAGGTCCGGAGCTGAAGGTACTGGCATGGTCAAGCCACGAAATGTATGACTCTGAGCACGAAGAAAGTCTGACATAGTCTCTCCCACAAACAGATACAGATATGCTGCTAAAGGGCATCCCTGACGGACAGATCGAGAGAGCTCAAAACTGCGACTGACACGACCACCAATAGTAATAGCATTGTTGGCAGTTCTGAAGAGAGCGGAAATGCCTGAGATCCATCTCGAAGGGAAACCCATCCTGGCCAATGATCCTTCGAGAAACTCCCACTCAACACGATCGTATGCTTTCTCAAAGTCAAGGATGAAAAAAGCGAGAGGTTCAGAAGATGATCTGGCCCACTCTACTGCCTCATAAAAAGTGAAGATATTATCCAGTATGCATCGATCCATAACAAAGCCTGTCTGAGAAGTGTGAATAATATCTGGTAAGAATGGTCGCAAGCAATGGCTGATCAGTAACACTAATATTTTATAGACCGAAGGGAGTAGAGTAATAGGTCTCCACTGGCGAAGCTGAGTGGTGTCACCCCCTTTCGGAATAAGAGATATGAGACCTGAACAAAGATCTGGATGCATATAGCCTGATGAAAAGAAATCCTGACAACCACGAAGCAGTGGTATATGCAATACATCCCAATAGGTTAAAAAGAAATCTCTAGTGAGGCCGTCCTCGCCTGGACAGGAAGATGGATCTAGACTCTCGATAGCATCATGAAGCTCTGCAAGTGTGAATGGGGCCAACAAGATCTCTGCCATAGTGTCTGTACAACGATGGCGAGTGTGCTGCCAGATCTGCTCACGGGCAAGTAAAACCTCAGTAGTGCATACATCAGCAGTGAACAATGCCTCAAAATAATCTGCAGACATATCAAGAATAACATCAGGATGCATATGAAGTGTTCCTTGAGCATCACACAAAGTCCTGAGGGTGGTGCCAGGAGGGCGCTCTTTATGCGCAGTGAAGAAGTCCTTATTCATTCGATCAGCTTTAGCTATCCAATGAGATACTGAAGCATGATGAGTGAACTCAGACCTAGCCTCCCGTACGCTACGAATTTCCTGTGTGAGTTCTGTCTCTCTAGCAGCGAGATAAGCATCCTGAGGCCACTCCTCAAGCAAGCACTGTGTGGAACCAAGAGGAATGTGGAGGTCAGACTGACGTACTCTCAACTGACGATGAATACTGCTCTGATCACGGCAGTAAATACTAGACTGAGTAATGCAATGGGCAAGGAACTCTCCAGGGGGACCACAATAAGAAGCACCCGTGGACCACAAGTCGCGAATCTGCTGCTGCAAAACTTCAGTGGTGAGAACACTGTCAGGGATGCGGCAGCCTCGTCTCTGTGCAGCGGATCTAGTGAAAGAGATAAACAATGAGATGGGAAAATGATCTGAGAGGCTGGTCCCTCGCCAAATAGTAGTAAATCCACCTAGAGCTGCTGCCCAAGGGCCAATGTAAAAACGATCAAGTCGCTCTAATAGTCTTCCCTGTTGTCTCTGAAACCCCCACGAGTAATGAAGTGTAGCAGGGTGATGACCAAAAGAGGATATGTGCCAGGCGTCAACACCTTGAATAGCTAGAAGAAATCGATCCCAAGCTGGTTGCTCATCTAGAGAAATGGATGATAGAACTGGAGGAGTGAGCGATCGCCAAACAGAGTCGCTCTCGACGTTGTTGAAATCGCCTCCAACAACCCAAGAGTCCACAGCAAGTAGAGCAGCAACCAAGGACGACCAAAAAGTAGCTCTCTCCCGAGGAATAGTGGGTGCATATACTGACATAAAGCCAATGGTAGAGTCCCGAATCGGGATAGAAACATAGACTGCTCTGCCAGCGACAAGGGTGCCATGTTGCTGAACTGATGCCAAGTATCGTGGCCCCACTGAAATGCATACACCGCAACTCTGTCCATGAATGCCTAGAGCAGGCTCCCAAAAAGTGTGAGCGCCCGAGGGCATGAGATTACCAAAGGGAGTGGCAATCTTATGCTCCTATACTAGTAATATATCCACAGTGCCTACTACATGAGCATGTAAATCTCTACGAAGTAAAAGCTTGCGTGAACCTCTTACCCGAGAAGTCTGTAAACCATTAGTATTCCAAGAAACTACATGTAAATCCATAGTCTGCATGGAAGAATTGGTAAAGCATCTGACTAACTGCGCATCTTCTCTCTCTCTCTCTCTCTCTCTCTCTCTCTCTCTCTCTCTCTCTCTCTCTCTCTCTCTCTCTCTCTCTCTCTCTCTCTCTCGCAGGGTGCAGGTTTCAACGAGCAGGCTTCAGTCAACTCCACAGCGCGCAGGCTTCAGCGAGCAGCGGGTCGTCCTCTTTCTCTCGCGAGCAAGCTTCAGCCTCAGCACCACAACGCGAGCAGGCTTCAACCTCAACAACTCAGCGAGCAGGTTAGCACCCATTCTCTCTCTCTTGCGCGAGCAAGGTGCACGTTTCAGCGAGCAGGCTCTTCCGCTTTGGGCTGCAAGAGGTCCTTTTGAAGACTCTTCCGCTTTGGGCTGCAAGAGGTCCTTCTGGATTGCATCACCCTCTGTTTGGCGATCAGATACGCAAGCGGAAGCAATGCAGACAGAGAAATCATACGTGTAGACGACGGCAAGAGCGCACCGGTGGCATCGTCATACGCGTAGGCGACAACATCATTCACTCAGTGCCCACCAACTCCAACGGCTTGTAACGTTCATCAACAACTGGACAGCAAAAGCTGGCGATCAGATACGCAAGCGGAAACAATGCAAACAGAGAAATCATATGTGTAGACGGCGACAAGAGCGCACGGGCGGCATCATCATACGCGTAGGCGGCAACATCATTCACTCAGGTAGGCGCTTTTACTCATTAGGCGTAGGAGGGTCATCATACGCGTAGCTCAGCCAGGCATCATACGGGAAATCATACGCGTAGGATTCAGCGAAAATTCTGCGTGCGAAATGGTAAGTGAGCCCGATACATCTCTTGAACGACAAAACATGGAAGTAATCTCCCCTGCACAAGACCCTGCACAAGACACGGAAGCCGTCAATGTCTCACCTGTTTGCAAGTCACAAGCAAAGGCAACCTTCATGCTCACAAACAAGCGGATGGCGCAGATGGAGAGGGAAATGAAGGAGTGGAAAACAGAGATAGAAGGATGGTGGAAGGAGAAGGCCAACCTCCTTCAGATGGTCTTCAATGAAGGCGCACAGTGGAAGAAGGAGAAAGAGAGCCTTATCGCAGAAATACAGACACTCAAAGAAGAAGTCTTAGCCCTCAAACAGGAGAACCCAAACGCCGAGATACGGACACTCAAAAAAGAAGTCTCAGCCCTTAAACAGGAGCTTGCTGATAGAGTAAGCAGTGGGCTAGAGGAAGGTGAATTTCAACCCTCGGTAATAGATGAAATCAAGTAAATCAAGGATGTTGCTAAATTGGCTTTATCTTACAAAAAAATAATTCTAAATGAATTATTGGATTTATAAGTGAGAGGCTTTTCTCGCTTGGAACACCAAGGAAAAATAATTCTAAATGAATTATTGGAATTTTAAGTGAGAGGGCTTTTCTCACTGGAGACATCCGAGTACAGAGTATTCCTAGTGCGTCATTTAAAGTAATGACGGGAACACTGAGAACGGGAATACTATAAGGCCACCAAGAACGGGTACTTCTGATGCGTCACATCGGATGGGTGACAGGGAGCATCGGAAAGAAGTATCCGACCATCCGGGAACGGACATCTGATGCGTCATAGGATGGGTGACAGAGAGCATCGTGAAGGAGATTGTACCGTAAGTTCGGTAGGAAAGGACTAGGTGATGGGTATTCCTGATGCGTCACAAGGTGGGTGACGGGTGCATCGGAAAGGGAATATCCATAGTCGAGAGGAAATTCCGAACTGTGTTAGAATTGTGCACAAGGAAAAGCAAGCACTTGAATGAAGATGGGTTCAGAGGAAACTTTGAGGAAAAACAGATGCTTTTTGAGAAAGCGGGATTGCCTTTCGGGAAAGCAGATGCTTTCTCGCGAGGAAGTCTATGTCTGCATTGCAACTGTGCATGTAATTGCATCCAGGGACGCCTGGGAAGTGCTGTGAAAGCATTGTTTTTAAATTATAAGGTTTTATTGAGTTTTTGGACAGATTCAGACCATTTTTAAAGGTGACCGACCGCCCACTTAATAAGTGGGCAGCCATCTGATAAATAAGGCAACAGATCAGCCAGCGTTTTCTCTCTCTCTTTTTCTCGCACAGCAACGAAAAAATATTATTAAAAAAAAACGGAAAAAAAAATGGCCGCGATCTCTACGCGAGCAGCTATTCGTGCCCGTGGCTAGGAGCTATAAAAGCATCACATGCCCTCACTCAGAGGGGAGGACCAATCTTTGCAAGGAGGAGATGCTGCTGCTGCAGATTTCAGCCGTAAAGAAGACACCGGATGCCCATGGCTGCCCCAAGTGTACCAAATGTCGCCAAGACCCAATGCACGA
The DNA here is from genome assembly GCF_014529385.1 of Adiantum capillus-veneris. Classification (NCBI taxonomy): domain Eukaryota; kingdom Viridiplantae; phylum Streptophyta; class Polypodiopsida; order Polypodiales; family Pteridaceae; genus Adiantum; species Adiantum capillus-veneris. The sequence goes on from NC_140946.1 coordinate 125,894,509, forward strand.
GTTCCCTCGCAAAGAAGTGCCTACCAAGTGTGTTTCCATCACGACAAGTTTCTGTTTTTCTCTGTTTTCAGCCCATAAACATCGTAGACGGGGCTGATTTAGAGAAGGAACCCGAGAACACACCTCTTTTGTGTGTAGGATTGGAAGAGAGGATTTTCTATGGAGAGATCTCTTCCAGGGAATTGCTTTTCGAGAACGGAGTTGCGTTTCGAGCGTCGAGACTTTGAAGGTATCGATTTTCATGTTCTGAACTTTGAGTATTTGTACTTCCTCTTAGTGAGGGAGTAGGAGCAGAGGAAGGTATGAGCCTCTGCAAGAGAAAAGCGCTCTAAGGAACTAGAGCCAGATCAGCCCAAGGGTTTCGTACCCGAGTTTGGGAAGTAGATCCACGGATCAGAGAGAGGTAGTCTCTCAAGTTGTGATCCGGAAGTTGGGATTCCCAAGTAAGGACTTCGTGTCCAGGAAAGCAGAGTTGTTCTGCTGGAATAGGACTCTAGAAAGAGAGTTAGAAAAGAGTTGCAGGGATGCCATGCCTTGAGTCTGGAAGGTGAGATCCAGAGGCGAGAACCTTGATTCTCGAGGAATTGGAATAAGGAACCGAAGTTCCTTGGAATAGGGTTTTGCCCTAGGAATCGGAAGTTGAGGCTTCCGGGAACCATCAAGTCTTATTCTAGAACGAACGTGGTAATACGTTCAGTTCAAGTGCTTGTATAGACTTCTCCTCAGTAATAAAGATACTATTACGGAGGGGGGACCAGCCCATCTTCTAGTCCCCAATACTGTGTCGATCTTCTCACTCTCTATCTCTCTCTCTATTTATTTCTCTCTATATCCTCTGGCTTCAGTAATAAGTGATAAATTCTATTTATCCGAATGCATTTTATATTGTCATGCGCTCCCGTTGGTGACAAAGGAACAGGTAAGGATGATCACAGAGGAAGAGAAACTGAGTGTGGCAAAGACATCTTCATGGGCGGAGATGATAACAAGGACACAGAAAAAGGCGGACAAGGCCGAAAAATGGATTGAGGTCGCCAAGAAAGGGAAAGGTCAAGAAACTCCTTGTACACCGACGCTTATCAACATGACCCTCGAAGAGGAACAAAGAAGGCGGATGCGAGCACTGCATGTGAGAGTGACCGGTCTCAAGGACATAAACAATGTGGAGAAAGAGGTCACAAGCCTTACATCCATGATGGGGATGGAGAAGCCTTTGCACACAAAGGCATGGAGGGTAGGTAAGAAAAGTGATGGCACGGGAGAGTCTTCAAAGGGGAGAGCTCTCATACTACGCTTCCACTCGTTCGAAGAGAAGAAGGAATTCTTGAGGAAGAGGCCTACTCTCAAAAAGACAGGTATTTTCCTCGGGGATGACCTGACTCTCTCACAGCTCGCACATATGAGAGAGGTAATGCCAGAGATTACAGCGGCAAGGGAGAAGGGAAAGATAGCCTTTTATAGAAATGGACGGGTGGTGATTTTAGAGCGACGCACTGCATGACGGTGCGAGACCTATGGGACCACACTGAAGATGGCTACCTGGAATTGTAATGGGTCTATGAGGTTGGACGTGGGTCATTTGAGGACAGTTTCAAAGACAAGGATATTGTATTCTTTTCAGAGACTCATCAAGCCCCTGGACAGGTAATGCCACATGTGATGGGATACAGATGGGAGACAGCTCACAGGACAAATGCGAGATCTGAGCATGGGAGCAGAGGTTCAGGAGGAGTAGCAGTGCTATTTAGAGAGGAACTACAACCATTACTACATATTGTACGAAGAGATGATCATGCTAGATATATGTGGGTGAGACTGAGAGCTGACACAGGTCGATTTCTATATATTGCCATATGTTACTTTCCTCCCAGTACATCCATGTATGCTGCATCCAGAGGGCAGTCACCTTTCTCTATTCTAGATGATGACATATGGGAGTTTTCTAGGGATGGTGATATCATTCTCCTAGGGGACTTCAATGCTCGAACGGGCAACTCGAAGACAGTCTTCTACGACACTTCAGATGAGATACTTAGAGAGATGGATGTGGGTGAATTGGGACTGGACAAATGCTCAGATGATAGAGAGCAGACGGAGTATGGGAGATACCTCATGGAAATGACGACTACACATGGATGAGCCATACTTAATGGCTTACAGCGATTTCCCGAAGCAGCCGGTTTCACATGCTTTCCACACAGACATGGGGCCAGTACAGTGGATTATGTTATGACACAACGGAGCTTTGTCCCCTGCATTCAGGATTTCACAGTGGGAGCCAGGCCAGTGGGCATAGCAGTAGATCATGCTCTCTTGACAATGTCCGTTAAATTTCAGTATAGTACAACCCAGACACCATGAGGCAAGTCACACACCCGCTATACATTTACACCAGAGACTGATTTCGTTTATACAGAGGAGATCTGGGACCTTCTATTGGAAGGCACAGCTGGCACAAACGGTACAAGCCTCTCAGCGGAGGAGTGCACCACTCTACTGACTCAGACACTGCATGGGGCTGCATCAGTGGCATATCCACACACTCAGCCGGGTAAGAGACGACATTCTGGGAGCATGCCCCAGAATAGTTGGTATGATGAGGAATGCAGAGAGATGAGAGCCCAGCTTCAAAGGGATCTTCTGTTAGGAGTCATCACTTACAGACAGTCTCGGATTGCTTTCCGACGCCTTGTGCGACGGAAGAAGCGAGCTTACCTAGCTCAGATGGAGCGAGACTTATATCAGATGTTCTTGAGTAGGGACTCAAGAGAGGCATGGCGACTCTTCCATGAGCACTCCCCTCCCCCAGTGATTACTTCACCTGATGTGTGGGGCCAATATGCGACATCATTATATACGGTTCCTGGACAAGAACCCCCTTCCAAACCCTACCAAGCCTTGCCCAGCTACGAGCACTTTCTTTACACCTGAGATGGTACAAAGGGCCATTGACAGGATGAGGACCGGGAAGACATATGATCATGACGGTCTAGTAGCGGAGCACTTTATACATGCCAGGGATATGCTGATGGAGGTTCTCGCAGTGTTGTTCAATCGTGCCATGTGTGAGGGATTACCTGAGACTTGGAGGTTGTCTAATATTGTGCCCATCTTCAAGGCTGGTGACCCTACAGAGCCTTAGAATTACCGCACTATTATGGTTGGACACAAATTGGCACGGTTGTATGCATCTATTCTGGAGCAACACTTGAGTAGTTGGGCAGAGGGCGAGGGTGTACGAGCAAAGGGTCAAGCCGGCTTTAGGAGGGGTTTCTCCACTCTTGATCATATTCTCACACTCAAGGCCATCATTGAGGAGGGCAGAGCACATGGGAGACGGATCTATTGTAGCTTTGTGGATTTTCGCAAAGCATTTGACATGGTACCAAGAGCTCGATTGATGCGCAGATTGCAGGAGATGGGGGTGCCCATAGTGGTAATTTGGGGGATTATGGCTTTGTCCAGATCAGTGGTGGGACATGTGCCAGAGTTACCAGGGAACGGACATTTCGGGCCTTGGAACCCCGGAACGGCGTTCCGGCCGGCTGGGATTTTCTGGAACGCGTCGCAACGGAACGGCGTTCCGGCTGGAAACTGTCACCGGAACGGGACGACCGGAACGGGACGACCGGAACGGGCTGGAACGGGACGGAACGGACCGGAACGGACCGGAACGGCCCCAACGGCCATAAACGGCAGTTTTTGAAATTGAAAAAAATGACTGTTAGGCAACCAACGGCCATTTTCAGCAGTCAAAAAAGTATATAATGCCCCCCCCCCTCCCCCATTCTTCACACACTCATCAAGCCTCAAGGCCCATTCTCCCTTGCTTGAGCCTTGCTCTCAACTCTCAAGCCATAGTGTGGCGCCGCGGCATGCCTCAAGGCTCAAGCTCTCAACCTCTCTCTCTCTTGGGCTAACTTCTAAGTTCTAACCCTCAACTTTCAAGGCTCAAGGCTCAAGCTCTCACGGAATCAAGCGGCAAGCCTCTCTCTCTCAATCCCTCTCTCTCTCAAAGTTCAAGATCAAGCTCTCTCTTTCACGGATAATCCATCATCCATGGCCTCTTCTTCTCGTTCAACCCCCTCCGTTCATGCGGGCAACACTCAAAAGGCGAAGGAATGGTCGTGGTGGGATGAAGTGACCTCGGAGGGCACCTTGTCGGCGGCGGGAGGTTCTCGTGCATGGGGATGCAAGCTATGCTCTTACACGCAGAAAGGGGGGCATGACAAAGTGAGGGCACACTTTCTTCGAGTGCCGGGATATGAGGTGAAATTTTGTGCCAACGTAACCATCGAGAAGAGGAAGGAGCTCGAGGAAAAGGATCGGCAATTCAACCATAAAGCCAAGCCGGCACGCAAAGGTATTGATCCAAAGACCCTCATTTTCCCTTCTTCCTCTCTACCCGGTGTAGGTGTTGGTGCATCTTCAAAAGGTCCAATTCGTCGCCAAAAGACCCTTGCCACCTCTTGGGACCCAAAGAAGAAGGAAGAGGTGGATGCGGCCGTGGCCCGATTCTTCTATCACGACCATATCCCATTTGTCGCAGCGAGGTATGTTCATTGTTTTATGATTCATCAATCTTCTCTCTCATTTCTTCCGTTATCGTCGTTTCCACTTTTTTGATACTAACCTCTTCTATGTTTGATCGAAATAGGTCGGAGTATTGGAAAGTCATGGTGCAACGGATAGGAGAGTATGGCACCGGCTATGTGCCGCCATCTTCAGAGGCTCTCCGAACTACCTTGCTCGATCAAGAGAAGGCTATCGTGGAGCAAGCAACCCTCAACATTCAGCGTCTTTGGCCAAAACATGGCGTTTCCCTCATTGCTGACGGGTGGAGCGATACAAGGAAGAGATCTATCCATGGTCTCGTCACATACTCCAGTGGAGAGATGTACTTTGTGCACTCTCATGATGCCACTGAGAGTGGCAAGTCCGCCGATGTCCTCTCTGCAGAGTGGACAGCGGCCATAGAAACCATCGGTGAGCAGCACGTGGTGGCCTTTGTCACAGATGGGGAGGCATCAAACAGGGCAGCAGCAGCTATCATAGAGGGCCACTATCCGCATGTGACAGTGTGCTTTTGCATGGCACACTGCTTGAACAACCTTCTAAAAGACATCGGCAAGCTAGACTGGATTGCTCCAGTCATTGCTGACGCAGTGAAGATGGTTACTTTCATCAACAATCACAACTTGGTTCGGAGTGAGTACCTCAAGAGGTCAGGCGGCAAAGTGCTTCTAAAGTATTCAGATACCCGCTTCGCGTTCAACTTTCTTCTTGTACGCAGGCTATCTGAATGTCAAAATGCGGTCCGACAGGTCTTCATCTCTGATGAGTTCACCACCTCCCCCTATGCAAAGACAGTTGCAGGGATTTTGTGCAAGGATAAGGCAGAGGATCTTGAGTTCTGGAAGGAGCTCAAGAGTCTAGATGCACAGGTAAAACCGGTGGTTCATTTGCTTCGAGTTCTCGATGGCATGGATCCTTGCATTGGCAAGATTTATGGGGCAATGGACCGCATGATTGAGCAGCTTGCACAGCTTGAGCCGAACGCAGAGCGATATGAGGAGATCCATGCGCTTTGCAGCTCGAGGTGGAATTCATATGCCTCTCCTTTACACGGGGCAGCGTACATGGTGGATCCAGAGTTCCAAGGTGCAGGTCAAGAGACAGATAGGGAAGTCATGAACCAATTTACAGAGATCTTAAACAAGATGGTTCTAGACAGAGATGGGCGACGCATTGTCAGAGATCAGCTGAGACAGTACAGAGAGATGCGGGGGTCATTTGGCAGTCTAGATGCTCAGATTGATCGCAGGAAAATAGGTTCAGTGCTTTGGTGGGAGGACTATGGCTATCTGGACGCATACACTTACCTGGGGGTAGTCTTTACTGGGCCAAGATTTTCTTTGAGAAGAGCAGCAGAGACTAGACTAACTAGAGTCGGTGCCGCTCTGGGAGGAATGGAGAGGATGTGTTCGCAGGTTCAGTTTCAGGAACCTAGGACAAAGTTATGGCTCTTTGATACTTTGGTTGCCTCTACTATGCTATATGGGGTGCAGGTTTGGGGACCTTCTATAGGCCAGGATGGTTGGAAGCGTATGGAGAAGCCCCTGGTATCTATGATCTCTCGACTGATTAGAGCCAAGGTTTCCGTACCGCATGATATCATTCGAGCGGAATTAGTTGCCCCCCTATGGAGATTGAGGCGCTCACCAAATCAGTCTCCTTTGTACACAGTGTGTGGGATACTACCAGAGACAGATATGCCAGGGTGGCTCTAGAGTCCTCCAGACAATTAGCTTTTAATGGGGATACATCATGCTGGTTTTCACAGATGGCAACATGGTTTCACACGCATGGTTTCACCATGGACAGGTTGCCTCCTTTTCAATACTCTCTACAGGCACCCTTGAGGTCTCTGACACGGGTAGAGATTAATAGACTCGTCCGTCAGGATCTGATCCAGCTGGACACGAGGAGGACATGGATAGAGCCGTTACAAGAGTTGGGCACAAAGATGGCTTTCTATAGAGAGCATCTTCTCCACCTCACGGGGGATGGGTTTGTGATTCGACCTAGCTATATGGACATGCATCTTTCGCATGGTTTGCGTTGTGCCATTGGCCAGATACGCACGTCCTCACATCAGCTCGAGATTGAGATTGGCAGATTCAGAGGGACACCAACAGATAGCAGAATATGCCGCTTATGCCATCTAGAGCCAGAGACAGAAGTACATTACATATGTCATTGCACAGTGTACTATGAGATACGAGGCCGTTTTCACTGTCTATTCAGAGAAGGTTTTGGGCCTCTATCTAGGGTCATGAGTTATGAGGATCAAAGATGTCTTGGGCTATATCTACTTGAGTTACACAGGCATAGAGAAACTTTACTGAGGAGAGCTGAAGAGAGACATCCCCAGAGACAGATCACAGATTTCTTTACACTAGATATTGTAGACCCAGAAGAACAGACAGAGGAGCAGCCAACGGCAGTGGAGACGCCTACCCGCACTACTGGCATTCTCATAGACCGAGCATTGGAGCTAGGGAGATCTAGACAACCCCGAGGGAGAAGAGGAGCTACACACTTCCGAAGGACGCTACGGCAAAGGATTCAAGCCATACTCTTTCGTCGTCCAGAGTGCAGATGAAGATGGATCTCTACTCCCCTCCCATATTGTCTTCACATTGTACTGCTTAGTTTAGGATCCCGCAGTATTTATATTTTGTTATCCTAGTTTAATTTATTTTGTTAATCTGACTTTGTATCAGATACACCGCATTGTAACTTTCTAGTCTCATAGGTCACTTTGGCCTTTTGAAGACGTTAATATAACATTTCATTCATTTCATCTCTCTCTCTCTCTCTCTCTCTCTCTCTCTCTCTCTCTCTCTCTCTCTCTCTCTCTCTCTCTCTCTCTCTCTCTCTCTCTCTCTCTCTCTCTCTCTCTCTCTCGTCAACACCTCCTCAGCCTGGAGCTCGCGTCAACACCCCTTGCTCGCGCCATGACCTTTTGTTGCTCGCACGTCACTTGATGAGCTGCTCTGCCTGCCCGCCACTGTCCTCGCCAGCCCTGCCCCACTACGCAGCCCCTGTCAGCATTGAAGCTGTTGTAGCTGGGTGGACCCCCGCCACTCCTTTTGCTGCTCACACGTCACTTGATGAGCTGCTCTGCCTGCCCGCGACTATCCTCGCCAGCCCTATCCCACTGCGCAGCCCCTGTAAGCATTGAAGCTGTTGTAGCTGCGTGGACCCCCGCCACTGCTGTGGGTCACCCCTGTGCGCACCATTGTAGCAAGTGTCCCGACCCATATGAATGAGTGAACCAGTCAACTTGCGGGTATCGAGAAGTGGGCTTTCCGTGCGATCGTCACCGACAGATGGATACAGGTACAGGTACAAATACAGGGACAGGTAAAGACACAGGTGCAGGAACCGAGAAATCTGTGATATGCTCTATGCAAGACATTTGGGGCTTTATCTCATCCTTACAGGAAATGGTGATGAGGCAGGGTGAGGACATTAAAAACCTTGCACTAAAGAATCAGGAATTGGAGCACACAATCCAAATATAGAATATGAAAATGCAACATCAAGATGAGAAAATTCAGGCTCTGCAAGATGCATTAAGCAAACAGGTCTCCAATGTGCAAGACACTCTAGCTACACACGATGAGAAGCTTGCACACATGATGATAATGCAACACGAAATATGACCTCCTGGCACATGTAGTAAGAAGTACTCCAAATGCCATGCCGCAGACACATGAGACGTATGCAAATGTAGATGAGGCACAGTATAATGAGCAAGAGAAACGCAGTATGAATATTGTGATCCGAGGCATACCCGAATCTGACAATGAGAGTACTCATGTTGAACACAGAGGTCACGGACCTCCTTGCAAACACATTTGGCATGCATGATGTAGTGGTGTATGGGGCTCACCGTGTGGGTAAGCAGAGGCCTGAGAACAATCGCGCAATTGTATGCACAATGTTGGATGCACGTAAAAGAGCCATCATACTCAAAAATGGTCGCATTTATCTAAGGGACATCCCAATTTACATTAGTGAAGACAGGACACCCGTGAAACAAAAAGAAAGAAGACAAGCATATGAAGAACGAATGAAAAAGAACACCACCTCCACAGGGGCAACATCACCAGAAGCTTGACAGGGGGAAACCCATGGAACCACGGACATACACGTCACAAGTTGGAATTTCCAAGGTTTCCCTTGGCACAAAGGGAATGGATTGACAGAGGTTCTACCACAAGCAGACATACTTTTTCTACTTGAAACGTGGGAACAAGACACATGTAGACTGCCAAGTATTCAAGGATATATTACACACTCGGTTTGGTGGCCTGGTACCAAGATGCACGGGCAAGGGGGTGTTGCTATAATGTACAAGGAGGAAATGCAAAATCGGGTTAAGATATGCAAGATAGATGAACACAAATGATACATATGGGCTGAGATATGTACATCTGGGAGATCGATGTTCATTGCGGGATGCTACATCCCACATCGGGAATCCCCGTTCTATGATTTGCATAATCTCTCCAAGAATGACCCTTTTGTCGACTTATATGCAGATATTGCAACCTACACACCAAAGGGGGCAGTGATGATACTCGGGGATCTTAATGCTCACATAGCCAACATACAGGTTCAATTGGTTGACTACTCAATCCATCCCGCAGACAAAGATGGCGATCTCGTATTAGATGCAATGTGGGATAGATGCTCATGCGATCACCTCATGAATGAACAAGGTTCGGCTTTGATACCTATGATGAATTCTATGCAACTTGTAGTCATGAATGGCACCAAGAAATTTGCAAGCTCCGAAACATACACATGCTATACATCAAACCATGGAAGAAGCACTAATGATTATGCGTTAGTTAGCCACAATGCATTGGATTTAATTGGACACTTTAAAATTGGTGCTCGGTCACCGAACTCGGACCATACTCCAATTCATGTATGTCTAGACCTCCCACACATGCCTACGACAAGTTGGGCATATCGAATGAAAGTTACAAAGAAATTTGATTATGCCACTTTTCTGGACAGCCTATTGAGTAGACAATGCATATCCCAAAACATTTTAGAAAATTGGGCTACCTTTCATCAAGCAATAGAAGAGGCAGCAGAGGTCACTATGGGGCGATCTAAAAAAGACCAACAACAAGTGAAGGGTCTCCCTCATAACCCATGGTTTGATGAATAGTGTAAAGCAGCCAAACGCAAGCTAAAGTGCTTCAATAAGTCCACGAAGGAGGGGGAAAATGCAGCCAAGGAATACAAAATGCTGAAAAGGAAAAGAGAAGGATGCATGAACTTTTGAAGGAGAAGCAAGAGGTGATTCGATTTGAGAAAGAACCCAAGAAAGCATTGCGCAACATGAAAGGAAAGAAGGAGGATATACTGGGAAATTTCAGCATGGACGAAATGTATGTATATGCACAAAGACTCTATGCTCCCATCGATGCTCAAATAATGATGAATGCTGAAATTCAGGTTGAAACTAAGGAACCTATAACTTTTGCAGCGGCTTTGAGAGGTTTGAAAAAACTAGCCACTGGGAAAGCCTCTGACATTTTGCACTTCAACTCCGAAATGCTGAAATGGTCGGGTAATGAAGCTAAGAAATGGATACACTACATGATGAATCAAGCTATTCACCAAGGTATGCCTGAAGATTGGCAAGAGAATTGGGTCAAAGCTTTGTTTAAAGGAGGAGACCGTAACCTACTCACGAACTACCGCACCATCATGGTGGGCTCTTGCATGGCAAAACTTTTTGGGAGTCTGATAGAAAAAGATATTAGCACATGGGCTGAAAACAGTGGAAAGAGGGCTATCGGTCAAGCAGGTTTTAGAGCAAAACATAGTACCATAGACCACTTGATTACAATCCAGATTATGACGGAAGAGGCGCGAGTCAAAGGGGAAACTATGTACTGCTGTTTTGTGGACTTTAAGAAAGCGTTTGATACGGTATCTCGTCATGGGTTATGGTCCCGTATGGAGACCATTGGGGTTCCCATGCATTTGAGGGTTGCGGTGGCACGCCTATACCATGCGGTTCGATGTAAACTGAAAATGCAAACAGGCTTCTCCAAAGAGTTTTTCAGCACAATAGGCGTCAAACAAGGGTATCCTTTGTCTCCAACATTATTTGGGCTATGCATAGATGAGCTTGAGGACTTTATATGCCAAACGATGCAAGATAATGAAGATGCACCAAATAGGCCTCATTACCTTGCTACTCCTCATTTATGCTGATGATGTGGTTCTTTTAGTGCATAGCATATCTCTTTTGCAAAAACTTTTGGATGAGGTACATGCTTTCTGCGAAGCTACAAGACTCTCAGTGAATGTCACAAAAACAAAATGTATGGCGACTTGTATACACAAATCAAAGGATCAGCCCGCCCTTATGTATGATGGGCAAGAGATTAAAGCAGTTGACAACTTTAAATACCTGGGCATCATTATACCTTCGAATCATAGATGGGGGCAATGTGCAAAAACAAGAATTGAGGCAGGACAAGCAAGGTATTACGAGTTTGAAAACGTGTGCAAACAAAGAGTCACTAGAAGGTGGGAAATAAAGTCCATGGCTTTCAATGCGTGTGTGGTCCAAACGCTATTGTATGGGGTAGAGGTATGCGGACCAAGTATTCCGGTCAGCACATGGAATGACATTGAGAAAATTCAGAAAAAGTTCTTATGTAGACATATGGGGATAAAAACTACAACTACTCAGTGATGCTATTGGAGACTAGACAAAGACCATTGGAAATGCTTGCTTTGCAAAGAATGCATAGATATCTCTTGAAGGTAGGTTGATGCCTAATAACCGTTTGCCTCACATAGCATGGGAGGTAGGAAGTAAGCCGCAAAAGAACCACAAAAGCAAATTTCTCACCTCTAGCCTTGTTGAGGACATCAGAAAATGGTTCTCTAAATGGAATGTGGGAGCATATGTGGACATGCATGTAGAGGAAGGTACCGAGCATGAGCATGAGCACGAGCTGAATTTTGAACTACAATTACTTGAGGCCCTTCATAGCAAATGGAAGAATGCAATGCACAGGTCCAAGTTTGAATACTATTGCAAGCACATAAACACACGATACTGGGAAGAATACAAAACCGGGGAAACCCAAATACATATCAAGACACCCATGTCCTACCGTGCGAGACGGGCCATCACCTTGATGTGGACAAGATCACACATGCTCAAAAGTGAAACGGGAGGATGGCTGAATATTGATGCAAACATGAGGAGATACACTCAATGCAACTTGAATTCATTGGAAAATGAGGCACATGTAACCCTTGAATGTCCAGCATATGCACACATTTGGGTCGACTTTCCTCGAATTATTCAAGGATGTACTACATTTGAGGAGCTTCTCTCAAGAACACATCCTTCTCCAGTAGCACTAGGCATCTATCTTGCCAAAGTGCTAGAACATCACACCACACTCACAAACAAGATCACCACAGAATCATGACACGCCCCCTCCTTCACATGGGAAGGGGGGAGTCTCATATATGAGATTTTGGGTCCCATGGGTCATTTTGGCCCCCCGAGGACATTAATTCATCATCATCATCATCATCATCATCATCTCTCTCTCTCTCTCTAGAGAGCATTTTCTCCAACTCAGTGCTCACGGAGGATGGTTTTGTGATTAGACCAGGATACATGGACACTCATCTATCCCACAGGATAGGAGGATGTAGCGCGGATAATGTGTCATGCTCTCTACAATGTGGGTGCCCCTCAGTGCAATGTGCGTGACAATCTCACTCAAACGAATGGAAACTCTCTCAAACAGAATGAAACACAGAAACAATGGATAACAACAGAGACACAACAGTGGACCAGACCATGTGGACTCGACTAGCTCAAAGAACCATGTACAGACTCTGGCGTGGCAGCACACTCAGCTCTAGCCCAGGACTCACAGGTACAAATGGGGTGTCGAGGCTCAGATGTGCAAGGATGGTGAAGCAGTGCTCTGTGTAAGACTCACTCTAGACGACTACGTACAAGCTCCTAGAACTGCCCAAAACAACTACTCATATATACAACCATAAGAGCCACCAACGGCCCATAAATGTCCAGCCACCTAAGTCTATCTCTAAACTGAGTGGTGGTGGTGGTGACCTGGCCACGATGTCCACTAGACCACCGTAGGTACCATGCCACGTGTCACTCCCACCCCAAAGGGTCCGTCCAGTGTGAACCAGACCAACTGTAGCTAACTGTCCAACTGCCTGTCCTGTGAAGTGACACTGTAGCCCTGCTACAGGTTGCCCGCCACAAGACCGCTCACCGTCTCGGTGAAAGGAAGACGAAACTGTGAAAGAAAACTACTAGTATGTACAATGGTGAGCTCCTTAATCTGTCATCCAAGAGATAGAGTGGTGGCCACTACTGCATCCGAAGTATCAGCCTCTGGAGGTGGAGCCATCAAATCGATTGTGGGGCCTTGCTGTATGTGAGCGCTCCTGTCAGTAAGTGTGAAATGACCAGCTACCTTCTGCTGGGCAGATGGTAGCACCTGTCCTGTAGTGTACTGAGGACGTCGAGTAACACAGCCATGGCGATGTGCTCCAGCAACTCCATCACAACAAGTCATATTTTGCATCTGAGGCAATGGTGAAGACTGAAACCCCTGAGAAGGAGGATACTGTTGTTGTTGTTGATTGTAGTACTGAGCGGGAACTGGAGTTTGTGAGTAGAGTCCCATAAACTGCTGAGAAGGACCCATTGTTGCATGCTGCACTGGTGTACCTGCTCCATTCCACCCATATCCCATACCCATCATTGTAGGCTGCGTTGCCCGATTTTCATGTAACAGCAATTCTCTAAATCCTTGTAGTTGATTCTGAAGGTCACTAATCACTTGAGACTTTAACTTCAGGGCCTGTTGGAGTGCGAAAATAGTGGCATCCCTATCAGCGATGGCGCTTTCAGCAACCTTCAGAGCTCCCTCCATAGCTGCGTAAGTAGCTGCATGACACTGGTGTGTGGCTGCTAAACGCTCTGCTCCCAGCTCAATGGTGGCAATGGCTTGCCGAGACTCCTGCAATATATCCTCAGATAGCCGAAAAAATGTAGAGTCCGACCCTGTGGAAGGTTCTGTAACAGTGTCACGGTGAAGAGAGCTGGAGAGTGGTACAGCTGGTGGGACTGGTGTGACAAGTGGCACTGCTCGCGGTGGACTAGACGCATGCCTCTCTATCGAAGTAGAGATGGTAGGAGTGGTTGCCGCAGGACTAGGCATAGGAGAAGAAGCAACTGCCACTGGGACGTGGGAGCTAGTCACTGTGGCAGGGGTAAAAATAGCAGCAGTAGAGAGAGGAACACACACTGTAGAAGCCACAGCTGTGACATGCATAGTGTGATCTGGACCACCTGAACTTACCATCATATCAGTAGCGACTGTATGCGAGGAACGTCGAACTGGCTGCTTCACTCGAAGCTGTTGGCTTTCCGAAATTGGCAGGGATACTAAAGATTCTATTGTGTCCTCCACTACCTTTGCTCTCTTTTTCTTTGGCTTTTCAGATAGATCCATTTTTTGTTCAATATCTTTCCCTTTTCCCTTAGAGCTTTTACATTGTATCGCCGCATTCACATCCATAGGACTAACAGGTATATTAATGACCCAGGCCAACATCGGAGTTGCGAAGCATTGAAAGCTAGATTGCACAGATTGCACCTGAGCTCTGAATCTTTTTGCCCGCGACTGTAGAGAGGTAAATAAAATTTGATGAAAGCCACACGGGATGGTGTGGATGAGGCAGTATAGGCCTTCGCAGTGCGAGAATATAGTAGGCACGTCACATCTGGCCTTGCCCTTACCCTTGCCCTTGCCCTTGCCCTTGCCCTTGCCCTTGCTGACTTTAGGATCTCTGACCAAAAAGTAATACTTGAAAATAGCCCAGAGCTGTTTATTCCTTGCATAGTCAGCATGATTCGTACTGAGTAGCTCTTTGCATGCCTCGATTGTCGCATCTTTCGAAAGTTGTGAATAGGTGCGCGTAGCCGGTTTTACTGCAGGAAAGGTTGTCATCCCCAAAGCGTTACCTATTCGTGTAGCAATCAGTGGGTGTCCTCTGACTTTGAGAAAAAACTTGAGGAGTGCATGCACCATATCCATGGGAATATCCGAAGGCAGCTCGGTGTCTGCTAATGCTGACAGACCTAGCTTGTGTAGTTGGTCTTTGGATAAGACTTCTCTAAGAGACGCATGAGGCTGCTGCACATGGAAGTTCAGTGTGAACTTGGTTTGAATCTTGGCAGAAGGAGGCCGAGGAATTTGATGACTCAATACCTGAATGATGACTTTCCTCTTCTTTTGGTTTTTTACAGCTTCTTCTTCTTCATCCTCTTCCTCTTCCTCTTCCTCGTTGCTAGAAGACTCTGAGTCAGAAGCAGAGCTTGACTCCTTGTAGTTTTCATCACTGTGATCAGTGGAGGACACATCGGTGAGGCCATGGCTGGATGTATCCACATCCTCTTCCTCTGCAGAACTTTGGGATGTCTCAGTCGGCCTCTCTGGAGAGAGAGCTTTCTTCTTCCTAGCTTGTTTGCTTGTACCAGCCATCGTATAGCTACTTGGTTTGGTAGTGTGCAAGAACTCTAGAACTCCCAATACAAGATGCAGCGCTGTACTGGAACTCCCAATGCTGAACTCTGAAAAGCTGTAATTGAAAAGCCTAATTACACAGCAGGTTGCAGTTTTTTTTTAAAAGCGATGATTTTGTAATACTCTAGAAGGCTGCACTTTCAAAAAACCTGAGCAGGAGGATGGATGCAGGCGGAGGGTAGTGGCGAGAACCAAAATATGAGGGGTAGGGCGCGAGGGTTTGGGGTATGAGAAGGTAGGTAGGTCCGAGGGTGTTGGGAGAGGGTAGAGGCGAGGGGGTTGGGTAGGGTAGGGGCGAGGGAGTAAGGGAGGGTAGGGGCGAGGGGGTGTGGAGAGGGTAGGTAGGGGCGAGGGGGTGAGGAGAGGGTAGGGGCGAGGGGTAAGGGAGGGTAGGGGCGAGGGGGTGTGAGAGGGAGGGTAGGGGCGAGGGGGTGTGAGAGGGTAGGTGTGGGCGAGGGAGGGGGTGGGATAGGGTAGGGGCAAGGGGGTAAGGGAGGGTAGGGGCGAGGGGTAAGGGAGGGTAAGGGCGAGGGCTGTGAGAGGGTAGGTAGGGGCGAGGGATGTGAGAGGGTAGGTAGGGGCGAGGGAGGGGGTGGGATAGGGTAGGGGCGAGGGGGAGTAAGAGGGTAGGTAGGGGCGAGCAGTAAGGGGAGGGTAGGTAGGGGGAGGGGGTTGGGATATTAGTGGTGAATGGTGAGGGGGCAGCCACATTCGACAAAAAGCACTTATGTCATCGACAAAAAGCACTTGATGTGACAAAAAGCACTTATGAGAGGAGGTTTATTGAAAATATAAGGAAATTGGCGGGCAGCACGGTTTGAGAATCCCAATTTGCTGTAAGAAGTGCCAATTCATCGAAAGAAGAGCTCCATGTGGATGTCTACGAGGCATTGATAGGGGATATAAAACCTGAGACATGGCAAAAAGACGCATTCAAGCATGTTCAGGATGGGAACTCTGTAGGAGGAGAGAATGTGGGGCAGGTTTAGAGATGACAAGGCTCAGTAAGCAAGTAAGCAAGAACAGTGCGGGGGAAATGTTGTCAGAGATAGAGAATAACGATTTAGGCCTTATCTTTTTCGGCTATGGGGTTTATTAACCAGAACGGGCTCCAATTGACAGGAGGAAAACATCAGTACCGAATCAATTTGAGTCTTTTACAAGAGATAGTCCCAGAAGGCAAAGAGAGAGATTTGATGGTGATATAGTGCGTGTAAAAATTTGAGACGGAAAAGAGAGATGCAGACGGAAAAGAGAGATGCAATTGAGCTGGTTTAATCGTCGAACAATATCCAATAATCAAAAGATCTATTAGATGAGACTTGAACCTCGGAAATTACAGAGGGGAGCAGAGACAGAGACAGAACAACAGTACTGATGCATGCATTGAAACAAGGGGAGTTTTGAAAGATAAGAGCTGTCATGAGGAAGATTTGAGAAGAGGGGAAAATGGTAAGCCAGGGAGAAATACCGAACTAAGAGGAGGGAATAATCATATGGTGTTGGGATATCTATCATCAGTAGATGTGTATATAATTAGGGCAAGTGATAGCATTTAATCCTTGATCCGTTTACCAGTGGCAAGGGAACGCCTTCTAGAGTGACTAACTGAACTGCTCCCTGTGGTAAAATCTCTTCCACCACGAAGGGCCCTTGCCAAGATGGAACCAACTTCTTTGCGTTTTTTAAATATTTTGCCTGATAGAGTAGCACCAGTGTGCCTTGCGTTATTTTCGGCTTTCTGAGGTGGCGATCATGCCTCGCTTTGCGACGAAGTTGCTCCGCTTGCAGAGCATGTGAAGCCAAACGACGGCTTTCATCCAATAAGGTGAGACGGGATATAGAAGCAGATTCCATGCCCCAACTTGCACGCAGACTGCCCACCCTAGGGGATCCGGAGTTGAACTCAAATGGAGCTATAGCTTCCAAACCGAAAGCGAGTTGAAAAGGCGTTTGATTCGTTGTTGCTTTGAAAGATGTGCGGTATGCCCAAAGAGTGCCATGCACAACCTGAGCCCACGATGCTGGATGGAGATGACATGCTTTCCGCAGTAGGGCGATCAGAACCTTGTTGGTGCTCTCTGCCTGCCCATGGGCTCTAGGGTAATAAGAGCACGACTTGCGATAAAAAATCTTGTAATTGGCCAGTAAATTTGAGATCATGCCATTGACAAAATGACTGCCCCTATCACTGGTGATCTCTAAGGGACATCCAAATCTGCATAAAATATTTTCATGTAAAAATTTGGCTATTGTATTGCCAGTGCAATCTAATACCTCTGCCCACTTTGTTGCATAGTCTGTAGCCACTAGCAGATATTTGCGATTACCTGGTTGAGCCGGGGGATATATTGGACCCACAAAGTCCAAGCCCCATCTCTCAAAAGGTAGCCACGCCATTGAAACTTGCAGAGGACGGTTGGATTGCTTACTTGGCTTCGGCCCACAACGCTGGCACATATCACAAACCTTAGAATATGCTATTGCATCCTTAAAAACGTAGGGCCACCATAGACCACTCTGTAGAATCTTATGGGCAGTGATGTGACCAAGGTAATGGCCACCAGTGGGACCATTGTGGGCATACTCCAAAATATGCTCCACCTCATGAGGCAAGACAACGCTTCGGAACACCATCTGGTCCCGATTTGTAGAGCTGGCCCCCAATCAGAGTGAAAGGCCTGGACTTCAACAGCAATCTCCTCTTCTGCAGTGGAGATGCCTTCTCTGGGTACAGCTCAGTAGATAGAAAATGTAGTACCTCGCCGTACCATTCCGGTGTTGTATCGATTTTAAAAAGACTGCTATCTGGAAAGTCATCCGCAATCCCGGTAGCTTCTTCACCTGTGTGAATGCGAGAGAGGTGGTCAGCCATTACATGATGCTTACCAGGACAGAGTACCACTTCAAAGTCAAAACTCTTGGAATAGGAGGAGCCATCGCCATACTCGACCTGCGACCTGTGGCTTATTAAGCAGATAGCGCAAGGCATGGTGATCAGTAATAATTGTGAAGTGGACCCCTAGCAAATAGTGACGAAATTTTTGTAGAGCATACACTATAGCCAAACCTTCCCTCTCTGTGGTGCTATAGTTGCGCTCTGCTTTGGTGAGCAGGCGACTTGCATAATATACAGGGCGATCCAAGTTGAACTCTTTGATAGGCTGAGTCAGCACAACACCCACAGCCAGCAGACAGGCATCTATATGCACATGAAAAGGTAGGGCCCAATCCAGGGCAACTAGAATAGGCGCTTCAGTGAGGCGTTTTTTGAGGTATGCAAATGCTTCGGCCTCAGGTGTTGACCACTGGAAGGGAACAGCAGCACTAGTGAGCCGGGTCAATGGTTGAGCCACCTATACATACATACGTATAAACCTGCGATGATAGCCGGTGTGGCCCACAAAGCTTTGAACACCTTTGGGATTTATGGGAGGAGGTAACTTAAAGATGGCCACTATCTTCTCTGGGTCAGGTGCTAAACCTTGAGCAGACACCACATGGCCCAACAATGTGCCCTCTATGACCAAAAAATGACACTTGTTCGGATTGAGCTTCAAACGTGCCTCTCTGCACCTGAGGAAGACTGCAGAGATCTGAGCAAGATGCTCCTTTAGATTTTCTAGTGGGGTCGAACATTGAGCACCCGAGAAGGTGGAAAAGTCGTCCATGAAAATGCGAAGGTGATCAGTAAGCAAAGGACAAAAGATGAGATATACTATGCGATTGAAAGAAGGCGGTGCATTTTTAAGCCCAAAAGACATTCTAGTGTAGATGAAAATACCCCAGGGAGTCACAAAAGCTATTTTGATTTGGTCGTCAGGATATATTCCTAACTGATTGTAGCCGCTGAACCCGTCCATAAAACTATACAGTACATGGCCAGCGACATCTTCGAGGACTCTCTCAGTGAAAGGTGTCGGAAATCCATCCGGGATTGTGACCTTATTCAGAGCCCGGTAGTCGACGCAAACTCGAATTTTGTTGGACTGCTTCTTTGGGGCAATAACCATAGGGGACAACCATTCTGAGTGCTCTATTGGTACAATAATACCTGCTTCTTGCATTTTTTCTAACTCGATTTTGACTGCTTCTGCATACTTGGGATTCAATTTGTAAGCCCATCCTCTGACCGGCTTAGCCCCCTCAACCAGAGGAATTGTGTGGACTCCTAGCTCTGTTGGGATTCCTTCCAAATCGTGGTAAGACCAGGCAAACACATCCTTGAAAGAGCGCACGAAAGAGATTACCAGGTCGAGAAGAGCGGGGCAGCACACTCAGCTCCAGCCCAGGACTCACAGGTACAAATGGGGTGTCGAGGCTCAGATGTGCAGACTCTGGCGTGGCAGCACACTCAGGCGTGGCAGCACACTCAGCTCCAGCCCAGGACTCAAAGGTACAAATGGGGTGTCAAGGCTCAGATGTGCAGGGATGGTGAAGCAGTGCTCTGTGTAAGACTCACTCTAGACGACTACGTACAAGCTCCTAGAACTGCCCAAAACAACTACTCATATGTACAACCATAAGAGCCACCAACGGCCCATAAATGTCCAGCCAGCTAAGTCTATCTCTAAACTGAGTGGTGGTGGTGACCTGGCCACGATGTCCACTAGACCACCGTAGGTACCCTGCCACATGTCACTCCCAGCCCAAAGGGTCCGTCCAGTGTAAACCAGACCAACTATAGCTAACTGTCCAACTGCCTGTCCTGTGAAGTGACACTGTAGCCCTGCTACAGATGTGCTATTGGTCAGATACGCACATTCTCACATCAGCTAGAGATCGAGACGGGCAGATTTAGAGGAGTACCCGTTGAGTCCAGGATTTGTCTGGTGTGTCAGATAGAGCCAAAGACAAAGCTACATTACATATGTCACTGCCCAGTATACTATGAGATACGAGGCCCCTTTCACTGTCTATTCAGAGAGGGTTTTGGGCCACTTTCTAGAGTCATGAGATACCACGATCAGAGATGCCTTGGATTATACTTATTGGAGATTCGCAAACACAAAGAGGACCTCTTGAAGAGGGACACAATGAGAGAAATCCAGCAACAGCAGAAGATTACAGATTTCTTCGAGCCAAAGCCAAAGGAGTCCGAGCAGCCCCAACAGCATAACAACACCAGAGGCATACTGCTTGATCGGGCGATAGAGTTGGAGCGATCTCGTCGCCCACGGATGAGGGGGTCTTCTCGACATCGACGCAGACTGCGACAGAGGATCCATACCCATAGTCACAAGGGACGCATTCCGGGACGGGGAACGGGAGACGGGGGACGGGGCTCAAATGGATTTTTAGTGTAAAAAAGAGGGCAGGACGGCAAGTGGGGACGGAAAAGTGGGGACGGGAAGTCCAAAAAAGGGCGTCCCCTGTTACTATGTCCATACCATACTGGCGCGACATAGGAGTCGTCCCGACAAAGTGCCTACCTTGGAGGACATTGAATCTCTATACCCTTTTGGATACTGATGTATATGTATATGATGCCTCGACTGTCAAAGAGATCCATTGTATCAGCTCACCCTTTGTATTCCACTTGTATCATCTTTCACCCCACCCCTACCCACTATTTTCTTTTCGGTTCTTTGTACTTTTTGTACCTAGACCTCGTATTAGATTCACCACATGTAACCTTTTGGTCTCATAGGTCATTTTGACCTTTTCAAGACGTTAATATTACATTTCATTCATCTCTCTCTCTCTCTCTCTCTCTCTCTCTCTCTCTCTCTCTCTCTCTCTCTCTCTCTCTCTCTCTCAGACCATCTGTTCTTGCTTCACCCACCTTCAAGCTTGGTTTCGCCGTTCTTTCCTCGTTCTGCATTCCCTCTAAGAACCAGCATCTTCTTTTCCTTTGCTTCGAAGGCTTCATGTTATGGGACAATAAAAGTGCTCGAAGATCACGTTTTGGACCAAGAAAGCAAGATCACGGCAATGGGAGATCGGGTGATGGCCCAAGACGAAGAGATTGCGTCACTCAAAAAGGAGCTCGCTGCGGCAAGATCACGAAACACGCTTGAAGAGAGAGAATTGCAACCCTCTGTAATAGAAGAACTCAACACAATCAAAGAGCAAGTGTGAGCCATCAAAGCGGGGGAAGAGCAGCATAAAGAAATGACGACTTCTTGGGTGGACATTATTACAAAGACTCACAGAAAGCAGGCTGAGAAATGGATTGAGGTTGCCAAGAAAGGGAAAAGCAAGGAAACAACAACCACACCCACCATTATCAACCTGACACTAGAAGAGAAGCAAAGAAGACGTGTACGCTCTCTACATGTGAGAATTTGCGGCCTTGAAGAGAAGATAATGTAAACGAAGAGGTAAAAGAACTCATGTCTTTGATGGGAGTTCATGAGGCAATGCACTTAAGAGCTTGGTGTCACGTGACACATCCCAACCCTATGTGTCCGTGGACAAGCTACACCATAGCAGGTTCCCGTCAGTCAAGTCAAGTTTAGATTAGCAGTGATCTGGCACTTTTGTGAGTCTATTCGTAGACCGTGCATGCCAAGTCACTTAGCACAGATGCATATCCTCCCGTTGCACACAGCATGATCATCGGAATTCCCATCAGAATCCATTAGCATCAATTAGGGGAATTTTCCAATGCATTTAGCCTATTTTCCTATTTATTGGGATTTTCACTTATTATTTTTAAGTGACTTTCCTACAAAAGTAGGTAGGGCAATTTTGCTAAGTTAATATATAAGAAAACCCAAGTTAGCACTTTCTGGCAGAAGAGGCAGCAGGAGCTTCCCGCTCAATAGGAAACTTCTCAGCAGTATCGCCATCCACCTCCCATGCGTGGCGTTTCCTCCCACAGTCCCTAGATCCAGCATCGCCAACAACCGACCTTGCCTGGCGTTTTTACCACATGCAGATCAGCCCCATCATAGCAAGTCACTTCAGCGTTTTCTCATCAAGCACTAACGCTAGACCTTGCTGCCCATCCCAGCGTTTTTGCTGGCAGATCATCAGCGATTTCAGCCCTCTAGACCAGCGTTTTTCAGCAGGTGTTCCTCATCATTGGCAGCGTTTTCAGCAGGTGCAGATCTGCCCTAAAACGCAGCTCAGCAGGTACAAAGCATCAGCGTTTTCATCTGCAGCATAAACCCCGAAGGAAGAGATCATTTTCAGCCATAACCACAGCAAGAAAACAGTCATTTTCAGCCTCGAAACAGCCACCGAATTCAGCGATTAGAAGATCTCAGATTTCAGCCATCGTCGTCGTCGTCGTCGTCATCGTCATCGTCATCGTCGTCGTCGTCACCGTCGTCGTCATCGGCATAGTCCCATTGCATCAGTCCATTGCATACGCATTGTACACCTTGTGCAATCAAAGAATAGACCACTCTCGCCGACGAGAGTGGGGCCTTCGGAGGAGGGTTTTACAACGTCTCTGGTGTCGTATCTCTTCTCTCTCCTTCTCTCAGTCTCATTCACTTGCACACACAATATCCACCCACTTTGTTCGTGACCACAACACTCTACAAGACGGAAAGCTCTCTCTTTCCCTAAGAACTAAAAGGAACCTTGAGCAGTAAAGATCACTAATCTTGAGAAAATACAACATTCATTCCGCTGCACCTAACATTGGTATCGGAGCTTTGGAAGTGTTCTGCATTATTGAAGGGAAGAACCACAAGAACCACAAGAAATTTTTTTTGCTTGTTGCGATCGCACGAACCCAATTTTACTTGGGCGTGGTGATTCCTAATCGTGTTTTGTTGAAGAGTGACAGGAATCCCAAGAAAGAAGGGCTTGTCCAACCTCCCCTTGTGTCTCTTTTCACTCATTGAGAGCGGACCGTGCACTTAGCGGCCAGCCAATCGATGTGAGGTGGGAAAAAGTAACCTTGGTGTGAGCGCAAGGCCGCCAAGGGGTGCGCCCGCAGAAAAGGGTAGAACTCGGGTGAAGAGAAGATCCTTCTCCAACGCGATTTGCAAGCAAAAGAAACCCTCAAGAACCCAAGATTCTCATGAATCAAGGATCTCAAGTACCTCGAGAACCTCAAGAACCTCAAGAACCAAGTTCCTCGCGAGCTTAAGACCCCAAGATCATAGTGCATGGTCGTCACCCGAAGCGGCATGGATACTTTGCCTTCAAGTGATGAGCATGAGAGAGGCGACGAAGGATTCTCCCCACCAGGAGGTTTTTCTAACCCTCCCCCTTCGCCATCTACGCCAGACCTTATGGAGGCAATGATAAAGCAAATGATGGCCATGATGGATAGACAGGACGATAAGCGCCTTGCTCAGGAGCGTGAGCGCATTGCTCTTGCCGCAAAACAAGAAGAAAATCGACTTGCTTTCGAACGCGAGGCTCAAAGGGAGATTCGTCATCAAGAGTTTATTTCCCACATCCTAGCCTCGAAGACCGATCCACCCAAAGATCGTGGAAGTTCGTCAAGTGGCGCAAGCCACGACGCGGATTCCAACCATCCAGTTACAGAAAAGTTGACTTTGAGTAAGTATGACGGTAAGATGGATGCTATAGTGATTCATTCTTGGTTGCATCAATTTAATGCTTATTTTGCGACAACTAAGAAGACAGGGAATAGCAAAGTATTGACGGCAGCTAGGTACCTTGCCGGTGATGCCATCAATTGGTACCATGCATGGCAAGAGGCACAGCTAGCCGCGCACCTAGAGGCAGCCGACGATTTCACGCCCCTCTTTTAGTTGGGCTGATTTCCAAGACAAGCTCAAGGCGCGGTTTATGCCACCTCAGTACCTCGCACGGTTGAAAGACGATTGGCGCACTCTCAAGAAAAATGGTATGCCGGTTATGTCTTTTTCTAATCGTGTTTCGCAGCTAGGTACCCAATTACGCATGTCGGATGATGAACGCAAAGAGGCTTTTCTCTTTGGATTAGACGAGTATATCAAGTACGATGTCGAGGTATTCGATCCAATCGATCTCAACAAGGCGGTAGCGATTGCTCTCGCACAGGAGATGAAGCACAACAAGGGAAAGCCTAAGGAGAACAAGACTTCCACAAGTACCTCGCAGACTCCTCAGAACGGTAAGAACAGTAAGAATGGTAAGAATGATAACTCTTCTAACCAATCTACCAACAGTATCTCATCAAAGAATTCTTCCAATGAATCTAAGGGTAAGGCTAACACAACCGCTAAACCTAAGCTTACTCCAGATGAAAAGATAGCATAAGGAATTGTAGGAGGATACATCACTTCGGAAGAACAAAGCACTTATTCTAAAGAAGGTCGTTGTTTTCATTGTCACATTAAGGGTCACATAAAAAGAACATGTCCTAAGCTTGAATCGAATGAATTTAAAGAACCCACAGCACCCACTACATCTGTCAATGCAATGAATGATAACACGATTGTGCCCAAAGTTTCTCAGGACCCTCCCATTGATGATTCTCTCATTAAATGTTATGGTCGTACGTCGGGGCACCGTTTTGTCATATTGTTTGACCCAGGTAGTATGCATGATATGATCAGCCCCTCTCTTGTTGAGAGAGCCCGCCTCGAAGTTACTCCGAGATCTCCTATCGAGGTCTCTGGCTTTCGTCCTGGTATGGACGCTCTCATCACGAAGGAGTGCGTTGATGTGTTGTTTGCAATTCAACAGACTGCCTTCACTAGAAGATTTGTTGTTTCTCCTCTCTCAGGATGTGATATGATTTAAGGCATGAAATGGTTTCGTGAAATCAATCCTCTCGTTGATTGGGAGACTAGCACTACTCTCAATGCCAAAAGTGATTCTCCTGCTGTCTTTCATGGAGTGGATACTTCTCCTTCTCCATCTCTCATTGCTAATATACAGGACAAGATTGAACGGATTCGGGATAAGGAGATTCTCTCAGTCTCTCTTTCTCCGAAGCAGGATACACAAGATTTGCATGATTGTTTGAAGCATGATGATGATTTGAATGATATTGCTAAGCATGATGATTTGAATGACAATGATTTGCATGATGATTTGGATGCCAATGATTTGGATGACAATGACAAGCATGATGATTTGCATGATCAAGATGTGATTTCTCACAAGCATGATGATTTGCATGATCAAGGTGTGATTTCTCACAAGCATGATGAGTTGCATGAAGATGATGGGATTGTTCACAAGGATGATGTGTTAGTGGATGCTTTTCCTAGCGAAGCTAACCTCGTTGTAGATTCGATCAATCACGAAGATCCGATCTTGGCTTTCGAGTCGAGCTCCAAAGAACCACAGGACGATTCGATCATTCAGGACGAACCGATCTTGGCTCTCGAGCCTTGGTCCAAAGAGCCCTCACAGGAAGTATTATGTGTTCGCATGATTAATACACAAGCATTGTTCGAGTGTTTCATTCGTGAAGGTTTCCTGTATTTTAGTCAACAACGTTATGTGATCCCTTTTCCTAGGCATGACATACTGTATGTTGAGCACGTTTCTCTCATGGATGAGCACGAATGTATGCGGATTGTGCATGAAAAGTTAAAAAGTTTGTATGTAAGGAAGTCACATTCCATGTCTCTTCCTTGGCATGACACAATTGAAGAAAGAGCACATGATAGTATGAGCACTAAGCATGGGCATTTCCATTGGGATTTGCCACAGTTGATTGATTTCGATCAAACAGAAAAGATTCGACCTCATTGTTTGCATGTGTTTAATGAACGGTTTGTCACTCCGTCTCTATGTTCATCGACATTGCATACACAGTCTTTAGAGAAGACCAGATTTTTTTCCTTCACTTTACATGGAATGGGTATGTTCATGGTTTTGTGTTGGAGATGGTTTCAGGAATTTTCAGCCATGGAGATTCTTGAAGACGAAAGAAGCAGGTCCCTAGACGACAGTTGAAGCAAGGAAGGAGATTCAAAAGATTTTGTGTCGCTTTCGGCACAGCCATAAGAAGCAAGCATTGCAGACCTTTATGAAGTTCAAGTACCGCTCGACCCACACAGCAGAGTGGGCCGGCGCAGAGTCCCTTCCAAGATTCCGGATGCAGTTGGCGATCTCCCTCGACGCCATACAGTTCGGTACCAGTACCTCACTTTGAAAAGGAGGAGATGTCACGTGACACATCCCAACCCTATGTGTCCGTGGACAAGCTACACCATAGCAGGGTTCCCGTCAGTCAAGTCAAGTTTAGATTAGCAGTGATCTGGCACTTTTGTGAGTCTATTCGTAGACCGTGCATGCCAAGTCACTTAGCACAGATGCATATCCTCCCGTTGCACACAGCATGATCATCGGAATTCCCATCAGAATTCATTAGCATTAGTTAGGGGAATTTTCCAATGCATTTAGCCTATTTTCCTATTTATTGGGATTTTCACTTATTATTTTTAAGTGACTTTCCTACAAAAGTAGGTAGGGCAATTTTGCTAAGTTAATATATAAGCAAACCCAAGTTAGCACTTTCTGGCAGAAGAGGCAGCAGGAGCTTCCCGCTCAACAGGCAACTTCTCAGCAGTACCCCCCCCTTATGACCCATCGCCATCCACCTTCCATGCGTGGCGTTTCCTCCCACAGTCCCTAGATCCAGCATCGCCAACAAAAGACCTTGCCTGGCGTTTTTACCACATGCAGATCAGCCCCATCATAGCAAGTCACTTCAGCGTTTTCTCATCAAGCACTAACGCTAGACCTTGCTGTCCATCCCAGCGTTTTTGCCAGCAGATCATCAGCAATTTCAGCCCTCTAGACCAGCGTTTTTCAGCAGGTGTTCCTCATCATTGGCAACGTTTTCAGCAGGTGCAGATCTGCCCTAAAACGCAGCTCAGGTACAAAGCATCAGCGTTTTCATCTGCAGCATAAACCCCGAAGGAAGAGATCATTTCAGCCATAACCACAGCAAGAAAACAATCATTTTCAGCCTCGAAACAGCCACCGAATTCAGCGATTAGAAGATCTCAGATTTCAGCCATCGTCGTCGTCGTCATCGGCATAGTCCCATTGCATCAGTCCATGGCATACGCATTGTACACCTTGTGCAATCAAAGAATAGACCACTCTCGCCGACGAGAGTGGGGCCTTCGGAGGAGGGTTTTACAACGTCTCTGGTGTCGTATCTCTTCTCTCTCCTTCTCTCAGTCTCATTCACTTGCACGCACAATATCCACCCACTTTGTTCGTGACCACAACACTCTACAAGACGGAAAGCTCTCTCTTTCCCTAAGAACTAAAAGGAACCTTGAGCAGTAAAGATC
Organism: Adiantum capillus-veneris; assembly: GCF_014529385.1. Taxonomy (NCBI): domain Eukaryota; kingdom Viridiplantae; phylum Streptophyta; class Polypodiopsida; order Polypodiales; family Pteridaceae; genus Adiantum; species Adiantum capillus-veneris. The sequence continues at coordinate 125,921,888 of NC_140946.1, forward strand.
ACTAATCTTGAGAAAATACAACATTCATTCCGCTGCACCTAACACTTGGAGAGTGGGTAACAAGAAAAATGGGAGCAAGGGGGAAACCTCAAAAGAAAGGGCACTCATCCTTCGTTTTCCCTCCATGAAAGCGAAGGACTTTTGAAGAACAGACTAACTCTTAAGAAGACGGGCATCTTTCTCGGGGATGACCTTACCCTCTCACAGGTCGCCCATATGCAGGAGGTAATGCCAGAGAGTAGAGCGGCAAGGGAAAAAGGTAAGATTGCTTTTTACCGAGATGGAAGAGTGGTGATATTGGAGCCACGTTCCACATGACGGTGTGAGGCCTATGGCACCACACTCAAAGTTGCTACCTGGAATCGTAATGGATCTATGCATCTTGATGTGGGTGCTTTTGAGGAGAGTTTTACCAGGAGAGACATCATCTTCTACTCTGAGACACACCAGGCCCTTGGGCAGTCTATGCCTCGCATTAGTGGATACAGATGGGAGACAGCCTGTAGATAGGAGACACGATTAGAGCACAGAGGGCGGGGCTCAGGAGGAGTGGCAGTGTTATTCACGGAGGAGTTGCAACCATTGATACATATAGCTCGTAGGGATGAGCAAGCTAGGTACATGTGGGTGAGATTGAGAGCAGAGACTAGCAGATATCTTTACATTGCTATTTGCTACTTTCCCTCGAGTACATCAGTATATGCACCACCCAAAGGACATTCCCCCTTCTCTATTTTGGATGATGACATATGGGAATTCTCTAGAGATTTTGACATTATCATTCTAGGGGACTTCAATGCTAGGACTGCCCATCGTTAGACGGTATTTTATAATCCTGAGAGAGCTGGATGTTGCAGAGACTGGCCTATCCAGACTATCACGGGATGGGGAACATACTGAGTACAAACGGTACTTGATAGACATGGGGACTGCACATGGATTGGCCATCTTGAATGACCTAGAGATATTTCCCGCTACGGGAGGCTTCACATGCTTTCCACACAGACATGGAGCCAACACATGTCATGGCACAGCCGAGCTTCAACTCTAGTATCCAGGATCTCATAGTTGGGCCCAGATCAGTTGGGGTGGCAGTGGATCATGCTATTGTGTCGTTGACCATCTCTTTCCAGTTCAATGTAGCACACAGTCCACGAGTAGCAACCCCTACTCGCTACACCTTCACGCGGGAGATAGATTTTGTATACATAGACGGGATCTATAGACGCCTATCCATTCAGAAGCCAGGGTGACCTCTGGAGCAGCTTACTACTATTCTGACACAGACATTACATGATGCAGCAGCAGAGGCATACCACACACCCATCCTGATCAGAGACGCCGTTCTAGGCAATGCCTCAGAACAGCTTGTATGATGAGGAATGCCGTCAGACTAGAGCTAGACTTCAGAGGGAAGTGCTTTTGGGGGAGATCACTCACAGACAGTCACAAATTGACTTCCGATGCCTAGTGCGGCGGAAGAAGAGGGCATTTTTGGCTCGACTAGAGCAAGATCTATACCAGCTATTCTTGAGTCAAGACTCGTGCGAGGCATGGCGGCTCTTTCATGAGCTGTCCCCCCCCTCCATTACCTCTACAAAGACTTGGGGTCAGTACGCATCATCTTTGTCCACAGTTTCTGGACAGCCGCCCCTTCTCGACCACCCCCCCCCCGATCCATGCCCACACACATGTGCTTTTTTCACAGCTGAGATGGTGAAGAAGGCCATTGACAAGATGAGGACTGGGAGAGCATATGATCATGATGGCTTAGTGGCTGAGCATGTCATGCATGCCGGAGATCTACTAGCAGAGCTTCTAGCAGTCATCTTTAACCATGCCATGTATGAGGGCTTGCCTGATACATGGAGCCTATCTACGATTGTACCTATCTTCAAATCAAGAGACCCTATGAAGCCTGGGAATTATCGCACTATCATGATTGGACACACATTGGCACGGTTATACGCATCCACTCTTGAGCAACAGCTGAGTAGATGGGCAGAGAGGGAGGGAATGCGTGCAGCGGGGCAAGCAGGGTTCAGGAGAGGTTTTTCTACTCTTGACCGTATCTTGACACTCAAGGCCATCATCGAGGAGGGCAGATCCCGTGGGAGACGGATCTATTGTAGCTTTGTGGACTTCACAGTACCCAGAGTTAGATTGGGGGATCGTGGCATTGTATAGATCAGTAGCAGGGCATGTACGCACCTCAGAGAGTCTATCTACACCGGTTCACTCCACAATTGGAGTGAAGCAGGGCTTCCCGCTCTACTACTCTATTTGGTACGTATGTAGATGAGGCTTCTAGCTACATTGAGAGAGATGGTGATAGAGGTGCACCGCTGGCAGGGACATGGATTCCGCTATTGTTATATGTTGATGATATTGTGTTGATCTCCGACTCTCCGGAGGGGATGCAACGTCACTAGGATGCTTTGCATAGGTTTGCCCATGAAAATGGCTTATCTGTCAACCTTGGTAAAACCAAGGTCATGGTATTTAATACCACCCCATAGTGGATCAGGAGGTCAGCACCCGCATTCACATATGGCCAGGAGACAATGGAATATACAGATGCTTACACTTACCTTGGAGAGGTTTTTAGTGGATCAGCATTTTCATTGAGGAGAGCAACAGAGACTAGATTGACCAGAGCACATTCGGCATTGGGGAGATTGGAGAGGATGTGTTCACAGGTTCAGTTTCAGGAGCCTCGGACGAAGCTCTGGCTCTTTGACACTTTGGTGGCTTCTGTATTGCTCTATGGAGCTGAGATATGGGGGCCTTCATTGGATCATCACGGGAGGACAGGTCGCACTGATGGATGGGGGGACATAGAGAAGCCTCGGATCTCTATGATCTCGCAGCTCATTAGAGCCAAGGCTTCAGTACCACGTGCCATTATCCGAGCAGAGCTAGCTGCACCCCCACTAGTGGTTGAGGTGCTCACCAAATCTGTCTCCTTCATACACAGCTTGTGGGAACTTCCCAGAGTGTCACGTAACACATCCAACCTTATGTGTCCGTGAACAAGCTACTTCATGACAAGGGTTCCGTCAGTTCAGTCAGTCTAGATTAGCAAGTGTTCTGGCACTTTTGTAAGTCTATTCGCAGACCGTGCATGCCCAGGCACTTAGTGTAGATGCATATCCTCTGGTTGCACACAGCATGATCATAAGCATTCCCATCAGAATCCTTCAGGGGAATTTTCCAGTGCATTTAACCTATTTTCCCTATTTTTGACATTTCTCACTTATTATTTTAAGTGACTTTGTTGGGAACTGAGTAGGGCAATTTGGGTAAGATAATATATAAGCAAACCAAGGCTAGCATTATTTGGCAGTAGAGCAAGGAGAACACAGGCCACAGGCAGCAGGTTCCCCCTCTCTCTCTCAGCAAGACTTCCCCCTGGGTGGCGTTTTCCTCCAAGCAAGACCTCCCACATGCTGGCGTTTTTCAGCAATAGCCTCATCGCCATAGGACCGCTGGCGTTTTTCATCAAAGACATCATCGCCACAACCCCCAGCCCTTGGCGTTTTCCAGCAACCCAACATCGCCCCCCTTTCCCTAGCATTTTCAGCATCGCCATAGCATCAGCAAGTTAGCGATTGAAGCCCCAGAATTTCAGCAATTAAAGACCAGCCAAAACAGCGTTTTCGGAGGACTTCAAAGGGCTGCAAATCAGCGTTTTAAGGGGCAGCCGAAGGCACGAAAAATCTGCAGCAACCCAGCGTTTTGCATCAGCAGATTTCAGCCCATTGGCATTTTTGGACAGCAGAGAAAGTGCATCAGTTTTCAGTCATAGAGTCAGTCCCTGTCATCGACATCGACATAGCCTAGACTTGCATCAGTTCTCGTTCATCCACTTTGTACCAGTTTGTGCAATCAATAGTAGACCACTCTGGCCAACGAGAGTGGGGCCTTCGGAGGAGGGTTTTACGTCTCTGGTGTCGTATTTTCTTCTCTCTCTATCTCTCAGTCTCATACACTTTCACGCACAGTGTCCATTCACTTTGTTTGTGTTCATTGCACTCTCTCATTAAGAACGGAAGGCTCTCCCTTCCATTAGAACTAAAGGAACCTTGAGCACAGTTCGGAGCACTCATCTTGAGCAAAGTTCAAACATTCATTCCGCTGCACCTTACACAGACAGATACGCCCACCTTGCACTTGAGTCCTCTCGACAGTTAGCCAGCAAGTCTCAGACACATCACAGACTTCTTTAGAGCAGACACTGGACACCCGGAGGAGCTACTACCACAGCAGATCTTGTCGCCTCACACCAGAGGCACACTGATCGATCGAGCGACTGAGCTGGGGAGATCCAAACGCCCATGACTACGGAGGACTACACAGCATCAACGGAGGCTACATCAGAGGATTCGGATCACTTTGGCCCAACATGCACGACGCTCGGTCAGACTGCTGACCATGGAGGAGATTGATGAGATCCACCAGTGACCGATGTTGGATCTCTCGTGACTTTGTGATTTAGCTATCCCAGCTAGCTGCTTAGTTCACACCTACCAGTTTAGGAATCCATAGTATTTTTATTTTATCATTTTGTCATTTCGTTTTGTTACTCTGACTTTGTATCAGATTCACCACATTGTAACGCTCTGGTCTCATAGGTCATTTTGGCCTTTTGAAGAGGTTAATATAACATTTCATTTCTGAGTCAAAAAGAAGAAATGGTTTGATGAGTTTAGATGCATACAAACAAAGAAGACTATCAAAAGGAGGCAAATACTTGATGAGCTTAGATGCAAACAAAGAAGACCATCAAAAGCATTTACACATACACAAAACAGTTCTCCAAAAAAAGACAAGAAGGCAGGAAGTCAATCGACAAGCTCAAGAGAAGGCAAAGCATGTAGTAAATTTTGAGAGATATAGAGGGCAAGCATGTTGAGAGTTTCGGTGACTTGAAAGTTGACACTTATGGACATGTATATGCATTGCAAGAATCTATATGAGCAACCAAATGTAGGAAAGATGCCGTGTCATGATTCTCTTTCATGTATGCCTTCCTTCTTCACCATCGGAGATGTATGTGGAGTGCTTAAGAGATTGACCACTCACAAGACAAGAGATCTTCAAAGTATCAAGCCTGAAATGCTCAAACAAACAAGCAATGAAACACATTGTTGGATACGTGATATGTTTAATCTTGCCCTTCAGCATGGCGTGCCTCATGATTGGAGTACAAGTTGGATCAAACCTTTACATAAAGGGGGAGATGTGAAAAATATAAACAACTACCAAGCTATAATGAGTGGTTCTCTTCTAGCAAAGTTGTTTTGATGTGTTATGGACATGAAGATAAGTAAAGAATGGCAAATGTGCATATGGACAAGAAGACTTTTGAAAACATCATAAAACCATTCATCACCTTGTCACTCTTGGAGTTCACATGGGGAAAACCTTATCACTCTTTTGAGTTAACATGGGGGAAAGCCGATTGAAAGGTAACAAACTGTATTGTTGCTTTGTGGACTTCAAGAAAGCTTTTGATATAGTTCTCTAAGAGAATCTTTGAAGACGTATGGAGGAGCCCCTTCTCCCAAAGCCATCCTCTCTCTCTCTCTCTCTCTCTCTCTCTCTCTCTCTCTCTCTCTCTCTCATGGCATCCAAAGGATGGATCTCGGACCTCAACAAGGTAGAAGACAAACTTGCCGGGAATAACAAAGAGAACAAGAAGATCATGGACACAAACATCAACTCCATCTTAGCCCGCCTCTCAAAAGCGAAGAAAGACATAGAAGCTTGGCAAAAGGAGAAGGAAGATTCGGAGAAGGAGAGATATTCATGGAAGATGGAGAAAGTCTCGATGCAAGAAGAGATTGATGAACTCAAAAGCGAAGTAGCTTCTCCAACACACCGACCAGGCCGAGAACAAGGGGAGATCCTTGAAGGAGAGAAAGAAGCCATGAAGGAAGAGTTTACCAAAGCACTAGCCAAGACAATTGATATGAAGACAAAGGCAACTGCCGAGTCCATCGAAGCCAAGCAAGAGGGTTGGTGGAGGTGGTCAAGAAGAACCTTCGCAAGGAAGTACAAAAGGACACAGAGGAGCTACTAATTGTACACACCACATTGGAGGAGGAGAAAATGAGGCAAGCTGTAATAGACTTGGACACTCCAAGGCGAAGATGTAGTGTAACACATGCGAGAAAACTGAAAGAGAGACCACACGACGCGACATGACACGGCGAAGTTCCACGCCCAGAGAGACTCGCCCCATAGACTGACACCCCTTCTCGGTAGTTCTTCATTATTATGCTTCACAAAGTACAATGTCCGAGGGTTCTCTTCTCTCAGTAGTGCTCCCAAGCTAGTCTCCCAGAAAAAAGGCCTTGGCAATCCTTATAAAAGCCCTACCAAAAGCTGTACATGGAAAGCATCAAGTCCAAGAGCAAAAGCTAGCGCTTAGATCTGCCACGCGTTTTATCAAAATCTGTACGGCTACCATATCATCAGGGTAAAACACGGGCGTCCGCCTACCACATCATCACTGCAGATTGTGAGCATTCATACAGCTGCCACGTCAGCACGTTTTTGCACAAGCTTTGAGTGTGTGTGAGTGGTCCTCCTTTATTTTAATGTCTACTGTCCCTAGGCCCCGTCAGACAAGGTCCCATAAGTTGGTGGGAACTTATCTTTAAAAATAGGCCACTCGACAAGCCTTGTCAATATGGTAAAACTTCTTCTGCCTCTTTCACTAGGGCTTTGATCCCTCTTTGTCCGGAGTCCGTCCTTTAGGTCATACTGTTGCAAGAATAGTAATCGCCCTTGATTACGCCTGCAAAGCAGACATAGGGGAAAAACTAGTTCAATAGACACGGACTCTTAAGTACCGATGTCGTGCAGCTCCGCTTCCATGACAAGAAAATGAGCAAAGGGATGCCAATTAGGTTTATTTAAATCCTACATGATTATTCAGCAGTAATAAGGGCTTGCTAACAAGCCAATTTTAGGCCAAAAGTATGCCGGATGCAGCTCTAAAGGGCCTAAAGTTGTCTTGTTGATACTAACAGTGAGTATGCTTGAAGTGGTCATAGCTCAGCAAGACCCTCTCCATCCCCTTGGCGAGGCCACCCCCGTTCCCTCAGCGTTTTCCTCATCACCACCGTGATCCTTTCCCTTGGTGTTTCTAGGATAACCATCGCCATCCCTTAGACCTCTGAAGCCCAGCGTTTTACCTTCACTGGCAGCAGCACCCTCAAGAAACTACTAACGCTAGCTGCTTGCAGATCTCCAGCGATTTCAGCATCAGCCTACTGCAGCGTTTTTGCATCAAGTGCCTGGCATTTGTCAGCAATAGAAGATCAACAGTTACAGCGTTTTTCCACAGCTTGGCACCACAGCAATTCAGCACTTTCAGCAGGTATAACAGCCATAAAAACGCAGCATTGGCCCAGATTCGTCAGCGTTTTTAGCTTGTGAAAACAAGCCCTAAAAACGCAGCCTTGAACCAGGTTGATCCAGCGTTTTACTCAGCCCTAAGTTCCTCGTCAAAACAGGGAATTTCAGCCGTGTAAAGCAACCCCAAGACCCATCAGAACCATCAACAGTTTTCCCCTTTTGGACAACAGATAGAAGTAGACCAATTCAGCCCCAAAACAGTCCAAGAAACTCAGCATCTAGAAGATCTCAGATTTCAGCCAAGTCGTCGTCGTCGTCGTCGTCACCATCGTCGTCGTCGGCATAGACCAAGTTGCATAGTCCATTGCATACGCATTGTACACCTTGTGAAATCAAGTAGAAGACCACTCTCGCCGACGAGAGTGGGGCCTTCGGAGGATGGTTTTACAAACCTCTCGGTGTCGTATCTCTTCTCTCTCCTTCTCTCAGTCTCATTCACTTGCACGCACAATCCACTCACTTTGTTCGTAATCAGAGCATTCTCCATAAGACGGAAAGCTCTCTCTTCCCCTAAGAACTAAAAGGAACCTTGAGCAATAAAGATCACTAATCTTGAGAAAATACAACATTCATTCCTTTGCACCTAACATTGGTATCAGAGCTTTGGAAGTGTTCTGCATTACTCAAGGAAAGAACCACAAGAACCACAAGAATTTTTTTGCTTGTTGTGATCGCACGAACCCAAGTTTACTTGGGCGTGGCGATTCCTAATCGTGTTTTGTTGAAGAGTGACAAGAATCCCAAGAAAGAAGGGCTTGTCCAGCCTCCCCTTGTGTCTCTTTTCACTCATTAAGAGCGGACCGTGCACTTAGCGGCCGGCCAATCGACGTGAGGTGGGAAAAAGAAACCTTGGTGTGAGCGCAAGGCCGCCAAGGGGTGCGCCCGCAGAAAAGGGTAGCACTCGGGTGAAGAGAAGATCCTTCTCCAACGCGATTTGCAAGCAAAAGAACCCCTCAAGAACCTCAAGAACCCAAGATTCTCACGAATCAAGGACCTCAAGAACCTCAAGACCCCCAAGAACCCAAGTTCCTCGTGAACTTAAGAACCACAAGAACCCACGACTTCAAAATGATCATCACTCGAAGCGGAATGGATACTTCGCTTGGAGGTGATGAGCATGAGAGAGGCGAAGAAGAATTTTCCCCACCAGGAGGTTTTTCCCCCTTTTTCATCTACGACATAGATTGCACTAACTCCTATTGAGGAGTTGGAACAAGAAAGAGAAGCAGACAGAAAAGCCTACGAAGAAGACATGGCAGCCATCGAGCGTAAGTACCAAGAAAGAATGGCAGCCATAGCGCACAAGAGCAAAGCAAGACAAGCAGATTTTGATCACGAGATCAAAGCACAAAAAGAAAAGAGCGACCAACACATGAAAGAGTTCTTGCGACTCTTTTCTATTGTGCAGGCGCAGTTCGCACAAGATCAGGAAAAGAAGACTCTCTCAGTCTCTACTTCTCCAAAGCATGAAACACAGGATTTGCATGATTGTGTGAAGCATGATGATGAGAAGCATAATGATTTGGATGACAATGACAAGCATGATGATTTGCATGATCAAGATGTGATTTCTCACAAGCATGATGAGTTGCATGAAGAAGATGTGATTGTTCACAAGGATGATGTGTTAGTGGATGCTTTTTCTAGCGAAGCCAACCTCGTTGTAGATTCGATCAATCACCAAGAATCGATCTTGGCTTTCGAGTCGAGGTCTAAAGAACCCCCACAGGACGATTCGATCATTCAGGAAGAATCGATCTTGGCTTTCGAGTCAAGGTCCACAAATCCCCCACAAGAAGATTCGATAGATCCCGAAGAAGGGATCTTGGCTCTCGAGCCTTGGTCCAAAGAACCCTCACAGGAAGTATTGTGTGTTCGCATGATTGATACGCACGCATTGTTCGAGTGTTTCATTCGTGAAGGTTTCCTGTATTTTAGTCAGCATCGTTATGTGATCCCTTTTCCTAGGCATGACATATTGTATGTTGAGCACGTTTCTCTCATGGATGAGCACGAATGTATGCGGATTGTTCATGAAAAGTTGAAAAGTTTGTATGTCAAGAAGTCAAATTCCATGTCTCTTCCTTGGCATGACACGGTTTCTGAACGAGCACATGATAGTATGAGCACCAAGCATGGGCATTTCCATTGTGATTTGCCACAGTTGATTGATTTCGACCAAACAGGAAAGATTCGATCTGATTGTTTGCATGTGTTTAATGAACAGGTTGTCACTCCGTCTCTATGTTCATCTACATCGCATACACAGTCTTTAGAGAAGACAATATTTTTTTCCTTCACTTTACATGGAATGGGTATGTTCATGGTTTTGTGTTGGAGATTGTTTCAAGAACTTTCAGCCATGGAGATTCTTGAAGACAAAAGAAGCAGGTCTCTAGACAAAGTTGAAGCATCAAAGGAGCCACAGAAGACTTTGTGTCGCTTTTGGCGCGGCCCAAAGAAGCAAGCGTTGCAGACCTTTATGAAGTTCAAGTACAGCTCGACCCACACAGCAGAGTGGGCCGGTAAAGAGTCCCTTCCAGGATTCCGGATGCTATTGGCAATCTCCCTCGACGCCATATAGTTTGGTACCAGTACCTCACTTTGAAAAGGAGGGGATGTCACGTAACACATCCCAACTCTATGTGTCCGTGGACAAGCTACACCACAACAGGGTTCAATCAGTCCGATTAGTTTAGATTAGAAGTGATCTGGCACTTTTGTGAGTCCATTCGTAGACCGTTGTCGAGAAATTTGCGGTCTTGCCAGGAAAGCACCGGGCTTATGGCTGTGAGAGTTTGTGAGAGAACTCAACAAAAACTATATGAAGAAGTTAAACCATAGATGCCATGAAGACTAGGGTTTGGAAAGAAGTGCAATCAAAGAAGACTCACTCTTTCTCTCTTGCATTCACACACAAAGAAAGAACACAAAAGAGAATGTCAAAACAATACGAAGATGAAAACATCAAGGCTATGGTCATATCGTATCATGGGTAATATGAAAGGGTTAATGGATGAGTTAATGGCATTCAATCTTGGCTGACCAAATAGGCTACGAATTGTTCTTTGGAATTGTAGTTTTGTGCTTACCATAATATAGATATTTTGTCTAGTGATTGGGATTAATTGTGTGTACAAATCCTCTTGGTTCATAGCAAGATAACTACGCTTACATCAAAAGAAAAATTATAGTCTATGAGAGGTAGTATGATGGGATCCGGTGATAGAAGTATTTCATTGAGCCTTTCAGGGCCAAAGAGAAACACTATACGTTGTTGAAAGTGTATTTTACGGCTAATCCATACGTTAATTCTAATAGATTGTACAGAGTGAAAGCGATAGAAATGATCATCATGTGAGTTATTCATTTAGGATAGTATGTGAGAAATGTAGATATGAGAGAAGTGAAGAGATGAGAAGTTTCCCTCCCAAGCCCTATTCTTGCACGTAGGCAATAAGGATACTGCGGGGAGAGATGTACCTGTAGCAAAGAGAACCTAGAGAGGATGATTTACTAAGAATGAGAGAGATAGGTTTGGTTAAGGAGATGAGATTAGATACATATATATATGTTGGATTAGAGATGAAAATGAAAACAACAAGAAATCAAGAAAACATCAATGTAGAACACATCTTACTTGAAACCCTTCGGCACCATTATTGATGGGAGAGAGAAGAAGAGGGGAGAATTCAATGTTGATTGATACGCCAAGTACAACACCTTCTTTGATTAGAGTTGATCTTCCAAGGATAGCGTACAAGAATGGCTAGTCTTCCTCTAAGAGAAAGTGTAGGCTTGAGCTTGTGTTAATGGGGCTAAGTACAATTAGGCATTACTACTCACTCCCTCAAGAATTCCTCTCATCAATGGCTTGAATGCTTGAGTTCCTTCCAAGGAAGAAGAGGTCCCCTTTTATAGGTGAAGGGAACCCCCAAGGGTTTACACAAGAAGAGAGGAGCCAATGTGAACAGGAATTGGAAAAGTTGGAAATGAGCTGTCCCTGCATGATGTGGGCAGACTGGGGTCCAGTATTTTGATCATATCTCCTCAACCGTGGCTCCAAATAAAAAAGTAAAAATATGGGCAAAAACTTCAGCTCATTAGCTACGATTTTCGTTTTAAAATCGTTTTCCAATTCGGATTGGAACCTTGTGTAAAAAATTCATCAAAATAGGGTCCATTTATGGCAGCAAAAGTCTTCATGTGGTCTCCTTAGCATATACTTTCATTTAATTCCAAAGGACACCTCATGCCATATGAAAGCATGACATTGCTCCTTGACAAAGTTTTGTAATCATGCTTGCAATAATGCATTAAAATAAGTGTATCTTTGAAATCATGCCACCTAGTGTCCCACTAGGATTTGATTCTCTCCTAGTAGCTATTTAAAAAGAAATATAAGAAAAGTATAAAAAATACATAGAATATATATATATTGGAGTTTACCCTAGATATAGGATGTAGCTAGGGTGTGAGATGATAATGAAATAGTAGAAATAAAGAATCAATGCTTTTTGCCCCAAGTTAAAGAGGCGGAGCTATTGATGCTTTTCCCATAGTATTTTCTGATGGTAAAGTAAGGATATGTTACCCTTGAGAAAAATAATAGGATGAGATAGAAGGCTTATTATTATACTTAAATATGCATATGTACACTATAGGAAATATAATTATGTATCTAAAAAAATACAAGACAGATCTTGTAGCATGCGTTCCCACTATGTACGTGTCACAGCACGACATCCACCCCCTCTAAACCTGCACATCCTCCGGTATGTGCCACATTGTCTCTTTGTAAGATTAGACCTCTTGTACATCTTCTTGTCTTCTTCTTCACTGGATGATTCCAGAGCTTCATGTTCACTTTGATCTTCACCTGTGTTTTTCTCTTCTTCCTCATCCATATCTTCTAGATCATTGTCTCCTCTTCTCTTAAACATTTTAATCCTTTTTCCTGCAATGGGAATCTTTACTTCTGTACCATCTAGTTCAGACAAACTGTAAGTAGCATTTTCATGCACATGCTTTACAACATACGGTCCAAACCATCTTTTTGAGAACTTACGCATGACTGTGTGCTGGTTATCAAGGCTACTATCATACACTAAAACCCAGTCACCTTTGTCAATTGCTTTGCTCCTGAGTCGATGTCGCTTATCAAAATAGTCCTTGTTTTTCAACCTTGCATTTTTGAGTCGTTCTTTTGCAGCTTCAATGTCTCCAGGTCTTCTCTCTAGCTGCCTTATACGCAGTGCAAGGAAATCTTCCCTACTAAGCCCCTCTTACCAAGGTAGTACATTCCATGTGGGAATTGTATCCTCAATCGGCATCACTGGCTTTTGACCATGCATTAGCTCCGCAGGCATGTAGCCAGTTACTGAGCTATGTGTTGTACGATCAGCCCATAAAGCATATGGTAACAATTTTGGCCACTCACCAACTCTTCCTTCGCAAGCTTTGGCCAAAGCTTTAATGATAGGAGGATGCTCTCTTTCACTCTTTCCATTGCCTTTAGGGTTGTAAGCTGTAGTAAGAGAAAGCTTGATCCCTAATCTAGAAAAGAACTCCCTTGCTTCTTCGGCATCCAGCTCACCTCGATCTGCAATGATTTTGCCCACACAACCATAACGGCAAATCACCTCATCAAGAAGGAATTTACACACAGCTTCTGTGGTCTTAGCTCTTAATGCTCTTCCTTCAACCTGGTTAGTTAGGTCCTCTCGTGCAAGAACCAAGTATCTCATCTGCCAGAGTCCTAAAGGCATCGTGACTAGATCCACAACCCATTTATAGTGCATGGCTAGTGGATATGTAGGGTGCAATCCATCACGATGTCGAACATTTGAATACATTTGACAAGTTACACATGACTCTACAAACTGAGATACATCTTTATACATACCCTTCCACCAGTATTTTTCTTTCAACTTGGAGAAGGTTGCCCACACACCCCTGTGTCCAGCCCATAGACTCTCATGAAACTCTTGCATGAGCTTTACTTGGGTCTCTTTTTTACATATAACCCGTTGTGGTGTAGCACCCTTTTGTTTAAGATGCTTCCACAAGTAACCATCCCTTAAAAAGTCCCCATATGCTTTCCTGCGTATCCTCTTGAATTCTTGTTCAGACCAATCATCCTGTTTTGTTAGAGTACTCAAGTACCTTCCAATAGAAAGCCAATCACCTTCATAAAGATCTTTCAAGAACAATTCAAGTGAATTAGTCATGCAGATATTGTTACCTTTGACATGAGAGATAGAATAGAATTTTGTGCCTACATCATCTTCCTCATCAATCATTTGTGACTCATCTTCATACCTTGCCCTTAATAGCATATCTGCCACTGTATTGTCTTTACCTGCAATGTGCTTAAACTGGGGATTTAAGGACTTAATGTAGGCAATCCACCACAACATAGCAATGGCTAGTGTTGAGCAGCTTGTAATCATCCCAAGAAGTGGTAGACAATCTGTTTCTAAAACCACACATGTACCAATTAGGTACTCTTTCCCACTTTTCAAGGCTGTAACCATACCCCATAACTCTCTCTTTATCTGTGGATAATTTCTTTGGCGAGCACTTAGTACCTTTGCTCCAAATCTTACCACATACCTGTGTCCTTCTTTGTCATCTTGCCATATTGCCCATCCAATCCCTGTAGGACTGGTATCTACTGTCACAATCAATGGCCTTTGACACTCATAGTCTACCTTTCTCAAAGTCGTTGCTGACTGGAGTAACTCCTTTAGCTTTTTCATGGATTTTACATGTGCTTCTGTCCATTTAAACTTTTGATTCTTTCTAAGCAGCTGATAAAGAGGATCAACTACATGTGCATAATGTGGAATCCAAATAACCATAGGAGACACATGCTCCCAGAAATCTTCTAACCTCAGTGATGCTAGTGCATGTTTCTTTCATTCTTTGGATGGCATCTACCTTTGATGGACAAGGTTTCCTACCATATGGCCCGCACATGTGCCCCACAATGAGCACTTCTTTGACACCAAACATAGACTTTTTACCTGACAATGTAAGATTCACTTCTTCCAACCTAAACAAAATTTTATCACAATCATTTATGTGATTTACCACAAACCTGCGACATCCCTTGAGATCCAAAGCTTCATCTTTGTCACTTTCTTCACATCCTTTGATAGGCAAATCATCAATGAAAGGCATTGTGATTTGAGGAATAAAGTCACGTAAGACCTTATTCATCCCATTCATCATATGTGCAACCGAGTTGGTTGCTCCCTGTGGCAAGGTACACATCCTTACCAAACCCAAAGGTGTCCTCATGGTTGTCAAGTCTCTGCTTTCGATTGCAAGCTGAAATTGATCATACCCTGAATAGAGATCCCCTATTGAGTAGATTGCCCTCCCTGCAAACGCCTCTGCAAATTCATCCACAATTTGACCTGTACCTACATTTCTAATTGTCACCTTGTTCACTGGTTGCATATCTTGGATGAAGCGTAGAGAACCATTCTTCTTTGGAACTGTGAGCCACCTGTTTGAGTATGGCTCACAAGAAGGCTCCAAGATTCCCATTTTGATTTTCTCATTCAGTAGCTCTACTAACTTTGGCAAATGAGCCTTTGGAACCGGAATAGGCCGCAGATTCCAAGGCACATGAGGTATTGTGAAAATTACCATAGGAGCTACAATATAAGGATCAACACATCCTATCTCATGTGGCTCAAATGCAAAAGCCTTACCATGCTTTGAAAGCATTTCTTTGAAGCACTTTGTCTCCTCCTGTGTTAGAAACTCCTCGCAACCAATCTGCAACTCTTGAAAAGACTCCTTTGTGAAGGTATGCCCGATCTTTTTAGGATTCCGCAAACTTGGTTGTAAAGAAGCCTGTTCAATCTTTTCCCTGTTGTTGGGTGGTAAGGGTGAAGCTACTGGTTTCACCTTCTTTGCTATACTCTTGTATTTAGTTTCAACATGGACTTCTGGGCCAACTGTTTGGCTTTCTTTAAAGGCTTCTATTACTTGATACATTTCCATAGAGCAAACTTCCACAACTTCATTTTCAAGATGCAAACTAAACCTCATTATAGCATCAAGCTCACCCATAGTATCTACAAAAGAAACTTGTTCACACAAACCCAAAACATTTTCAGTAGGCTTTAGCAACCCACTCTTTTTCATGCCTATTTGTACATTATGCACATAATGCCTCTCATATCTCTTCAAATCTTCAAGTTTTGTAAAACATACTGATCCATTCCTTGTTACCAAGGAGCTCATCGAGAAAGTTTCACCTGTTTTTGGATCAAGCGAGACCCTTTTTCTTTCTGTACCACTGCAATCCCGCTTTACAATGGTACTTGGCCAAAACCCATCATTTCTCTATGATCATGAAACTCTTTGCTTACCTTTGGTAGAGGATGTTCACTGAGGTTGTCACAATTTCTTTCATGGTTTACACAGACTGTAAGAAATTGGACAGCTCGTTTACCATCTTTGCTACGTATTCTAGTATATGCTGAACCATCGTCCATTACCTTTGTTTCCATTCGAACTCCCACAATGTAGGGTTGTCCAAGGATGAGATGATATGAAGATGTATCCTATACAAAGAAGTTTTGGTCAATCTTTACATCACCTATTGTTACCTTCACACCTGGACATGCTGCATACAATTCACCGGATGAATCGTTTGCCACTTTTACCATCCAGCCATGATCTGTGTCCATCGGCCATTTGCACTTGTTGTAGAGACTCTTTGACATTATGTTTATTTCTGAACCATGGTCAATCAAGACAACAAATGGCTCTTCAAGATCACCTACCTTAACCAAAGTTTCTGTAGTAGCCCTTGCCCAATGACTTCGTGAATAGTAACTCCTAGGAATATCTTCAACTTCTTCATCATCATTTGAGAAATACACTTGCTTCACTCTCCCACTAGATTGGTAGCATCCTACCACAGCTCCGTCATTCTCCTTATTTTGCAGTTGCATCCCTTGTGTCTTTGAGGTTTCCCCTTCAACCTGTGGACGAGAAACTTCAGCAAGGGTTTGCCTCTTTCTCTTGATAATGTCAATGATCTCCTCATGGAATTCACGCTTTGCAATGCCAAGAACTTCTCCCAGAGTAAACTCAATCTTGCTATTCAAGATCCTTTCCTCCAAGACTTTCTTTAAATCTGTAGCAACCTCAATATCAGATTGTAGTTTATAAGTTGAGCCTTTTGTCTTACCTTTCGTTGGCTCTTTCTTCTTTCCTGTTGTAGACTCCTCCATGAGTACTTCAGGTGGAGATGCTCCTTGTGTTGAGGGTGTTTGAGAAGGCATTGAGTCGCTTCTTCCCCCACTTCTAGAAGCTCTTTTTGATGGTCCTTCATCAGCATTCTCACGTCTGCGCTTCTCTTCTACAATTGCCTCATTTTGTTGGCATTTTGTAATGTAGGCATGCACTGACAATGAGTCCACTGGATCATTCCATCCTGTTTCTAGACGTATGCAATCACCTGCTTCATGTAGAATCTCTTTTGTAAGCTTTCCCTTTGTAGCTAATTGCATGACATTTGGCCAAATTTGACCATGATGGTCACTCACCTCTTCATCACAAAAATGTTCAATTTTTTCTCCATAAGTAGCTGCCTCAACTGAAGAGGTGGCATGCTTGGTTGCCATATCTTCAACTAAGGTTTGCATTCCCCCCTTCCCAAAGATAGTTCTCAAGGATAGACCTGTCTCTCTTAAGTGTATTTTACCATCCTTAAAAAAGACAACATCTTTTGACAAAGCATCACTAAAATCATCACAATCCCTTCTTACATGGTCTGTACTATCACACCAAATACATCTATTAACAAACCCTTCTTTGGGCTGTTGTCTTTGCCTAGGAAGTGGCCCTGATGGTTGGCCTTTTTCTTCAAGCTTTGCAAACTTCACCTTCAAGTCATGCATTCCCTTCACAAGCTCATCTAGCATGGACTCATCAAACTTAGGAGCGATAAAAGTAGACTTTACCATTTTGTAAGAAGTTGAGGTGGAAGGACTTGTAGTGTTTACTAACATCTTGTCCCTTCTTCTTTGTCGTTTGGCAAGCAGTGAGACAGCACCTTCAACCTCATTCCAGTCGGTCTTTAGTCCTTGCTCAGCATCTTTATCTTCAAGAAGAAGCTCCAAATTTTCTTGAAACTCTTTACCTGCAGCTTGTAAGAAAAGATCTGTCTTCTCTGTATCTAATGTGGCCCTTTCTGTCCTAGTGAGTTGTGCATAGCGCCGCTCAAATTCCCTAAGTAGCTCTGTTATTGATAGTCCTTGCTTTGGCTTGACTACCCATTCTAAGAATGTCCTTTTGGTCACTCTCTCCGAGTCCTCCATGAAATATTCCTCCTTTAAAGCTACTTTGAGTTCTTCCCAATTTCTCCCATGCCCATCTTTAATTGCCCTAACATGCTCCCTAATTTCTGGAGCAACAACTAGCTCAAAGCTTTGAATCATCTCACCTTCTGACACGCGATGCAGCTCCATCTCCTTCACATACTCGCGTAAGTACTTGGTTACATCTTTGCCATTGAACTCATCCATTCTGTTGACGACCGCTTGTATGGCCTTCGTTGCTGAAATCTCCCTTCTTTCAGTAGCATGTTGTTGTTGCATGAACATTGCAAATGCTTGAAACATTTGCATTGTTGCTGGGTCAAAATGCATACCCTGTTGCTCAACATGATCACCCATGGTTACCCACAAACTCTCATCCTAGCAGATTCGCGTCGAGTTCACCAAAAATATGTCGAGAAATTTGCGGTCTTGCCAGGAAAGCACCGGGCTTATGGCTGTGAGAGTTTGTGAGAGAACTCAACAAAAACTATATGAAGGAGTTAAACCATAGATGCCATGAAGACTAGGGTTTGGAAAGAAGTGCAATCAAAGAAGACTCACTCTTTCTCTCTTGCATTCACACACACAAAGAAAGAACACAAAAGAGAATGTCAAAACAATACGAAGATGAAAACATCAAGGCTATGGTCATATCGTATCATGGGTAATATGAAAGGGTTAATGGATGAGTTAATGGCATTCAATCTTGGCTGACCAAATAGGCTACGAATTGTTCTTTGGAATTGTAGTTTTGTGCTTACCATAATATAGATATTTTGTCTAGTGATTGGGATTAATTGTGTGTACAAATCCTCTTGGTTCATAGCAAGATAACTACGCTTACATCAAAAGAAAAATTATAGTCTATGAGAGGTAGTATGATGGGATCCGGTGATAGAAGTATTTCATTGAGCCTTTCAGGGCCAAAGAGAAACACTATACGTTGTTGAAAGTGTATTTTACGGCTAATCCATACGTTAATTCTAATAGATTGTACAGAGTGACAGCGATAGAAATGATCATCATGTGGGTTATTCATCTAGGATAGTATGTGAGAAATGTAGATATGAGAGAAGTGAAGAGATGAGAAGTTTCCCTCCCAAGCCCTATTCTTGCACGTAGGCAATAAGGATACTGCGGGGAGAGATGTACCTGTAGCAAAGAGAACCTAGAGAGGATGATTTACTAAGAATGAGAGAGATAGGTTTGGTTAAGGAGATGAGATTAGATACATATATATATGTTGGATTAGAGATGAAAATGAAAACAACAAGAAATCAAGAAAACATCAATGTAGAACACATCTTACTTGAAACCCTTCGGCACCATTATTGATGGGAGAGAGAAGAAGAGAGGAGAATTCAATGTTGATTGATACGCCAAGTACAACACCTTCTTTGATTAGAGTTGATCTTCCAAGGATAGCGTACAAGAATGGCTAGTCTTCCTCTAGGAGAAAGTGTAGGCTTGGGCTTGTGTTAATGGGGCTAAGTACAATTAGGCATTACTACTCACTCCCTCAAGAATTCCTCTCATCAATGGCTTGAATGCTTGAGTTCCTTCCAAGGAAGAAGAGGTCCCCTTTTATAGGTGAAGGGAACCCCCAAGGGTTTACACAAGAAGAGAGGAGCCAATGTGAACAGGAATTGGAAAAGTTGGAAATGAGCTGTCCCTGCATGATGTGGGCAGACTGGGGTCCAGTATTTTGATCATATCTCCTCAACCGTGGCTCCAAATAAAAAAGTAAAAATATGGGCAAAAACTTCAGCTCATTAGCTACGATTTTCGTTTTAAAATCGTTTTCCAATTCGGATTGGAACCTTGTGTAAAAAATTCATCAAAATAGGGTCCATTTATGGCAGCAAAAGTCTTCATGTGGTCTCCTTAGCCTATACTTTCATTTAATTCCAAAGGACACCTCATGCCATATGAAAGCATGACATTGCTCCTTGACAAAGTTTTGTAATCATGCTTGCAATAATGCATTAAAATAAGTGTATCTTTGAAATCATGCCACCTAGTGTCCCACTAGGATTTGATTCTCTCCTAGTAGCTATTTAAAAAGAAATATAAGAAAAGTATAAAAAATACATAGAATATATATATATATTGGAGTTTACCCTAGATATAGGATGTAGCTAAGGTGTGAGATGATAATGAAATAGTAGAAATAAAGAATCAATGCTTTTTGCCCCAAGTTAAAGAGGCGGAGCTATTGATGCTTTTCCCATAGTATTTTCTGATGGTAAAGTAAGGATATGTTACCCTTGAGAAAAATAATAGGATGAGATAGAAGGCTTATTATTATACTTAAATATGCATATGTACACTATAGGAAATATAATTATGTATCTAAAAAAATACAAGATAGATCTTGTAGCATGCGTTCCCACTATATACGTGTCACAGCACGACACCGTGCATGCCCAGTCACTTAGCATAGATGCATATCCTCCGGTTGCACAGAGCATGATCATCGGAATTCCCATCAGAATCCATTAGCATCAGTTAGGGGAATTTTCCAGTGCATTTAGCCTATTTTCCTATTTATTGGTATTTTCACTTATTATTTTTAAGTGACTTTCCAACAAAAGCAGGTAGGGCAATTTTGCTAAGTTTGTATATAAGCAAACCCAAGTTAGCACAAATTGGCAGATGAGCAAAGACACAGCAGGCTTCCCCAAGCAACAGGTGTCCCACCCTCTCTCAGCAAGACCCTCTCCATCCCCTTGGCGAGGCCACCCCCGTTCCCTCAGCGTTTTCCTCATCGCCACCGTGATCCTTTCCCTTGGTTTTTCCAGGATAACCATCGCCATCCCTTAGACCTCTGAAGCCCAGCGTTTTACCTTCACTGGCAGCAGCACCCTCAAGAAACTACTAACGCTAGCTACTTGCAGATCTGCAGCGATTTCAGCATCAGCCTACTGTAGCGTTTTTTGCATCAAGTGCCTGGCATTTGTCAGCAATAGAAGATCAGCACTCACAACGTTTTTCCATAGCTTGGCACCACAGCAATTCAGTGTTTTCCGCAGGTATAACAGCCATAAAAACGCAGCATTGGCCCAGATTCCTCAATGTTTTTAGCTTGTGAAAACAAGCCCTAAAAACGCAGCCTTGAACCAGGTTGATCCAGCGTTTTACTCAGCCCTAAGTTCCTCGTCAAAACAGGGAATTTCAGCCGTGTAAAGCAACCCCAAGACCCATCAGAACCATCAACAGTTTTCCCCTTTTGGACAACAGATAGAAGTAGACCAATTCAACCCCAAAACAGTCCAAGAAACTCAGCATCTAGAAGATCTCAGATTTCAGCCAAGTCGTCATCGTCATCGTCATCGTCGTCGTCGTAGTCGTCGTCACCATCGTCGTCATTGGCATAGACCAAATTGCATAGTCCATTGCATACGCATTGTACACCTTGTGAAATCAAGTAGACCACTCTCGCCGACGAGAGTGGGGCCTTCGGAGGCGGGTTTTACAAACCTCTCGGTGTCGTATCTCTTCTCTCTCCTTCTCTCAGTCTCATTCACTTGCACGCACAATCCACTCACTTTGTTCGTGATCATAGCATTCTCCATAAGACGGAAAGCTCTCTCTTCTCCTAAGAACTAAAAGGGACCTTGAGCAATAAAGATCACTAATCTTGAGAAAATACAACATTCATTCCGTTGCACCTAACAGAAGATAAAAAAGCATATTGATGAGGCAGTGGGATGGCACTTGATGCCGTACATGAACAGTGTGGAATTTTTCAAGGACGTGATCCAGAAGGACTCCTTGCATGCTATAAAGCGGAGATGAAGAGCCGAGGAATTCCAAAAGATCCGATGATTTTGACTTTTGAAGAAGTTGTAACCTCTGAATTTAAAGATAATGTTCGAGAACTGGCAAAAACATATCCCACACAGTGGGACTATTTTGCAGATGGGTTTGTTCACGAAAGCTCAAAGATTATCAAGTTGGCAATGAAGGAGATTACCGAATGAAGCCAGATTGTTTTCTATAAAGAAGAAGGGGATCAGATGCAGTTCCTTAATTACGATCAATTTTGGGAGCATATTTCTACAAGGAGTAAAGCCAAGGCGAATACAACTTTGGAAGTAGCAGATTCAACTTCACAGGACCATATTTTGAGCAACCTAGCAAAGGTAAATGATGAATTTAATGCTAAAACAGAAATATATGATTTTTTTTCAAAGATTGCTCGCATGGAAGTTACCTTGAATAATGGTTCTAGTGAAGAATTTTACAAGCTACTAACCGCGGCATGGGATACTCTCAAAAAGTCTATCAAGAAGATGAGCCACTACAGGCTTCTAATGGATCTATCGGCACTCTAGCTGAGCAGGGCAATAGGTTTACTACAGATGATTGCATAAATAAAGCTATTATACACACAATAGCTGATGAAGTGGCCGAGATTGTGGACCTAACACAGGATGAGCCTGATAATGCCAATGAACCTATGGTTGCTCCTAGCAATATGCTTGTTGATTCTATTATCACAAAAGAAGATTCCATAATTGATGGTTTTTTGGCCCAATCTAAAGGAGAAGGTTATAACAGTATAGAAGAGCTTTGTGATGCATGTACCCCTTCAAAGGGGGTGCCAGATGAACCTTTACAAAGTTATAATGGCTTGCTAAGTAGCATGGATGCAGATGAAGAAGCAGAGGACGATATTGATGAGTTTGAAGATTGCCTAGATCATGCTAATTGTGAACAAAATATTGACATGGATTTTACATCTATGCTTATATACGGGCTACAAGAGCCAACTTCTATAGTTTTGATGCATGTTGAGACTTCCAAGGGTGATTTTCCCAAGGATGCTATGGATGAAGATCTACAGGATAAAGCTATTTTACATTATCAAACTCAGAACCCAGGTAAAAATCTCTCTGATGATATAGGTCCAAAAAGTCCTAAGGTTTTTCGTAATGGCTATGAAGCTAGAGGGAGTGATGATGCTAAATCATCTTTGATACTGCATAAAGTGCACAGGGTTTTTCATCTCTTTGGACAATGTGCCAAATGTGGCTGGATTTGGATACTATTCCTAATAATTCTTATGTCAGTGATGTCCTGGCTACCAGTAAAAGGGAGTCAAAATCCTTTAATTCTTGCTTAATTCTTTAATTCTTGTTGGTAACGAACTTAAGTTGCCAAAAGTTTATGAGATGTGGGTGTTGCACTATGCTTCAGGTGAAGCTCTAGTATATTGCGGAGCCCATCAATGCTATGTGATCTTAATGGTATTTGATCCAGGAGATTCGAAAGATCTTCAAAAGCACGTTCACTATGGATGAGAATTTTTGGGTATACATTGTGGTTTCTTTCTGTTAGATCCAGGAATCGCATATTTGGAGCAGAAATGCTTGAAGTTGATCGAAACAGGGAATGTATGCTCATGTGGATATTATGCTGGTCCATTATTGGGGCAATTCCTTATGATCCTGGGGCTATTGAAGGGCAACTTGCAGATTCAAGGATATGAATTATTTTCTTGTAGCAAGTTACTTGGCACTAAGTTTTGTTTTTGGAATATATGCTAAGTAAGAAGATTTTTTGGTTATATGATCAATAAGCTTACATGGCTAGCTTCCAGTTGTCATCTTTGGACAATTAACAAAAGTATCTTCATATCTTTTGAGTTGGTTCTGCTACCAGAACTTGACGTAAAGGACTTGACGGCCATTCCGTGTGTAGACAGAGTAAGGCATACTTGAGCTTGACAAGGTTCCCTAGAGCGAGCCTAATGATCAAGCCGTGTGCATAAGTAACTGGAGCACTTGAGTCTAGCGGGGTTCACTAAACAGATTTTTCATAATTGAATGCTTTGGAGATACCATCACTACGGTTCAAAGATTTGTGATGGGACAGCTACCAGATAATTGAGCTAGACTATGGATGATATGATTTAAGCCTTCTTTTGGTTTACATGTCCTTACCAATTACGTGAGCTTGATGACAAGTAGCTTAAGGTGTTTATAGCAGATGCAGCTTGAAGACCGGTTGGCACAGACCGGAGGTTGTGCAGGTTCAGAGGGGGTGGATGTCGTGCAGCTCCGCTTCCATGACAAGAAAATGAGCAAAGGGATGCCAATTAGGTTTATTTGAATCCTACATGATTATTCAGCAGTAATAACGGCTTGCTAACAAGCCAATTTTAAGCCAAAAGTATGCCGGATGCGGCTCTAAAGGGCCAAAAGTTGTCTTGTTAATGCTAACAGTGAGTATGCTTGAAGTGGTCATAGCTGGGATTTTATTGATCAGAATTGTAGTACTTGAAGTGCTCTACAGGCCTGTCTTTATGGCTCGTCAATTGGAGCTACAGATAGGAAGTTATGTCGGTTTGAAGTTGAGACAGTAGCAGATCTATACCGAATTGGGCAGCTGTTGATAAAGGGTCAAAGATGATATGAATACATGGGCTTGAAGTGCTCACTTTGTGGAGTGCATCGGTCTTTTCAGATTAGTGATCGGAGTTCCGATCGCCAAGATATTGGCCTTTAAAGATTCACCGGGGCCGATTCCGTACCGGTCCGAACGGCTCGGTTGGTGTCTCAACTGGGAGTTTGTCTTTCGTCCAGGTTTTGGAATGCATGAGCAGTAATTGCTTTAAGGAGTCTGGTGTTCGAAATGTGGTCTCTTGGAATGTGTTGATTGCAGGATTTACCCTAGTACTGCTGAGAAAAATATTGTGCTTGACAATGCTTTGCCGATATGTATACCAAGTGTGGCCACCCAAGGGCTATGGCCGGTATGTATGCCCAAATGTGATGCCCTTACAAAGGCCGCCCGCCCACAATGAGGCCCAAAGGCCGCCCAAGGGCCAATTAAATTGGCTGCCCATTGTAAACAAAATAGGGCTTAAGTGGGAAAAAGAAGAAAAAAGAAGGGTAATGGCGGGCAGACAGAGCGCAAGTAGCGCAAGCGAGAGGAAGAGCTCATCGCGAGCTGGGTACAACTCGGACGCCGACGACCATGTGATGGAATTTGCTCAGGAGCTCAAAGCGACCTAATTCGGAGCCATTTCGGTCGGCTTTCGCGCGCGTCATTTCCGCCATTGCCACGTCATCGAGGCCGTGCCCATTAGCGATATCGCTAATGGGTTGGCCGAAAATAGAAGGGGCACTTATGCATGCAGCTCCCAAAGTCGGCTATTATAAAAAAAAAGGGAGGAAGCGACTCTCTTTCCTCTCTTCTTCTCACTCGTAGAAGCAAAACCCTTAGCCATGGAAAGCCTAAGCCTGCTAAGCCCAAAAACTCCTAAGCCGCCATTATAATCCTAAGCCGGAAGCTAATCCTAAACCCCATAGCCATTCAAATCCGAAAGAAAACCTTCCATAACCCATGATAATCTTAAGTTAAAGCTTGTTAACCATCATAATCCTTAGCAAAACCTCCATAGTGATTCGAATCTCATTCAAGCCCAATAATCCTAAGCCGACCTATCATAATCCTAATCCAAAGCTTGATAGTCATCGTAATCCTAAGCCGCTCCTAAGCTAAACTCCATAAGCCATTCTAATCCAATGCTAAGCCAACTCTGAGCCGAACCTAAACTCCATGGCCAACTCTCATGCAACAAACTCCGATAGCCATAGCCGAAGACAAGATCGGGCTCTCTCTCTCGACCTTGAAGCAACAGCGGACGAACGAAGGAGAGAGAAATCATCAAGATAACCTTGGTAGGCCAATTAAGGCAGGTGAAGCCGATGTAAGGAGCTTAAAACTCCACAATTAACATTTGAATTAAGAAGTGGTAATGTTCAATGTCCGTTTTGGGTATTCAAGTTTCGGTGGTCCAAGCTGTCTATTTCAAGATTTGTCTCCATTGATTGTGTCTGTTGCAACTCTTTTCCTCGCACCTCTCACAGCCAGAGGCCCCGTGCCTTCCCGGCTCACCTTTCGAACACAAATCCCCCGACACCGACGTACTAGACCACATTTATCTAGCACTTGCACAAAGATGACAGTCACTAAACATTCACATCACTATCCCCATCGAGATCTTAGATGAGAATCATGATCCTTGTAACTTATTCAGCAATCACTCTCAGACCACGTTGATCTCTAACAGATGTCTTAATTGATTAAATCTCGTTACTATCATATCCACATAACCCCTCAGGCGAACAACACTAAAATGCTGCAGTCATTTTGTCTTTCAAACATGCACTCAAACAATACACATACGAGATTGCACATGTGACAGATTCATTTCAAGAATTTCCATTTCAAAGTACTTCTTATTCAGCAAAATACTATCAGCCCGTTAGTATCCCTGAAATCTCAAAAGAAACGATTGACTTTATTCCATCGAGGTAATCTATGACAAAGGAGCGGAGTAACTCCCCTCTTGTGTAGTCCTCGCCGCAACTTGATGGAATAGTCGGTGCTAAACCAAAAGCTTCAAGGTAAAGCTCTAAAATTTGAGGAGTATCTGCTAGTTCCTCCTCCTCCATCCATTTTGCATCTAAAGCCGGGTAGTTCTTGAACTTAACTAAATACCGGCGTGTCAGCTTACCTTTCACTTTCCTTTCCTTGTGAGCTTCGGACTGCTACTCTGGCTCCCTATCCACTGGCACTTCACCTTTGAAAGGTCTCAATAGACGCACATGAAATGCATCGTGAATCTTTCAAGTATTTCGTAACTTTAGTCTGAAAGATACATCATTGATCTTCTCTTTAATCTAGAAAGGGCCATAGTATCGCATACTCAACTATGGAAAAAGTCGCTCCTTACCCTTTTGTGTTTGTAGGCGTGCCTTCTCAAACCGCAAAAGCACCCAATCATCCTTCTTCTCCTTCTTATGTCATGCTTGAGACTTCTTGAGAGCCTCGCGCACCTTAGCAAAAGCAGTGTTCACATCCCAAGTGTACTGATCTGCTTCAAAAATCTTATCTTTGGTGCTTAGAGTAGGTGGAACCTTCTTAACACCCTCGATAATTTCAAATGGTGCCTTCCCCATGAACGTATGAACCGTGTTGTTGTAGGAAAACTCCACCAAGGGCAAATACTTCTCCCATTGATTTTTCTGTTCAAAGATATATGACTTCAACAAACGTCCAAAACCACTGAATTTGCTATCTCTGATTGCTCATCTGTCTGAGGGTGGAATTGTTGGGTTGCAATCCCTTGTCGACATGGTCTATCCCGTGGAAATACATCCTACCACTTAACTAAAGCACTCTAGTTTAGGTGGAGTTTTTGCATGGAAAGTTTTACCTCCATATATATTTAAGGTTTTTTGAATTAATCAATTATCATAGCATTGCTTTTGTCTTGGGTGTCGATCTGCTCTCTCTCTCTCTCTCTCTCTCTCTCTCTCTCTCTCTCTCTCTCTCTCTCTCTCTCTCTCTCTCTCTCTCTCTCTCTCTCTCTCTCTCTCTCTCTCTCTCTCTCTCTCTCTCTCTCTCTCTCTTTGCACGCCCTACAGTCACCATGGCTTCTCCAAGACTTCACCCGCCATAGCTCGCTGCCTTACAAGTGGTATCAGAGCCCAGGCGCTCTCTCAACAAGGCAAACCCAGGCGGCGCATATCAAGATGGTGTGGGCTGTAGGATTGCTCTTGGCATTCTAAAACGCATATTGAAAAGTTGACTGCAAAGCTTGAAGCCGGTAAGGGTGAACTCAGCGCTGCAATGACAGCCTATTGAAAGGTTGTGCAGAGATTAAGCTACCAAGGGTGCATCTCAAGCAAGGGCGTTCTAAAACGCCGTCGGTGATTGCAGTAAACCTAGGAGAGACTAAAGACATCGTCTCCTCGTCGGCACGGCGTATTGAAACGCTGCAAAGAAGTGCTCGTAGTTGCAGGTGGTCGGCCTGTTCGCATGCCTTCATGAGTAGCAGAGGGTCCCAAAACGCAATTCTCAATGGCAAGGTAGTGAGGTTTGCATAATAGTGCTTTGAAACATTGCATGGTGATTTTTTGTTGATCTTAACGGCATCAAGAGGGGCTCATATCAAATAGCAAAGGCTAACGGTGGTGTGGAAGAGCCAATCGAGCTCGACAGTAATCAAACTCTTTTTGCAAATTCAAATATGGCATCATAGATCGACAAGTTTAATGGGTCTGGCTTTCACACTTTGCAAATAAAAGTGGAGTGCCATGAAACCTCTTTCACATTTGCTTGTTCGAAAGTTGTTTCTGAGACAAGAAGTATCGCAAACTCTGATAGTCAATGACATTGTAGAGTCCGCTCCGAGTAGAAAATGTGTCACTGAGTAAGAGCAT
The DNA here is from genome assembly GCF_014529385.1 of Adiantum capillus-veneris. Taxonomy (NCBI): domain Eukaryota; kingdom Viridiplantae; phylum Streptophyta; class Polypodiopsida; order Polypodiales; family Pteridaceae; genus Adiantum; species Adiantum capillus-veneris. The sequence continues at coordinate 125,949,906 of NC_140946.1, forward strand.
GGATAACTGCCAAAAGCTCTTTCTCATAAATCTGTGCAACACATTCTGGGCATGAAAACATTTTGCTCTCATAAGCTACAACATGGCCCTTCTACATTAAGACCACTCCCAGACTGTGACCTTCAAATGGTTTTTTGCAAGTCTGGTAATACCAACACTCGACCAGCTGTGAACTTTTCTTTGAGATTCTTGAAGGCTCCAATCTCATATGGTCCCCAAGAGAAAGGAACCTCTTTTTGTGTCAAAACATGCAAAGGAGAAGAAATCTCCGCAAATTTTCAAATGAATCGCCGATAATAAGAACACAAGTCCAAAAAGCTTCGAATTCATGTACATTCTTCAAATCTGGCCAATCTCAAATGGTATCAACCTTGGCCGAGTCCATTTGTACACTCTCCACGGAGACAATGTGTCCCAAAAAGTGCTCGCTCTTTTTCCCATTAAACACCATGTTGCTGTAGTGCCAGGAAAACTTGTAACAAATGGTGTCTATGCTCTGTCTCACTCTTGGAGAATACGATGATGTCGTCAAAAAAGGTGCCCACAATGACCTATATTCTCTAAAAATCATGTCCATCATCCTATTGAACGTTGCAGGAGCATTTGTGAGACTGTAACAAGACAAGCACCACCTGCCAACGGAAAATAACAGACTAAACAGACTTTTTAAGCACTTCAAAAAAAACTAAATTGAAAGAGATGCACGACACGTGAGACAGAGAGTGGCGGAGTTCCACCCCAAGAGAGCACTAGCCCCAAACCCTTGCGACCCTTTCGGTATTTCTTTATAATGTATCAACAAGGTACAACTCCCATGGCTCTACTCTGCATCTCCCGCATGTAGACTGCAAGAGTGAGAGACCATGGGTCTTGTTTAAAGGCCCTATGCCCAAAAGCAGTTTACATGAAAAGCATAAGTTCTAAAAGCATGAGGTCCCCAAAAGCGTGCAGTCCAAAAAGCTGTCAGCGCGTTTCACGGAAATCCGTATTGTCACGTCAACAACCTGTCAGCGAGAATTGCGGCAGTACGTACAATGCCACGGCAGCATGAGTTGATAAAACTTCTTCTGCTGCTTCTGCTTCTTCTCTTAGGGTTTAGGCCCCTCAGCCAAGATCTGCACGTTGGCCTCTTGATATCCTGGGTCGTTGGCTTCCAAAAGAATCTCATCCAATAAGGAGTATATTCTCATTCCAGATCGGAGCTCTTGATATTCTAGCGTAGCAAAATTAGCCATCACACCCAGACCGCGCTGATATGTAACATGTGTCTCAATGTACTAAAATTACATATCTAGGCTATCTCACCCAATTAGGCCGCATCAACAAAGATCATCCCGCGGATGGAAACTCCTTCACGACTCATCGAGCCTTGGAAAAAACACTACCATTGGCATTTATTTTCATGAAATCCATTGCCAAGCACGAGCAAATCCACTACATCTACTAAAAAGAACATAAAGCTTTCTACACACTGTAGTAGCTATATTTTTCTTCTCTTCTTTTTTTTGGAAAATTTTGTTAGTTGCTAATTAGGTACAAGTGGTCGCTTTAGGGGGGTTGTGTAAAGCATGCCTCATATAGCCCTCCCTCTCGTCGCTAGAGACATTAATATTTTTAGTGTATGTCCCACTCATGGTGGGCTTTTGCCAAGCATAAATCCATGTCAACTACTGCCTCTATTTGTGGCACTTAACAACAATGATAAAACTTTAGCCGCCATCCATTCACTGGGGTGTGATGCAACTTTCCATCTAAATCTCCCAACCTGTAGCTACCATTTTGAAAACTTCTATAGAACAACAAAAGGTCCTTCCCATTTTAGCAAAAACTTACTATCTTTCCTGTGGTCAAACCAGTTGTCATACTGCAGCACAAGAGAACCCTCCTCAATGTCCTCTTTGGTCAGCTTGCTATTAAATTTCCTTCATCTCTTCTTTGCCTATTCAGCATAGTGTTGTATAGCTAATTCTCAATCCAATTCGAACCTCTCCAAATCAATGATCCTCTGCTCCACCGTTCCTTCTGGTTACCCCCTTGATAGGCCTTTAGAACTCGTAGGTTTGCTAGCTCTACTCCTATGGGTAGGAGAGCCTCTTATCCATACACCAAGTAAAAAAGAGATGTCTTGAAAGATGTTCTATAAGCCAACAATGCTGCATCTAAGTGCTCATCCCAAGCCTTTGGGTGTACTTACACTTGTTTGATGATAATTTTAGTATTTAAAAGTACAACCATCCACTTTTTGAACTAGCTCGTTGCATTAAGGATAGTAAGGAGTAGAGTACCTACGTTTTGAACTACCTCATTGCATTAAGTATAGTAAGGGATAGAGACCTATGTTTTGAACTAACCCATTGCATTAAGGTTAGTAAGAGATAGAGACCTATGCTTCAACTTTTCCATCAGCTCTCCTACCACATCTGCTCTAAATCTTGGCCCTCTATCAAAGAGGATCTTTAAAAGCATACCAAATCTACAGCAAATGCACTCTAAGATGAAGTCACTCAAGACAATTTTAGTGGAGCATGCCTCTGCCCACCTATCTACCCCCATAAATCATACTCTTTTCCAAACTGTGTGCATGGTAATCAAACCCTTTTCTAAATTGTCTGCATGATAATGGCCCTATTGTATCAATTGCCTCATTTTTCAAATGGACCATATGTCGTGATGAGAATCTGTTTTTCATACGCTAGCCTCTTAGGTCCAGCTTTCTGACAGACTTCACAAGTGTGGCATCAATGTTGGACATCACGATGTCGATTTAGCCAAACTATCACGAGACTGTGACAAACACTAATCTTATTAGTTGGTTTCCTTCCCTTGATTTTTATTTAATTTTTGGGACCCCTCTTTTTGAAATCACAAATGTCCGAACATTGCATGGCCAATGTGAAACACCAAATGGCCGAGATTTTTCACCCACAAAAGTGAAGGCGAGGTAGCCACGAGATGGTTGGCCGATTGGCACTGAAATCTGACTAGTAAAAGGGTGGCTAGGCTCATTCAAAGTCATTTAGGCCCCTCGGCAAGACTTCATAAGTTGGTGGGTACTAGGAAATTAACTCAAATGGACAAACTGGACACTTAGCGGTCTAAGAGGCATCTGCAAGACACCTAAGGGAAGCATCCAAATTTGATTAGGATGAGAGAGGACTGATTTGAGTTCATTGTGAACACAGTGTATATGTGAGTAGTGGGTGCAGGTGATCGTAGCTTTAATGAAAAGCTTTCCTTAGCATGATGATTCCGCTCTCGTGCATCTCTCAATCGAGCATAGATTTCCCCACAACAGTACATACAGATGAAACGCCCTGGAGCTAGGCATCACAATTTTGTATTCAAAAGGGGAGCCGAGACAAGAGCCTCTTGCAGAGGTACCGGATTAGCCAAGTACTAATCCACATTAAGTACTGATTGATTTAGAGAGATTTCTCAAAAGAAATCTCCTCTAAATCAAAGGGCAAGTAGCCCTACAGGTGCAGGAACTCAAGGGCTACCTACAGGTGCGCTCGGCACGCAAAACGGAGCTCAAAATATAGAATTACAGCTTGCTATAAGTTTTTGCAGGTTTAGATAAACAAAGTGATGCCTTAGACTATGCTGACAGATCTTGGGCATCATTTAAGATCTTCCCCCTCTTTGTAACTCGCTCAACCATATTTTCCGTCAACAATTGCTTGGCCGCTACCTGTTTTCCACAAACCAAAAGCCCGAGGTGGGTATCCACGATATGCTTGTAATCCCCAATTCATGCATCAGTTGCTCATATTCACGAAAGCCTAGGAACACAAAAATGGAAAGAGAAAGAGATAGACAGACCGGCTGATACATTGAGAGCGTTGCGGAGTCATTCCTAGCTTCAACGTCTGAGAGTTCCAAAGTAGCTTCCCGTCATAAGTTGAGGTGCATTTTGCCGGAAAAATGCATGCAGAAAATGGCTTACAAGCTGTGCAGGATCGGCGGAGGGGGAAGGAGGCTGGACAGAAAAGAAAAGATGGGCTGCATTTTCTGAGAGCGCCTCATCTTGTTGATCAGTAAGAGGGTACGTGTAGAAGGAAGCAAACCCGTCGAAAAACCAGTCCACAGCAGCAGCAGCAGCAGCATCGGTAGGTGCAAGCCACGACTGGCAATTCAACCATTTGAAACGATCCATAGTCCATGGCCTACTTCAAAAAGTTCGGTTTATATTCAGGAAAGCCTAACGGTAAAGACAAGGGGTGGGTGTGCCACGGGACTAAGTGACAGGGAGGGATCTACGGTGAGATGAAGGAGAGTCGGAGATCATGGCAAAATAATCTCGGGTATCCGAGTACCCCGAGATTACAAAAAGTAATCTATATCCGAGATTACTTTTTGCACTGCCAACAAGATCAATGATGTTCGATGCTCTCACCGTAGATCTCATGCCCCCATGTCCGTGTCATATAGTCATGGACGTGGGTGTGTGGATGCAATCTCGTAATCTTATAAAGGTAGCTAATGCAAAGCATCGTATCGAAATCAAGGTGAAGTCTTCACATGGGTCTTCAAAAGGTCAAAAATTGACTATTGAGGAGTCGTGAGAATTAAAAATCTATTTTAAAACGGTTTAAACTCATGATGACCTTCGGGGGAGAGGGAGAGGGAGAAAAAGGGGGGAGGGGGGGAGTAATGTTTAAAAGAAACGTTTTACTTAGCCCTTAATGTAAAGGGTAGATTTACAAAATTTAAGCTATTAATTGCTATTTATGATCAAAAGTGCACATACTTTGATCATAACAATTAAGGTACAAAAAATAAAATTGGATAATTATCATTTTTAATTGAAAAGTCACTTACAAAGTTTAGAATACACATTTTAAAAGACTTTGAGCTATTAATTGTCTGCGCATGCATTCTTAGAGAACCTCATTAAAAGGGATCTAAAAGTGTGCCTCCTTACAATACATCTTTCTCTATGTCATATGTGGCTCCTTACAATACATCTTTCTCTATGTCATATGGCATGAGGGAGATTGGAACCTTAAAGAATCATGTAAGTCACTATATAAAAGTACTCTTTCGCAAAAAATCATCCAAACATATCCAAGATAACTTTTTCATAACTAGTTAATGTATTTGATAAGATGACTATATATGCGGGGAAGAGAGAGAGATTAGCCCCCTTAACAAGATATGGAAAAAACAATGGCCGGAGGAAAGGTGGGAGCAAGTAATGGAGAACATCTGGAAGCCTAAGATTCCGCAGCACATGAAGGTATTTTGTGGAAGGTAATTTGGGGTGCTCTACCGACGGGGGTGAAAATTCAGGAAAGAGGGATTGAGTCAGATCGATGCTTGGGATGCAGGTTGGCTAGTAAAGATCTGGCTCACCTCTTCATAGATTGCCCAACTATCAAAGGCCTCGCAGGGAAAATATGTAAGTGGGTCCAAAGAACATGGAAAATTGGTTTTTACAAGACTGATCGTTTCCTTAGAGGGAAGAATTCAGGTGGTCCTGCCATCCTCATCAGCACTCAAATCGTCAGGTACATCTTCTTACATAATGTATGGTAGACAAGGAACCGCCGTGTGTTTGAAGGAGGTCTTGAGGTGGCAAGCTTCGTAGAAATTATAGAAGAAAGCAAAGTGCTAATATGGACGCTCGGACGCAAGCAACACTCGGAGGATTGGTCTAGGACTACTTGTGCCTTGTTGACAGCAGAGGGCATGCCTAGGACGGGGGAAAATCTTGGCTATCGGTAAGTAAAAGATCTCAGAAGAACATGATAAGGGACCCTATGTATCAAGGATAAGGGGGCGAGTTGGGTGGGATGCCTGCCATGATAGCCAATGTAATTATGGTCCCTGGATGACACCATGGCTCAACACGAGCATGACAAGACCTTGTAATTATTTGGGTTGATACACTCACAATTGTGAGTTTTGCTATTAGGGAAAAAAAAAATCTTTAAAAGGATGTTTGGTTTAACATTTACAATATGAGACTATCAACACCCAATGTTCAAATCATCCAACAAATCATATACTAACAATTGTGAATTTGGCCCAAAAAAACATTTACAATATGAGATGAAAATTTTTCGGTAACTCATTTTTGGCATGCACAAGGGGCATTGCCTTATCTTACCTCACTCTTTTTGCCTTGACTAAAATGAACTTTGTATTTTTTGGCATGAAGAAGGCCATTGCCCGGGGGGGGGGGATGGTGCAATTTCTAAGTCATTGATGTAGAGGTTGCCAATGGTGGACACGTGTCCTCTTAGCTTGAAAAGAAAAGTATTATAAAAATTACATCTTCTTTTTAAATTGTAAATGGGTCCTTGTGATTTGGCACCTTCATTTAAAGCTCCGATGACTTCTTCTTTTTTGTCTTTGTTTAATGGACTGCTTAAAAAAGCCTTAAAAAACAAAGCATTAGAAGTACATTCATAGAACTTTGATACTATGATAAGAAATAATGCAATATGTTTATTTGTAAAAGAATATTTTCATTTAAGACCTCCTAAAAGGACATTTCATAAAAATGTTTTTTTATTGTTTACTCTTGTTAAACCTACTTTTTTTAAAGAAACTATTTTATTATGATCTTTGCTTATTAAATCTACTTTTTAGTTTGTAATGGGGTCTCTTTATTTTTTGTTTTTATTTTATATTTTATTTTTTTTCTTATTTTACTTTTTTCCTTTATTTTATCTTAAAATGCCAATGTGATCTTCTCACCTTGTTTAAGTGGGTCCATTGTTGGGGTTCGACAACACATGAAGAAAAACAAGCTAAACAGTCCTCATAAGGCTTAATACAAGAATCAGACTCAGCAGAATAACACAGAGACAAGATCAGACAGAGCAAGGAGGAGAGATTATGGTAAACTCAGAACTCGTATTCATCTTCAAGAGAAGCTTACAACATCAGAACTTTTGGTTACAAGTCGTGCTCTCTCTCTCACAAAGACACCAAACCAGAGTTATGAACTACTCGGCCTAAATACATTTGTAACCACCTGAATCTTGGCACACTACAATATCCGACTTACTAAAATCTGACTTACTAACAATATCCGACTTCAGATAATATCATACTCAACAGTATCTGATTCAGCAATATGTGATTCAGGAGTAATCCAGAATCCGACGCAGCAACATCTGACTGACCAAAATCCGACTGACCAACAGAATCCGACTAACTAGCAAAACAGATCTGACTGACCACTAAATTGTCATACTGATGTGCCTGTCAACACATGGCACGTCCTGATGGTGGATTTCTCAGAAATCCGACTCGGATCCACACATCCCTTGATCAGAGTCAAATGCCTTATCCCAAAATATCAGTGCTAATAGCCCTATATGATGCAAAGTGTAGTGCCTGGAACTTAATCCAAGATACACAACATACACCATAGAAAACAACTAGACACCGCCCAATAATTCCCAAAAAACTTACATTGATATCCCAAAGTATTGCGCAGTACCTCACTAGATCAAGTGAATTACTTGTGCACCAATATATAGCAACATGCCAATACTCCGACATCATCATATACAAACACATCCAATCCTCCTCATACAAGATAAACTTGTAAAACCAATAATCAACAATCATATTGAATCTTCTTGAAAATAAATTCAGCTTCAAGAGCATCTTTATCTCTGCAAATTCTGATATCTGCATCAAAAATTCAGAATTATGATATTGCATCCAAAATATTGTATCCATCTGAAAATTTGCAATATCTGCTTCATAAAAACTTTGCAAATAGACAAAACTCTTCCAACATTGAGTTAGAATTGTCTCCAAATCTGAAATAAAGTCCTTCTCTTCAAAATCAAGAATTTTAGGTAAATCAAAGATAGAACAACTCCTTCTATAGGAATCAATCATTCCGTTCAGCAAACTCTATAATTTTGTCATGAAAAACATCCAAAATATCATATCCCTTTGATTTCCATGTGACTTTTGCAAAATCAAGGAAAAAATTGTTTCTGCCTGATCATCAATCTGCAAAATCTGTTTTAAACAATATGAAATATGGATCATTGAGTCATCAGCCTCAACATTGTGCATCTGCAAAATATGATTTGCAACTTCTGCATTGAGAACATCAGTAACATGTACTTCAAACATAGAAATCTGATCGTGAAAAACTCCAAAATTTTGAATATCGGCAACTTCTAACTTTGAGAATAAGCTCATAGAGTTGAGATACATCTCCATGATCAGCTTTAACCACCAATTTGCAGCAAATAACACTTCCAACAAACCAAATTTCACTTCATGATGACCTAGAATTGGTTCAAGATGAAAAACCCTCTTTGCAACCATCAAGCGATGCTTCTTCAACATCTGCAACATCTTAGAACACTGATACTTTGCTTCAAAATCTGAGTTAGGCTCCAAAAACCAACTTTCTTGAATTTGCAGATTCAGAAAACAACCAATCTGATCTTCTTTTGCTTTAATCTGAATTGATTCAGAGTGATAAAACAGAGTAGTAGCATCATCCTCACACAAATTTGGCAAACCTACAATAGTTTGCTCAAGTTCCTCCCCAAAAACATCATAAAAATCTGAGTTTGTCTCTGAAATCAAACAAATCTGTTTTTGCATTCTAAGAAATCTTGGAGTTTGCTGCATCATATCAGAATTCGAATCAAGTACTTGCGACATTGTTTCTAGATCAGAAAATTCCACTCCACCTATCATAAAATCTCTATGTTGGTCCATAGGATCACTTCCATAGTACGTCTCAGGCTTCAAAACTGGATCAAAAACTTGCTCAGAATCAACAACAAACATATCAGCATCAATGCCATCTCCCTTACTTAAAACATGAAGTCTTCCACATTGAGGGTGACTGCCCTGATCTGATTTTGGACACTCATATTGACTCCCCTGATTTGATTTTGGACACTCAGATTGACTCCCCTGATCTGATTTTTGGTGATGTTTAGTCCTATCTTGGTGAGTGGAAGCATGCATTGATGTTGTGTTTCTATATTGCTCCAATAGGTCAAGAAAACTTGCAAAAATAATGGTTTTTACAACATCAGAGTATTCTCTAGGAGGACTTGGAACTGAAATCTGATATGGTTTACAAGCTGAATTTTCAAATTTGAGACTATCTGATGCAAAAACATTGCTTCTACACATGTTTTCAACATCATGGTTGTTATTTGGATGTGTGTGGTGAAGAATTTTCGCACTTGGTGGTATCTCTGATGTTGGCTTAGGGGTATCTATGGTATCTTAGGGGTATCTATGTGTGTGGTGAAGAATTTTCGCACTTGGTGGTATCTCTGATGTTGGCTTAGGGGTATCTATGGGTCCTTGGTGCTTCCTTTGGCTCACACCTCCCACTTGTACTCCCTTTCCCTGACATGTTGACACGCCCATTGGGTATTCCCACTCATTATCCTCATCCTCGCTCAACTCAAACACCTCATCAAAAACATCCCTCAATTTTTGACATGCTTCTCGCAAACAACTCACTTTCTTCCTACTTGCACATGACTTACGTCTTTCCCCTTTATGATCAGCAAGCCACTCATATGCACTCTCCAACTCATACTCTAGGTCATCTAGCTTGTCTAATGCCCTCTCCATCTCTTCAAAGCATGATGCTTTATGCAATTTTTTAACAACTTTGCGAAGCTTTCTACACAATCTGACCATGCACCATTTTTTGCAATTCTCTCCCTTTGAGCACTCATCAACCACATACGGACAAGCATCCACCTCATGCGGCCTACTCATGCAAACCTCACATTTCTTCTTCTTCTTTTTACCCATTTCCAGAAATCAAAAATCAGATAGCAAGTGAGCCCTCATATTCAATGCACCACACTGAACTGAGACTACATGTAATTTGAAAGTGGAGAGCATAGGATACAGTACCTAGATCCACTCCCATCTTGACACATAGTTGCTTCATCATGCTATACAACTTCTAAAATTAGAAATCTAGGTAAACTTTGTGCAAAATTTGAAATAACTCTTACTTGAAACACTCCAAACTTCTCAAGGATTCTTGCACTGCGCAAGTTGTCTGAAATAAAGCCCACCTACAGTTCTGATTCAGCAGCACAAATAGCGTTAAATTCAGCAACTTCACATTTTGATTCAACAGCGTCAGGTTGAATATGCAGGTTCAGATTCAGCAAATTGGATCCTCTATCTTGCAGCCCTTCACGAGACAACTCCTATTGCCTCTCTCACTTGGTACTTTGCTTCATCTATTTGTGCTCCCAAGAAACCACATTGTCCACCATCTGCTCTACAATCGCAATCGCTCATTCTACTCATGGCCCAAGATGTCAACATGCCACAACACTAGACCCACTCTCAAGCCTCCATTAGAGTGAATGGTATGATTCAGGGACAGTCCCCCGATTCTCTGAATTGCTGAAAATCTGAATCTACAGATGAATGTTGGGGATGGATGATGGCCCCCAAGGCAACATCAAATGGTCTCTCTAACATGCAGCATCTCCCAATGGAACACACAACCCAACTCACGCAATGCCGGCACAATAATACATCATGCACAACAACAAAACAGGCTCAGCAAAGAAATAGGCTCAGCAGAGAAACAGATGTAGCAGAGAGACAGACTCATCAGAGAGACAAACTTAGCAGGATCGCCAAATGTGTTGGGGTTCGACAACACATGAAGAAAAACAAGCTAAACAGTCCTCATAAGGCTTAACACAAGAATCAGTCTCAGCAGAATAACACAGAGACAAGATCAGACAGAGCAAGGAGGAGAGATTAGGGTAAACTCAGAACTCGTATTCATCTTCAAGAGAAGCTTACAACATCAGAACTTTTGGTTATAAGTCGTGCTCTCTCTCTCACAAAGACACCAAACCACAGTTATGAACTACTCGGCCTAAATACAGTTGTAACCACCTGAATCTTGGCACACTACAATATCCGACTTACTAAAATCCGACTTACTAACAATGTCCGACTTCAGATAATATCAGACTCAACAGTATCTGATTCAGCAATATGTGATTCAGGAGTAATCCAGAATGCGACGCAGCAACATTTGACTGACCAGAATCCGATTGACCAACATCCGACTGACTAGCGAAACAAATCCGACTGACCACTAAATTGTCATACTGATGTGCCTGTCAACATCCATCGTAATAGGCAAGGCATCTCTGCTACTTCTTCAAAGAGTTTGGAAAAAATAAGTGTCATCTTAAGGGTGATTCCATTTTTTTAATTTTGAACGTCATAAAAAGACTCCCATTTTCTTTCTACATTTACACAAACTTTAACCTCACTATTTGTTGACCATTTCACCTCTATGTAGATGTGTGTGCATTTGTGTGTGGGGGACTTGGGACAAGGGGAAAGTGTATTTCCCATATCCATAATCCGTTGTCGAAGGCAGTGGTGGGAGCCTTACCGATTGGTAGGTCGGTTTGGAACCGCTAGTTTCTAACACCTATGTGACATTGGGGCATGCGGACAACGTTTATTCTCTTCCCAACCAATCAACGGTTGGTCGACGAAGTCATCTGTCACATTGGGATGTTGTCCATGTTTCCCCAGCTTAGTTGGCCGTCCAGCTCAGTGGCACACTTTTTCCAAAAGTGTATCTGCCTCCCATGCCCGCCCAACTCAACTCCAACACTAATCCTACAGTTTGATTGGACGCGTAGCAACTTTTCCAATTTCTCACACATGCTCAGTGTAATAGCATTTGTGTTAGCTGTTGTAATCCGAACTCTTCTCAACGCAAGGGCATGTTAGTCATGGTCATCCAACTCATGATGGGCACAAAGCCCAGTGTGACATGCACCTAATTATGTGTGTATATGGACAATACAATTCTATATTACAACAATGCAATTGCACAATTGATCAAGGCCTACTTCCGATAAATGTTTCCCCTCCCCCCTTACCTTCAGCAGGCCATCGTGACTCGTCATCTTGTTTTGGTTCTTATTAGATACAATCAAAAATCAAAGCCCTTCACCAAATTTCTTAATTTCAAAGTGAGTAAGTTTGCTCAATTTTAAACCCATTGGTTTGGATAGGAATCTACAAAGATGCCCTGAGGGCTTTAAGGAGAAAATGGAAGGAAATGTACTTGCGAGAGAGAGAGAGAGAGAGAGAGAGAGAGAGAGAGAGAGAGAGAGAGAGAGAGAGAGAGAGAGAGAGAGAGAGAGAGAGAGATGGCGCGTGTCAGGGCCAAGACCGACAGAGACAAAGAGGTTTTTTTTGCTATAGCGATCATCTTGATGTCGTATGTCAGAGTCAAGGTGGGTAGAGGTAAAGAGTTTTTCTTTATATCACAGTCATTTGGATGCAGGGGGTCCTTGGCGATGGTGCTTCATCAACAATTTTTAGTGGCTTTGTAAGGATGCGATGCTAGGCATCCTGATTAGGAACAAACTCTGCTTTGTGGTGGAAGATACATAGATCCTTGGTGTCTGAGGGCATGGTTGAGAGCCATGGCCCAGTCTAAGGACACAATTAGAGAGATAGTTGATATGTACAAGAACATTTGATATGTACGAGCAGAATGACGAAAACAAAGAGATAAATCGTCTGTGTGAAGGTGATGGTGGAGATAGAGATAGAGAGGTGGTGAAACTTTGTATCGATGAGGCAGGGGGATGCTTCTTTCCTTTAGGATCCAGAGATCCGGTCTGAATCTCAGAAATGAATGGGTTTTGGGGGTTTTGGATCAAGTAGCTAGAACAAATGTAGATTTGTAGTTTTCTAAAGTGTTAAGGTCTCCACAATTTGGAAAAAATAAAAACTCCATCTAAAATGCAAAAGTGAAGGTGTAGAAAATGAAAAGCTTCTTGCATTTGGGAAATGAGAAAACCTTTATTCTATATAAAGGGGTGGCCTTGCCTATATGCAATGTGTCATGCTTTTATGGAATTTACTTAATTTTGAAATTATTAATGGTACATAAAAAAGAATCCAAAGTTTTAGAAAAATTATTATTCAAACTTCAAATCATTTGTTGCACCCCCATCCAAAAAAATTTGAAAAACTGAATGTAGCCTTTGGGAAAGATCATTCGAAAGGACATGGTTTTGGGAAACATCATTTGGAAGGACATGTTTCTTTCTTTCCAATTCTCTTCAAAACTTTTCAAGGCTCTTTTGAGGGATACATGTCCTAAGTTGCATTATACGTTATACGAGATACGTATAATACGACATATATGGGTGTATTTTACATGACCTCATAGTATACATGCATATTATACTGTGCCACGTCAGCAAAAATGGGCAATCGTTTTATTTCTTGGTTTTTCAATCGAAAAAAAATTCGATCGTAAAAAAATTCGATCGAAAAATACTTTACACAAAGTATTTATCGATTGAAGAATACATTGATCGAAAAAAAAAGTATATATAGCGGCAGCGCGCCTTGTTGAGACTAGTATTCATCACTAAAGGTCAATAGTAGAGAAAAAAATAAAATTCTTTATGATTAAAAAATTATTGAAATTTAAAATAGTTTAAAATATTTATTTAAAATCAATTTAATGTTTTTAAAATTTGATTAATTCTTTTTTTTAGGTTCAAATTATGTAAGCTTTATATGTTGTGTAGAGCTCAAACTCAAGGTGTTTATTTTTTAGGAGTCACTTGCTACATGCTTAGTTTACAGACATGTGGAAGTGAATTATTGATATAATTTAGAGATTGCCGTTGTGTGCAGAGTGTACTCTCACATGAGGTTATCACTTTGTAAAATATAATAGAATAGAGGCTAGTTTTATTTAGGTAGGTTCGATTTTGACGTGCAGATATTTTGTCACCTCAAAGTAAACATAGGTTAAAAAAAATTGTCCTATGTAGAGCCATCACACTATCCTTTCGCTGGAATTAAAATTTAGGAATCCATGGAGAAACGTTGGGTCGAATGAAGCCTTGTTCAAGAAGTTGAGTTAGTTGCTCCTTGAGTTCCGCAGATTCAGGTACTGACATTTTGTATGGTCTATGGGCAACTGGTTGAGCTCCTAGAGTAAGCTCTATTACATGATCAACATCACGCTTAAGCGATAATTGTGAAAGTTCTTCGAAAAATACATCATCAAATTCCGTTATCCATACTGCGTACATCCGTTCATTCTTCCTATGACTCTTCATAAGTTTGGTAAAGTTCACTAGTCTGAGTTTAGACTTTCCTCGTTTCCCAGTAACTGTAACCCTAGAGTTTTGATCATTTTCAAAAGTCAATGAAGCGTCTTTACAATGTATGTGAGCATCATTGGCCTTAAGCCAATCCATTCCTAGGATTCCATCATAGATCCCTATGGATAAGACTCTAAAGTTTGCAGAAGTATTGTGACCATCCAAAACAAAATCCAAGTTACCCACTAAAGTAGAAGATTTAACCTTCCTACCCGTAGCTAATTCCACTGTAAGGTCTGTATCAGGGTGTTCACGCAAAATGAGATTTCTGATGCACGTAGGAGATATAAAAGAATGTGTACTCTCTGAATCACTCAATAAGGTAAAATGATTACCTTGATACTCCGTTGAGGTTTCAATTGCTGAAAATTATCCATTTACTCCCTGATGTTCAATTGTAGCATGAACATACGTATTTTTTTGATTTCCTTCGCCTCTAGCACCTTGAGCTCTGTTAACTTGAGGTCTTTCTTGAGGCCTTTGATTTCCTCCTCCTCCTGGACGAGGTCGACGATTAACATTTCTATTGTTGTTATTGTTAGCAGGCGATCCATTCCGGACAAAAGATGGATTGTTTGGTCTAAAGTTCCCTTTGTTTTGAGGTTGTCTCTGACTTTGGTTAAAGTTTTTCTGATTGAAGTTCCTCTGAATTGTAGATAGTCTAGGTCTAAATTTTTTGAAATTTTGATTCGGGTGGAATTTCCTAGGTTCATAATTGTCCACCAATCCTGTGAATCTTGAATTGTTAAATCGACAATCTCTAGACTAATGGTCAGTATCAAGACAAGTGTAACACAAATGATCTTGTCTGGCCTTCATACGTAATAAGCTCTCTCTTCATTGTTGTGGATTTCCAGACCTTTGTTCCTCCTCGAGACAAGGCCTTTTGATTTCACAAACAGGAGCAGGTTCTGGTTTTCTCTTTCCCCTATTGGGTAACTCTAGTTCAATGGGTTTGCTTGCATCAAGGACATCTGCAAAATTGGTAACACGAAGACTCTGGAGTCTGGTCTTCACAGGATTATGTACCCTCGACATGAATCGAGCTACCTTGACCTCTTAAGTCATCCCTACTGGAGCATACTTGATAAGGGTCAAGAAATGTTGAGATTCCAGATCTCTGGTTCCTTGAGTACAATCAAGAAACTCATTCATACAGTCTGAATGATAAACTTTGTTCTAGTAGTCCTTCTTGAGTTGGGTTTTAAGATAATCCCGAGTTGTTGCATTAGGATCAACATTGTTTTTTGTGCAATGATCTCTCCACCAATGCTTGGCTATTTTTTCTAGTTTGAACTTAGTGATAATAACTTTGTTTACTGTAGATGAATGAGCCAAGTCAAAGTAATCATCCATGCGCTCAATCCAATCTTCAAGAACTTTGCCTATATCTTTGCCTTGCGAAGCATAGCGTCATTGTCTCTATCAATGATGGTGTGTTGAGGGAAAATAGGCACATTTGCGTTAGCAGTAGACGCATTTCTTCTGGGAGGCATGGTAACTTATTGCACCATATCAACCCAGGTCACTCTTAGTATAATATTCTAGTCCGCTCGAATTCCTTTAAGCCAAATATAATAGACGGTTTAAAATAAGATGAGAGAGAGAGAGAAGGAGAAAGAACAACGAATAAATTTATCCAATTTCTATATGACAAAACTTTGGGGCTCCAAAAAGTCTACAAAGTGTCTTGAAAGTTTCTAATAAATCCTAATAGCTTTAACATAATGCACCCGGTAGTAACCATTGTGACATCCTTCCACCAATGGAGCATAGTTATCCCATTCTTTGAGTATATTGGACGGGTGATCCCAATAATCCTTTTTTTATCTTTGGTTGAAACATTTCTTCATTAGTGTGTGAATAATACCATTGTTGGGTAAGAGGTTAGTTACAACTACTCCCATTTTGATGCAAAACTATTATTGCCTTCATGTAACCGAAGTAGTCATCAAAGTAACCAGATTCTTTTGTAAACACATCCGGTGTGTCCCATCCATTGGAGCTGTGTATATTTGCACAATCTGTAAGGCAATGGGATCTGTTATAGGCATTGTATAACACTTTTACATGGTGAGGATTGTGGATTAGGTACTTTCCAAACAAATCAAAGAACAACTCCCAAGGTACCGGGCTAAAGGAATGTCGTTCATTGGTCTGGCATTGACGGCCCCATAAATTGAACATGACAATGTTGAAACATCCCATAGCCATTTAACTAAGGGAAGTATGTTCCTAACTATCCATGTTTCCTTTTTCGGTCTCAAGGTAAGTTCATAACCGTTTATGTAAAACACTTGGTTAGTGACAATGATCTCCTTTCCTAACTTGGATTGGATCCATTCAATACTCCCAATGGGCGAGAGTTTATGTTCAGGTGGTCTAAACTCAGGGTTTCCTGCAGTGTAATGATACCAAGTTCGTAATGCATTAGGTACAATACAATCCATGGATAATAACTTTTTCTTCTCTTTCACATTATGTGTGATAGTGACAAGCCATTGCACTTCCACTCCTATTTGAAGATGCTCTTCCACCATAAGGCGGGAGAGTATATTCGCCCATATCCCTCGAGGTAACATGTCAGTCATCTACACACACACACCCCATCACTCAAATTAGTTAGAATGATAAATGCAAAGATCCAAACTCAAATGTATTAACCTCAAAACAATATGACTCATATCAAAATCAAATTTTATAACCGTAAAAGCTAAAAAAACATACATAGTGTCTTTAGTAAGATACATGAATACGAAAGGGCCCTATGAACCAATTCTTGGTTATAGAAATATCTAGAGTTAATCCAAAGCTGTGGATCCGTCATAAACCTATCAGGCACTTGTGTTCGATGTTTAGGTTGGGCTTCAACATACAACTCCCATGCTAAGTAGGTGTTCGGAACAAGGTAGTCTCTAGCCCCCTTTGAAGCTCGAACCACTTCAACTCCCCAATGAATACTGAATTCAATCACGTAATTGAAAAAGACCCTTTGTGCAAAATCACTTGAGAGTTCATCTAGAAAATTAAGAAGATCCATCTAAAAACAAGACAAGGAGAGGGAAACTTAGTACATATGTGAACCAAAATTGAGTCTATGTCTCTTTTATTCATCAAAATTTTATTTTTAAGATTCCATTACAACATTAAAGAACTCTTGAGACCAATTATCTAAATATTCTTTTAAGTCTCATGATAGGTTATTCTCTTACACCTCCCACGCGACAACATGGTCTATAGTTATCTTCTAGTTTTTCTTTCTCTATGGCAGCTACAAGAGCTTCAAACTTCTTAGCAACTTTGGCAATCCTTAACATTTGGAAGCGCATTGCCAAGTAGTAGAACATGTCTTCTATGCCTAACCACATTCTGAGTTGAAGTAGCCTGAGGTTGGCAAACCAGTCTCTTGGACTATCATCAATGTAGATAAAGAATTGACAAAAGGGTTCTTAGTGATGGGTAAGGTAACTACATTCAACACTCTTCCAACAAGTTGTGCTTTCTGGTATGCCAAAGACTTTGGTCCCGATTTCTAAGTAATAGAGTTCCCTTTCATCTCTTGATAACCGTGTTGCCATATTGTTGAACACTATGGCCAAAACCTCATTCCTCTGGGTAAAGCATTCAGACGTCTCTTTAGGAGCCATTTGTTACTAAAAAACAAGCATTCAAAGAAATTACAATGCCGTTGTTGAACACTTCACCATAACTCAAATCAAATACTTCCATTCAAGAAGATAAGTCAAGCAAGTACCACCAACCAATGTCACTTATAGATGCATCATGAATACAATATCCTTTCCCAAACAGTATGCATGAATGCATGCACGATGCATAACTAACCCCACGAGTATCATGATGTAGGCTATCCCCATAACCTTAAGCATAGGCTCTGATACCAGGTGAGAGATACCCCTCCCCAAGGGTCTATGCACAAGATATACAATCTACACCTTTATATGATTTTCAATATACATCAGTTGCGGAAGCATTTGCATAGGAGAGGAGTTCTCAGCACCCAGCCAAGCATGAAGTTTATGCCATGAGCCAGACTGCATCTAAAGGCACCTAGCAGCTAGTGCTACCTCTGAATGGGTGTAACAAATAAAACCATACTCAAGGAAAAATAACATTGTGGAGGGCCAATATATGTGTACACCACACTGTGGAGAGAGAGAGAGAGAGAGAGAGAGAGAGAGAGAGAGAGAGAGAGAGAGAGAGAGAGAGAGAGAGAGAGTATTGTGAACGTTGAAATAGAGTGCACAGAGACATGAGAGAATGACATCAAAGAATCTATTAATACCCCATCTAAATGAGACAGGCAACCATGTATTAATGCAATGACAAAATCTAGGTATACCATAACATCAAAAATAATATGACAAAATAACTAGCAAAGCACCGGACCCTGTGTAGCGATCGACCGGTCCACCCATCCACTTCCGCTCTACTACGGACAAAGAGAATTTCACTTTGTCGGGAGCGAGCTAGAATACCTCCAGCCTACCTGAGCTAGACATAAGCTGAGGCCGCTTTGTCTCCCTCCATGAACCCGAGCTCTGAAAGGATCCCAAGTATCAGTAGGTGGTAGGGTATCAACACCAACCATACCAGTTTAGGCACCACGCCTCTTCCATGCCCAGCATCGGGTGTTTAGGCAAAGCCAAGGCAAAATCCCCGACGCATTAGCTGTGTAGGTCGTTCAACCTCTGACTCACTAACCGTGTAGATGAACCTAACAAAAAAGAAGAAGACTGAGGCAGCACCCCCGATCCAGCAAAGCCCTAGGTCAACGACCCTTTTATCTAAGGCTAAGCGATGTAGGTGATCCTAGTCTTGTAGCGACGCTGCCATGAAAAACATAACACGTGAGTACAATCACAATAGCACCTTCCATATGCACAAAAATATTTTCCAAGTAGTTAGATTGTACAAGGTCTCTACCCTTATACGTCTACTATAAACCATCCAAATCACTCCATGATCCAATCCCAAAACCATAAACCATAATCCAATCACATCACACGGATGAGCACTCCACCCAACTCGGGTGAGGCACAACCAATCCTGCATAACCACTTTAGAGGATACCCCAAACCCTAGTAAATATTTCCGAGCAACACCATAGTCGAGCGAGTATGAGTGTCAATTCTATCGAAAGCTACTACATATTACTATAGCAAAAACACAAAAACTCTAATTGTGTGATGCAGAATAATATGGCAAGGTGGACGAGGATATTGACGGGATGGAGAACACAACAAGGTAGCCCCCCCCCCCCCCCCCCCAAAATCATCTATTCTATATAATAAGAACATAGGGATTTTGAGGGGTATGTGGTTGTCTTTGCAGCCTCCCGCCCTCCGGCTTCTTGGTGTGCTCTCCTAATAATGGGTCCGCGCTTGCTGTCACAACTGCAACTCCATGTTATTACAACTATTTCACTGCAAACCTAACTTTTCACTTCCATGACCCAAGGTGGTGTTTTTGTTTCTAGCTTTTAAAAAAGTAAAAACCTTTAAGTGGAAAAGAGTAGAGATTTGTAGATAGAATTCAAAGGTATTTGCATTAAATCCACTAAAAAGGTCTTAGATTGTAGGTATCATGGTTGTTAATTATACTTGATCAGGTGCCGATAAAAATTTGAAAGTGGAGTTACACTAAACCTATCTTTTTAGAGAGAGAGAGAGAGTGGGACCAATAGCCATCTCTCTCTCTCTCTCTCGGTCCCTCTCTCTCTATCTCTCTCTCTCTCTATATATATATATGTGTGTGTGTGTGTGTGTGTGTGTGTATATATACACATATATATAGATATATATTTCTACCGTTGTCTGAAGGACTAATTTAAGACTTCTAGTTTTCATCAAAGACATGACTTTGTTCTTCAAGCTCCAGAAGACGCAAAGGGAAAAATTGTGGAAACATTCATAGTTTAATCCAATAAACTCCCTACCAATAAACAACCATGAAGCAATCTATACAACATATCAATGGCCGACATGTTGATATACATTGGACAAAACACCAACAAGACAAAATAATATTGATTAGCATCGCAACAAAATAAGCATTGGATATATTACGAAGGTACTATGTAGCTATTCCAAAAATACTTTCTAATCTCAAAAAATCTAGGATAACACTATACATTTCATCTGCTCAACACGCATGGTTTCATAGTCATCCTCACACTTCCCAATGCCTGAAATAACTCCACCTTTGACAACGTAGCCTGATGTATGAATTGGTGAGCCTCAGAGTCCAGGCCAAGTACTTGCAGGAACACATAGTATAGATGCTTACATGGCATGTATGTCAGATGCTTGCTTTCCCTTTTTTGAAAATCCTCACATGTGCATCTAGGGAAGTCTGACATTGTCACAGAGTAGTTCACACCTTTTGCAAGAGACCCTTCTCTGCTGATATAGAAGATATGTGTCTCATTGCACACTACAATCACCTTTTTAAGTAGATCTGCATTCATTGATCTGCCACAATCTATCCAGCTAATAAATTCCTTTGTTAACTTTGAACGCCACTTGACAACCTTCCCATCTTTGAATTTTGGATGGAACCCACTTGGTAGTCTATGCTCTCCAGGAACTGAATGACGAACATCTGTTGCACCACTCCCCCCTCCGAGAACAAAGCCATTTTCTTGGAGGAGATTTGCCTCACTTGGTTGCACATTAGTACCTTGCGCCACCACCCAAATGCCAGGAGCTGGTCCAGGAGGCCCTACCACCATGTCATGGACCTTCCATGTGTGAGTGTTTTTGTTGTTACAAAACCATATGAATCCTTCCACAATCCCTCCTGGCTGCAATCCATTTGAGGGATATTTCCTTCGGTCCCAAAAGCAAGGAGCAACAACACCCTTTTTGACATCCAAATTACTGTCATTGATGAACTGTCCCACATCTGTCCCCTGGGTCTCCAACCACACCAAAACAAGTCATCTTTCTCCCTAGCTGTGTTCGTCGTATTGCCCACACTGTCTTTGCAACATTTGTCTCATCGCACATCCCACCATCATTTGCTTCACCATCTAGTTTTTGCTTACCAGCCACGGGTGTTGTGACTGTAACATACTCGGGCCTGTGGCTATCCTCGTCGAGTAAAACATCTGCATCCACTGAAATAGACCTCTTTCTTCGTACACTCTTCTCTTGCACACTTCTAATCATTTATGGGCTAGAAATTCCAATCTCACGCATTGACGAGTGGGTAAGATCCACTAATCTCTTTGCAGCTCCCTTAGATGATGATTCACTTATAAAACGGTCAGCTATGTCTTTGATTAAAGGCCCATGGGCACTATGGATGCCCTTCAAATATGCATTGTACCTTACGCTTTGCAGCACTGCCATTGCCATGTCTGCACAAGCCGCTTCATAAAGACTAATGTGGTCTTTGTACCCGACTGATGCACGCATGCTTGCATGCTTCGATTCAGATAGGTTTGGGAGGGCACAAATGCACCAGAGTCATCTTGAGAAACAAATCTTCCACCCCAGTGAGGAACCCTAATATCCCACCATGACAACCATGTCTCCAACGATGGAACCTCCCCTTGTACTGCATGTCTTGCTTTCCAAAATCTTCTCAACTCTCCCTTACATACCTCGGCTGCATTATCACTAGGGGCATTCCACCACTTGCGGCACAAGATCTTATGCTCTTCCTGAGATGATGCCCAAATGCACTTGACGGTGTGTCGTACCATGCTCTGCTCCCAATGAAAAACACAAGATCTTTCCCTCTTGGGATCAGCCTTCTTAGGTCCGCCAAAATAAACTGTGAGTACAGCTAACCAATTGGCATTAGCCTCGTCAGCCATGAACCCTCTAAAAATAGGTTTCTCAAAGCCTGCTTCAAGAACCACATTGTTTAGCATTTTCCAAAACTCTGTCTGTGCATGTTTATTTTTAACTGTGAATTCACACGATGCAATGGTCAATAGCTCTCAGACAAATGGGTCATAAACGTGTGCAAACATTGTAGGCCAGCCCTGCACTCGGTGAACGTGATCAAAATGTACCCACATCTGCCTTAAATTTCCACCGGGTCGCATCCTATTAACCAAATCAACTCCACTCCTTGGTCCCTTAATGGACATTTTGAATACGTGAGGTTGTTGCCTGTCTCTTAGTTGACCTGGGTATAAAACACTTTGAATAAATGGATATCGACATCTAGTCTTGAGATCTAATACTGCTTCCAAGCCTTTAGAACTGATGTTTCTTGACTGCTTTGCCTTTTCTAGACATCTTTCAACTCTTCTTTTGTTAGATAATGGAGTTATTGAGTCTAAGAACTCAGCAAATTCACCATCCCCTAGAGCATTAAGATCATCAACGCTCTCACCAACCAACCTATCCAATATAACATCTTGAGTAGTGTTCCGCTCCAACTGCTTGGCGGTTGTGAAGGGGTCCTTCTTGGCACTCTCTCCCAATATGCAATCTATTTGTAATTCAACTGCTCTACTCCTTCCTTCTGCACATGGATGTCTATGTTCTCCTAGATGAATGGCACATCTAGTAGTTTTGTCTTTATCTCTAGGCAAGCAATAGTAAATAACAGCAGGGCAAGTAGCAAGACATTCTGGCATTTGACCTCAGTGAAAGCATGTCAAACGGCCATTCTCCTTTTCTAGCAAACCTTTTGTACCACAACGAATGAGATGTCCACGCCATTGGACCTCGTTCTGCATATTGGAGCGCAAATAATACGGACATTCATTGTTGAGACACATGAGATTTCCACAACATCTACTAAATCTTACAACCCCATTAAAAAAATCACTGCTACATGTCACATGCTTTGTCCACACATGACTATTGTGCTTTTGCTCCATTCCAATCATCCCTGAATCTTTCTTTGAAGGAGGCAATTCATATGCAACATAGACATCGTAATAAACAGGAAGCTCATGCACACTAATGACCTCCTTGACCTGTTGGAGTGCAACATAAAGATTGCTTTGTAGGGGCATTTTTTGAATAATAGATATGACACTTGTGTGAATTGGAGAAACCTGTTCACCGTCCAAGTCAACATCAATGGGTGAAATCCTGCTCCCCTCCATTTTCGTCATAGCACAGCTTGAAGAGACATCTACCTTATAGAACTGATGCTGGTCATGATCTAAATGAAACGTCAAGTTCCCTTTACCATCATCAGCAGGCTCCAGCTTTACTTGAGCACCCGATAGTGTCAATGGATTCAAAGAGAACCCTATCCCTTGGAGTTCAAAATGCAACTTAATAGCATCTACACCAACTTCAACCACTCT
The DNA here is from genome assembly GCF_014529385.1 of Adiantum capillus-veneris. Classification (NCBI taxonomy): domain Eukaryota; kingdom Viridiplantae; phylum Streptophyta; class Polypodiopsida; order Polypodiales; family Pteridaceae; genus Adiantum; species Adiantum capillus-veneris. The sequence goes on from NC_140946.1 coordinate 125,973,369, forward strand.
CTTGTCTGACTGCACAATCAACTTAGTTCCCAATTTGGGCCCATAGATAGTTAGGTGTCTTGCCATAGATAGTTAGGTGAGAGCAGACGAGAAAATGCAAGAATCATAGATGAGAAATACCAATGCAGACCTGAAGTTACTAGAGAAATAACATAGGAATACCAGTACCATAGGAATACCAATGCACGATTAAATAAATGGTTTATAAATACTTTAAAGCTTTTGATTTATAATTTTTTACCAACAAATAATGAGAAAAGGATGTTTAGTTAAATGTGACGTTTCGGAATCACAAGAAATGATGATTGCAAATGTGACGTTTCTTGTAAATGATGAAATGTGACGTTTTCAGGTATGTTTCAGAATCAAAAATATATTTCGTTGTCAGTCACATTAAACAAAGATGTATAATAAACTTCGTTGTCTGTGTGGGCTCGATGGCCAAATCATCATCGTCACTCGTGTACACAATTAAAAAATCTCTGAATATCTGTTATATTCTAACTCATGATGACCTCATAAAGATTTTTCAAATTTAATAAACCAAGTATTTTTAAAAATACTTTTGAAATAACTCTTAACAAAAGCTTTGCCTAAAAACTTGACGATTAAACTGAAGTTCAAGCTACTCAATTACAGAAGAAACCTAAAAACACAGACAAATAATTTGCCATGCCTCGCAAACCTTCAACTTGTGGAGATTCCTCACAAAGGTACATGAGTCCGCCCTCTCTGCAGAGTTCAAAAAAGTATGTCGTGCTTCAATTAGCATTAAACGAGGCATACAAAACTGTGCAAAAATAGTCCGCTGTCGAGAAATTAGCGGTCTTGCCGGGAAAGCACCGGGTTTATGGCTGTGAGAGTTTGTGAGAGAACTCAACAAAAACTATATGAAGGAATTAAACCATAGATGCCATGAAGACTAGGGTTTGGAAAGAAGTGCAATCAAAGAAGACCCACTCTTTCTCTCTTGCACTCACACACACAAAGAAAGAACACAAAAGAGAATGTCAAAACAACACAAAGATGAAAACATCAAGGCTATGGTCATATCGTATCATGGGTAGTATGAAAGGGTTAATAGATGAGTTAATGGCATTCAATCTTGGCTGACCAAATAGGCTACGAATTGTTCTTTGGAATTGTAGCTTTGTGCTTACCGTAGTATATATATTTTGTCTAGTGATTGGGATTAATTGTGTGTACAAATCCTCTTGGTTCATAGCAAGATAACTACGCTTACATCAAAAGAAAAATTATATTCTATGAGAGGTAGTATGATGGGATCCGGTGATAGAAGTATTTCATTGAGCCTTTCAGGGCCAAAGAGAAACACTATACGTTGTTGAAAGTGTATTTTATGGCTAATCCATACGTTAATTCTAATAGATTGTACAGAGTGAAAGCGATAGAAATTATCATCATGTGGGTTATTCATCTAGGATAGTATGTGAGAAATGTAGATATGGAGAAGTGAAGAGATGAGAAGTTTCCCTCCCAAGCCCTATTCTTGCCTGTAGGCAATAAGGATACTGCGGGGAGAGATGTACCTGTAGCAAAGAGAACCTAAAATTTGTAGAGAGGATGAATTACTAAGAGTGAGAGAGATAGATTTGGTTAAGGAGATAATATTAGATATATATATATATATGTTGGATTAGAGATGAAAATGAAAACAACAAGAAATCAAGAAAACATCAATGTAGAACACATCTTACTTGAAACCCTTCGGCACCATTATTGATGGGAGAGAGAAGAAGAGGGGAGAATTCAATGTTGATTGATACGCCAAGTACAACACTTTCTTTGATTAGAGTTGATCTTCCAAGGATAGCGTACAAGAATGGCTAGTCTTCCTCTAGGAGAAAGTGTAGGCTTGGGCTTGTGTTAATGGGGCTAAGTACAATTAGGCATTACTACTCACTCCCTCAAGAATTCCTCTCATCAATGGCTTGAATGCTTGAGTTCCTTCCAAGGAAGAAGAGGTCCCCTTTTATAGGTGAAGGGAACCCCCAAGGGTTTACACAAGAAGAGAGGAGCCAATGTGAACAGGAATTGGAAAAGTTGGAAATGAGCTGTCCCTGCATGATGTGGGCAGACTGGGGTCCAGTATTTTGATCATATCTCCTCAACCGTGGCTCCAAATAAAAAAGTAAAAACATGGGCAGAAACTTCAGCTCATAAGCTACGATTTTCATTTTAAAATCATTTTCCAATTCGGATTGGAACCTTGTGTAAAAAATTCATCAAAATAGGGCCCATTTCTGGCAGCAAAAGTCTTCCCGTGGTCCCCTTAGCCTAAACTTTCATTTAATTCCAAAGGACACCTCATGCCATATGAAAGCATGACATTGCTCCTTGACAAAGTTTTGTAATCATGCTTGCAATAATGCATTAAAATAAGTGTATCTTTGAAATCATGCCACCTAGTGTCTCACTAGGATTTGATTCCCTCCTAGTAGCTATTTAAAAAGAAATATAAGAAAAATATGAAAAATACATAGAATATATATATATATTGGAGTTTACCCTAGATATAGGATCTAGCTAGGGTGTGAGATGATAATGAGATAGTAGAAATAAAGAATCAATGCTTTTTGCCCAAGTTAAAGAGGCGGAGCTATTGACGCTTTTTCCGTAGTATTTTTTGATGGTAAAGTAAGAATAGGTTACCCTTGAGATAAATAATAGGATGAGATAAAAAGCTTATTATTATACTTAAATATGCATATGTACATTATAGGAAAGATAATTATGTATCTTAAAAATTACAAGATAACTCTTGTAGGATGCGTTCCCACTATGTACGTGTCACAACACGACACCGCGTTAACGCGGACTGTTTTTGCACAATTTTAGATGTTTTTGCTGCGTTTTTTTGAAGGTATGCTGTGTTAGGAGAATGCTGCGTTTTTTTGAAGGTATGCTGTGTTTTTTTTTAGCTACGTTAAGATGAGAAGAATGCTGAATTATGCGTTGTTCTGAAGGAATGTTGCGTTTTCAGATTTGCTGCGTCTTTGCACTAAGGCTACGTTTTCAGATGTGCTGCGTTAACAGAAGGCTTTGTGCTGCGTTTTCTACCTTGTGTCTGGGTAGATAACTTACATGAGTAATGCAGAGCTCATAAATTGGCACCCCTTATCTGACTTGCAAGCAACAAATCGGAAGCAAATCGACTGTCGAGAGGCAACCTTGGGTATCGAAAGCAAAGCGGGACTACATCAGTGACCAAACTGTTGAAAATACGACAGATGCTCTATATATAAATTAAGCATCATTTAATTGGGTAAATGATCCTTTGTATACCACTCGATTGTCTGCTTAACATCCTTTTGAAGGACAGACGGAGGCTGAGGTTCCTCAGTGGATGAGATGAGCAGGCTTCTGGGTCGAGAGAAGGAGCAGTGTCGAGGACTATGTTGCCTCTAGATATGGGGATGTCTATGCTGATGCAGTGAGTGAATGATCCCGAGCAAGATATCGATGATGAATGTGAGCATGATGGGTCTTTAATGGCAGAGCTTGAATGGGCTAGCGCAAGTGTTTGGCTGAGATACACAGAGCTGAGAGAAAGTGTTGACATGTTTGATTGTAAATATTGGTTAAATTGCTTGTTAGACAGCTTAAAAGAATGTATAATGAAGCAACCAACCAAAATACGGCAACCAAAACTGTGGAAAAATAGTCCGCGTTAACGCGGACTGTTTTTCCACAGTTTTGGTTGCCTCATTATACAAGCTTTGAATTGACATGCTTTTGGCTACCTCATTATACAAGCTTTGGATTGACATTATATAATATTGTTGAGTAGATGTTAATAGTTTTTTCTTTGTACTTGAAGCTCATCCCGGAGAGGTTCTTCACGCAAAAGAGGGAGACAAACAAAGATGCCGTCTATTGTTGAATGCAGTGATCAAGTCAGTACAGTTGTTGCTACAAATTTGGAGGACGATAATGATGCTACCCAAAGTGAACAGCTTGATATTGGGTCGGTCCATGAGACTGACAATGCACATGGTGCGGAAGAGGCATGCATGGAAATTGTTCCTTTTGTAGTGTAGGCTGAGGTTGTGGGTGAGATGGATGTCGGAGATGAAAATCGACTCCACATGCAAAGAGGAGAAGATATATTACAAAAAACCAGAATTCTAAGTTGCTTTGATTGTCCGCCCATCCCTCTCTGCAAACTAATTCCATATGCTGGAGTGCGAGGACTAAGGGATGATGTTAGTGGACTCAAAGCTGCGTTTGCAAAAGAAGGATACATGCAAGAAAAGGGAGCATTTATTGTGTCTCTTTGGACATGCAAGCAAGAAGATACCTTTGTGTCTAGGTTCTTGCTTGATTTCGCTTGATGTATTTATGCTAGCTGGTTAGTCTTATATATGCTTTTCTTAAGATGGTTTGTATGCTCTAAATTTATAGATGCCATTAAAGATTCTTGGGATCCAATTTGGACGGAGGTAAATGAAGATTTTGAAAAAGAAATAGCGTCACGAAATGAGCTTCATATCCTGTCAAAAAGGATGTTCTACGTGTGGGAGGGCAACCACAGGACCGTAGCTTGGGGAGCGGCAATTAAAGAAAAGTTCTCTTTGGTAAGAGAGAAGCATTGCAAGGTCCTATGTACTATTATTGATCCCACCAAGGTATTAGAGATTGCATTGTTGGCTGGGCTACAGAGAATGAATCTGTGAGTTTTGTTTTTCATTTTTGAAATCTTGTTGAGTCTTGTCATGCAAGGGAACTTTTGCAGAAAAATGTTTTATGTTTGACTGTCAACATGAACACCCACGCACTTGTGGCTTCCCATTTGCGAGATGAGCTGGTTAATTGCTCAAACATATGTGGTGCGGATCACGACGAATATCTGAAGTGTTTACCTGAAAAAGATCAAAAAGTAATTGCATTGATTAGGAAGAAATATTCAAAAGGAGTTGAGCCTTGGTATCCTTTGACAAGACGATATTTGGGAAAATTACTTTATGATGTATGTCTTGTGAATATTTCATTTTAATTTATTTACTTGTTTTATAAGAGGGTTCATTTTTTAAGAGGCATATTATGACAGGTTCAAATCTCTAAAGAAATTCATATGCGTATGGATCAAGCACATCAAAGGTTGCCTGCAGACGATCTAGTTAAAGAAGAGGAGAAAATTGTCAATGATCTTGCTCTCAAGTATGGTGATCGAGTAGGGAAGGTAAGTTAAACATGAACACTTTTAAATGTTTATGATTGGTTAACAAGATTTCAATTTTTACGTATTTTGTGTTTCTTTTAATTTAGATGTTGAACATTGTGGATCCTCGACTTGGAGAGGATTGGTTGGCCCGTGTGTGGGCTCTTAGATGGGGCACCGATAGTTGGGCCACATTGGAGAAGCTCAACCTAATAGCTCTCCAAGACGCTCCTGTTGAGAGCAAGATCTTGTGGGTTTCTTTGTTGGAATTAGATAAGATCACAAGAGCTACTCATGGGCTTAAGCGTGGAGATCTGTTCTTTCGCTTGTGAGTTTAGCTATCATTATGTTAGTTTATGAGCTTGTTGTCTAAAAAAGTTGATAATGATGTACAATGTTGGTATTTTTCTAGTTGGATTCGTAGAGAGGGATTACTACAACATATTTTTGGGAGGGCTAGCACTCTTCTTTAAAATTTTGTTGATATGCTCGATGGCGTCAGTGTGCCTCTTGAATGTACACTCTCCATGTATTTTGAAGAATTAAAGCTTGAGGCTAGAGCTCACCTCTTTCCTGTTGAGACTAAGTTTGGAGCCAAGACAAAGGATGCAGAGTTGTTGGCACCAAAGAAGGAAGATGTGATTCCAATGGCGGCTTAGAGGCTTCTCTATCGGTGAGAACGATAACTTTAATTATATCACTAGTTGGTGATTAAAAACTTTGACTTATTGAGAGCCTTCGTTTGTAGGTATTTTTGTCACTTGAAATCTATGGGACATATTGTCACGATCCCTATGATGGCCAAACAATGGACAAACATAGCTCTGGGTGATGGTTGTATGTATCCCAAATCAATATAACATTTATCGGAGTGGGAGTTGGGTCATTGTCCATGGTGGGTGGATATGGTCCAAGGGCATATCCTTGCTAGAGAGAGGGAGCTTCATGATGAAATGAAGAAGCAGAAAAATACAACCACAAAGACAATGGATCCTCCAATGATAAAAGAACATCTAACTACAGGTATGAGTACTTTATGAGTTTCCTTAAGACGTATTGATGCTTTAGTGATCAATGTAATTTTGAATTCTTGATTTAAACTTAGTAGGTGGTACTAAGGACAAGGGAAAACAAGCTGCAGATGTTTCTACAGATGTGGATGTTAGGGAAGAGTCATTAATCTCACATGGTTATATTATTGAACTCTTGATTTCTTGAGGTCGTGTAGTTTACATTGCATATTTTCACACTTGGGAATCAATGCAGGCGTTGGTGGCGCTCTTATAGTGAGAAAGGTTCTCTCTTTTGTGCATGCCTCAAACTTTCCTATTGGGGTCTTTGGCTCTTCCAAAGATGTTAGATGTATGGCAGTGGTTGGAGACTATATTGCTATTGCCAGTGACTATCGTGCAGGGCTACGAAACCCAGTTTGGAATTCCGTTCATGATCACATGCTCAAAGCTCGAGAAGATGGTGTGCAATATACCCGAGTGGGCAAGAAAGTGGCTTGGGCAGCTGATTTCATATTTTTGGATTTGCCATTTGGTGGTTTGCATCATGCATCCACAACGACGCCATCTTGGGATGTCTGCATAGAGGATCATGTTCGTGGGGGAGTTCATCTCTCATTCTCTACTCTGGCTGATTCGGGTTGGGTGTTGATCATGACATCATGTGTTGGTGAGTCTCTAACTTCACTTGTCTAGTTTCTCATGCCTGGTAATAATTGTATCTCATCTTCTCTGTAGGGGATAGCATTTGGTGGGTAGAGCGTTTTTGTAGGGCATCCGACTTGCTTATTCATAGGCGGATTGTGCTCCTTCATCATGACGCATATGGTTTTGTTCGTAGCTATGGGGAGCATATTGAGCTAATCTATAAAAACTATGAAATCCTTCTACTCATGAATTTGATAGTTTGTTTATCTCTTTTTTTGTTTCTTGTTGGTTTGCAGTGCGACACATCTATGCTTTTCTTAATTCACAGACGAGGGATGCAACCTCCTTGTTATCTTGCAGAGAGTACTTCACTATTTCGCTCTCTTGGTATGAGTCCTACGGATTCGACGATGAGACATTATTTGCCTGCAGCCTCGAGAGCCCTTGCTACTACAGGAGAGACACTACGTGGAGGCCTTCAGATGAGTCATGCATTGTTAGCATGCTTCGTGGAGATGCTATGCAAACGTGGTGGTATCTGTTTGCAGTTCGGGTGTGGGACAACACCCGTCCTTGCAGCTTGCCTTGTTACTGGGCGTGCATGTGCTTCAATTGATAGTGATGAGGGCTTGATATTGACGCATGTGTAGCCATTACTGCTTTCACGTGGGTGGAGTGCTGAAGATGCCACCACATCTGTAGATGTGGAAGATGAGGGTGACAGACCTGGTGGGAACCCGTATGATGACTTGTGAGGCTCCCACCCTCTCATTGACATTTTATTGCATTTTTTAATGTTGGACTTTGCTTGTTGTCAGGATTTCGTATTGTGTAGTGTGGAAATGGTCTTTTATGTTGCGTGTTTTGCTATGTATGGTGTTGGGTCAATAATCTAGTTCTCTTGTTTCATTGAAGTATTTTGCCAGTATATATAGAGGAGACCGCAAGAAGAATGGCCTCGGACAAGCGCTACGACTACAATATCCAAAATGAGCGACAAAGACGTAATTTGTTCATCAATGATGAGTGTGACTCATCATAGTGATATGGGTGAAACCCATGCAATCTCTTGATGGAACATTTTTGTTATCTTTTTTGGTGGGAGATATAATTGTTGAAATACAAAAATAGCAGGGTTTTTTATGTTGAATGTTTAAGTACTTGTTTTGTTTCGTAGTAGCTTCACTCTTACTTGACCTTTGTCACCACTAAAACACGCCAAAAAACTCTTGAGAACAATCGCATATCGGACAACCTCTCACATATCTCTACAAGGAACAGCTCTCTCTCTCTCTCTCAGATATGCCATTAAATGCTCTCTTAGCTACGTCAATGAATAATACATGATATATGTTATTAGCACATAAACTCATGGATGTAGGATACATAGAATCCTCATCAAAATACATCATTTGTGAGGCTATACCACCTTTGTAGGGCTAGAGACATATTTAGATGCCCAACGTATTACAACATTTTTCTTTTCATATATTAACCTTCATATTTCGTATCTATATTATCAAACTCGCTCGACTATGGTGTTGCTCGGAAATATCCGCTCGATGTATGGTAAGACCCCCACTTTAGAACATATCATGACTGCAAAAAATTCAGCAGCATAACCATATCCAGAAAAGAAAACCAAGAGTCACAGCGGCCTCCACCATAAAATCACAACCATAATCCATGAGGGATCTCAACCCTTGTCCACAAAACATATTCACACTGAACCAACTCCCACACTTGGAGTTTGACATATCCATTGCAGTCAATTGAAGTCCATACACATGGCTCTTAATACATGAGCTTTTTATGCATAAAATAAGTTCGACTAGCAAATAAACATGCTATAAAAATCCAATTTTGACAACATCCAATCATGCAAAGTCGATGCATCATATTTGCACTTCACCTCTCTAGCACATAGAGCTAGTTTAGACCTAAAAAGGTGGAAAGCAATCATATCCATGCACATGAGGCATCCACACCTATCCCTAAGGTTCCATACATCATATGATATCATTCCATCACCATAACATGATGCAAAACAGCTCCGATCCTTAGGTGAACCATAAACCATAACTTCACATACGCGAAAAACAAATATTTTTTGCCATTTTTGGGAGCATACATAACATGCAAACGAAAGTGTTTGACCTCAAACCAATGCATCCAACTGAGATCCATAATATAGACTAACACTCTATCACATCACGTTACACATATGATACTCACACAACAAACGGTAGCATGAAAATTGCTTGTGCAGTTTGGGTTGTCTAACCATATACCCTCACACGAGTTTATGGACATCTACTGCTTGAAATCAACTCACCAAAATAAACCATAAATCATACATAAACGGCTCGGTTAACTAACAACATCATATGGTACTCCCCCTTAATAGCATCCCTACACACGTAGGTAAACCTGGTAATGGAAGAATTAATAACTCGCATATCCAAGGTGATCACGGAGACCTAAATACATTTATCATTTAGTTTAATCAAGCTTTTCAATTGGCTAAGTGGGTTTGCCTATCCGGTAAATCTATATAGTGGTTCTCCAAGGAGCCTGGGTCCAGAGTTTTGATTGTGCAGTGGGCAACAAACTGTATTTTGACCATATCTCTTAGCTTGTGCGTGGTTTTCACATGACTTCAAAGAGAGAAAATGTTTGAATGATGTGTTTTATCTTTGGTTCAAATTTTTTGGGCTGATTCATAACGGTTTGTGAGCTATGACCAAAACAGTGTTCCTATCGCTTTTATGACGTGAAACGAAAAGCACTTTTTATGCATGCACGTGATCATAAACACACCATGTGCATAAATCAATATGTTAAACATGATGAAATAATCATGGGGCAACTTCATACGTACTCAAAAAATCCATACATACATTTGTTTATGAAAAAACAATCACCGAGAGGGTGTCTACTAAGAAAAACGACATAGAGAGAGAGATGATGATGGCTATGAAGTCTAGAACTTCTCACCATGCTTTAGAATTGATTAGGGGATGTCAAAAGGCTTCTTGCTTTGCCGCAAGAGAGAGGTGATGAGAGCTACATAGAGGTTTTCACCACAAGAGCTTTCGGAGAGCGCGTACACCGTGAAACGAGAGAGGAGATAGTAAGCAAGTAGAGAGAGGGAGTATCCTTCTTCTTCTTCTTCTTCTTCTTCCCATAAACGAGAGCTTATGGAGATGGTGATGAAGAGCTTGCACCACTCCGTATAATAGGTAAGTATTGACTTGCGGTAGTAGACGCAACAGACGACACTGAAAATTGAGTACTCCCTTTCAATTTATAGGCATTGCAGCAAGCCAGAGTGATGCCCAAGCCAAAAACTAGCGCTAGTTTTTCAACCAGGAATAGCTGCAAGCTTTTGGGCACTTTGCTAAAAACATGGCTTGGCTTTTGGTGGTCAACCCTCCCACTTACAATTCAATTTTTACAGTAAAACTGACCAATTGAACAGTATCCGGCCAACTAATGAAACCATGGCTAGCCCATACCGGTACGTCCCGACATAATTATGACTTTCCCGTACTGTCCCAACATATTTACAGTACTGCTTTTTATAAAAATAATTCTCGTGAAAATCCTTTTTTTTCTCGGTGATCATTTTTAAATCTGACGGAAACTAAAATTAATATTTTTATGTTTAGGTCGTTCTAAAAAGCACATTAATTTTCAAAAGCACCGAAAAGCACGAAAAGCTAAAAATAAGTAAAAAACAAAAAAAAATATAAAATTAAACCACGGGTTCCCCTTGTCCACTGAAATAAGAAAGCGGACTCGCTTTTCACTAAAAAACACTAAAAATCATGAAAAGCTAAAAATAGCGTAAAAAGTATTCGAAAAGCAGATTTTTACAAAATTGAACCATAGCTTCCCCGGAACATGTAGGTTAAGGATCCAACCCTGCTGTTTGCAAAAAAGCACCTAAAAACATAAAAAGCTTAAAAAAGCTAAAAATAGCAAATTTTCTCAAAACTGAACCAAACGTCTGTCTTACCTATTGGAACATGGAAAAGACCTTGCTTTTTACTTTAGAACCTTACAATACTGTCAATCAAGCATCTTAAATCAAAATTTGATAAAACGGACATTAGAGAGTTGTTTTCTTATTTTCAAAACAGACCCAAATTTTTGGGATCTTACACTTTAAATGCAGGATGTGTGACACCTATGAAGTGGTAATGATGCTCGGAAGCAGAGGGGTATAGGCAACGATGAAGCTCAGGCTCTGACATGTGATGAAAGTGACATACTATCACTTCGAAGGCGAATTTCATTGATGTTTTGCCAACTTAGTATCCGCCATATATGCAAGCTATAATTTTAAAACATAAACGTTGTCAGAGGAGAGGGTAAACGATCAAAATCGTATCATCACCCTAATCCATAAACAATTGACATAATTTATAGAAAACAACAATATATTATGATTGCAATCCATACATTGTACAATAGAGAGGAGAACACACAAAGAGAGAGATGGAGAGAGGTGAACATGCCAGGATTGTGAGAGACGCTCATCACAAATATTGGACCCTGTTATGTGCGTTACATAATACACATAAACAATCGGAGCATACATGTGAACAACCCAGCTTGTGTGAGGTACGCTCAGTACAAGTTCTGGACGTTGTTGTAATGTTGATTGATAGTTTAATCAACTTAATCCCTAATAAAGTGTGTGGAATGCACAACACAACCATCAACGGACAGTTTAACAATCTCAATTGTGGTCAAACATCATACATATTTATATCCAAGACAACACCAAGTCATCTACTAATGAGTGACGTATCTATGGATCAAAAAGTACAAGAGCAAGGTGTGTCATGCTAAGATAAAGAGGGCATAGGTATGCATCTCTCCACTCTTAGGTAGACAAATGTAACCCTCATATTTCTATATAGTAAGACCGATGATGTGAATTAATCTAATCCCTGATGAGGTGTGTGAAACTCACAACACAAACATTAGCGAACAACTTAACAATCTCAGATGCAGGCCCAATATCATATGTATCTACATCCAAGACAACACCAAGTCATCGAGTGAGATGAACAATGACATGTCTTTGGAGTTCGAAGCACAAGAGTAAACAACGCATCACACAGAGATGAAGAGGGCATAAACTATGCATCTCTCCACTCTCTATTTGACAAGCAGAACTCTTGCGTTTCTACATGGTACAAATGATGATTTGAGCTGATCTAAAATTGAGAAACCTATAGGTCACTTTGAAGTGGGAGGTATAGCATCATGCCTACTGCACTCCATGAGTCAACCACTAAATTCTAACTCAGCTCTATGGTGAGAGATAAACAACTGTACCACCACACGAGTGAGAATCTAAGTCTTTCCTAAAACCCTTTCCTATAGTAAGTCAAGTAGCTGCACAACACCAGAAAAGCGACTAGCTTCTACTCACTTCTGGAGTGAGCCGGATGGCTACACACCACGAAGTGGCCTTTAACCTGCAAGCCAAATTCGTGGTGAGAGAAGAACTACTACACCACACAAGTCTGGCACAACACAAAAAACAAGTTAGTACACATTTAAACAAGTTTAAAAGTATACCTCAATAAGCCTAGCTGTCTGTTGCTCTCTCAACTGCAATCACTGGTTTCGATAATAACCGGTGATTGTCTTTATATAAGCAATTTTTTCAATTGAAAAATACGGCTATTCGATGATTATTTGGGCTCTCGGTGTAAAATGATGTTTTATGTGTTTTTTTTTTTGGTACGGGTGTATGAATGCAACCCAACACATATCAAGCAACAAAATTTGAATGACCTTCATCCATATGGATACTAGGGCCTTTAGAAGCCAAAAAGAAAAATGCTTGGATCTTCTAACACACACTTTAAAGGATGCTTGAGAACTTTTGTTGCATGGTGGGATGATTGTGAATGAATCCAAAATAAAGGTTATGCTTGTGAAAACCAACCATAAGGAGAAGCAATGCATTGTGTACAACAATGGAACACTTGAAGTTTGAGATTTAAGTGCCTTATTCTTGAGATTCCGGCCAATCACAAGTGGCAAGCATGTGATATGCGTCATTTGGAAACTGAGAAGAGAGCACATTATGCCTTTGAGAACATGTGAAATATCAAATGTTGGATTCTCGATAAGTACTTTGTTGACACATTGGTGACACAGGTTCTTATTTATAGAGTTGAAGTGTGGGACATGAGGATCTCGAAGTTTACTTGGAAAGAGTTTGAGAATGTCCAAAAGTGTTTTCTTATAAACCGTATTTAAGTTAAGACACAAACACCATATATGTTGCTACTCCTTAAGTATAGATATCTTCTAATATAGGTAATGGGCATGGAAAGGGTGGTGGAGTAAATGATACCCTTCACATTGACTTCCTACAATTGCATGGGAAGCAAGCAAAAAAGTTCAAAATATGCATAAAAGCCATATCTTGAGCACATGATGCATGCAAGACATAAAGAAGTGGCTTGGGAGATGGGATGCATTACACTTGCTACATGATGCCACTACAAGAGGTACTTAATAGTACCGACGCTTGTAAGGCGACTCTCAAACATGAAAAACCACGGTGTCGCTATGTTACTTGTCATAGCGACGCCGCCATGGCTAAAAAAAATAACCGAGAGCGTCCGAAACTCAGATCTGAGTTTTCGGTGCGCGCTCAAGCAAGGAAGGTAACACTCTCCCTCTCTCTCTCTCTCTTTCTTCTCCACACACACACACACACACACACACACACACACACACACACACACACACACACACACACACACACACACACACACACACACACACGAGGAGAGGAAGGAGAGCCAGGAATGCTCCTTCCTTCTCGTCACTCTCATGTTCCCTTCCCCTCTTTCTCTCTCCCTCTCTCTCTCTCACACACACACACATTGTGTTTTTGAGAGAGAGAGAGATAGATAGATAGATAGATAGAGAGAGAGAGAGAGAGCACAAGCATAAACAAAAAACGCACACACACATGCATAAACAAAGAATGCACACACACATTGAGAGAGGAAAAGAGAGAGAGAGCATGCATAAACCAAAAACGCACACACACATGCATAAACAAAGAATGCACACACATTGAGAGAGGAACAGAGAAAGAGAGAGAGAGAGAGAGAAAAGAAGAAGAAGAAGAGAGTCTTAACATCGTAGGAAACTATCCCAAGAGACCTTAAAGATCTAGTCGACAGGAGTTGAACTCAAGACCTGTTATTCATGAGGGAAATGGCATAACCAATCTCTCACACTTCGGTGATAGAAAAGTTATACCATTTTTCTCTTTTTTTTATTGGTGTGCACACATACCCACACACACACCCGAGAAGAAGAGAGTTTAATGAGGGAAATGGCATAACCAATCTATCACACTTCGGTGATAGAAAAGTTATACCATTTTTCTCCTTTTTTAATTGGCGTGCATACACACCCACACACACACCCGAGAAGAAGAGAGTTTAATTTAATGTCGTAGGAAACTAATTAAAGAGACCTAAAGATTTAGCCGACGAGGAGTTGAACTCAAGACCTGTTATTCAAGAGGAAAATGGCATAACCAATCTACCACACTTGGGTGATAGAAAGGTTATACCATTTTTCTCTTTGGCGCGCGCACACACACACACACACACACACACACACACACACACACACACACACACACACACACACACACACACACACACACAAGAAGAAGAGAGTTTTAACGTCGTAGGAAACTATCCCAAAAGACGTTAAAGATTAGGTTAGATGTAGACTTACGTTAAATTAGATTTAGGTTTATTTAAGTTAAATTAGATTAGATTTAAGTTTATTTTTAGTTAGATTTACGTTTGATTAGATTTAGGTTTATTTACGTTAGATTTAGATTTACGTTATATTAGATTAGATTTAGGTTTATTAATTTAGGTTTATTTACGTTATATTATATTAGATTTAGGTTTATTTACGTTATATTAGATTAGATTTAGGTTTATTTACGTTATTTACCTGTTATTGAAGAGGGAATTGGCATAACCAATCTACCACACTTGGGTGATAGAAAGGTTATACCATTTTCTTCTTTTTATCGTTTAAGATAAGGTTAGATTTAGATTTTCGTGTAGGCGCAACTCAGAGAGCCGTCAACGCTTGGAAGAAATGGTGAGAAAATTTTCTGCGCTCACAGCCTCGACAGTCCATGCGGACCAGCAATTCCACCTGCATATTCGACTACTGCTACCATACAATAAGCCGTCATGTTCAGCTAATGGAAGAGAAAATTGAGCCTACACAGAAATTAGTGATGCAAGATGACAATTCCAAGGGTCACACACACACACCACATCCCACACACACACACCACATCCCGTCAAACCTAGAGTAAGAATTAAGTGTCTTCACCAGACATCAGCTACATTGCAAGAATCGCGTACCTGCATGCTACAAACAAAGATCTATTGTGAAAAGATGTTAAGATGCTGTGAAATACTATAGCTAGAGAAGAGGCAAAGGGGTTTTGTCCACTACATGCAGTATCATGTAGACGTGGGTGTGTAGATTTCTTGTATCCACAAATATAGGCATTGACCAATAAAGACGAGATTATAACCCGATGGTTCTGATCTGCGTGCACCTCTAGACCGAGGTGTGCGGGGATTGGACATGACTAGAGAATATGAGGTAGTTTACAATGTGAATAAAGAGAGAGAGAGAGAGAGAGAGAGAGAGAGAGAGAGAGAGAGAGAGAGAGAGAGAGAGCGAGAGAGAGAGAGGGATAAAAGACAAAGAATGCCAATAGAAGATTAAATTTGTTGTCCAGGTTATAAGATTTTTACCGTCATTATAAGTAGTGACGAGGATGTGGGGCCGTCCAACTGAGACACCTATCTCTCAACGAGGATCTTATGTCCTTGTAATCATTGCAAGCATGCTGTGCGACGGACAAGACGTGTTTCTTTGCAGCACGTTCGCGAATTTGGCGAGTTCGATCCATCTATTATAGATCGAGTTGTTGCCAATTATAACTCGTCGGACTCTGACGCTAGCCAACAGGGAGCAATCTTGCAACCCAATAGACGTGTTCGCAGGCGCTTTGGTCAAGCAGCATATGTGAGGCTACAAGATGTAGCCTCGGACAGCTCGGGGGATGATCATGCAGACCACATTCCCAACGAGGAAATATTTGAGTCCGAGATTGATGAAATGATCGAGACGATCATGGATTCAGAAAGGCTTGTCTATGATGATATGAAAAGTGAAGCCAATACGCCATTGTATAATGGAGCACGTGTGTCTAGATTGAAAGCGCTCCTGGTTCTTCTCAACATGCAGACAAAGTTTGGATGGAGTGACACTAGCGTCACAACGCTTTTCAGGTGATATATTACAATTAGTTTACTTTAATAAAACTCTAAATGTATAATGATCTGATAGATTTTTACACAATTGTACCGTATTTTTATGTTGTGTAGATTGCTCAAAGAGCACATACTACCAGCTGATAATGTGATGTCAGATTCCCGAGAGGAAGCAAGAAAGATTTTGTGAAACTTGGGGATGGATTACTATTCGATCCACGCTTGTCCTAATGACTCCATTCTTTTCAGAGGGGAATACATAGACATGGAGAAGTGTCTGAAATGTGATTCCGAAAGATATCGAGTAGATCTCCACGGAACAAAAATTCCGCAAAAGGTTTTGCGACATTTTCCTCTGCTTCCTCGCATCAAGCATTTCTCGAATGTACGTCTATGGCCGCCCTAGCATCATGGCATGAAGAGAATAAATGTTCGGATGGTGTGCTATGGATTCCTGCAGATTGTGCAGCCTGGAAACATATAGATGGAACATGGTCGGATTTTGCCAGGGAAGCTTGAGATTTGCGCTTAGGCCTGGCTATGGATTGCGTAAATCCATTTGGTCAAAAACCAACATCTTACAGTGTATGGCCCGTTGTCATCGTCAACTACAAAATTTCCGCGTGGTTGACTACAAAGAAGGGGCACCTATGGCTAAGCTTGATTGTGCCGGGGCGATATAAAGTGAAGAATATGGATGTGTATCTTCGTCCACTATTGGAAGAGCTACAACAATTGTGGATTGGCATAGAAGTGGTGGATATGAGCCGACACACAGGTCGATGGAATGCTTTGATCAGAGGTATTCTAATGTGGACCATACATGACTATCCCGGACTAACAGAATGCTTAAGTGATCTATTTACACTCCTCACTCAGACACTGTAAATCTTGGTTTTTCTCAAGCTGATCTATTATCATGTGTATACATGCAGGGCTTCAAACAACCGGATACAAAGCATGTGTCACATGTGGACCTAGACTGAATGCACGTAGGGCGCCCTCATTGAAGAAGCAAATCTACGAAGGTCATCAAGAGTATCTTCCATAGAATCATGTGTTACGCGACAGCTTTTTGGGAAGAGAGCCACCAAGGATGTCTGCACAAGCATGGTTAGAGTAGAAGGAGATGTGTGATGACGGATTGCCCCCAGGGATGAAGAGACTATCTCTATGGTACGAGTTATCATACTAGCCCCGACTCATGATCAATCACTTGCTCGATCCAATGCACATATTCAAGAATGTGGGTAATCTACTATGGGACCATCTGACTGGCAAGAAAGATACTTTGGGAGCCAGAGTTGACCTTAGAAATGTGGATCGTATGGAGAAATATTGGCCACAAACAACGTCCGATGGATCGATAAACTCCCTAAAGCACCATGGATTTTCACAGGAGCCCAAGAATGCAAAGTAAAAGAGACCATTCGATTTTTGCGGACCCCCACTGCCGTAATGCACTCGCTCCGAACGTGTTTTACTAAAGAGGGAAAGCTTACCGGTTTGAAGTCACACGACTGGCATAAAATGTGTCAGGTATGCTCATAGTGGAGTATATCATAGTGGGAATTGTGTAGCGAATTTGTGTGTGGACTTTAATATCATTGCTGCACGTGTTTTGTAGTTTATTTTACCGGTTGCCATTGAGGGATGTTTGTCTCTTGACGTCCGTAACACAATCTACAAACTTGCGAAGTTGGTGCAATGGATCTCACAAAAGGAGATCAATGTAGACTCCATACCATTCGCCAAACTAAACGCTGCGGAGGTGCATCTTCTTGTTCACATAGTTGATGAGGTGGAAATAGCTGGCACAGTACATTCTAGATGGATGTTCTTTTTAGAACGTTTCATGAAAACGCTCAAGGGATATGTGCGTCAGAAGGCACGTCCGGAGGGTAGCATGGCAGAAGGTTGGCTGGTATCAGAGTCCCTAGTGTACATTGGAGAGTAGCTAGATGGATTTGATAAAGCCCGGGACACGCTATGGCGAACCATAGATGATGAGCGCATATCTGGAATTGTCATGTGCAATCTCGGTGTTGAGAAGAAGATGACGGAAGATCTAGAGGCTAAAATCAACCGATTTTGCATGCTTCACAATCCAGTCATGCAGAAGTGGATTTCACAATATGAGGATGCAAAGCAAGAGCGACAAAGGGCACGAATCGAGTGGAGACGGGGAAGACAACCATCGATGCACTATCCGATGGGTATGGAGAGCCTACCAACATTCATGAGCTTAAGATGGTTGCACAACCAATTGAAAAGCACACAAAAGTGCGGTGAAGAAGTGACTGAGGAAGAGTGGGAGTACTCACGGGGTTGCGTGACCAAGGTAAGTTTGCAATGTACGACTAGTAACTTTCTAGATGTTTGAACGGCCACTCATAATCTTTGTTGGTTGTAGTATAAGTCATACACAAGAGCATAGTGTAAAGGTCGACATTTTAGGGTGGAACGGATCGACAAAAAGTGTTTTACTCAAGATTGTGGAATCATGGCAAAATTTGAACAGCCTAGTCGACGACGGTCCTCTGATGCAGATCCTGTGGTGGCGGAACTCACTTACTTCGGCACGATACAATAGATTTTGAGGATCGATTATAGAGGATTTTTTGTCGACTTGTTTGACGTGTAATGGTTCAAGATAATCACGAAGGGTCGCAACGCTACTGTGCGTAGAGGAGAGTCTGGTTTTCTTGAGGTGAATTTAACTAAGAAATGGAATGACCTAAGAGACACTTTTGTACTACCCGAGCATTGTGAACAAGTAAGTATGTAAATAGTTAACATCCCATTTTAGAATTTATGTGCTTGGAAGCTCTCTTGTAAGTTATGTGGCTCTGGCAGGTGATATTTCATTCTACAAAGTCTGCATCAAACTGGTGGTACGTCATAGAGATAGCCCCTCGTAGTGCACGGACATATGAAGGCTACCATGTGCCAATCACAGCGGCATCAATGGAGGAGATCGGAGAAGATGCTCAGTCAGAAGCCGTGGAGGTGGTGCCAGACGAACATCAAGCTGCTACTCTCTATTGGGTGTATGCAGAGGATCTACAAAATGAAACAGAGGACATCTGTTTAAACGGAGAGCTCTATATAGATATAGGAAGTTATGCTGAGCTATGCGAGGATGAGAGAGAGATCTCTTAAAGCCATAAATATTGTATTTGAACAATTTTGCTCCATTTTGTAAATTCAGAGTTATGCACTTGCCTCTTCCATCACTCAAGTTGAATAGAAGAAGAACGCTTTCTGTTGCTGCTAGCCTTTGAACATTCCAAAGCTACAAGCACCTTCAAGTTCTTGTATGATTCTCCGTTTTGAACAATTTTGCTCCATTTTGTAAAAACTCTGGCTCTCTAAGTACCTTCCATGTTGTATAACACTCTTTTGATTTTGTGCTCACATCTTGGGCAATCCATGGCCACATGTAGCTCCACCAGATGGTTTTTCGACTGCAAGATTTGATTGTGTGCTCTCTCTCTCTCTCTCTCTATTGAAAATTCAGAGTTATGCACTTGCCTCTTCTATCACTCAAGTTGAATAGAAGAAGAACGCTTTCTGTTGCTGCTAGCCTTTGAACATTCCAAAGCTACAAGCACCTTCAAGTTCTTGTATGATTCTCCGTTTTGAACAATTTTTCTCCGTTTTGTAAAAATTCATGCTCTCTAAGTATTTGCGTCATTGCGTCATTGTATTTAATGGTCTTTGCGTCCACTTCAGGTACGTATGCTCTAGGTATGTTCTCATAAGCCGCGAGACGACGAGCACCTCCTCCTCTCTCTCTCTCTCTCTATCTCTCTCTCTCTCTCTCTCTCTCTCTCTCTCTCTCTCTCTCTCTCTCTCTCTCTCTCTCTCTATTGCGCGGCTGACTGCAGTTCCCCGCAGCTACACACCACTAGCTACTCCTCTGGGAGTCACTCCAGTGGACACTCCTCGCTTCGGGGATCAGACTCCAGTGGAGACACCTAGCGTCCATACCCCCGTTGACACGCCGCTAGAGACCCCTGCCGAGACACCCAGGTTCACGCGTCAGCGGCGAGAGGGCTTGCCTTACTCCGTCGACTTCAGCGGCGGCATCATCATGGATGATGAAGGCAAGAACGTGATTTCTCGCATGCGCGGTCTTTGCTCTGAGGTGTTTAGACACTACATACTAAACACCTGAGTGAAGTACCGAATGAATTAAAAGACAGAGTCATCAGCATGCTTCATACGAGTTTCTCGTTCCAGCACGGGATGACCGCTTCAATGAAGATGTGATGAAGGTTCGAATGCGCGAATACTGCAAGCATAAGCGTTTCGAAGTGTAAAAAGCAATCAAGCATCGGTGGAGCAGACCAGATTGGCTGGCCAAAGAAGATTGGAAGCATGTAAAGAAAGAAGCGCGCGAGAATCCTGACAAGTGGAAGCAACAAAAGGAGGCAGTCAAAGCGCGAGTAGAGGCAGGGAGCTCGCACCACTTGGGGAGCGGCTGGTGGGCATCATTTGAGGCCAATTTTGTAAGTGTTTTCGCATCTATGTTTGATAGTTTAGGGTTTATGGGATTTGAAATTCTAACATAATGGATTCTTTGTATGTTTTGACAGTGGTCGTTTACAGGACGTGATCCCACACCGTACGAGCGTGAGTACGTAGGCAGGAAGGGCATAAATGCCCTTATAGACATCCCGAGTTCTCGCGACGGCATGGTTAGTATTAGGGTTTATTCTTTTCTATTTATTGTATTGTTTTATAAACGTCGCTATATGTTTATACTTACAAAAAGCTATCTTATTGCTTTTTTTGCAGAATTCGACAGATACGCCGCTTCGACGTGATGAGACATATGATTAGACGACGTCAGTTTAGCCATAGCTAGATAGCATTAGTTTCTTTTTGTCATAGATTATGTATCATGAGACGACTTTTATACGTCTTTTTGAAAACCATGTATATTTTTTAAATAATGACAATGGTTTGTAACCATTACATTTGCAAAGATTAACAATCAAGTGATTTTGCCTATGTGTACAATTGTCATTGATTTACTTTCATCAATTCACGCTTGTTATTTTTGTATCTTTATTTTGCAAACAATACGTACTATGGATGATGGAGTTAATGATTATATTGTCTTGTGGGTGACTATTTTGGGTCTATATTTACCTTTGCACTTTTTTGCAAAGGTAAATAGACAAATGAAACAGCCAAATTTTTTTCCCTCTCGGGCGTCACTTTGATCGTCGCTATATAAGGCTCTGCAGCGTCGCTATTGATGGCCCTGCAGCGTCGCTATAGTCGTCGCTATATAGCGACATTTATATCGACGCTTATAGCGACTGTCATATCGACGCGTATAGAGAGGTCCTCGTATCGACGCTCATAGCGACGCCGGGGGTTATAAAAACCCAGTGTATTTCCGTCGCTAAAAGCGTCACAAAAGCACACAACCTCTTGTAGTGTGCCTCAATAGACTTCCAAGTGAATGAAGCATTTATATAATGTCAATGTATTATGGCTTGGCAGGAATTTGCGATGGGTCATGCTTCATACATTATGCCACCCATATTGCCCCCAACTACAAAACCATGTTGTTTGCTGAAAGAGAAACCCCTACTCACTCTATCGCCTTGTTAGCGATACGCACTATTGTACCCATTTGGCTTAGCTTCCACTCCCTTCGATGCAAGATAGGGCGTTGGGGCAATGGAGAAGAGTCAAATAATTGTTCACATTATGCTCATAGCAAGTTCAAGAATTTGAGTACCACACACTACTAGAGTGCTCAGATTTTGGTCACATACGAACTTGCTTACCTCACGTTTTTAGCCATGACTTAGACCTACACATTTTCCTCTCCCAGCCACAATCTAGGCTAACCATTGTGACTATCATCACCACAATTTTGGAGCATCAAGAATCACTCAGCAGCCCCATGCATACTACATCACATGTAGTTTTAGTCCCATAGGTCATATTTGACTTCCGAGGATGATAATTAAATCTCTCTCTCTCTCTCTCTCTCTCTCTCTCTCTCACACACACACACACACACACACACACACACACACACACACACACACACACACACACACACACACACACACACACACACACACACACACGTGCAACCTAACCATCAAAATCACCATCTTTGATCCTTCAGAAATATTGCATTAATAATACATCACTGTATGTAGGAAATTGTCCACTCTTGGGATACAACATTACACCTGTTGGGCTGCTGCTATTCATAAAAAACGCCACATTTCACAAGCATTATTTAGCATGATCTACAAAATGTGGATATAATGATGATAGTTGTGAAGTAATATTGTCATATGTGCTAGATATCCCTACATGGCTAAGGTTATATGTTGTAGCCATGGAGAATCTAGCTACAGGCATCACAAGGTTGCATAATTTAATCCCTAACATCAACAATATTCTAGAATAAGATACTGAGGAGCAAAAGGAATGAAGGGAGCAATCGTATATATTTGAACCAAACAATAAATGTTAGCCCCATTGCTAGCAAAAACATATTTTTTGGAAACTTAGAAATACTTCATGTAGAAAGTTCTATAAGTAACGGACCATGTTTTGAAGTTAGGTCACCATTATAAAAGTCTAGTAATCATGCTACTTATCATCAATTTTACTATTAATATAAGTACCAACAATTGCAAAGCATATTGGCAAATGCGATATGCGTGCTCGTGCTGGGGGGGGGGGGGTTTATGAATAAATTGTTTATATCACGTGTGTTTAAGGACTATTTCTATCTTATCTATAATTTTTTGACAAATAAAATACACCCTTTTTTCATTTAATCTGTAATTATTTTTTCAATTCCATTTTATGGTACCCTTCTTTATGTGAAAATGTGCGGAAAAAAGAAATTTTATAACTCTTTTTGTTGCACTCATGTGACAGTCACATAATTATTAAGTGACCCCTCCAAGTATGGGTGAAAGAAGACACAAAATTACTAACGCATATATCATGTGATTGTGCATTAATTCTCTCAGAGTTCTCTCTTAAGGAAACTCTCTCTCAGGCTCTTCCCTTCCCTTCAGAGTAGGACTTCAAGACTCATCGATGGAGCTATGAGGTCTCTTGTGGAATGTTCCTATGGCATTAAACCGTCTCTTCCTCTTCTCTCTCTCTCTCTCTCTCTCTCTCTCTCTCTCTCTCTGAATCATTGCTTAATCAACAATTAATCTATAAACACGAGTAGCTATTAAATCTTACAAACCTTTATTATACGTCATTTGTTTTAGGTTATTTCTTCATCAGTAACACAATAGTGTGGGAAACAATGCTACGATTCTCTCCCAAGCTATTGACCTTTTCATGGTTTTTGGCCTCAATATTAACTACTAAAGGATCTATGTCTAACAGCGCGTTCATAGAGGTTCAATTTTATGGCCTCCTTATGGGGACTCAACTTTGGCCTTCATAATATGAGGGTGGAATCCAAATTGCCCATAGTATATCTCCCATCATGCATCAATTAAACAACTTCTTTCACAAAGATTGAGGATGAGACTCCTTTCCATTTTGAATTATTGTTTGGAAAAATATTGTAGATGTCACAAATAGAGAGTCCACCACACAATGGACAATCACATCACCATTAGAATATGCTTCACATCCTTGGTCATGTGGAACATTCATGCATCTGGAAATTATAAGAGGCAAACTCGGCTCCAATCTGTGAAGATCAAAGCCATGCCCTACTCTAAAAAGTAGTACAAGAGCCTTCTTCACATATGGAGTAACAATTTCAACAAGAGGGGAAGCCACTGCAAAGACTTTGCATATCAATTTGTTTGTGGAAAAATTTACTCCGTTTTGAGCTTGTGTCTGCACAAGATAAGGTGGTATGAAAATATTGCTAGCTACATGAGGGGGGAAGGGTTGCATTGTATGAACAACACACTGTATAAGAGACGATCATGTCCGTGCACCAAGAAGAACGCTGCTAACTGAGAGAAGATGCTTACCTTCTAGTGATGTGATCATCCAAAAGCCATTGACCCTCCTCATCATACCTGGCTTTTCTAGAAATAAAGAGGAGGTATGAGCAAAGGGGTTGCGCTTGAAGCGCATAGTGACAGAGTAGACTCATGTTCAAAAGAGAAACCTCCCTTGGAAATGTTGGGTGATGATGCAATTGTCATCTTTGCTATGGTCGATTATATGCACCCTACTAAACGATTGAAACATTCGAGCTACATATAGGCCGCTAGGCGATTGAAACACTCGAGCTACATATAGACTATTTCAAAGAGTTTTTCTTTTTGAGAGAGAGAGAGGGGATAACTAATATACAAGCAT
This sequence comes from Adiantum capillus-veneris, assembly GCF_014529385.1. Classification (NCBI taxonomy): domain Eukaryota; kingdom Viridiplantae; phylum Streptophyta; class Polypodiopsida; order Polypodiales; family Pteridaceae; genus Adiantum; species Adiantum capillus-veneris. The sequence goes on from NC_140946.1 coordinate 125,997,920, forward strand.
TGAGTGCGCCATTTGAGCAGCACTAAGAATGCGTAGTATGTAGGCAATGAGTGTGCCATTTTTGCAAGTGCTTCTCTCTCGCTCTAAAAAAAAAACTCTCTGAAACAATCCGCGTTGGGCGCGAACTGTTTCAAAGAGTTTTTTTTTGGAGAGAGAGAGAGAGAGAGGGAGAGAGGATATGTAATATGCAGGCAATGAGTGTGCCATTTGAGCAGCACTAATAGGATGCATAATATGCAAGCAATGAGAGCACCATTTCTACGCACAAACAAGATGCATAATATGCAGGCAATTAGTGCTCCATTTTTGCAAGCAGTGTTCTCTCTTTCTCTCTTTAAAAAACTCTCTCAACCAGCCCGCGCCAACGTGGACTATTTTTGAGAGTTTTTTTTAGAGAGAGAGAGAGAGAGAGAGAGAGAGAGAGAGAGAGAGAGAGAGAGAGAGAGAGAGAGGATATGTAATATGTAGGCAATGAGTGTGCCATTTTTGTTGTTTGCATTGGTGCTACAAACATGACTTCAATTTTGCAAAACATCCTTGCCCATCTACTCCAACATTTGCGATGCTTGCCATCATGCAATATTCTATGATCGTTGCCGGGCAGAGCCTTTTGGATGGCGTTGTGGGTGTTGGCAAAGATTTGGGTCCAAGATCCAAGCAATCTTTGGATGAGGGAAGTGTCAAAGGCATAGGTGGTTTTGGCAAGAACCGTAGGCTCAAGAAATAATTGAGATTTAAGTAGCGTGGTCTTGGTGCAAGAACAAGTTGGAGAGATAGATACACATACACACTTAGCAATGTTGAATGTTAATACGTCTTTGTTTAAGTCATTTGTATTGAATCTAACAAGCTTTTTTATTGGGCAATGTGTGAGTTCAAGCCTTGCTAGCACCCATGTCTCTCTTTTGGGGTTGGTGTGTCTCCCTTTTCACACACATATTTTTTACATTGGATTGCACAATGGAACTATAACTTCTTGCTCCGATTGTGAAAAAAGACGAGATCAACTGTTTAAAACATCTCTCGGCGTGAAAATCAAATGAGCTATTCAATCATTATAGTTGAGCTTGGAACAAGAGATCTAGGCTCCACAAGTTAGGTGGCCTTATATTGGCCCCTTTACCCCACTGTGTCTCCAAACGGCTTCTAGATTTTCCTTGCCCAACCCCTTCAGAACCAAATTTGTCAATGAATAGGGACCTTGATATTTTCGTCTCCCAAAGTGGCACAACGTTCTTGGTTCTAGAATCCAGGAACCCAATCACCCCATAGAGGGGAGTACCCTGTGGGGTACTAAGGCATGTGCACACTAGGATTTCACTTTGTTTAGATTGTTCAAAACAAAGCACCACCTAATAGGGGTGGGTGGGACAACTCTACAAGGTAGGAAGATGCTAAATCCCTCTGAGAATGGTGAATTATCCTCTCATTGAGAAGGTAGAGATGCTAATGATGGTAAATTTATCGATCGAACTACCATGGATGTTGCTGCACCCAACTCATTGAACTTGTTGATCGTATGCATTGCATGTGCGCTTGCATAAATGTACTTGCATCGCAAAGGGCCTCTTCATTCACTTTGCACAGTAAAATTGAAACCTGCATGCGGCATTCATAGAAAATGTGGTGCTCTTGAATTTCTTGAGGCTGGGTTGTTGCAGACTACCTATATTGGCACATGGAATGATGCAGTAGTCACCTATAGTAGGGTACTTTTTTTCTAAATTAGCCAAAATTTGTTTGAGAGAGAGAGGGAGAGGAGGGGAGAAGATGAAGAGTCTAAATGTCGTAAGTGCAAGCCCAAGAGAGCTAAAAAATGTAGCCAGCACCGTGAAACTTTGCATCATCTCATTAGTACATTTCATTTTGGCTATATAGGAAACAATTGCTTTACCTATGTGCACTTAGATTTGTGAGGTTCTCTCCAGAATTGTATATGCCTTTTGGCTATTGTTGCATTTGTTCAAAAGGGGTTTTTGACTACAACTAAGTGTCCAAAATAATTATCTTTCTTAAAAATATAAAGTTCCTTTCAATGACATTTATAAAAGATTTGAAATTTAAGAATTCTTTTAATTCTTTCACACTATTCTTTTCATGTATGTGGAGGACATTTTCCTTTTCCTTGGTGTCATGATTGTGAGTTGAAACATCCTTTCTGGAAGCTAAAAAAAATGGAGTTACCCACGAAAATTTGTATCTCCAATCTCAATAAGATACAATCTAAAACCAAAGATTGCAAACACACATTGATGACTCCAACCTACCAAATATACTCTATCAAATCTACTTATTTTATAACTTCCCTAAAGTAGACATTTTTTAACTTTTTTTTTTTTGAAACAATCCTCTTGCAGTACAAGCATTTGCCATAATATTGTATTGAGAAACCCCCCCCCCCCCCCCCCCCCCCCACACACACACACACACACACTTGCCCAAGCATCTACTATGGCTTTACTATCTATGACCACCAATCATGCTTAGGAGGAGGGAGCATAAGCTTGGATAATCAAGGAGTTAATATAAGAGTGTATGATTGAAGTTTCCTTGAATGATGCTAGAGGAGGACATTGACAGATAGATAATATTTTATTTGATGCTCAATGTTTCCTTTTATGATTTAAGTTTTATATGTATGTTGTTAGATTTTGCTCGTTTTTATGATTGCTCAAAAAGGTTTGCTTGGAGTTTGAAATTCCCCTCTACTACGCATGAAAGTAGAGGAAGTAAAAGAGCTTGGGTGGAAACACACAAAGGAGAAAGAAGGAAACCCAAGAACTAGAACCCAAGGTATTTGACCCAACCACCTATTCTACAATCAATAGGATTTCCTTAACTCCCAGTAGAAACCCCCTTTTTACTTCTACTATGCATATAACTCCCTCAAATAGACCTACCTCTAGGAACAGGTTTGCATACACCTTGGGGTGCACCCAATCAGCTCAAAATCTAACCCCCTTTTTACTTCTACTATACATATAACTCCCTCAAATAGACATACCTCTAGGAATAGGTCTGCATACACCCTGGGGTGTACCCAATCAACTCAAAATCTTTTATATTTTTTATTGTAAGAAATGGTGAGTTGGAAGAAGATCAATTAGTCAAAGCCTTTCTAGGGCAACCGCCTCTAGATGTATCATGTGAAATCCCAAAAGCCTTTGTGGATGTCGGCTCTGTAAGAAACTTCCTTAGCCTTTTTTGTATGGACTAGAAGGCCACAATACATGTAAGCTAGATGATATCTATTTGGATGGACTTTTCTGGAATTCATTAAAGACAAGTTATGCAATGCCAATTCTATATTTTGTCATGAATTGCAACATGTATGTCTATGCAAGTAGGGTATGTTGAGCGTCTTTGTAGAAGTCCAACACATATTATTGACCTATGGTGTAGCCAACTTTGTACTATATAAGGGATTAAACCACATACCCACTGAGCCCTTATGTCTTCACATAGCATGTGAAGAATTATGGAATGAAACATACAAGTTAATCATATATCATGCGGTTTCTCTAGACATTCCCTTGGATCAAGTAAAAGGCTAATCTAAGAATTGTGCATAATAAATGTCCATCTTAAGTTCATTAAAAGATCCCAATGTGGAGAGGATAAAAAGGGCCTTTTTTTTGTTGTGTGTCTAGATAAAGCCCCTAATAACCTTATCCTTGTTTGTAAGGTTTATATGGTGGAACAAACAAAGTTAATATTAGCAAACAATCTAACTTTATCCCACATAAAATATCTCAATCGAAAAGTTTACAAAGCATATACTCCATATACGAAAGGTTTCACATTTGAATACTCTACCTACATAGACTAGATTTTGACTACATTTCTCAAAGGTTACATGATGAAACAACTAGGCATAAGGTAGCATTGCTTCAAACATCCTTTAGATAATTTGATAATATAATGTGGGTCAATAATAATGACCACATGTTCTTGAGAAATATCTAATCTAATCTCTTTCTCTATGAATTGACCACAATACAACAATCTTCCAACATGGAGTAGGAGTAAAGACTACATTTCTTACTATGCAGCTAGAAATCAAAGATGGAAACATAATTAGAAAGAAGATGGAGAGAAAAAATGAGTCTCAACTCAAATCTTCAAACACATATACAAGGGCAACAATCGGCCCTCAGGATGGGCACATGTTGCCTAGGACATCAGAAGGCTTGTTAGGACTTTTGTTAAAATGGATTTGAAAGGCTCAAGTTATGGAGATTAGTAAAAGGGTACTTACAAAATTATCACTCAGAATTTAATGATATTCCATCCGTTTTTGTTTTGGCTCAATGGTGTGTACTAGGTTCCTAAGGGGCTTAGTGGCCCCTCCAGAACCTCCTATCTTACACCTGGAGGGAAATTTTGCACACACTATAAAATGAGAATAAATCAATTCTCTTATTTGCCATGGGATCTGATACCTAAGTATACATTTTTTTTGAAATTTGTAACCATTTTTTAGTATCTTGTAACCATGGATTAAGCTAAAAGCATCTCATTATGAATAAAGATGAATTTAGGCTATTATGGGATAAAGCTAAGTGGTACAAATTGACATTGCTTATCACGTGAGTGAACCCCCCCACTACTTGCATGGTGGGGTCTCACTACATTTTCACCCTATAAACCCACTCCCAACATAGAAAAACTATTGCCCAGACTTCTCCAGACTTGCAAGATATGGACCCACCTCTCTTATGCTATCTAAAATCATGCGTATGAATTTCACAGAGCTTATGGATTGAAGAAATACTTCTTGGCCCTTACTTATCCAATAGAAGCCCTCCAAATGTGGCCAATCAATTTCCCTCTAAGCCTATAGTCTAAGCTATTTGGACATCAATAACAAGTGCATAATTTCTAAGACACCTGCAATCCATAAATTGTAATCTAATTAAGTTTCTGGTTTATGATGGATTATAGTGTGCATTTTCATAAGACTACTTTTAGAACATAGAGGGTGAACTTATTTTAGTGGTAGCAACATAACCAATCTACTTAAATAAATTGGCATGAACAATACTAGAGAGAGAGAGAGAGAGAGAGAGAGAGAGAGAGAGAGAGAGAGAGAGAGAGAGAGAGAGAAAGAGAGAGAACTTGACAATAGTTGAGGACCGGATTTATGTGGACCCGCCCCCCCAACCGATAGGCTTTTGTATTATAGATTCTCCCATCAAGAGAGACTTGGTACAATACAATCTTTGTGTTCCTTGTGACCTAGGTGATGCAATGAAGATGGAAAGCTTCATGCATCACAAGCATAACATACTCTTGTAAAAGCATTAACTATCCCTGGCCTCAGTCCCAAGGTCTCAAACACCTTTGAAGGTGGATAGAGCTAGCGGGGAATGAGGGTAGGGAAGAGGAAGAAGAAGTAGCATACGAGAAAGAGATAGTTCATCATTTATCATCACTCTTCTTGCATAGCATAGCATAATATCATAATAATGACGATGAAGAAGATGTCAAGCTTAAGCATTGAAACATGGCTCTTGGTTGGATTTGCATTCCATAGCCAAGAGTGTTGGTGTAGGTTTTCAACTTCTCAACAAGCTTAGAGAAGGAGATGGAGCTCTTGCACTTTGCCAAGCAAGAATGAGCATGTGTGTGTGTGTGAGAGAGAGTATACCCCCCAAGCATACCCCTAACTTGCTTTGGTTGACCCCTCGTTTTAGCTAAAGCCTCCATTTGATTGGACCCTTGCAATTCTAGGCAATCACATGCATAATGCATATCAAGAAACCATGGTAGCATTTGGACAAGTGTCCTCCTTTTCCCTTTGAGAGAGAGGGCTTGGAAAATGCTTTAGACAATTAATTGAATAACTAAATGCTCATTGGAGCCCTCTTTAGCCTAGCTAATAGGATTCAAGCACTATTAATTGAGTCAACGTCATTTAAAATAGAAGCTGCTAAAGATCGAAGACGTACGGATGCACATCGAAGATCAAAGCAAAGAAATAGTAAAGATTGGAGTTACACATTTTTCACGTTTTCTCAAAATGGTCACGTATTGTAAATTCTCGATTTATTTCAAGCCATTGTAATATTTTAATATGTTACGAGCTCAATGGGAGTTCCAAGCTGTAAAGAACAGGTCAATAGTGTGCCTAGGTAGCAGATTCAGTAAGTGGTGGAGCCCTAAAGGCCTTGGGCGGCTGGACACTGCATATTTTTACCCTAGGTACATAAGGCAATGGGTAAAGAAAATCAGGGTTCTCAAGCTCATTTGTTGAGAGCACTCTTTGGTGAGAGCTCTTGAGGTGTGTGGCTATGGAGTCCTTGAGCTTCTCCTTGTTGATTAACACTAATCAATGGTTCATTCTCTTTCACTATGCCTCTCTCATGCTTCTTATGATTGCCTATGATGCTTAGATTAACTAGATCTTAACTAATTAGTGGTTAATCCCTCTCTAATCTTGTGTGATTGTCCTCTTTTGCTTGTGTGTGCATGTAGGTTTGATTGGAGCGTGGTGTTAGAAAATAAGACGTAGCTAAATAGATTTTTGAGTAGATTAATTAATGAAGAGAGATAGATTTCACACACAAGAGATTATAGAGTAGAGAGAGAGAGAGAGAGAGAGAGAGAGAGAGAGAGAGAGAGTACACACGATATACGTGGTTCACCCAATGTGGGCTACGTCCACGGGAAAGCAGCCACGCAATGGCTTTAGCACTTCAAAAGAAGAAGTAGTTTACAAAGGGATTAAACCCTTGATAGAGCTCCCGCCTTGCTTCACTCTCACCACCTCACACTCACCTTGTTGCATCAACTTCACACTATGAAATGTGTGTAGAAATGGCCTCCTTTTATAGGCCAAAAGGGCTGCCCTCTCTTATGAGACACAGCCATGTGTAGCCGCCCTTGTGCGAATAAGTCCAAATCGGACTCTCCAATCCGCCCATGTGTGGCCGCTCTTGAGAAGACAAGTCCGCTTTTGAATTCGGCCATCGGCCACCGGCCATTGACTTCCGACCACCGGCCATCGGCCATTGACTACCGGCCACCGGCCAACCGACCGGTTGTTTTCCGACCACTTTTCGGCCGCCGTCCGGCCATAATATTCCGGCGAAAAAAAAGTCTTGGGGGTCTCCGCCCCCGAGGCCTCTAAAGTTGCCCCTGATTCTTGTCCGTGAAAATTTTGGTTTTCGGTGAGTGATTTTCCTTCACGCACGATGGCTTCTCCTCATAATGGGGGCCTTACAAATGTGCGCTTTTACCACAGAAAATTACAAGGGTAAATCAAGCTCCATACTTAACAATCTCCCACTTGGAGACTGATCTCCAAACCAAACCTGTGACTGCTTTCCATTCTGGCTTCTTATCCTTGAATGCCGATTGAAGATGAGCAAAAGCTCAACTTCTCCTTGTTGACCACCTTTGTAAACATGTCTGCAGGATTTTCACTTGCATGCACCTTTCCTAGCTTTAGCTGTCCCTCTTCCAAAAGAGTGTGTATGAAGTGATATCTCACCTCAATGTGCTTTGTCCTTGAATGAAAGGCTGAGTTCTTCGCAAGATGGATAGCGCTTTGGCTATCATTGTACAAGACACAATTGTCTTGTTTGAATCCAAGCTCTTCTAAGACTCTGTGTAGCCACAAAATTTCTTTGCTTGCCTCCGTCATTGCTACATACTCTGCTTCCGTGGTAGAAAGTGAAACCACTTTCTGCAGCTTTGAAGCCCAGCTTACTGCTGTGCCTCCAACCGTGAACACATAGCCAGTAGTTCTTCTTCGAGTATCTTTGTCACCTGCCATATCTGCATCAGCATACCCTTCTAGAAAAATATCAGTTCCTCCAAAATACAAAGCATTTGTTGTTGTCCCTTTTAGATACCTAAGTATCCACTTCACACCTTGCCAATGCTCTTTACCTGGGTTGTCCATGAAACTACTCACAACTCCCACTGCATGTGCAATGTCTGCCCTTGTCCAGACCATAGCATACATTAGAGAACCTACCGCTGCAGCATATGGAACTTTAGACATATATGCTATCTCCTCTTGTGTCTTTGGACACATATCCTTCGTTAGTTTAAAATGACCAGCCAAAGGTGTAGAAACTGGTTTTGCATTTTGCATTGCAAACCTTTCTAGTACCTTCTTGATGTAATCTTCTTGAGATAGCTTTATTGTCTTCTTCGTCCTGTCCCTTGATATTTTCATACCAAGTATCCTCTTTGCAGTACCTAAATATTTCATTGAAAAAGATTTAGACAGCTCCTCTTTTAGGTCTTTGATGTCCTGCATGTTAGCACTTGCAATCAACATGTCATCAACATACAACATTAGGATGATGAATTTCCCATCTCCCAAATTCTTCGTGTAGACGCAGTGAACCGAGTTGCATCTTGTGAATCCATGATCCAACATCCATCGATCAAACTTCAAGTACCATTGTCTTGATGCTTGCTTTAAACCATACAAGCTCTTCTTTAATCTGCAAACCATTTTCTCCTTACCTTTTACTTCATACCCCTTTGGTTGAAGCATGTAGATTTCCTCCTCTAAGTCACCGTGAGGGAATGCCGTATTTACATCCATTTGCTCGAGATTTAGATCATGAGCAGCCACAAGGCTTAAGACAAGCCTAATTGAGTTCATTTTTACAACATGAGAAAATATTTCATTGAAGTCAATGCCTTTCTTTTGAGAAAAACCTTTTACCACAAGCCTAGACTTGTACCTTTTCTTCCCACCTTCTTCTTCCTTCAGCTTGTACACCCATTTGTTTTGAAGTGCCCGCTTACCTTTAGGTACCTCAACCAACTCCCATGTTTGGTTGCGATGTAGTGAGTCCATCTCCACTTGCATGCTCTTCGTCCATTCTTCTTTGGATTCATGTTGCATAGCTTCTTCGTATGATTCTGGCTCTCCAGAATCTGAGATCAAGAGATGGTTGAAGGAAGGAACAAACCTTTATGGAGGTCTACTTGCTCTTGAAGATCTTCGGGGAATAGGTTGAGGCTCCTCATTTGGTTGACGTTGTTGCACATTGTCACCGTTTGCAGTCCTTGAGTCTTCACCGTCCTCAAGCTCCATGTACTCATCACCTGTTTCTTTTGTTTGTTTTCTTTCCAAGTAATCTTTGTACATATTTTGTTCGTTAAAAATTACATCCCTACTCCTTAAGATTTTACCATCTTCAGGATTCCATAGGCGATACCCAAAGTCTCCTTCTCCATAGCCAATGAAGAAACACTTTTTGGACTTTGCATCTAGCTTTGATCTTAGGCTTCTATCTATGTGCATGAAAGCCTCACACCAAACACTTTGAGAAATGCATAATTCACCGGTTTACCTGTCCATGCCTCTTCTGGAACTCCCCCATTCCAATGCCGTTGAGGGTGACCGATTGATTAAGTACACAGACGTACTTACAGCTTCCGCCCAAAGCTCAAGCGGTAGGCTTGCATGTAGCCGTATGTTTCGTGCTCGTTCCATGATTGTCCTGTTCATCCTTTCCGAAATCCCATTTTGTTGAGGTGTCCTTGGGGTTGTCCTTTGCCTCCGAATGCCATTGCTAGCACAAAAGCTTTCAAAAGCTTGGCTGCAATATTCGCCTCCATTGTCGGATCTGAGGCATTTAACCTTGGTACCTGTTTCATTCTCCACAAAGGCTTTCCACCTTTCAAATATGGAAAATACATCGGATTTATTCTTCATGACATAAACCCATGTTTTTCTAGTCGCATCGTCTATGAATATTACATAGTACAATGAGCCACCAAGTGATGGTGTACTTGCAGGACCCCAAACATCAGAATGAACCAACTCAAGTTTTTTATTTTTTCTTTCATTTTTTGAATTTTGAAATTTTACCCTCTTTTGTTTACCATAAACACAATCTTCACAGAACTCTAAGTCCACTTCTTTCAAACCTTGGAGAAGATTCTTTGTTTGAAGGTTTTGCATTCCTTTGGCACTCATATGCCCAAGTCGGTAGTGCCACACCGCACTGACAACTTCTGTAGTTGCTGCACAAGCTGAAGGTTGCGTGCTAACAGTACACAAGTAAAGTGTACCGACTTTTTCTCCCTTGAAGAAAAAGGTCAATTCAAGGACACTGCCACAAGAAAAGTAGTCAATTCAAACACAAATTGTGAGACGATCAAGTGCAACATTGTTGGTGAAAACAAAGAAAAGCTCTCAAGCAAAGTAAAGCTAGATTTTCAGTTAGACAAGAACCTCATGTCCTTTCGCACTTGGAAAAGATGTGGCCAACCACAGCTAGAAGATGCTTTTGAATTTGTGAGCATATTAAGAAACAAACGAGCAGAATGCTGGGGAATCATCTCCACCACCATTGAAGTAAGTTCACATATCATCATAGCTCTATTTCATGTGACCACAACAAAAGATATTTCAGACAACATCACATTGGGAATGCCATTGGCCCAAAAGGTCCTTGAGATACAGAGTTCAATGAAGATGCAGTCTTTAGAGACAATAAAGAATGAAGACCAAGACTGGTCACCCGCGGACGATAGCACAATGTCCTCAAGCACAGTTAAAATGGAGATCGATGCCGAAGCAATCTTATTGAAGATGATTCATCTCCATCGAACAAAACATCAGAAGAGCTTGAAGCAAATTAGGCAATAGCAAGTGCAGATCAAACAGAGCAAAGAGAAACCACGAACGCTATTGAGCAGATGATGCCACCAAAGCCAGAAGTTAAGAATGGAGCTACAAAAAGTCAGGAAGCAACAGGAAGTCCAAAGCTCAATCGCTCATTGCCAGCAAAATCAGCTGTTGTAAGTCAGATTGCAACAAAAACTCTCAAGTCACCCTCCATTGAGACACAATTAAATCAAGATGAGACCATGGCAAAAGCAAGACAGAAATCTTCAATAGAACCAACAATGAAAATGCTATAATTCTCAGTAGTACAAAAGCAGCAAGTGTCAGATGCAATGCTCTACTAAATAACGAAGCAAAGTGCAATATGGTTGCAGAAAACATCTAGAGCATTCTAGAGATTACTCCATGCAAAAATGGTAGCAAAACAATGCTAGGTATGCATACAGGTCAAAAAGAGATGGTTGCTACCCTTAGCATCCAAAATCATGAAGAGCAGGTAAAGTTGTAGGTAAAGCCTTCAAAGGAAATGCTTGCAGATGTAATCCTTAGACATCAGTAGTTAGACCAACACAAAGCCTACAAAGAAGATAAAATGCTAATACTCTCTTCTCCAAGAGGTAGCCAACAACATTTACAGGTACCATTAATGGTAGATTTAGAGTTGTAGAAATCACAAGAATCAAAGACAAATCTTGCAGACAAAGGTAAAGCTAAAGTGGACCTTCCACTGATTATCAAAGAAGGTGTCATAGCATATGCCTCTACATTAAATAACCCTCGTGGATCAACTTTTTCAAGCAAGTCAGGCTTTCAAAACTTGAAGTCAGTTGTTGACCCAATTGAAACCTCTAAGGAGACACCCAGAAAAGCAAATATATTTCAACCAAAGTACTCAAGAAAGCAAAGGAAAGTCAAGCAAGTGTTTGTTTCGAGCAATTTAGTCAAAGTTAATGATCCGGTTTGGATTAAAGATAGGAAATCAACACATAAAGACAAACACATAGGATGGATAGCATCACAATGAAGCTTAAAAGAACAGGAGTACTATGAAGGTAACAGACAGATATGGGTACCAATACCACAGGTTAGAGCATATGAAGTAACTTCAAGTTCCTCTCAAGAAAGAAGGCCCACAAGGTATCAACCTTGACAATATCCTAGGATACCTAAGAAGCAGGTATACAACAAAACAACATCGAAAGATGCTAAAGTCTACCACAACTTTCAAGAGGATATACAAAAAAGATGGATCTTAAAGAATCTTCCTCTTGGACAAGGATTCTACAAAGGCTATACAAAGTTTTGGCTACCAGTCAATCGCAAGCCAACTGCAGCTACACCAGGCCTGCATGAAGATCTCAAGAACTCAACAAGACCTAGAGCCAAGCAAATTCAACAAAGGAGATACAAAGTTCATCAAAAGATTTGGATTCCTAAGTCTTCCAATGCTCCTAGTCAAAAGCCAGATGCCGACAGTCAATGGAGGCCGACAACAACATCAAAGACTCTTATCAATAGGCCTAATTGGAGAATGAAACAGATAATGGAGTCTTCACAGTCAAAGAAGGACAACCCAAACAACGATGCAAATTCAAAGATGATAAAAAAAGTATGGCAAAAGAAACCTTCAATGCCAACTTGGTCCTTCACTAATCCTCTTTTTGATGATTCAAGCTTACTTTTACTTGAAGAAATATTTGTAGTAAGCTCAAGAATGTAAAATGTCAAGTCGCTAGGTGCAAAAAACACTCTTTGGCATAGTCAAAGTTGGGTTGCTGAGCCATAAAGTGAGCAGAGCATTAGTCCCAAAGCTTCAAGTCATATTAAACTCTGTGCTAAGAGTCGTAGTTATTAGGCTTACGCTGAAGTTGGAAGAGTTGAGCATATCTAAGTCATGTTGCTCATGCTGGATGAGATGAGCATAAGAGTAGAAGTCTATTAACTTACAATTGGTGGAGTGTCGTAGAGTCCAACACTCATGCACAGTGCACCATAAGATGAGAGCACATATCCTTGACAACAAAAACCATTTTGAATGTAATGGAAATGGCCTATGAACTTTGAAAGTAGTAGAATTAGGAAATTAGG